>NC_045634.1:23161947-23786947 GCF_009829155.1 Mustela erminea
GAGGCAACAAGGCAAGTCGGTCTCTAACTAAGTTGGAAATTACTTCAGAGGCTGAAGAATTCCAAAGGGCAGGGTATCCATGGGATCTGGAGGTGACTAGGGGATGCTTTATGGAAAACAGGGTCATGGAGGACCCTTATCGGGGCAGAACTTGACAAATGAAGATGTGTGCACTCCATAAATATATGGTACCTGAAAACATAGCACTACATGCATAGTATTTACAAATACGCATTTAGTTGTGTGGCTGTTGTCCGTGACCCGTATATTTATTTATTTATTTATTTATTTTTTATAAACATATAATGTATTTTTATCCCCAGGGATACAGGTCACCTGACCTGTATAGTTAAACAAGGAGAATGCAAATGGTGTATCAGATGTAGGCCCTTCTTTCTGGCCCACTTTGGTTCATGGCATGAATGAAACAGCGTGTGACATGGTGTTTCCAAAGAACCACACAAACCAGGTCCTGAAATACAGTGAGTGCCTCAGGTGTGCTTGGTTCAGGCCTGGTTGTTTAGCTTTAGGAGTAGAAATAGTACAAAACTTCTTAAATCTGCTAAGGAAGGCTCCCAAGACTTTGGTGTGAGATGTTTCCTGTTGAGAATGTCTTTTGTCTTTTGTCTCCACCACCTGCCCCAGTGCAGTAACTTTTCTGTAGGACCCCTAGGCTCTCAAACTCAAGCCTGCAGGGGAGGGCTAATTTGGGAAAGACTTTCATGTATCATTTGTTTTGACCCCGTGGCTCTTGCTGAGAAGAAATCTATGTATTTTTTTCTTCTTCTTCTTTTTTTAAAATTTACTTTTATGTAATCTCTACACACAACGTGGGCCTCGAACTCACAACCCTGAGATCAAGAGTCCCACGCTCTTCTGACCGAGCTAGCCAGATGCCCCTCCCCCGCGAGAGATCCGAGTATTTTTCAGATACAACTTTGACCTCCAATACTTTGTAACAATTATTACAGCATTGAGGACAGATCAAGAATTAAGGCCCTCGCTTTCTAAATATAAAAGGAATCATATTGTTAATAGCAACACCAAACACGGAGTCCTGTGTCTGAAGCCTTATCCTGACATTTGCATATCTCTTAATTCGTTGACTCTTCATGATGACCCTATGAGGCATAGGCTATTATTTTTCTTTGTCCCATTTTGCAGATAAGAACATTGAGGCATGCAAAGGGGAAGAAGCCTGCACCTGACCCAGATGGCAGAGCTGGAATTTCAATCCAAGCAGTCTAACTCTGGAGTCTGTGTTCTGAGTCTTTTAAAATAACGCGTTCTTAACCTCTATTCAAACCAATGGAGAGTTTTGGGGTTTTTTTGCTTATCTCTTGTAATATCGCATGTAGTTGGAAAACAGGGTATTGACCCTGTCCGTGGGGTGGGCGCCAGCAGCTGCTTTTCTCTCTCTGCCAGGTGCATCATTTCTTGTGCCATCCCTCCCGTGTCCTAGCCGATGCGGAAAGTGTCATGCGGGACCTCCAGTGGATACTGGGTAGGTGTGTGGTCTGAGGATCTGGGGTCTGACAGCAACCGGGTGAGACCTTCCCCAACCCTGAAGCATCAGCGATAAATTCATGCCCTCTGGCATCGGTTGTTCATTTCAGCGAACCCACCAAGGACTTAACCATCACTGTGGACGTGATGGCACCTTGTCACCCAGTCTTCCGTCTGTGCATTTCCCCCCCACTGTTCCCTTATTACTGCAACTTTAATATAGAAGCAGGTTGATATACTGCTCTTTTGTTGAATACATCACAGGCATTTTCTCCTGGTATTACAAATTATTCATAAATGTAATTAAATTTTCTGACAAACAAAGGAATTGCATACCCGTGACAAATATTTCAAACTGTACCGAAAGATATTTTGATGCAATACTGGCATATGTGTGAATGAATCATTTTCGTTGACATAAATAGATCATATGATATACGCTGTTCTATGCCTTCCTTCCCCCCCCTCCCCCTAAACACAGAGAAATAGACTAACTTGGAACTAACATTGTCTTGTCATTTTCATTTAATTTCCTCTATTGTTGTCTCTTGATACAAAAGTGATACGTGCTAACTGTCACAATGGAAATGGTACAAAGATCTATCAAATGCAAACCAGTCGTCTCCTTTGGCCCCCTCTGGCCCCCTCTTCCCTCCCATCCCCTTGCAAGACCAGCACTAACACCTGCTATCTACTTTCTGCGATTTTCCCTTGCTCATTCAAACAGATGCAAATGTATATTTACATATAGATAGATTCCTTTTTGGTTTGTTTTTACTCAAATATAATTAAAGTAAATGCATTAGTCTGCAACTTGTTTTTTGGTTTCCTTCCCTCGACAATCTATCAGGGACATTCCTAACCACTCAAGAGATAGGGCTCCACTATATTTTAAATTGTTTTCTAATTGCCCCTCAATGTACATGTGTGTGTATTTAGTCTCACAATTCTTATTGGCAAGTCAGCTTTGCAGACACCTCTGCCCTCTTGCTAACCAGGCTGCTGAAGTGCCTGGAGGTTCCTGGATCCCAGTGCTATCCATCCAGGTGGAAAGGGCATTGCCTTACTGAACATACTTGAGAGACCTAGTCCAATCAGATCCCTGTTCCTTGAAGGAGAAATAAAAAGATCCCGTGGTCCACCAGCTTCTGCATGCAGAAAGCCATCAAACGTTTGTAGGTGAGTAATTGGATCCGTCTCTCCTGTCCTGAGCTCTTAAACTCACAGGCTTTGAGGGAGAATGTTACGGTTTCAAGATAGCCAATTCATGAAACCCCTTTCTTTTTTGAGTTCTGTATCTGTCAAGAGATCCAAACAGAAGTCAGTTGAAAATAGCCTCCCACTCCTAAGCCAGACAGAGCCAGCTTAGAACTAGGGCCACCGGGAGCTTGAATCAGTTTCGCTACCCATCCCCAGACTCCGGTGTGCCTGTAGTGGGAGCTGGCTTGGGTCAAGGCTGCCTCCCCCGGGGTACACAGCTGCTGAACAAGCATCCTGGGAGGTCAGTGCCTCAGGCAGACCTCTTCTGAGTCGGGAGCTAGGGCTGGCCTCTCCTTCTTGCCAGTCTGACCACTCAGAGAAGCCAGGCTTCTTCTTTCTGGTGAGGAGAGGAAATGGGTAGATATTTCCTCCCTCTAGTTTCTGGAAGGGAAGAAGCTCTGATTCTAAGGGCTGAGACACCAAGGCGGGGATGGGGAGGGATATTCCCACAGATCACATGCTGGGGAGTGAGTCACACCACGGGCGGTAGATTTCTACTTTAATCTGCTGTTCAGCAAACGTACTGTCATCATTTTGTTCACCCCAGTGCAGGTACAATGTACTTACCTTGGGAAGATGTATGTTTTGCGAACACCTCTCGCACCCTTGGGGGCAGCTGTACCTCATAGCAGGTCCCCCTCCATACACACCGAGGTTGCATTGCAAAGACCCACAAGTTCTGGATGACTGATGAACACCCACATCTCACAGAAGGATGGGGACAGGGACATGCACGCCCAGAGACAGCATCCACCCACAGCTCCAAATCTGTCAAATGAGGAGGTCGATTGCAACCATCTCCCTAAGGACCCTGTTGTGCCAACCTTCTGGATTCTGAAACACCAACTCCCCCATATCTGCTGAAGACCACCTTGTCCATAAATAACCTGGTGGAGCTGTGCAATCTTGCTGAATTTCTAATGGCCAAGAGCACCAGAGAATTCTTCTAGTCGCGATGGAAGCCCAGGTTTTTGATTCCCGGACAAATAGGCACGACTAGGATCTGTCAAGACCTCGAATAAGGACACATTCCATATGTGCACACACCACTTCCCCACCTCCCCTCTCTAGGAGGATAACCTGGTCCACCTTTTGAAAATAGTCATCGGGGCGCCTGGGTGGCTCAGTGGGTTAAGCCGCTGCCTTCGGCTCAGGTCATGATCTCAGAGTCCTGGGATCGAGTCCCGCATCGGGCTCTCTGCTCAGCAGAGAGCCTGCTTCCCTCTCTCTCTCTCTGCCTGCCTCTCCATCTACTTGTGATTTCTCTCTGTCAAATAAATAAATAAAATCTTTAAAAAAAAAATCTTTTTTATTTATCTTTTATTTTATTTATCTTTTTTATTTATCTTTTATTTTATTTTATACAAAATACACATACCCTCTGGCCTAGCAACTTTACTACAGGAAATTTACCTTTAGAAAGAAATCATGCAAGTGTGCAAGGATATCTGTACATAGATACTTTCGTAGCATTCTTTGCAGGAGCACAAAACTCAAAATAACTTAAATATCTAGTAATAAAAGATGGATTAAATTAAATTAGAATGGGCTAACCATGCAGCCATTAATAACAATAATAAGGAAAGTTCCATATGGAAAGGTGTCCAAGACAGAGTATTGATTGAAAATAGTAAGATGCCTACGCTATGTTGGCTATGATTACATTTCTGTGTGTGTGTGTGTGTGTGTGTGTGTGTGTGTGTGTGTGTGTGTGTAGGGGTGTTCTTCGATATGCTTAGAAAATAAAAACACATACCCAGTCTCTCCACAGTGTCTATTTTAGGGAATCTGGATCATCTGTATGGGAGTGAGGACTGTTGAAAAACAGATGACATTTATATTTTACTTTTATACATTTCTATCGTCCAAGTTGTTGGTTTTTTTTTTTCTAAAGACACTAAGTACTTACGATTTTTATGGCACCCACAAAGAAAGCCCCCCTCAATCCTCAGAGCCTTCTCTGGGGAGAAGAGTTAGCCTCTGTCTTAGCATCTTAGCTCTCTTGCCTCAGAATCGAGGGCGGGGCTCTACAGAGCCAGCGGAAGGAATCACACTGAATGTCGATCATTGAGGAGACACCATGTTGTCGAAAGGCTTCAGGGCCATCTTTGGTGTCACTGACAGATACGGGTCCATGCCAGGTTGCATAGAATTTGGGTGAACTAGAGGCCAGAGTTGACGCCTAATAATCTGAGCCCACATTTGCACAAAAATGCTAATTTGAATAAGAAGAAATTAAAAAAAAAAAAAAAGCATGCACATCATATATCCCACAATCTAAAAATTCTTCTTGGTTGGATTATGTCTGAGTACCACTGTCCTGCAGCGAACTGGGTTTTCCGTGGTGCCCAGTAAGGGTTCACCTGCCTGCTTGGTTTTTAGGATTTACTTCTTTTATAGCTATATCTGGGCCCAATTGTGCACAGTGGTTCACAGAGAAATTAAGTGACCCCTCTTCCTGCAAATTGTTAAGAGCTGTCCACAAATCCTCTCTTTATGTTGTTAAACTTAATGTCGTCTGACCTCATGACCCTCGAGAAAAGTAAGATCGCATTCCCATGCAGGCGCAAATGCTCCTTGATCTTTACACCTTCTCGACTGCAGGACTCCAGGCCCCTTTCCGTGTCCGTTCCCTCCCTCCTGT
Organism: Mustela erminea; assembly: GCF_009829155.1. Lineage (NCBI taxonomy): Eukaryota > Metazoa > Chordata > Mammalia > Carnivora > Mustelidae > Mustela > Mustela erminea. The sequence goes on from NC_045634.1 coordinate 23,167,358, forward strand.
AGAATGCCAGAGAGTTTGCTGGAGATCTTTAACCAAATGGTCCCCTTGGCAGCTGTTAGTTTCACCTCCCAGTGTCAGTCTCCTGGTGGATGGTCCCTTGGGATTCTCTCGGGCTATTGGGGCCAGACCACTGCTCACTGCTGTGTGGGGACGGTTTTCTTGCAGACCCCCATGGCCCCCTCATCGGGCAGTGGCATACACTACTCACTGCTCTTCCCCGGGTCTGCTTCCCCACCTGGCATCAGAGGCGGGGCGGGGGTTGAGGGGTTGGCAAGCTTACCATTCCTGTTGCTTTACCCCAGACTTCTGTCAGTACCCTTCCTGCTGCTAAATTCCAGATGGCTGATAATTACTGTTCTCCTGCAACATACACAGGGATGTGGCTTCCCTGCCTCTGTCTTCCACTGAAGCTGTGGGAATGGTGGAATTGGAAGAGGATCCCAGGACACAGTCTCTGGGTTGTTTCTGGGACCCCTTCCCCTGTTCACAGGCCTGGGGCCAAGTCCATGCCTGTTGCCAGGTTCCCTGAGTCTAGAGGCTTCCTGGAGCTCTTCTCATACAGTTTGGCTTCTGTTAATTTCTTGCCAAGGTGCTGACTATGTCTGTCATTATCTGACCCCTCCATGTGGAGATCCTGTCTTTTCCCCTAGGGTTCTTCTGTCTGGATGAAACTAGCTAGAAGTTTCTAGGAGAAGCAACAGAATGTCACCCACTCTCTATCGGAATGACTCTCTGCTTTGCAACGCTGAGGTCCACTGCTACACCGGTGAGGCCCTGGGAAGACCCTGTAGGAGTGACACGAGAGACCATTAGGTTAAACAACGGGGTAGTGGAGGGGGTGGGGTGGGTGGGAGCCATAATGAAGGAGAGGAAATGGAGCTGAAGACTAAGAGGAGACAGGAGATGAACAGCCAAGAGAATGATGAAGGAATTTCAAGGCAAGTCGATCCTGCTTCAGTCTTCGGCCGCAGACCTCATGAGTACCTCTGATGGGTTCCACAGAGAGGCTTTGCAGAGTAAATCTTTGACATTTGGGGGAAAGTACCAGAGCTCTGGGAATCTTCCCATACCCAGAGGGCATCCTGACGTATATTTCCACGTTAGATGTTGGGGTCAGAAGAAAAAGACTCTGGGCCCATGAAGGTTGAAAGTTGGCTACTTAGCTAGGCCCCTGCTTGAGCCAAGGGACTGACTTCACAGGCCACTCAACGCATGTGGATTCAAACGGGGGCCCCCCCAGAGTTACAGAGGGGTCTGTCCTGGACAGGGAGTCATGGGTGCAAAGCCGACGTGGAGAACAGGAGGCATCAGAGTGCCAAGGGTCGAGGGCCCTGCGCTAGAGGTGTGGGGTCATGGCTAAGCTTCCCCAGCTTCTTTCCCATCAAACCTCATGGACTTGAGTGACTTTCCCACAAAAGCTAGCCCTGCAGTCCATACCCGACATGACTGCCTGTCAGCTGGGAAACCCTCCAGAGGGCCCCATTTCCTTAAAACGTCTCTCAGCTCTCGCCTGGGCCTCTACCAGGCCTTGATGACCAGGGACTGGCTCTGCAACTTTCTTGGTGTGCTGGGTCTCTTCCTTGTTTCCTCTTTCCTTTTCTTTTCCTTCCTTCCTTCCTTCCTTTTTTAAACAGAGGACAGGGGAAGGGAGATTAGGGAACAAAGTCTGGCTAATGAGATTCAAGTTATTTGGTGGTAGTAATCAGTGGAAAATAAACCTTGTAACTTAAAACAATACTTCTAGGCGTACCTGGGTGGCTCAGTGGGTTAAGGCCTCTGCCTTCAGCTCAGGTCATGATATCAGGGTCTTGGGATCGAGTCCCGAGTCGGGCTCTCTGCTCAGTGGGGAGCCTGCTTCCTCCTCTCTCTCTCTGCCTGCCTCTCTGACTACTTGTGATCTGTCTGTCAAATAAATAAATAAATTCTTAAAAAAAAATAATGCTTCTAGATTCGAAAATATAATTTTAAAGATGTTTCCATTTTACAGATGGTCAGCCCCAAGCCTTCATGCACAGAAGATAGAAATGAAACACGAGGCCAATGGAGGGTCATTGAGGTGGGTGAGGGTAGGGTCAGAGGGCATCTAGGAGGTGGTGGGCATGGGGCAGAGTCCTGGTTCGCCTGGTGTCAGTAGCTCTGCCTCTGACCAGCTATGTAATCTTGGGCATATCACTTTGTTTCTTTCCACATCTTGATATTCTCAGTATAAAGATGTTCTAGAAGATTCCTTTTAGTTCAGGAAATATGAATTTGCAGTTTTGATTGCCCCTCTACTCAGGAGTTCATTAGAGAATGGCAGTTTAAGGCAAACTCACTGATCTGCAGAGATGAATAAATAGCATGAATTTAATAATGGATAATTGATTCAAATTTAATCAGTGATTTATCTTCCATTACAGCACTATGCACACTTAAGTTTTGGTTTTAGCATTAATAAGAACATAAAAAATCTTTTAATTCACTTTTCAAAGTACTTTCACATATATAATTTTTAGAGATACTCTAGTGATAAAGAGGGTGTTGAAAGAGGCTGAATTAAGCCATAAATTTGCGCCATATTCTTCCTTGTTTTGGGAACAGAGAGATCCAAGAAATGTTCTTTCTGGGATTATAAATTCTTCCCTGGTAGCAGGTGATCACCATGGAGTGTTCCTGGTCATCTTGGTCCTGTGTCCTGCCCTGAGAGAGGTGAGATGCCCCAGTGACCCCCCTCTTCCAGGCCTGCCCCCGTGCTTCTTGTTTCCAGACAACGTATTGATCTATAGCAGTACCTAGAAGCTTCTACAAGGCCTTTAGCCCTAGCCACTTCCTGAGGGCAGTTATTTTTCATAGAAAATGTTTCTATACTGGGTGGAATTCTTAGCAATGATTTCATCACACACTGAATTCTCTCTTCCGTCAATGGCTTTTTGGCCAGTGGTCTCTGTGTAATTGTTTATGAGAATTTGCTAATAGGCCCACGCGTCGTGTTGGTTGGGTTGTTTGCCCAGGATGTGGCGTCTGCAGCTGACTTCAGGCCCCGTGTCTAGCATGCAGGGCAGACCAAGCCGTTTCCTCTGGCGCTCTAAGGGTTAGGAACCGTGACACACACTGCTGAGATAGTCGCTTTCTTCCTTGCGACGGCAAACTTTTTTTATTCTAACTGAGTCTGGGTGCATGGAGAAATTCGAGAATGCTGAAGAGCTATTTGCTTTTATTTTTCTTCTAAAAGAGTTTCATGGACTCAATTCATTAACTTAGAGAAGCTTCATAAGACAAAACTTGGTAAAATAAGCACTTACATTAACCATCATCATCACTACTAGTCTTACTTTCATAGACTAGCCAACACTAGTGAGCTGCCCAGCAGCTGAATTTGAAGAGAGAACTGATGTATCTTTTAGTCTACATTGCCACTGTACAGCTGGGCCACCTGAGGCTTGCCTGAGGTCACAGAGTTCATAAGAGCATGAATGAGATTAGAGCCCAGGTTAAAAATGCAATCGAGGAATTTTTTACCTTGGAAGCTGACCAGTATCCTGGAATTTTTTTTTTTTTTTGAAGATTTTATTTATTTGAGAGAGGGAGAGAGAGAAAGAGAGACAGAGCACGAGAGCCAGGTGAGGGGTAGAGGGAGAAGAAGCCTCCCTGCCAAGCAGTGAGCCAGTGCGAGGCCACATCTTGGGACCGCAGAGGCAGCCGGACCAGAGCTGTGTCTTGGGATCGCGTTTGGCTGGGAATCCTTTCTGTTGCTGGAGAGATATACTGGGCATGTTTACTGGGAAGCTGGATCCCTCAGCCAGTTGATGGGAAATCAGAAAAAGGTTTTCTAACTTTTCATGAATTTTTCCCTTGTAGGTGACATTATTTGTAGAAGGCACATGTATGTGGTTTATTAGGGGTTACTGTAACAAAGTACCACAAGTCGCTTAAATAACAGAAATGCATTGCTTCAAGGTGTGGAAACTGGACATCCAAGGTCAAGGTGTTGGCAGAACTAGTGCTCTCTGAGGCCTGGGTGAGGAAAGATTCCTATGCCTCTTACCTCCCTCCTTTCTGATGATTTCCTGGCAATTTTCAGTCTTCCTGGCTGATAGAAGCATCACCCTGATTTCTATCTTTATTTTTTTTTTTATTTTTTTTTTTTTAAAGATTTTATTTATTTATTTGACAGAGAGAAATCACAAGTAGATGGAGAGGCAGGCAGAGAGAGAGAGAGAGGGAACAGGCTCCCTGCTGAGCAGAGAGCCCAATGCGGGACTCGATCCCAAGACCATGAGATCATGACCTGAGCCGAAGGCAGCGGCTTAACCCACTGCGCCACCCAGGCGCCCCTGATTTCTATCTTTAATGTCACATGGCGTCCTTCCTGCGCGTGTGTCTGTCCGTCTGTCTTCACATTTCCCTCTTTTTATAAGGACAGTGGTCGTATTAGATTAAGGGCCACTCCAATGGTTTCATTTTAACTTGGTTCCCTTTGTAATGACTCTGGCTTCAAATCAGTCCCCATTCCGAGATCCTGGGGATCAGGACTTCAACATCTGATTTTGGGAGATGGGCAAAATTCAACCCACAAATCAACAGCATTGAATAATTTAGGCGAGTAGGGATTGCGTCTGTTCCCCATACCACTGACTGCCCCCGGGGTCCAGCATAAAGCATGGTACATATTGGACCCTCAGAAATTTGTTGAACTAATGAACACACTTCGTTATCCTCACCTAATTAAACTAGGGGTTTTCAGATCGGCTTTTCAGAAGGTGTTAATTTTCCCTCAAAGACGTTGATTATCCCTGGTGATGTGGGGATTGGAAGGGCTGGAGTCAGTCATGCCCGACCCTCAGTGGGACCAATTTAATGTCAGAGTCTTCTCACATGACCGCTCTCAACTGCTCTGCTACCGAGTGTAAAACCGACCGACACTGACTTTTGTCTGTCCTGTCCGGAGCCGGGGGGGGGGGGGGCACCGAGCCAGGAGTTGATCTGGAAGCCGGGGCAGTAGGAAGAAGACAAAAACGCCTGAATAACAGAGTTGGCATCCCCCCGCCCCGTTCCTGTCTTGGAAATCCTATTCTGCCTTTGACTTTTCTGATGATACCAGGATAGGTTGGCCATGGGAACGTTGCCCGGGCAGACGGAGAAGTTCTCACAATGTCATCGGGACTGGGGGAGAGCCAGTTCTGAGATCGCTGCATCCCATCTGCAGGAATAGTAACTCCTTGCAAATTAAAGCTGGACTCCGAGGTCCAAGTAGTAAATCCTGTGTCAGCCCTTTATATTTCCCACTAGAATTGTTCATGCACATAAACACCAGATGGAAGAGATTAATGAGACACATTATATTCAAGTAGAATAAATTGGTCTGAAATGTGGGTGCACTGCTCTCGTTTGGCCGAGTGTGATATCGGCTCCAATGGAAGATTGTAGTGGGCTTCGAGGCCGCCTGGGCATTGGGGGCAAAATCTTCCAGCGCCAGCGTGAGAGGACCAAGTCACAAAACAGACCCGTTTACAACGTCTGCACCCTTTCTAACAAATGTTGGAGCATCCAAAGCCTGGCCCTTGAGTTGTTTCCAAAAACGGATGAAGCGAAAAAGCAAGAGAGCACACGACCCAGGATCTAGTCACTTGTTTATTTTCGTGTGTTTGCTCTGGTGTATTTCGAAGTGGGCGAGTTGGCTTGTGAGTGTGTGCCTACATGGCCATCTGGGCAAAAAACGAGAACAGATTTGGGTCCCCTCGGTTCTTTCTGTTTGATGGGAAATTAGCTTCCTCCTTGGACTCTAATTTGCAATGTTTAATGGAATAGAAATGATGGGAAGCTTGTTGTTGACTGTGCATGGCGGAGGGAAAGCTGTACTTAGTGTGACCAATGAGCTCTTTGCCCATTTATTGGCGAGCTCCGTGAATGTAAATAGATCGTTGTGTCTAATCACTTCGACACGGCACTCCAGGGCTCAGACCGAAACCAAGACTGATGATGCCAAAGACCACAAGGTACTCCAAGTTCGCCAGTGCGCTGCCGTTGCCTTTCAGGGGATCCGGTTCAGGACCCATAGGACAGCCACGGGGTCTGTGCCTTTCTGGCAGGACATGGAAGGCTTGGCTCTGAGCATCCTTATTCAGTGATTCTTTTCATAATGAATCTTGATTGCCAGAGCTGCCCCGCCATGAGGGTGAGGCTGGGAACCCAAGAGCATTTGTCTCCCATCTGAACTTGGACCCTTTCTGGAATACAAAGTGGTCGCTGGCCGGCTGCCCCTTTCTAGGATGACATTCCATGAGCTGCTGGCGTGTTCCGCTGCTTGTAAAATGTCAGAAAGTCTTTGACTCCAGGCTAAACATCCCAGGTGCATCTTTATGATTTTTTGTTTGTGTGTGTGCGTGTTTCCCCCTAACCTAATTTGTGTCTGTTGACAGATCCTGGCCCTCACTTACTAGTCAACCGCCTCTTCGTCTGTAGTGCAAGCACGCATGTGGGACTTCCTAAGGAATCTGCCTAATACAGCTCAGAGCGGGAGTCTCTTTCTTCCACGTTGGTGCCACGTTTCTAGCCTGTAAGGTCATCGTGGGCTTACACATTTTCATTGGGTAATATTTTAAACATATAAAAAAATACAAGAGGGGTACCTGGGCAGCTCAGTGAGTTAAGCCTCTGCCTTTGGCTCAGGTCATGATCTCAGGGTCTTGGGATGGAGTCCCGCATCGGGCTCTCTGCTCAGCAGGGAGCCTGCTTCCCCCCCCCTCTCTCTGCCTGCCTCTCTGCCTACTTGTGATCTCTCTCTCTCTGTCAAATAAATAAATAAATAAAATCTTAAAAAAAAATACAAGAATAACAAACACTTATGTGCCTACCTCCCAACTCCACTGAAAGCTTTTTTGTTTTTTTCTTGCCATAAAGTCTTAGAGCTACACTGGCTACCTTCTGGGACCCCCATTTCAGATCCACCCCCGCTCCTCCTTGGTTTCCTCTCTCACCCTCTCCCTCCCCAGAGGTAACAGTTATTCTAAGTTATTCTACCCTATTCATTGGTAGGGTTCAATGGTATGCGTGTTTTTCTCACACTTTTACCATACACGTATGTATTTTAAAAAATAGTTGTGTTTTGCGCATTGTAAACCTTCACATACATGGTGTCATTTGGTAGAATCCTTTTATAACTTGCTTTTTTTTTAATCTAACATTTTGTTTCGGGGAAATGGCTCCGTGTTGTGGCATTTTTATCGTATCGCTGCATAGAATTGCATTTTGTGAATACAATGTAATTTACTTATTCTGTCACAGTTTGATTGATATTTACACTGTTTCCTTTCTTTCTCTTTGCCTTGTGCAAAATGCTGCCATACACATTCCAGCGCCTGTTTCCTGGCGTGAGGTCCGGTTCCTCCACATTCTAACCAGACCTTGATGTTACCATATTAACATTTCTTTTTTTAAGATTTTATTGATTTATTAGAGAGAGAGAGTGCACACGAGTGGGGGAAGGAGCAAGAGGGACTAGCAGATTCCCTGCTGAGTGAGAACCCTGCCTTGAGCCCAGGACCCTGAGATCTGTAACCTGAGCCAAAGGCAGACACTTAATCAACTGAGCCACTCAGACATCCCCCAAATTAACATTTCTTAGGGCTTATTTTTTGAGAGCAGTTTTAGGTTTACAACAAAACTGAGAGCAAGGCACAGAGATTTCCCACATACTTCCTGCCCCTACACACACACACACACACACACACACACATAGCATTCCCCACTGTCAACATCTGTATGAATATATCTATATATTTTTTTTTTCACCAAAGATGACTCTACATGGGCACGTCATAATCACCCAAATATTTCAGGGTTCACTCAGTGTTGCACACACTGTGGGATTTGAACAAATCCTTGAGGAAAAATACCCACGATTATAATATCATATAGCGTATCTGCCCTGTCCTATATATCCCCTGTCCTCAGCCTGTGTGTCTCCCCCCGAGTCCTCCTGGTGACCACCGATCTTTATTGTCTCCATAGTTTTGCCTTTTCCAGAATGTCATATAGTTGGAATCATACAGTATGGAACCTTCCAGATTGGTTTCTTTCACTTAATATAAGACTTTAGGCTTCCTCCATGTCTTTTTATGCCTCAAGAGCTCATTTCTTTCATGTTCACATTTTTCACCAATACGAGGGCATCTCACTGTTGTTTTCATTTGCATTCCCCTAATTATCGGTGCTGGCGAATGTGTTTCCCATATGTTTATTTTCTGTTTTCTTCTTCTGTGCTTCGTCTCTTTTTCATGGATGTGTTTGTCTTTTTCTTATTCGTTTGTAGGAATCCTTTATAAATTTTGAACCTAATCCTCTGTTAGTTTTCAATGTTACAAATATCTTTCCCCAGACGGCGCCTCCTCTCTAACTTTGTTTACGTGTCTTCTGGTGAACAAAGGGATTTAAATTTAATATCATCAAATGTATTGTAAAGGTTTGCCCTCTCCAATTTTTTCCTTTTTGTCCTTTTAAGGAAATCTTCCTATGACACACCAGAGGTCATAAATCTATTATTGTCTATGTTCTTCATCACATTTTATAGGCTTTCCAAACTTAATTTAGGTTTCTAATCGACCTGGAATTGATTTCTGTGTGTGTGCTGTAGGGCTCTGATCTGACTGTATTTTTCCAGTTGGCCTGGAACATTTTTTATGCGCACCACCTTCCCCTACAGATCCAGTTCCCTTCAACGTGCAAGGATTGGGGACAGTGTTAGCGGAGCCTGGGTGGAGTCTGGAGCTGAGGGAGAGGGGTCACCCACAAGAATTACCACCCGAGACAGATGTAGCCCCTGACAGAGGAGTGGCAAATTGGAAGGGTGGTGGGGGAGTAAATATCTCAACCTCTCGCTTCCCCTGTCTCCCATTCTTTTTCCGTGACGTCCCATTGGTTGGACGCCAGGAGGTTGGAGGACGTCAGTCAGAGCCCCACTGCTGCAGTGCCTGGGGGTCACCTCCCCGGGGAGCAGAGCAGGGCAGCGAGGGGCAGCGGAGGCAGGTGTGTGCGGTGCTCGTGGGCACAAGCTGACGTGGTCTGCTGCGGTCCGCACTACCTCACCCCATCAGGTCTTCTCCGAGAGAAACTTCTCTCGATTTCCTTAGTGTTTTACAACCTGTACCTATCCCAGTTCAGTAGGGTGTGAAGGGGCGGTTTTCTGAGACTGGGTAGCCAGTCCAAAGCGAGCTGGGCAGAGCAAGCACCATTTCCCCTTTCAGAGAAGATAGGTTGAGGAGAGTTTTCCACACATGGGATGGCTTCTTATTTCTGGAGAATTTAAGATCCTGGGGACCTGCTCATATGTCCGAGTAGAGATTTAGAAGCTGGTTGCGAGGAAAGAGAGAATGGCAAAGCTGGTCAACGGTATCTTCAGGTTGTGTGATCCAGGGGGGCTGTTGGGAGAAACCCCTGAAGCCAGTCTTTTTACCTTTCCTCTTGGACTATCGGGAGAAAAATTGTATAATTTCTCTCATAGCCAAGCGGTGGGTGAGGGCTGGGAGCTCAGTGTTCAGTTGCGTCTGCCACTTCACCTCCCCCTTTGGGGCTGGAGACTGGTCAGTCCATCTGGGCTGCTAGAACAAAAATACCATAAACCGGGAGGCTTGTAAACTACCAACATTTTCTCACAGTGCCCAGAGGCTGGGAAGTTCAACATGCAGGGGCCAGAGGATTCTGTGCCTGCTGAGTGCTTGGTTCCTCATCTTCTTGCTGTGATGTCACCTGGTGGCAGGGGCGAGGGAGCTCTCTCACGACTCTGTCTGAGGTTCCACCCACATGACCTCATCAATTCCCAGAGGCCCCAGTTCCCAATACCATCGCCTTGGGGGGCGGTGGGTTTCAGCACATGAATTCGGGGAGGGACACATATGTTTGGACCATCCCAGACACCCATGCCTTCCTCTGTGTCTCTGTGGTCCCCAGCCCGGAAAACTTGGTGGGTAAGTCATGACCAAGGTCACGGTCATCGGCAGTGTGGAGGATAGGAGGGTCCCTAAGGATTAATCGTTGCCTAAACAGCTTTCACCAAATGCCTCTTGATGGAGTCCCCCTCTCTTTCTTTCCAATTCCAAAGAACTGGTCTGCCTGGGAGGGTGTAGACCTGTTACCAGGCTCGCTCACAGCTCCCCCGACTCCAGCTGAGCATGGGGCTGGGGCCTGGGTTCTAATATCCTTACCCAGGATCCTTTCTTCCATATTCTATAAAAGTATTCATTTCAAGACGTGAATGGTCTATTCATTTCAGTTTAGCCTTTCTTGCTTTTTAATAGATGCGTTCAAAACTCTCAATTTCCCTCTAAACATTCTTCCCGCAGGGTTTGATATCTAGTACTTTCCATTGTTGGTGCATTCCAAATATTTTGTCATTTCCACAGTGATTTCTCCTTCGGTTCACGACTTACTTGAAAGAGTGGATTTTTACATTTCCAAACACATTATAATACCATTTTTTCATGGCTGATTTCTAATCAGCATGTGGTTGGAGAAGATGGCCTCTATGACATGGATTCTTTGAAGCATGTTGAGATTTCTTCTCTCCCCATGCTCATTGTCAAATTTGATGTGTGTTGCCTGTATGCTTGTAGTCTCCATTGTTGGTGAAATATCCTATGTTGATAAGATCAAACTTGTTGATTTGATTGTTCCAATCATTCACGTCCTTACTAATTTTGTATTGGCACAATCAATTTCTTCCCCGTGATTAGTTTTTGCTTTATATATTTAAGACTATGCGGCTAGATATATATGAATATACATATTCATGATTAGTAGGTTTTTTCCATCAAATTATATATAATGTCATTCTCCATCTTCATGAATGCTTTGGCCTCACTTTTTATTTTGTCTGATTATGATTTATTCTCTGGCATTCTTTGTTTACTTACTTTTTCATAATATATATTTTCCATCCATTTATTTTCAACATTTTTCTCTTTCTGTCTGTGTGAATGTGTATATTTTAAGTATGTCTCTTGTAAGTAGTATAGAAATGCATTTTTAAAAAATTTTGAATTTTTTGTATTCTTGAAATATGTAACCCTGCATATATTACCAAATTCTAAATATACTAACGAGGAAATGGTAAAAACTCACTGTCTCATCTCCTTTTCCCATCTTCCCAGACGTTCTCTTTAGAGGCAACCCAAATCATTAGTTTCTTGCTAGATATGATCACTGTGAGTGTAAGTCAATATAGTCTCTCTATTTATTCCTTTTAGAGTAGCATGATATGCACTATTCTGGAACCTTCTTTTCCAGATCTCAGGGATCTACCTTTAGCTGTGCATACAGAACTTCCTCATGCTTTTGGGTGACCGCAGTCAGTTTATTTAATGAATATATCCTGGTCTATTGAACTTATCTCCCATCAGCGGATTTTTAGGTAGTTTCCAATCGTCTACAAGGAACGTTGTGATGAATAATCTTGTACAAACATTATTTTTAAATACCTGCAAGTATACCTAGAGTAGAAACTTCTAGAAGTGGAACTGCTGGAACAAAAGTTGTCTGCTTCTGTAGTCCTGATAGACCTGTAGATGTTGCCGAGTTACCCTACACAGAATTTTGCCGGTTTATGCTCCCGCCACAAAGAACGTTCTGCCTCGTTCTGACTCCCGCCTGCTGATTTTCACATTTCTTCGGCATACCAGCCAAGGGCCCGTCAAGAAAAGAGTCCTCTCTTGGGATTTTAAACAGAGGGAAGCTCAAACAGGGTACAGGCTGTGGGAGAGGTAGAGAAGTCAGAGGTGGGGCCGAGCTCTGGCGGGAAGCTGCTGTCCCCCCAGGGGCTGAGGAGCCACAGAGGCAGTGGGGCCTGATCCCAGGAGCTGGATGTGGAGGCAGCTCGAAGGGCAGCGGGCCTGTCTGGCGGGAGTTGGGAGGAGGGAGGGAGGTGCTGTCCGGATAGAGCTGCGGGACCAGCGGCCAGCTCCTGATAGAGATGTGCCAGAGGTCGAGAGTAAAGGGGAGAAATACTCAGGCTTCTCCCTTCTGCAGCCCTCCTGTGGGTCCGCCATTCCTCCCGTTTCTGTAAATGAATAACCTGGATTCAGCCAGAGTTGGGGAAATGCATTTTCTTCTGAATACAAACCTGAGCAGAGAAAGATGGGAAGTGGCTCTGAGAGCACAACAGGCCCAGGACTGGCACAGCCCAATCTGGGAGGGGCTCAGCCACATCCTCGCCATCGCCCGTATTTCCTGGCCAAGCTACCTGATGGAGCACCACTATCCTTTGTACCAAGGCTACAGCTGGGGACACACAAAGCCCCCTATTCACCACATGGATCTAGTCTCTCCTGGATCTTTCTTCTGATTGCAAACCTAAGTACCATCCACATCCCTCATACAACATCATCAGGGAACAGGAAAGAAAAAGAAAAAAGAATCTGAAAGCAGATACAGCTGTTCAGTCTTTGTGTCTGTAAGTGGCCATGAGGCTCAGTGGATACTTACCACTTTCTTCTCCTATGACGCATTCCCTAGTCCCTCTGTCCTTGGCCAGCATTTGGCTGTTTGGGAATCCTTTTTACCCAGTAGGGTGAGGCGAATCTTTTTTCTTTCTCAAAGGAACTGACTTCTTAACAGTCTTCCCTTTCTTGGGTGCAGCGCTTTCCATTTGCCACTGGTCATGCCACACTAAGAGGCACCGAGAAAATCCTTTCTGTCCCAGACAGAGACTTTTCTGCTCATTGCGCATCAGACACCCAGTTTCCTCTACGTAACAAAGATCACTCCCCTCAGCCATGTGATGACCTCTTTCCCTGCGCATTGGTTCAATGGCAAAGTAGCCCAATGGCAGTCTCAACCTCCAGTTCTGGGCAACTCTTGTGTTCCTGGTGAACACGTTCCTCTCTTGGGAATCAATACTCCTTCACTGGGCAGAGTCCAACACTTGCGGGACTGGAAGCTTTCTGTAACGGGCCGTTAGGTGTAATGAGAGGTCCCTCTCTCTCAGCTCTGCTCCTGGAACTGTGTAACCTGACCATGGGAGAGACCACACATACATTGGTTTCTGTTCCAGAACACCTACTGCCTCCTGTTAGGACAACATCGCAGTGCTCAGGAGCAGTACCCAGCTTCCGGCAGGCCGTCCTGCCGGATGCTTGTTGATGGTAGGGCACATGATAAGACTAGTTGGGAAGGAAAGACTTGGCAATGGATTTGAGAGCAAAATAGGCAAGTGACTGGCAAGTTCACCAAGGTGGCCCGTCCTCTGATGAGCTGATCTTTGTCAATCTTGTAGATAAAAATCCTACTGTGTTTTTATTTTTTATCTCTTTCAAAGGTCTTTCATGTATTTAAAAGCCACTTAAGAGTTCCCTTTCTGAGAACTCTTAATTTTTTTTTAATTAAATTTAAAAATTTTTTATTTTTTTAAGTAAACTCTAACCCCAGCATGGGGCTCTCAAACTCCAGACCCCAAGGTCAAGAGTCACTCGTGCCACCATCTGAGCTAGCCAGACACTCCGTGAACTCTTGATATTTTGCTTATTTTTCTTTGGAATATTAGTGACTCTCTGTGTTTTAGTGAAGCTAGCCTCTGTCTATTGCAGATTTTACCCCCAGATTTGAAGTGCTACTTTGTCATATACAAAATTATAATATATATATTTTAATATATTTATGTATTTTTATATTTAAGTACATATACAAATATGTTTATATATTTATATTTATATATATTTATATTCAAATATATATATTTGAACTTTCAGGCCTGTTTTCTTTGTCTGTCTTCTTATTAATGTATCAGTATTACATTATTTTATTTCTTGTGGCTTTATATTTTAATGTTTAGCAGGCTAATATTCCTCCATTGTTCTCCATTTCCAAATCTTTCTGGATAACCTGCTTTTAAATTTTTTGCCTCATTAACTTCATGATTAGCTTGTCTAGACCCCAACCTAAGTCTTGTTGCTTTTGTGTTGGGATCCCACTCCCAAACACCACTGTCTACCAGGCCCTGTACAATATGGCCCCTGGCTTCTCCTTAACCTCATCTCCTGCCACTGTCCCCGTATTTCCTCTGTCTCCCCCACGCTGGCCCCTTGCCTTGCTCAAACATGCCAACGCCCGCATGTGATGCTTTTCTTCACTCTACTCGGCAAGTTCCAGAGCGCCCCTACCCCGGCCCCAGCCCCAGGACCACACTCCCATCTGAGGTTCATCTGGGGGAGCTCTGCCTGCCTGGGACTCGAAGGTGCATCAGGTCCAGTGTCCCAGTCAGTGCGCAGCTGATTCCATCCCTCGCCTTGGGCCTGAGTCTTAATCCTCTCCGCGCACTAGGGCCACTGTTCTCCGCAAAGTCACCCCACAGCTCCAGGCCATGAGTGGCTGCCCTAAGCCTCTGCTTCTGGGTGGCAGGGAGCCGGGAGTCTGGTGCCACCTCTGGCTCAAGCAGGAGCACATTTAGTCCCTGTGACCATGTTGCGAATCTCTTGGCCACCATCGCCCGATTCAGACCCCAGAACCCAGCCAGCTCAAGGCTCCAGTTCCACCCGCTGCTGTGGTTCCCATCTGCCTCTGGTTTCTGGAATGTTGAGCTTGTTTCTGAGGCCAGCTGTGTTTTCCTGGGTTTCCCTTTTGATATTTTATCGCTCATTTTTATGTGTTTGGACTCCAGGGGGTGTGATGAACCGTGAACATCCAGCACCGTCTCGAGCAGACCATGCACTTAGACTGGCGGACCCTTGGTTATAACACTCTGAAGTCACTTCCGTGGAAGCTGCTACTGAAATAATACATCAGGGGCGCCTGGGTGGCTCAGTCACTGAGCGTCTGCCTTTGGCTCCGGTCACGATCTCCAGGTCCTGGGATCAAGTCCCGCTTTGGGCTCCCTGTTCAGGAGGGAGTCTGCTTCTCCCTCTCCCTTTGTCCCTCTGCCCCCACTCATGCTCTCTCTGTCTCTTTCTCAAATGCTCAAATAAATAAATAAAATCTTCAAAATAAAATAAAATAGGGGTGCCTGGGTGGCTCAGTGGGTTAAACCCTCTGCCTTCAGCTCAGGGCATGATCTCAGGGTCCTGGTATCAAGCCCCGCATCAGGCTCTCTGCTCAGCGGGGAGCTTGCTTTCCCCCCACTTCTCTTCTGCCTCTCTGCCTACTTGTGATCTCTCTGTCAAATAAATAAATAAAATCTTTTAAAAAATAAAAAATAAAATACCTGTACTCATGTGGTGAGCTTGTGGAACAAATGTGGGCGCTTAGATCAAGTCCTCGCAGAGCAGCCCTGCAAACCTGAGGTCTCTAACCTTCTGCTGCCCTTAAGGCTGGCTGGCTTCCTCTGTGTTTGCTTCAGCCCTTGATCTGACCCCCTCCCCCAGCAAATACTAATAACAGAACCATCACTGTTATTACCATTATGTTCCAGGCCATCAGGTTACTCTCCTGTGGCAACTGTCGCTCTTTTAAATTGGGTTCCTTCTGCCTTCTTTGCGTCTCAAGGAAATCACTGCCCCTCTTTTTTGCCCAAGGCTTATTTTTCAAACAGTCCTCACTCTTACCCGCCCCGGCCACCACCTCAGGTGGCCTGTGTCATCAATTTCCCTCTCAATCTATGCATGAAAAATACATAATCTATGGATCGCGCCTGGCTCTTCTATTCCAGCATATGACCACGGTTAATGTTTTTCCTCTTCAAAACAGTCCATAAATAAAGTCTCCCTTGACCGGCCTCTCCCACTCGTGCCCCCCTCAGCTACTACCTACCTCACCCATCTTTTAGGGAACACGGTCTGCAGAGCAGTCTCTCTGCTCACCGCCCCCCGGCCCCCACACTCTGCTTCAGCTCGCTGCAACCAGACCTCCACTCCCGTCGCCCCACCGAAACCCTGCAACAAAGGTCAGTCGTGAGCTTTAATCGCCACATCTCAGGGTGCCTGCTGGGGTTTTATTGCCTGACTTTTCTACAACATCTGCCACTTCTTTCCTTTTGAAACTCTACACTTTCATGGCTGCCACGGTTCTCTCACCTCTTGTTCCCAGGATGGGTCTCAAAGACTTTCATTTTGCTGCCTCCATGCCTGGAGTGCCTCTCCTGACCCCTGGCTCTAGACTGGATCCCCTTCTTTCCTCACCCTACACACAGCCTCCCGCTTTCCTATCTGTGCACCACGTGGTCTTCTGCATCTGTCTGCCCATGACATCTGTACTGCATTGAACGGTGTTCTCCCACATTCATGCCCACCAAGAAACTTACAGTGAGACCTCATTTGGAAATAGGGTCTTGGCAGATGCAATTAAGATGAGGTCTTACAGGATTGGGGTGAGAGAATGAAGTTCTGTTGTTGCAAGCCACCTAGTGCGTGAGACTTAGTTACAGCTGCTGCAGGAACTGAACACGCTGGTTCTTTCTGGGCGTGAGGAGACTTCCCCAGGGTCAGAAGGCTGTACCCATTCATGGCAACGCAGTCCGTCCGTATAGCCCCTTCGTTCTGCTTGCCCAGCTCACCCTTCACATCTACAGTTTTAAACCAGAGATCTCCTATTTGACTACGACAGTGACAGAGTGGGGACAAAAACTTGACTCTTTACTTGCCACTCAAGTGGCGTGAATCCCCCGGAAGTTGCAACTCCTTGCGCTGGTTCAGTGGGGGTGTAGTTTCTGCCTTACTGGGTTTCGAGATTCAGTGAAAGTTTTAGTGTAGAGTCAAGCCCATAAATAGCCTTTTCTTTGGAAAGCAGAAACAAACCAGCAGTGGTTGGGGTTCTGCTTTTTTTGTTGTCATTCATTAACTTGACACCATCAGTCTCAAGCTTCAGTTGGCTTTCGTTGTCATGCACACGACTTTAGAAAAGCCCTTTCGGAATCAGATACCTTTCTGGGAGTCCTCTCTCTCTCTCGGCTAAAATTCCAACGTGTCTGTCTGGTTCATGACCTTGAGGTTTATTCTAGGTCAAGTGCCCTGTCATCTCCATTCCTTCCCTATTCATTTTCCAACAATTCTTATGTTTTCTTAAGAATTCTGAAGTTGCAGGGTGCTTGGGTGTCTCAGTCGGTTAAGCCTCTGCCTTCAGCTCAGGTCATGATCTCAGGGTCCTGGGATCAAGCCCCGCATCGGGCTCTCTGCTCACAGGAACCTGCTTCCTCTTCTCTCTCTCCCTGCCTACCTCTCTGCCCACTTCTGGTCTCTATCTGTCAAATAAATAAATAAAATCTGTAAAAAAAAAAAAAATTCTGAAGTTGCTGGGACACCTGGGTGGCTTAGCCAGTTAAGTGTCTGACTCCTGGTTTCTGGTCAGGTCATAATCTCCAGGTCACAAGACTGAGCCCCACGTTGGGCTCCGCGCTCAGCATGGAGTCTGCTTGAGATTCTCTCTCCCTTTCCCTCTGCCCCTCTTCCCACGAGTGCACACACACTCTGTTTAAATAAATAAATAAAATTAAAATTAAAAAAAGAATTCTGAAGTTATCAGAGAGCTTCCTGCTTGGGTAGAACACTGTTTTCCAGAGGCTTTCAAGTTACCTTCCAGCTCTCCACACCTGGTGACTCACCATCCTTAAAGCTTCCCAGGTAAGCTCTCTGTGCTGCCAGAATTGGAAGATAACAGCCACAACAAGAACACTGACAACCACACTTGCATAGCATGTCTTGTCTGCCAGCACTCTTCTGATAGTCTTATATAGATTAACTCATTTAATTGTTAATCTTTTGTGCCTCCTTTAGAATCGTCTTCCAAGTGAAATATTTTCAGCGCACTATTTTAGTTCCTATGTTGTTTTTGTAGGCATTTTTTTAAAGTTATTTTTGCAGTGGTTGCTCTAGAGGTTATAAACTACATGGTAACTGGCAGAATCTCCTTAAGGTGAATACTGACTCAATTCTTGCAAAATAGAGCAACTTTGCTTCATTACATCCCCACCCTGTGCTATTATTGTCATATATTGTACATTTGTATCTATTATAATGTGTATATATTAGTGTAAATATTAGTATATATTAGCAATAGTGTCATAATTATTGGGACCTGCAGTCTTACGTTGTTATAAAAAGCTTAAGAGAAAAAATACATTGATACATTCTTTATATTACCCCCATATTTACTGTTTCTGGGTCTCTTCGTTCTTTCCTTGGATTCAGGTTATTGTATGGTGGTCATTTTCTTTCAGCCTGAAGGACAGCTAGTGAAAAAATTCATTTAGTTTTTGTTTACCTAAAAACATCTTTATTTTGCCTGTACTCCTGATGGAGAGTCTTGCTGGATATAAAATTCTTGGTTGATAGGTTTTTGTTTTGTTTTGTTTTGTTTGTTTTTCCCTTTCAGCACTTTTAATATGTTGTCCCACTATTTTCTGGCTTCCACTGATGTGATGTAAAGTCAGTCATTAATTATATTGTTCCCTTGCACGTGATGAATCCATTTCTTCTAGTTTCTTTCAAATTTTCTCTTTTTCTTTCATTTTCAATAGTTTGGCTATGGTGTATGTGAGTGTGAATCTCTCTATGATCATCCTACTTGGGATTTCCTCGGATTCTTTAGATCTGTAGATTAATGTTTTTAAAAGCAAGTTTGGGAATTTTTCAACCATTATTTCTTTAAATATTTTTTCTCTTCTTTCTGTCTTTTTCTACAACTCTCATAACACGTATGTTGGTTTTCTGGATGTTTTCCCTCTGATCTCTGGGACTACTTTCCTTCAAACTCCCCCCACCCCACCTCTATTTTTCCAACTGGAAAATTTCATGGCTCTATCTGCAAGTTTGCTGATTCTTTCTTCTGTAGGCTCAAATCTTCTTTGAGTCTTACCATTATTTTATAGGTGAAGAAACTGAATACTAAAGGGTTTAGGGGAATGCCAATGCAAAGGTGGGCAAACTGTTACTTTAAGGGCAAAAGAGTCAACATTTTAGGCTTGCATTCATATGGTCTCTGTACAACCACTCAACTCTGCCACTGCAGCTCCAAAACTACATAGACAATATGTAGACAGATGGTGGCAACTGTGTTTCAAAAAAACCCTTACATTTACAAAAACAAGGGACTGGCCTGTAGTCTGTAGTTTACTGACCTGAGTTTTGCAAATAGAAACTGGCATAGCTGGGATACATGTGTCCTTTCTTCGACGTCTATCTTCGACGTCTATCTTCAATGTTCCAGTGTCTCACACTGCCTCCTACTATTAGATTGTTTTAGTCTTTTCAGCAATGAAATCATCCCAGTGGAACAACAAATACTAGATAGAGCACCAGACTTACTTTTCATCACTTTCTTCACTCTAGTGTTTAGAACACCAGTTGTAATAATAGATTCCTTCCCTCACTTTCTCTCTGTCTTCCTTCTTGCCATTCTCTCTTTATCTTTCTTTCATTCTTTTTTTTAAAAAAATATTTTTTTATTTGATAGAGAGAGAGAGAGAGAGAGATCACAAGTAGGCAGAGAGGCAGGCAGGGGTGGGGGAGAAGTTTCCTTGCTGAGCAGAGAGCCTGATGAGGGGCTCCATCCCAGGACCCTGAGATCATGACCTGAGCTGAAGGCAGAGGCTTAACCCACTGAGCCACCCAGGTGCCCCTCTTTCTTTCTTTCTTTCTTTCTATCAGTCACCTTTGCAAGAGTGACTATATTGCCTTTTTTTTTTTTTTAATTTAGCTTTTTTCTTCACTGAAATGTTTTCATTTTGCCTACAGGAATTGCTGGTGACATACTGTGTTACAATACTCACTTAGAAAAATGGTAATAAGAAAAGAAAATAAGGGTATAAATGGTGCCGCTGGCAGGATTGCCACCTATGAGCTATAAATAGAAGAGAAAGAATCTGTTTTACTTTGATGATCTTTGATTTTTTTCCCCCATAGCTTCAAGAAAAATCTCCTGGGAGGCAGAAAGTAGGGAAACATGCAAATTTCAATTTCTTCTCCATTTTCTGAGGATGATTCCTTTCTAGAACAATTTCTTTTCCTCAGCCTGGCTTTGTCATTCACAACCTGAAATGTACTGTTCCAGCAAATCGTGGGCTGTGGCAACTGCTCTCCTGGGCTTCTGGGGGAAAAACTTCTATTCCTTGTATTAAAGATCTCGTACCAGCTCCGAAAGGTGAATTGGATCCCAGATTCATACCCATCACAGCCCTGGTGTGGCCATAGAACTAGGATACATCTGATAGAATGTTTTTTAACAGAGAGCAAAAGAATACCCAAGTAAAAGTAGCTTATATAAAAAATTTTAAAATATCTGTATACAAATTTCCAGAATCAGGCATTCCAGGTCCCTTCTATCATTCATCAATATTACCAAGGATTTTACCATTTTTCTCTACCCTCCTCCCTGTGTTGCCTGTGTTTGTAGAATTGTCTCCTCATGGTCAAAAGTTGGTGGTCACAGTTGAAGGGCTCATCTGTGGACAAAACACTGTTTGACTAAAGAAACCCTTTATAGATTGGGTCAGATACTCATACTCTCACTGAAGAAGAGGTTGTGAAGGTATCTGATGATTAGCTCCATAAAGTGGGGTTGGTTTTCATCCGAGTAGACGCTGGTGGGAAGGGGAAGGTTAGGCTGATGATCTAACCTTCAGTTTTGTCAGAACCTCTTTATTCTAGATGGTTATGCTCCAGGAATATTGTTACCAGTGGGTATGAGATACAACCTTTCCCTCTTAACCACACTCAGCATGTTGCCGGCTGAGTATGAGAGGAAGGAGAGACAGCATTGCCACTGTTCTTCCTGTCTCCCCAGCAGTCTCCCCAGCAGTCCCTGCTGAGGTGTCTTTCATTTTAGGGTTCATTTTGATCTCAGGGAAGGGTTGGCGATATGTTATCTATTTGCAGAGTATTTCCTTTTGTTTGCACCCAATAGTAAAAACTTAAAGTAAGTCCTGTGGTCAGACCTTCAGTATTCATTCAGTCAGGAACTCAGCATCCATCATGTGTCAGGCACGGTGTCAGTCTCCGGAGTTACAAGATGAGTCAGACAAATGCCCACTGTCAGGGTCACAGGTCTGGGCTTCGAGTGTGCTCGATTTTCTTCCTGGCCCCTTCAGTCTGGGACTCTTGAGACTTTTTTTCTTCTACGCTCTGGATGAGGTCTGATAGACCTCAGATCGTCCTGCAGGAAGTCACTGCTAGTGAACTTGAACTAGTCCATAAGATGAAAACTATTTGCTCTCCTTGTCTCGTCTCTTTAATTTTCAGTTGGAAAATCTGAGGTTTTTTGCCGAATGAGTCTAGTCAGCTCTGAATCTTCAGCAGGATATAAGGTGGGCCTGGAAATGACCTCAGCCCTCTGCATTTGTTGGATTCCTACTGGAAGGAAGACACGACATGTCCTGCCATGACTTGGCTCCCAGAACAGTGATGTGAGTGAGTGATGCAGAAATAGATGCAGTCTGTGGTTACATCCAGAATATCTATACCACAGTGTTCTATACTAGAAAGGTGGCCAACGCTCTTTGCCCAATCCTGGAATCTGATGTCCTTTCCTCAGACGGGGAAGTCAGCTGGGCTTGGACTTGGAAGAGAAGAAGCAGATGACCTTGGTGGAAGAGGACCACCTCCTTCTGTCCTGGCCACTTCCCCTTAACGCAGTGATCGGAGCAGCTCATAAAACGATGCCATGAAGATCCCTTTGGCATCTCAGAACAGAAACTCCAGGCCTTTGGAGGTTCTGCTTCGGTTTTCTCTGTTTCAGCTAAAGGGAAAATTAAAGAGGCAGCTTGACCTCTGAGGCTGCTGAATGTCAGTGGGTGTGTAATATACATCGTAAAATATATTCAGCAAAGTGTGGGTAATGCAGGGAACTCATGGATACAGATTTCATTGGAGAAATAGATGGGTTGCTTAGTTTTGGATTTGGGCTGTCTGTTTTGTTTTTCTTGAATTTGAAGGCATTTTCCTAGCAGAGTATGTATTTTGAACTTGCCTGGGGGAGAAGAGGACACTTCATTTATTTAGATTTTCGTGTTCTTTGGCTACGAACAAGGCTGGTGAACTCAACTCCGAGATACCCCTTGGTTCAGATATCTCAATCTCGTTCACACAGGGAGATAAAGTGTGAATTGACCATCTCACGCCTGCTGTCGGAGACTGGGGGTTCCAATCTGAGCTCTGTGATTTGCAAGGGACACTGAGTGAAACGGCACACACGGGACAAGAAGGTGATCCCGGGCGGGTCACTTGCTATACTCATCTGCCCAAACTTCACGGACAGGTGAAAACAAAGGCTCAGTTTCCCCAGGCATCGATTCTTACTGAGATTCATGTCTAGAAAAATTTACCTTAGTACTATTTGTAACTCAAAATAATTTGGAAAGGGCCATATGTGCACTGACCAGCGATGGGTCAATGAATTATGGTTTAACCATATGATAGAAAAATTTGCAGCTACTAGAAATATTGTTATGGGAGAATATTTATTTGACCTGGGAAAATATTTATACTATAATATTAACTGAGAAAAAAATTAAGTGAACTATAATGGTATATTGTGTAATTTTTTAAATTACAAAAACATAATTATATGCACATATACATATTTGTGTAGTCACTTTTTAAAAGGTTTTAATTATTTATTTGAGATAGACAGAGCAAGAGAGAGTGAGCACAAGAAGGGTGAGGGGCAGAGGGAGACGCAGACTCCCCACTGAGCGGGGAGCCTGATGTAGGGCTTGATCCTGGGACTCTGGGATCGTGACCTGAGCCAAAGGTAGACTGAGCCACCCAGGCACCCTACACAGTCATTTATTATTTTTTTATTATTATTATTATTTTTTAAGATTTTATTTATTTATTTGACAGAGAGAGAGAGAGAGAGATCATAGGTAGGCAGAGAGGCAGGCAGAGAGAGAGGGGGAAGCAGGCTCCCTGCTGAGCAGAGAGCCCAATGTGGGGCTCAATCCCAGGACCCTGGGATCATGACCTGAGCCGAAGGCAGAGGCTTAACCCACTGAGCCACCCAGGTGCTCCACAGTCATTTATTTAACAAGTGTGGCTGGAGGGCCAGATACTGTGTTGGGGGCGGTGGATAGGAGTCCAATAAGGGTAATTCCATCCCTGCTTTCATGGAGTTTACAGTCCTTTATGTGTAGGAAAAGGCATGGCAGCAAATATGTCATATATTCATAGAACTTTTTTCTGTTTTGGTGGGTAACTTAAACTTTTTTTCTTTATATATTTCTATGTCTTTTAGATTTCCGGCTAAAAGTAAATATCTTTTATAGATAGAAGAAGACAACAGATGTCCTTTCATTTCAATGAGCAGAGCTGAAAACCTGCCCCCTGACGTGTGAGTCTGTCCCTGAAATGGGACGATCCGCTCCATAAGCTGAACGCGTTTGCCTGGGGACCAGGAGACGGTCACTAACCCACTCCACGACCGCGGACAAGTGATTTTCCTCTCTGGGTCTCCATTTCTTTTCCTCTGCGATGAGCGTCTGACCCGGCTGATGTCAAAGGTCTTTCCAACTCTAATGCTCAGCTCATGGAACAGTATGTACAGAGACTTTAGATGGGGAGAAGAATTTCCATAGAAGCAAATAGAAAGGTCAGTAGAGCACCTGCTCATAGGACACTAACTCACAATTTGGTTCTGGTTTCTTGTCTCACACACAAAGGTTATCTTTAATTTATGTGCAAATCTCTTTTTAAGGTTTTATTTATTTATTTATTTATTTGAGAGAGAAAGAGTGAGTGAGCACTGTTGGCAGGGGGGAGCAGAGGGTGAGGGACAATCAGATACCACCCCCCCATTCAGTGTGGAGCCCGACCTGGGGGGCCAGATCTCATGACCCCGAGAATGGGACCTGAGCCGAAATCAAGAGTGCAAGGTCTAACACAGTGAGCCACCCAGGTGTCCCTGTGCAGATCCATTTTGGAGCGTTCTAGACTCTTCCTCCTCCAACAGTTGCCTTTTTCCTACCTGGGAGAAACTCAAGAAAAAATGATAAACATAATCTTCTCTTTGTCTACTCTCTGTGTGCTCTAAAGCAAATAATTTTCTATTAGTTATTGACTATTCTGCCTGGTCTCAGGGTAGAGGTAAGAGACGATACAAAGTGAGAATCAGGCATGATTTTGACCTTAGGGGCTTGAAGCATCGATGGGGAGAGACGATGAAAGCTTAGGGAGCAAAGGGAGAAGGGCACAGCCGCGTGCACAGGCTGGCCTGTGTCATTCCATCAGAATATGGCACCGTGGCTCGCAAAAAAGGAGCCAATGGCATGAGTGAGACTAGTTAGGAGAAGATTTCTGGAATAAGCAAGGTGTGACCTAAGCCTTACTGGATGAGCATGATTTAAATAGATTCTAGGAGAGGACAGAGTGTTTCTAGCAGCACAGCCATGAAAATCAGGGAGGAAAAGCTGCTGATCCTAGGATTGTGGGACATAGTGGATGAAAATACAAGGTGCCTAGGTAACTTTGAATTTCAAATAACAGTGAATAATTTTTTGGTATAAGTATATCCCATACTTGGTGCCTATGCTATTTGGGACATATTTAGATGAAAAATTATTTGTTGTTTATCCGAAATCCTAATATACCAAGAATCCTGTATTTGATAGGCAACTCTGATTAGTGTTCGCTCATATGCGTGTGTACTGACATCCAACAGCAGCTCCACTGTTCCAAGAAGATGATTCAAATTCCTATCCCACCACTCTGGACATTTAGACAACCATACGGGTTCTGCCATTGAGTGTCTACTGGCTTATCTTGAGTGAGTAATTCTAGATGTATCTTCTTTATTGCACCATTAACCAAACGAAGCTTTTTGGACGGGTGCTGGTGCGTTCTAGGGTGTTAGCATGAGAGCATCTGATATCAGAGAAGGGAAAATCAGACTCCTCCCGTCGTCCCCCAGAGAAGAAAAGCCGATCCCTCTCTCTTTAATTTCTAGCCCGTGGCATTCACAGTTACATGCTAATACGTCGTCTCCTGTCCCTTTGTCTGGGCGCAGCTGGAGTCCCTCATTTCCCTGTCTGCCTCTCCCTGTATGATCTGACCCCTTTCCTTCACCCCTCCTGCCCCTCTCAAATTCCTCCCAGAATGCAGTGGGCCCGTGACCTCTCTTGAATGGTTGCTGGAGAGGAACAGAAGATATTAAGACCTTTATTCTGTCTCCCCTACCCTGCAGAACAGGAAAACCAACACCCTCCTCCGGTCTTCCTCTCCACACCATCACAAAACTTAACACAAGACAAGGCAGCAGGGGTGGATATCTCTGCTCCATCTCAACAGCAGGGAATCAGCCAGATTTTCACCTGTAAGTCACCCATTCCTTGATGTGAGCGCCACTTCTCTTTCCCACAGAAAACTGCAGGAAAGGCCATCCCCGGTCCCTGTTGTCGGTG
Source organism: Mustela erminea (assembly GCF_009829155.1). Taxonomy (NCBI): domain Eukaryota; kingdom Metazoa; phylum Chordata; class Mammalia; order Carnivora; family Mustelidae; genus Mustela; species Mustela erminea. The sequence continues at coordinate 23,192,640 of NC_045634.1, forward strand.
GCATCTGTGCGGGGCCTATGCGGGATTGCTTTTACACGGTACCACCAACAGATTTCGAAATGTGTTCCCTCTTCTCAGTCAAGTGCTCATTTGCATGACGTGAGTTCCCTTTGTTCAAGAAAACTGGGTCTCCAGAAGAGGTCCTTTGCTTCTGTGTCCCTGCTTCCCCCACTTAGAACCCTTGAACTGGGTCTGACCCCTCCTGGTCCTGGGCACCCGAGGGGCCATGCAGGACCACCAAAGCCTATGAGGCACCCAAGGCACAGACTCTGCAATGGGCAGAAAGGCCACTTCTGTGGGATTTGCTCTGGAAACAAGCAAATCATTTACGTATTTGCTGCTTCCGGGTCAGGATCGCATTGCGGTAGACCTGGATGACGCCGTCCTACTGTTCATTCTTTCTGTATCACAAACTCTCTCACCAGGGCTTATGAAGTTCCAAGGTGCTGGCTTCTGAACCCATCTTTGGACATGCTTTACAGTTCAGCTGGGGTTCAGTTTAACCCCCAGAAGTGAGTATCTGCTGCCCACTCTGTTCTGACCCAGGCTTGGGCCTGGTGGAAATGCAGTTGCCCCAAACCATCATACAGCATATTCCCCTGGGCACCCAGTGGTCGGTGTGTTGTTTCTGGGGAGGGACATCTGAGCCAACCTAACCCAAGTGACTGCTAAGAAAAGGAGTCACTTCTTCTTTAGACAATAGGAAAGACACACTTTCAAAGACAGCCTGACTTTTCACTTACCCGGGCCTGAATCCCACACACCTAGGTATGGGACTGGGTAGCTGCCTGTAGCAGCATGGGCCTTCTGGTTTTTGAGCGAGGCCCGAGACTTGGCAGGATAGTAAGACCTGATTTGGCAAAGGCCGTGTGCTTCTTTTATCTGTATTAAGGCCACAGAGGAGAATTAAGGCACATAAATTCTGAAAGATTAGATTAGATAAGAACAAGGCGGCTGTTGTTTTGCTAGGGCTTAAAGGGTATCACAAAGGTTGTTGGACCCAGTGCTGTTTGGTTTAACGATTTCCCCCATCTTGGTCAGCTCTGGCTCCTGTAATACCACCATAGATTGAACAGAATATGAAATACCATCAATGGACACTTATTTCTCTGAGTTCTAGAGGCTGGAAAGTCCAAGATTGGGATGTTAGTGTGGTTAGGTTCTTGGTGAGTGCTCTCTTCCTGGCTTGCTGATGGCCGCCTTCTTCCTGTGTCCACCCATGGTGGAGAGAGAGAGAGAGAGAGAGCAGTTTCTCTGGTATTTCTTCTTAGACCGGTGCTAATCCCATCATGGGGACCCTATTCTCATGACCTCATCTAAATCCAATCACCTCCCCCAATTCCACCATGTTGGAGATTAAGTTTCAACACAGGAATTTTGGGAAGGCATGAACATTCAGTCCATAACACCCCCTTGCTGGTTTGAATACTGTTGCTGTAGTCTTTCCCCTGCTCACTGGTGCAGAGTATGTCTCATGAGAAGGGACAGAAGTTGTATGTGGACTTGGATGGAAGGAGGATGGACAATTACACTTCCAAGGACTCAGCTGGGCTCGGATGGTCTCCCCTGCTCCTCTAGAAGACCTATGATCTCTAGAAGATCTCTAGAAGCATATCTTACTTGTCCAACATGATTCTGGACTCAACTGTATAATTAGGTCATTTCCAGAAAATGATGGAGCAAAAATTCAGTATCTCCCCTCCCCTTTCTTTAATCTCTATTGAAATGAGTTTAGGGTGACGAAATGCAGGCATTCACTCTTCCAAAAGCTTCTGCAGGATTGACTTAAAATCCATGAATATGATGGCAACTGTCATGGTGTCCCCACTTCTGTATATGTCATAGTCTCCCCTTGTATTGGTGTCTTCCAGGTGCTGCTGTCATAGCCTAGGTCGAGCACCCAAGGGCAAGTATCTTCTCTCATCCTGGGTCTTCAATATAGTCTGGGGCACTGTTCTTTATGGAGTGACAGAAGAGTCACTGGCCTGGAAAGTTCCTTAGAGACATCTGGTCGATTTCCTTTAAATTAAAGAGGGCTTCCCAAGGCCATGAAGAGGTAAAGATACCAGGCAGTTAGAACAAGACCTCTCAATTCTTTCTGCCAAGGATCTTTTCTTAATTCTGTTGAATTTCATGGATGGTATGCCAAGAAAGTGTCAAGATGCAGAGGCAGAGGGTGCCGTGAGCTCTGGGAGCCAAGAGCCTGATGTTCTGAGAAATGGCTGCAAGGGTGTCTGATTCTTAGCAGCACATGAAGACTGCGCTTCAGGACAAGAGGCTGAGGGCAGGATGTTTACTGAAGAATGGTGAGCAACTTTTCTTCCCTTGGGAGCTCCCCTGACTCCTTGCCGTGCCTCTGTCTTCACAGATGCCTGTCACCTTCTCCATTGACTGACAGCTGGTCTTTGGCATATGGAAGTCCTCAGTGCCTCTAAGCGGGTGAACTAACAGCTGAGTCAGGTTCTTTCATCTCAGGGAAAGGAGGTGAGAGGGGAAGAAATAGTATGGCGGAGTCAGAGGTGGGAGAGAATTCTCTAGTTGACTAAACTCTTAAAGGCAATACCACAGCACAGAGTCTATGTAAAGATAGTATTACTCTTCTTGGATACCAATGGAGGCAAGAGGCTGGTGTAGATTGTGTGTGTGTGTGTGTGTGTGTGTGTGTGTGTGTGTATACACACGAGTGGGCACACCCACTAGAGAGAGCAAATGACAACAGCAAAAATTCTCTTTGCAAGCCCTAGTGGACTGGCACCAGTTTGCTTTCGTCTTTGTAGCCTTAGCAGGAACCTAGAGAAGAAAATACCCCCTTCCTTTCAGAAGAGGCAACAGACTGTTCTGCCTTAAACAGTCTGTGATAATGCTCCCAAATATGAACCAAAGCCCTTTGAAAAGGGATAGCTAAAATATACTAAACTTACAGAGTGAGATTTATATCGTCAAGCTGATAGTGAAATGAAAAATGTTGTTTTATTGGTGGCTGCTCCTTGAGTTTCTTTTTCCCATTTGTAACTTCAACAAATTGAATACTAATTTTAAATTAAAAAAAAAAAAAGAATCTGTTGTAGAATTCCTCTGGTTTAACCTGACCTTGTATTAAATATATCAACCTAACCTATTATATTAAATATGTGTTAAATATATCAACACAACCTATAGTTACATTCTTGGTATTATGGTGAGTCTTAGGTGGGGAGGTAAGGATGTCTTATTTGCGAAATAGGTACTCTGTGTCCAGATATTGGTAGTCATTCTGGAGTGCTTTATTCTGGTTGAACTTAGCCAGTAGCGGGCTACGCTGTGTAAATATAGCCAAATCACCTTATCTCTCCCTGCAGTGTTCTAGAATAGTCTCTGAGCCCGGGACCAATCTGGGTGAAGGGAGTTTGAGCAGGCCTGGGTTATGAGCATGTGTGAGAAGAGTGGCAAGTTTTATTCTCTTTGAGAGGGCCGTGCACACTGTGGGAGGAGGCAGCTTGGTGGGGTGGATTTCTTTCCGGAATTCGAGGTGTGCAACTCATTCACGGCCAAATGATTACTGTTCTCTAGGAAAGTTCAACCCTGGACTGGGCTCAGGGCCGGGGTTTGTCTATCTGTCTGTTTGTTTTGTCTTATAAAATCCCAAATTCCTTTTATTGCTTAAGAAAAGTTCTAAATTCTCCACATTTAAAAAAAAAGCTTCAATTGTATCATTGTGTCTGGAAATCGTCTCAGGAAAGCGTCCTGCAGGTCTGGATAAAGGATTACTGTAAGGCTTTCGTTTAGATGGAACTCATTAAAAGGCTGGCATGGGAAGGCTAATTTCACTCTTGTACTCGAGTTGTTAACAAGTAAGTAACAACGACCACAACAACAGTAAATCAGACCTGCCGTTTCAGTTAATGTTTACTTAGCCTTTACTATGTGCCAGATTTTGTGCTAAACACTTTACAAACCTTATTTCACCCAGTTCTTGAGACCCACCAGGTGGTTGTTTACCCAGACAAAGAGGCAGCCAAGGACTCTCTGGTCTTCGGTATTTTTCAACTTCTGAGCCCAAATGGCAGAATTTTAAACCATGTGGTAGAGTGAGGTGAGTAAGCGAGCCTGCTCCTCACTGTTTTCTCAGAGGGAGAAATCATTTGATTCTTGGGAAAAGCCACTGAAATCCATTTGGCTCAGGTAGACAAAAACCATGCGTTCTGGGCTCCCCGCTCTAGAAAAGGGCCAACGGGCCTTCAGGAATCGGCCCTGCCGTTCAGTCATTTCCTGAACGATATTTAGGTGTCCACGGTCCCAGGCATGACGTCGGATACTGACCATTGCTGCCTAAACACTTAGTTTAGATGCTCTTAGATTTGAATTGAGTTCCAAGACTCTAGGACCCTCAATGTAGGGTCATGATGGGGCTTCATGAAAAAGGATTGAAAAATATGCGAAAGGGTATGTCAGATAGGCTTCTCCCACCCTTAAGAATCTGTTGCTGGAGATCTACTCCTTTCATCTCCCAAAATATGCTGTTCTTCTTAGGTAGTCGCTCTCTTTTTAAGATTTACTGATTTATTTGAAAGCGAGAGGACATGAGTGGGAGAGGAGCAGAGAGAGAGAGAGAGAGATAGAACCTTAAGCAGGCTCCACGGTCAGCGTGGAGCCTGACTCAGGGCTCCATTTCATGACCCTGAGATCATGATGTGCTGAAATCAAGAGTTGGACGCTTAAGTGACTGAGTCATGCAGGTGCCCCAGGTCGTGTCTCCCAAGCACAGCCCTGATCTATGCAGAAGGCAAAACCGTCATGACAGACGGGACCGTGAGGACAAACCAGCCTTGGAAGTTACTGAGTCGTAAGTGCAGTCACAGCCCTTCACACAGTCACTGATCGGAGCAGTTGGCTTCTCTTTGCCCTTCCAGGTTTCCATTATCCTTTCCTTTCCGTCCCAGATCAAGGTTCTTCTTCAATGTCCCTAGTCAACAAAGAAGTAAGAGCCATTCTGGCTGGTGGGCTTGGGCCTCACCTTTGAGGTCAGATTATAGCCCAAGTACCTCTGTCCTGACAGTGTTCCCTGAGGCCTTTGGCTGAATCAGTCATTTTCTCCTTTGCTCATGGACTTGGCTCATTCTTGTAGTTATTATTATTTTTTTTAATACTTGACTTTTTAGGTCTTTCTTACCGAATGAATGTATCTCATGACTTTGAAATATGCCATTACATCATACGTGGGTCTTCTGAGGTTTTCTGAAAAGGTAATAAGTCATTTATACCAGTTTATATATTTATTATTTATTATATATTTATTATATATTATTTTAATTATATATTATTTAATATATAATTTATTTATATATTATATATATTTATATATTATATGTTTATATAATATATATTATATAAGTTTAAATATAAATTATATATATTTAATTATATATTTTTAATTATTTATTATATATAATTATACATTTACCAGTGCAGCACTGGGCATTTGCCTTTTGCATCCGTGTTTCCCGGAGTATTTTTCAGCGATGATCCATACGTGACTTGGGGAGAAATACAGAGAGCTGAGGGGAGAGCCGAAGGCACTGGGCTGGTGGTTTAGCTTTGTGGGGAGAAGGCAAATGACCTGAAGGAGCTTAGCGTGTGTTAGTCGTTTGCCTACTTGACAGCTCGCTTGCAGATGCCACGGAGCCTCACACTCGGCCCGTCTGAAAGGGTCTCAGAACTTCTTCAGCCTCAATGGATTCCAGAGCCCAACACTTGCTAGCAGGCAGATGCCGCCCTAGTTTAGGGGATCCCTGGCATTGCCACGTGGCCCTCCGACCCCTCTTTCCAGCACCTTCCTGTGGGAGCTGTTTCCACCCTTCTCCTGGCAGTCTGTGCCCTTGAGTTTAAAGCTCCTGGCTTTTGGGCTGATCGGTGATGCTCGGGGTAATGAGGAGCCTCCGTCCACGGGACAAATGCAGGACACATTTCGGATGTTACTGTGGAAATTACAGTTCTAAAAATGGTAGCATAGGAGACCTGGTGTGTTCAAAAGGGTCAAGTTTGGATTAAAATGAGAATGGTTCCGGTGCAGTTGGGGGAGGGGGGTGAGGACACAATCCTGCATCTCCCACAAACGGTGACCAGGATTAAGGTAGCCCGGGCTCCCTTCCTCCCCGGTGCCGCTCACCATCTGTCAGCGCACAGCTCTCTCTAGTATTGCAACAATTCCCAATTGCGATCTCTTAAAATAAAGCTTAATATATTCACATCTGGTGGTTTCCTGCTCCAGTTATGCTCAGTTTTGGCCTTCATTTAAAAAAAAAAAAAAAAAAAAACTATTCTGTGATTGCTTTGTGTTGCTTGGGAAGGGTTTCTGGATTAGGGATTTGTGACTCTCTTTGATTGCATTGTGATTGCATTTGCAAGTGACAGAACAGAGGAAATCTGAAATCTGCTTTTACCAGGCGTCTGTGGGTACCAGCGCTGGCTGCAGATCAAAACCATTTAAGTCAAATTTTTTTTTTTTTTTTAAAGAGCAGATTGCCGAACCCTGCTCCAGACCTACCGAACAGAATCGCCAGGCACAGAACTGGCCGTTTATTTTTAAAAAGCTCTTGCAGGTGAGTCCCATGTGCAGCTAGGATTGCTAACCATCAATATGAGTGATTTTCAGAAGTCTTCTCAGAAATTTTCAGTCTCCTATCTCTCTCTCTCGAAGAATACTTTCTTCTGTGTTGACAGAAGACATTTTCATCCCGAGTATTAATAATGTTGAAACATCTGCATTTGCTCTCTAAACATCAAGGGAAATGGCTTAATAATATTGGTCTTCAAAGGAGCTATGGGGCAAAGCATTTGCATTTGGGACTGTCATCCACATTAATTCCTAAAGGTAGGAGCAAGTGGGCCTCCTGTGGGAAGACTGCTAAGACACAATATACTGGGAGGTATACACTCTTCTTCTGCCTTCAAAGAGTAAAAGAACATCAGTTCTGGAATCAGATTGAGTGGCTTTTAAGTCTCGGCTCTACCAACTTCTTAGTTGGTAAAGCAGTGGTTTCCACAACTGTAAAAAGGGCACAAAAATATTTTTCTTGCAGGATTACAGAAATTTTTAGAGCTATGAATCATGCCTGGCATATAGTAGTTGTTAAATAAATAATGGTCATTCTCCTCTTGCATATGATGAAAATTCTAGATTTTCTGTGTAGCTCTGAAAGCTTAAGTCCATCCATTCTTCTCGGGGAGCTGATCGTTGAAGTGTTGAATAAGGTTCTTGCCTCTACGGGATTCTGTCTCAACTTTTTTCACGTCCAATTTACCCATTTGGCATTTCCCCCAAACATTTAAAGACGGAAACAGAATAGTTCTGTACTTCGGATAGTAACCCTTTCTGGTGCCCTCTAAGATTTAAAATGAACAGCCAGACAATGGGGTAAAACACCTGAATTTAAAGCAAGCTTTGGGATAAGACTGTCCATTGCTACCCTCCCCTCAGTGCAGAAACACAAGCTAGAATTTCTACACTGAACCAAGCACTCTCCCCTTTCCTCTGATCTTCAAATGCTTTCCTCCCTCACCTGTCCGCCTCACCAGGAAAAACCATCCTCTTCTTGCCTTGCTTAAGCTTCACGGCTTCTCTTAATTGCTCTTCTGAAATCTGGGGCTTTTTTTCTAGCACAGAAGCCTTTTGAAGCAAGCAAAAGCTTTTTTTTTTTTTTTTTTTTTGCTAAACTCTCACCAGAGGGGTGTTAAAAACCTCTGTAGTGGAGTGAATCAAGTGGATGGAGTATCTTGGTAAGACGTGTTCTCTTTCCTTTGACAGGGTAAAACCCCTTTCGAGGAGGAAGGGAAGAACACATTCTCATTCGTGCATGAATTTGCATTCATGAATTATAATGTCAGACTGTTTCTCTGGATCTTATTTTTAAAAGCTGCTACCTGGTGTTATTCCCATACCCTACCCCCTAAAGGAAACTGTGTATTTGTTAACATAGAGCAGTTGTGACAATGTTGCAAGACAGATGGAAATTTTGCAAGAGTTTACCAGATGGGAAAGGGGAGGAGGGGAGTGGGTGGGCACCTGGGGTAAAAAAAAATCTCCCAGGAGAGCACTTGAGAGAGGACCTTACAAATGGGGATGAAATGAACAGACCAAGATGGAGGAAGAGGCAGAGCCCTGTAGGGTAGGAGCCATGGGAGGCCTGCAATTGATGGGAAACTCACCAATGCTTTGGACTGAGACTAAGAACAGAGCTCCAGGTCATCTTAGGAAAGGCAAGCTTGTTACACCTGAGACAGTGTGGCCAGGGAGAGGTAGAGCCAAATGAATGGAGTGCTTGAAGAGGAGGATGTACCCAGAAATCTACTGTGGAAGACAGCTTTGCCTCTTCCAGACCACAAAATATGGACTGGACAGGCTGGAGTGAATTTCCAATGGAAGGGAAGAGAGAGGGAGAGAGATTGACAAAGAGACAGAGAAGGAGCATCTTACAGATGCAGTATTTCATAGAAAAACTAAAAATAATGGAATCCGGCATCTGGAAAAATTTAGAGGAGAGACAGAAAATGCTATTCACTGACACTAACTTGCATATCTGGATAACATATACACACTGTTTATAATACAACAACCAGGAAAGTCACCTGCTCTACCATGTCACAGAGTAATAGTAGGGCCATTAGATGGGCCCCTGGGTGGATGGCCCAGATAGTTAAGAGTCTGCCTAAGGCTCAGGTCATGATCTCAGGGTCCTGGGATTCCCAGGTTGAGCTCCCTGCTCAGCAGGGAGTTTGCTTCTCCCTCACCCTCTGCTCCGCACTGCCCCCCTGCCGGCTTATGCTCTGTCTCTCTCTCTCTCAAATGAGTAAGTAAAATTAAAAAAAAAAAAAATAGTAAGGCCATCAGGGATGATTAGATGAGTGACCAGCCATACAGTAGAGCAACTCAGACTCAGGGGTAGAAAAGGCCCGGACTCCAGCTCAACTCTCCTGGAACTTGAATTATTCTTGTCTGCCAAATGGGAACAGCAGTACTCCCTACCTTAATAGGTTGCTGAGAGATGAAATGAGGGATCAGGCCTTGGGTCTCAAAGACACACAGATTTTCAACATGGAGTTCAACACATAAGGTAATGGGGATTCAATTTGCTACATGCAGGCTCTTGCCAAAAAAAAACAGCGTGTTTTTACAGGGGCGTGTAAGAACTTTGCCTCCTGAGCTGTCAACAGCTCTTTTCACCAGTGACTCAGAGTTGGAGAGAGTGCGGGTGGGAATCAGGCGAATAATGTGAAAGTCATGGACACTTTGGAAGGAGATGGGAAATGTTGCAATGACTGACAGCTTGCTTACTGCTGGCTTACATCTTCTCGTATCTTCAACACTGCGTCAAAATGTTTGACCGTGAAAATGTTGGACCACGAACTACTGTATGAACACGAAGTCATGCCATCCTTGGCTTCATAAGGTTCCCACCAGGTCTTAGAGATCAGAAGTCTGGTGGGATGCTTTATTTTGCTCTGATTTCACTAATGACCTCCTCTGATTCACAATGAATTCATGTTATACTTTGTTTCTTTCCTTTTGACCTTTTACTGCACATTTGTTTCCTGGTGTTTTCAAGATATTTTCGCGTGTGTTCCCCTAGAGGACAAGTTTTGCCCATTTTTAAAAAGATAGATAGATAGATTTTAGAGAGAGAGATTGAGAGACTGTGTGAGCAGGAAGAGGAACAGAGAGAGAGGGACAAGCAGACTCTGAGCCGAGCAAAGAGCCCTTTGTGGGGCTCCATCCCAGAAACCTGAGATCATGACGTAAGTGACACAAAGAGTCGGGTGCTTACCAACTGAGCCAACCAGGTGCTCCAGTCAAGCCCATTTTATACCCTTTTCATTTTGCTTTGCTTGTGTGATAGGCTGAATAATTGCCTCCCCCCCACCGCCCCGAGGTCTGTGGCCTGACATCTGTGAGTGTTACATTACACCACAAAAGAGAATTAAAATTGCAGATGGAATTAATATTGTTCATCAGTTGACCTTAAAATAAATTCTGGATCATCCGGGAGGAGCCTGTATCAACACAAGGTCCTTACAAATGCAGGAGAAAAGCAGAAGTGGTTCCATGGGAGAAGAACTCAATTGGCCTTTGCTGGCTTGGAAGATAGAGGAAGGGGCCATGAGCCAAGGGGTGTAGGTGGCTTCTGGCAGCTGGAAAAAGTAAGGAGCTGATTCTCCCCTAGAGCCTCTGGAAGGAGCACAGACTGACTAGCACCTTGATTTTGGGCTGGTGAGACCTGCGCCCGACTTCTGACCTCCGAACTGTGAAATAATAACTTGTATGGTTGACACCCCTAAGTTTGTGCTCATTTGTCCCAGCAGCCATAGGAATGGAGTATAATTTGCCTCTCACCCCATGTAAGCTGGGTCAAAACTGCAGCATCGGGCAGAGGGCCCCAGTCTGAGGATGAGCTCCTGCCATGCCGGGGGTACTAGCCAGGGGCTTTACCCAGGACTCTGCTGTCACAGCCGGGGGGCTGAGTTGGGGGGAAGACCCGGCCGCGGGGGAGCTCTGCTGGAGGAGCGCGAGCCGCACCCCCATAGAACCTTCCTCATCCTTCCACGCCATCCCCACCCGCTGCGCCATTGTCACGGGCTCACTTCCTGTTTCGGTCCTTGACTTACCAGAAGCGGCTCTCCTTTTCTGAGAATAAGTCCACTTGGCCATGTAGAGAGAAGCCGTTCAGGAAACACATACTGAGGTTTCATTCTGAAAATCTTCATGTGAGAGCTGACGTTGGAAACCTCAAAGACCCCCTGGGTTTAGTAATGGTTTAGAGAACTAGTAAGTACGAAAATGACCCAAGGGCTCCTCAGAAACTAGTGACTAACATGCCCATTCTAGCCTTCACTCTGCAAGATGCAAGAGTAAAATTTTTGAATTTTTACTGTTGAATAATTGAATAACAATTGAATAATAATTTTACTGTTGAATAATTCTGGCCTTTTGGTGTAGTTTTCCTTCCGGGATTCACTTTTGCAGGACTGTCCGCCCTCGGAGCCTTGTGTCTGGAGCTCACCTGAGGTTTACTGGAAATGCTGGATCTCTCCCTTCAGGTTCCTGAAGCGTCATGAATTGGCTGTTTGAGTTGATGCTGGACATTATTAATCACATCAACCAGAGAGATCCATGGTTCATGGTGCTGTGAGTGTGTGAAGGGAGAGATGTGAAGGGAGAGATCTCGGCTTCCCAGGAGAGATAGCACTGGCCCGCTCCACAGCCTCAGCCAGCACCGACTTATCTTGGGACCAAGAAATCTCAGAGAGACTCTTCCAGAAGGATTAAACCTGTGAGTCCCTTGGGATTATCCCAGCGTTTCCAGGGCCTGTTAATAAATGTTAAGAGTTCAGTAAAAATGGAAAGAATAAAAAAATTTTTTTTTTAAAAATAAGACAAAATAAATAAAAAGTAATATGAGATAGAAGCTTCAAATGTAGATCCTCAATGGCACATGGTAAGGGGAGAGGGAGGATACAAGCAATTTATGACAGGATGAGAAACGCTATGATGGGAGACATACATCCTGTCTCTCTCTCTCTTCCGGTTTCCCTTCCCGCTCCTTCTCTTTCTCTCTCTTCTCCCCACTTTTTCTCTTCTCTGTGGAGACCAAAAGCTCCCTGAGGACAGGGGATGTTTTACTTCTTTTTTATCCCCGCGCCCTGCCCAGAGCCTTGCTTTGTAAGTGTTCAGAATATCTCTGGTCTTTCCCTCAGTGGTCTTTATAGAAAGTATTTTATATTTTCTCTTTGACATTGGCCTAGGTGACTACCTATTCTATTCTATTCCATTTTTCCCAGCTTTATTAAGGTCTCACTGACCAAAAAAAATTGTATATATAAAGGGTACACTATGATTTAATTCATGTACACATTGTGAAAGATTTAACACAATCAAATTAATTAACACTTCAGGCATCCCACAGGGTCTCCTTCTTGACTACTTGGCATTTTAGAGGGACTCCCGAAAACACTGAAGTTAGTCTTTCACTGAGAAATGTCACACACTTTCATAGGGAGGGGAAAATTTAAGGGCCAGTGTTTTAGGATCTCCACAGATGGTGACCGTACGCCTATCTGTAAAGCCAGGGGAGCACCTCGCCAGGCCAGAGTTAAGAAGAAATCTCTTTTCTGCTGTGTCTGACACGCTGCTGAGAAACAAGGACCCGACAAGTCTATTTCGCTCTTGTTGTTGCTGTTTATTCTTTTTGTTGTTAAGATTCCACGTACAAAGGGGCACCTGGGTGGCTCAGTGGATTAAGCCTCTGCCTTCAGCTCAGGTCATGATCCCAGAACCCTGGGATCGAGCCCCGCATCAGGCTCTCTGCTCAGCAGGGAGCCTGCTTCCTCTTTTCTCTCTCTGCCTGCCTCTCTGCCTATTTGTGATCTCTCTCTCTCTGTCAAATAAATAAATAAAATCTTTTTTTAAAAAAAGATTCCACATACAAGTGAAATTGCATGGTACTTTTCTTTCTCTGTCTGATTTATTTCACTTAGTCTAATACCCTCTAGGTCCATCCACGTCATTTGGAATGACACAATTTTATTCTTTCTTAGGGCTGAGTAAGATCCCGTCATGTATATACACCACATCTTCTTGATCTATTCATCTAAAAAGAAAAAAGAGAAGCATAAATAACTACAGAGAGCAAACTAGTGGCTGCCAGGGAGGAAGTGGGTGGGGGAACGGGGAAGGGGAATGTTATAAAATAAATAAATCACAGGGATGAAAAGTACAGCCTAGGGAAGGGAGTCCAAAATATTGTCATACCTTTGTCCGGTGACAGATGGTCACCGCACTTGTGAGCAGAGAATAATGTATATATTTGCCAAATGATGCGCTGAAACTAATATTACATGTCAACTACATTTCAATAAAAAATAAAATAAAACAAAATAAGATAAAAGGATCCCATGAAAAAGGAAGTCTTGGAACTTAAGACATGTTCTGTTTCCTGGTGGAGGGTATGCCCCTTCCTACCTCTTCAAGCCGTAGTGGGCATCAGCAGGTAGGCAGCAAACATCCGGGAGCTTTCGCATCAAGCAGGATGTCAGTCTGCCAGCTTCGTGGAGGAAAGGAACAATGGCTGTTCCATTTGCTTTTTATAGCAAAGCCCATTTGGGAAGAATGAAGACAGGAGGATCTCCCGAAGAGCTTCCTTTCCCTGAGGGTTGGCCCATCTGCTAGGGAGAAGCGAGAGTGCTGTACGCGCTGAGTGTGGCCTGTGCCAGCCGGGATGCTGGCCCACGCGGCCATTGAGTGAGTGACATGCTCTGGGTGCAGGCACGGCTGTCAGGGGCCTCCTTCCCGGGGCTGAGTCAACTGGCTTCTTCCCCGAGTCGACAGGGGCATATGTTCCAGGCACACCATTGGGACTCTTTGTCCTCCAGACCTTCTTCAGTCAGGGGACCGCTGGGGGCATGAACCAAAGCTCATCTCTTGCAAAGGAGTCCACATTGAAGGAAAATTCACCAAAAACATTTCTGAATATCACATATCGTTGAGCCATTGAAAGCAGAAAGCAGGGAACAAGTGATAACCAACCATGAATGCCTCCAGCTCATGAGTCGAATAATAATTTTTAGATACAATGGACTGGATTATCATGAAGTTCTTTTACTTTGGTGTTAAGAGCTCCCCGTTATCAACTCACAGAAGTGTGGTCCACCAGCTCTCCGAGGCTGGGCTTTTGAGTTTTCAAATACTTTTCATCATCTTTCCCTTTCTCGTTGTGACCTCTTTTTCAGAGTCTATTTGGAAGTACTTCCTCGGGTTTCTTTGGTTCATCTTCTTCCCCCTCGTTTCTCGTGAAACGAATAAATTGCTTTGTTGTAGTCATATGTAAAGTAAGAATAAATAAGTCCTGGAAAGAACCTAACGAGTTTCCTGTGAACTGAGAGCTCTCCAGGCTGTTCTGAGACCTGTTTATTTTTTTCTTCAAACAAGGTTCCTGCTTGTCTTGAAGTGACCCCAAGATAAGGAAGGTATTTCACACTCTGTGGGTGGGTGAGTCAGGGGTCTTTCCTGAATGGCTCGGACTGGGTTGAGGGTGTAAGGGCACGGCCAAGATCTGGGGGGAAGAAGGATCTCTCTGCTGAGAGCTTGGTGCCTGATCAGTGAAGTTCACTCTGCTGGATGCTGGCTGTCTAAATGGGTGGCCTTCCCCTCCTCAGAGCAGAGACAAGGAGCTCCTGGGGGGCTCAGTCAGCTAAGTGTCTGCCTTTGGCTCAGATCATGATCCTGGGGTCCTGGGATCAAGAACCGGCACTCGATTCCCTGCTCTGTTGGGAGTTTGCTTCTCCTTCTGCCTCTCTCCCACTCCCATGCTCGCTCTCAAAAAAATACGTTAAAAAAAAAAGAAAAAATAAACAGAGACAAAATCAATTGAGATGACCTATCATTTGTTGCCTCATATTTTTCCTTAGATGCAATTCATACCTAGGTGAGTCCCTATGCAAAATAATGATCCTTTCAGTATCCTAGGTGACATCATTTGGGGATTTGTTGGGTGACTTCAACTGTGGCTGGTGAAGAAGAGATAACAGAATGAAAATATTTGTCATGTGAACCTCTCACTATCTTTCTTAGTCATAAGTGTTCTGATGCGGTAGTGGGAGTACAGAATTCTCTTATGACTGCTCTAGACATCAGGGATGGAAAATTCTTAGGTCATTCAGTTTACCCTTCAAGACTCACAGAGGATTATGGCTTTCTGTTCATCTTCTGACTTCCCCCACAAAGTGGTGGCTGAAGATCTTGGTGTTGGGGAGATGTTTTCAAAGAGCCAAGCTAAATGGCGTCCTTGTCATTCCATGGAATTAACCACCTCTAGTGGGAGAGCCACGCCTGGACTGTCAGCCATTGGGTTTCATTCTGACTCTCCACAGAACAAAGAGCAAGTCCCTTAAAAATATTCTGATGCCTCCAATTTTTGTCTTTGCCAGCACCTTCCAACAGCAGTAGAATGTGAGGTGCATATGGCATTTAAAATGTTCTAGAAGTCAAATTTACAAAGTAAAAAGACCTGAGTGACACTAGTTGAACATGTTTTATTTTACCCAGTACATTGAAAAATATTATAACTTCAAGGTATAATTAATACAAAAATCAATGCGATAACTTCCATTTGTATTATTTATATCAAGTCTTGAAATCTGTTGTGTTCAACTGCTCCATCACTGGTAGACAGAGCGTTCTGTATCATGGAACTCATCCGTGGCTTTTTTTTTTTTTTTTAATTAAAAAAAGTCTTCTAATTGTTCAAAATAACACAAAATGACATCATACAACGGTGATATCGAGTCATGGGGGTTACCTACAATAAATGATTGGGTCCCATTCCCAGAACGAAGAGAAGTTAACGTCTATTGCTTTTTGAGGCGTATTGTATAGATTTGGGGGTCTGAATGAATATCTGCTTTATGACAGAGGCAGGTAAGGACATAGAGTGACGCCAAGAAAAAATATAAAGACGTCTTTTCTTCCCCCGCTTCATCTGCTGGAGGTTCAGATAAACTTCAAAAGATCAGGGAAGGCACCTATGAATCACAAGAGACCGTGGAGTCAAGGCCAAGAATAGGTCAGGGCAGTCAGACATGGAAAGGGAGATGCCCTAGAATTAGCAAAATCAGCATATCAGGGGTGTGAAAAACTGAATGTGTGCTATGAGTAAGCCACTCTACTTGGAGTGGTACTTTACCAACCCGCCCAAGTAGCCTCCCAGATGTCATGAACTCATCTCGAGAGAAGTCATGAAGATGGAACTGGTATTTAAAGACTGAGGCATGAGGCACCTGGGTGGCTCAGTGGGTTAAAGCCTCTGCCTTCGGCTCAGGTCATGATCCCGGGGTCCTGGAATCGAGCCCCGCATTGGGCTCTCTGCTCAGCAGGGAGCCTGCTTCTCCCCCTCTCTCTGCCTGCCTCTCTGCCTACTTGTGACCTCTGTCAAATAAATAAATAAAATCTTAAAAAAAAAAAAAAACCGAAGCACATTAAGAAAGAGGCTGAAATGCAGAAAGGGTTTGTTGCCATCACAAGTACAGACAGGAAGGTGGTGGCTTGAACGAGAATTGACACATCCATCGTTATCGTTCTGGCCTTGTCCAAGGCGGAGGGTGTTCTGGCCAGACCACGTGCACATTCCAGGCTGCCTGGCAGGCAGACTGTCGGCAGAGAAGGCAGCCTCCACACGCAAGACAAGTCTCTGTCAGGGAGATCCCACGTCCTCAGCTCCGCCCGGGGAAAGGCAAGTGCTAACCCTTGTCAGACGCCTACTACGAACCAGGCTTCTCGATGATTCTTCTGTATTGTATTAGTCGGCTGGGGCCGCCATAACAAGATACCACAGACGGGGCGGCTTAAACTCCAAAAACTTATTTTCTTATGGTTCTGGAGGCTGAAGTCCAAGATCAAGGTCCCAACAGGGTTGGTTTCCTCTGAGGCCTCTCTCTTCAGTTTGCAGATGGCTGTCCTCTGCGTGCATGTGCCCCTGGTGTCTCTTTCCCTTATAAGACATTAGTCATCCTGGATTAAGGCCCTACCCTGAAGGCCTCATGGTTACTCAGTCACCTCCTTGAAGACCTTCCCTTCAAATACCCTTACATTCTGAAGTCCTGGGGGCCAGACCTTCAGCATGTGGAATTGAGGGGAACACGATTCAGCTCACAAGACAAATACTTCCCATCTTACAGATGAAGAAACTGAGGCCCCGTGAGGAGAAGGGACTTTCTTGAGGTCAGTAAACCAGTTGAGACTACAATCTGAATCTCAATTTAGTGTTCTTTACACAGGGACCACTTGGTTTCTTGAGGCAGAATGAGGTATCTTACTAGTGCTAAGACATCTGGAAAACATGAGTTTTCATTGCCCGCATGATCACTTGGGTGTCACAGGGAGTGGTGGGAGTGGGGGTGTGCATGGTTCGATGATGCAGTGGAAGCAGCTTGGGGACTGGAATCCAGAATCTGGGTGTGAGTCTTGGCGACGTCATGTACTACGTGTGTTGCTAAAGCCTGTTGCCCTAAGCTTATATAAATGAATATTCAACAAGCACAAGTGCTTGTCACTGAGCATACATTCTCCAACCCATGTTTGCAAACCTGTGAGGAAGATACTATGACCAGGTCTACTTTCCAATTGAGGGAAGGAGGCTCAGAGGGGGGAAGTGACTGATTCGAGGTTATACAGCCAACAAGGCCTAGAACCAAGACTCAAACCCAGGTCTGTAGATTCCAAAACCAGTACAGTGAACCATTACCGGAACCAGGAATGGGGCCCAGAGTTATAAAATTTTTGCTTTTTCAAGAGAGGAAAATTCTGGGTTTTCATGTAAAATCTCCAGAGTTTTAAATGTTGATTAATTCAAGTTTTGTAGAGACACTAAGCAGATCAAAGCCCATGAGGGGACTTCAACTTTATAATGCATTGGCTCACACCAGTGTATGAGGACTAGATAAGGCCAGGTTTCTTACCTGTCCTGGTAGCTCATGATTCTTTGATGCCATTTGGATTTTATGAAATAGATTTTGTTGGGTACAGCTGTTGCGCATGGGTGACCGGATCTGAATGTGTACCCTGACCATCAATAGCCACCTGACGAGGCAAATTCCTTAACCTTTCTAAGGACAGTTTCCCTGTCTAGAAACTGGAGATTGTACCTCGCACACTGAAGTGAAAATTGAGATAATATTTGTAAAGCACCCGATGAGTACATGGTGGCTGATGAGCAAAGCGTTAGCACTCAGAACCACTGGCGTCTCTCTCGCCCATGAGATCCCCAGCCTACATGTAGGAGGCCTATGTGGCAGTTGGAAGGGCTATAGACAGGGCTGCCACTTTGACAGGTCTCCGACCCACCCAAGGTTCTGCCGTCTTACCTTAAGTTTTTGGAATTGTCAAGAGTTTTTTTGGTTTTTGTTTTTGTTTTTAAGGCCACTGCTCAAGGGAGGGAGGAGTTAATACCTTAGTAGGAACTATTTGGTGTTTATTTTGAACAAGTTTTAGTGAACTTTCAATGCGGTGACAGAGATACAGTTTTCAAATTCAAAACTGTGTAAGAAATACCTGGGGGGCTGGGGTGCCTGCGTGGCTCAGTGGGTTAAGCCTCTGCCTGCAGCTCAGGTCACGATCTCAGGGTCCTGGGATCGAGTCCCGTATCCAGCTCTCTGCTCGCGGGAGAGCTTGCTTCCCCTCTCTCTCTGCCTACTTGTGATCTCTCTCTCTCTCTCTGTCAAATAAATAAATAAAAATCTTTTAAAAAAGAAAAGAAATACCTGGGGGGGCCTGTTTATAATATGGGTTCTGAGATGCCACTCCCAGAGAGTACAATTTAGTCAGACTAGAATCCAGATTCCTACTGCTCTTTGGGGATGCTGAGGCGGGTGGTCCCTAGATCATATCCTGAAGCACATTCCTGCCTGGTAGGACCTCCTGAGCTGTCTCTCCATCCATGGTCCCTCCTATACCGTGGCTGCAGCTGGGCCCCCACTCAGGGTGGGCCGGAGCAGCCCACAGGGCAAGGAAGGCCTGAGGGAGTCTATCCCAACAAGAGGGGCTGAAGTCAAATTCCTTACCGTAGAACCAGCCGGTTCTTTCTTAATACATTCAAGTAATTAAAAAGGGACCATTTCAGTATCCTGAAACAAGCAAGGATTGGCAAGATCAGAATATGGTGTGTTCTGATCTCCGGGCCTCTAGTTCCATCTGTATAAATAGCGCAGCGCTGACAAAGCTGCCATGAAGGGCTTCCTTTTTCACCAGAGACCTTGGGCAAGGTGGGCGGTTTCGCCCATAATAAAGTCACCAGCAGGTTTGCGGCCGTAGCAGGCCTAGTCATCTCTGGCTTCCCACCCACGCACCTTAGCTCTGAGGCTCCGTCCGTATCCCTGCGGCCTGGCTGCCGGGCGGGGCTCGGGGACTCAGGGGGAGGAGAGGTCAGGGCCAGAAGCCCACTCCTGCGCCCAGGGCCGGACACCTGCTCCTGCCCGCCTCGGGTTCGGGTCAGGGCTGCCTGCCTGAGCTTCCGCCGCTGGGATCCGGACTGTGACATATGCTGCCCAGGTTTTTTTTTTTAAATCTTTCCTGCAGCAGCATCTGGAGAAGCTGGGAGGGTCCCAACCAACCACAGGGTGTTCTCTGGAGGCCCAGCTGAGGCGCGTGGGCGGAAACGGCCCCTGGTCTCCGCTTGCTTTCTGCATGAAACACTCACGGAGCACACCACAAGGGTTTTCAGAGGTTAGACCAATTTGCATCCTTCTCCCCCAAGCTAGAGGAAGCGCTGGAGGAAGTCATGTATTAAAAGAATGGGGCGCAGGCTTAGGTTAGGAAGAGGGACTGTTTCTTGGCAGCTTTCCTTCTGGCTAGAACCCCCAGTTACCTTTAAGCCATTAACCCTAGAGGATAGGAATGGGGGTGGGGCGGACCCATTTGGAGTTCATTATCGCTGAAAGCCTGTTCCCTATCTTTAAACCTGAGCTTTAAGCTGATCAGCTGCGGTTGTCCTGGGATTCAGCTCCCTGGGGACAGCTGCAAATCACAGGACTGCTGCGCTTAGCACTGCCAACACAGGGCACCGGCCCAGCAGCGGGGTGTTAGGGGAAGGTCCTGGCCTTGACCCTGGGGGAGGGGCGCGGGGGGAGTGGGGGGCGGGGAGAGGAGGTCCTGTGCTGGCCCTTTTGCTTTCGCCTGGAGAATATGGACGAGCTTGTCTTTGATCCCTTAACCTGTTCTGCGCTCTTTTCTTCCTGTCATAAATCCAGTGACACGATATATATTTAAGGGTGAGTCAAACCTCAAATTACATTGCCCAAGAACGGAGCTGCTGCAAGGAAAGTGGCTAAATTATTGGCGTGAGGAACAGGATGCCGGAGCCTATGGCGCGGAGAAACCACTAGTAAAAGTGGAAGGAAACGACTTTTGAAGATATTGCTACCTGTGCTAAGAAACCTCAAGTGCTTACCAACCGTTTCTGATCAAACCTGAAAGTAAGTCTGTGCCTGTCGTGGGATGTCGGATGGACTTATCGGGGCCCTGTTCCGGCTCAGTGTTCTGCCTCTCTTCAGCCCCGGCGGTGGGATACCGAGGTCCCAGCTTGCCCTTGGAACTCTCTGGGCCAAGCGTATCCCAAGCCTGGTTGAAGGTCAAGTTTGGGGTGTTGGGGAGGATGGGGTCTCATCCAGCCATACGGAGCTTTCTGCCCTCCCCCATCTCCTCTGTGGCTCCCCCTACAACCTTGGGGGCTCATTTACTGCATCCTGGATTGGCCCCTGGTTATTCCAGATTTTTCTCCACTACAGTGCAGCTTGGGTGCCCCCTCCCAAGGGCTTTGTTGCCGAGGTCACCATCTCTGCACCCCCCCCCCCACCCCGGCTTGCTTTTCCATTCTAGCCGTGTGCTTGGCACGATAAAGACCTTCCCAATAACACCTTCTCCCCTTGTTGGAGTAACTGGGGAGATGGAAAGCAAACATCTGTCCCTCCTCTTATATAACCCGACTATTTCCAAGTTTCCTCTGCCCACTGAAACAGCCTGAGCCACGTTCTTGGGCAGGGCAGCAAATCCAGCCTCTTCCCCCTACCTGTGAGGCTCCTTCTGAGACAGCTGAACAATGTGACTCGGTCCACGGCTCAGGGCTTCTCCCTGGCCACCTCTGGAGGCGTTGCAGCCGCCAGCCTTTGCTGCAAGGGCTCCCTCCTGCCCGCTTCTCGGGGAAGGAAGGATCCTGGAGCCTCCCTCCCATTCCCCAAGAATGGCTAACCTGAGGCTCTTGTGTTGAATGAACTTTTCAGGGCTTGAAGATCATTAAATGGAATTATAATGCAGAACGAAAGCAAAATCAATATGGGTGTTTATGGGCTGAAGGTTTGTGTGCCCTTCAAAAGCCATATCTTAAAGCCTTAACCCTCACAGTAGCCCATTTGGAGATGGAGATTTTAAGGCAATAAGGTTAAATGAGGTCATGAAGGCAGGACTCTGATCCAATAGCCTTAGTGTCGTCTTTTTTTTTTTTTTCTTTTAAAACTATTTCCAATTTAATGTGATTTTCTTTCCACTTCTTTTTTCTTTTTCTTTTTCTTTTCTTTTCTTTAAAGTAGGCTCCACACCCATAGGGCTTGAACTCATGACCCTGAGATCAAGACCTGAGCTGATATTGAAAGTAGGACACTTAACCAACTGAGCCACCCAGGCACCCCAGGCTTGGTGTCTTCTTAAGAAAAGGTACCAGAGAGTTCGCTATCTCTGCGCATGCACACATTTGGGGAAAGGCCACATGAACACGCTGTGAGAAGACGTGCCACCTGCTACCCAAAGGGGGCGGGTTCACCAGACGTCAACCCTGCCAGCACCTTGATCTTGGATTTCCAGCCTCCAGATCTGTGAAAGCTAAGTTTCTGTGGTTTAAGCCACCCGGTCTATGGTACTTTGTTCTGGCAGCCCTGGCACTCTGGGCTCTCCCTTCAGGCTGCCCCACACTCACTGCTGACCCTCTCACGTGTTCACTCTTGCCTGCCCCTTGACTGATCAGCTCTCATGCTGGCTCAGAGACCCGCAGTCTCTTTTGCCTGTCTCCTAGCCCCAGGCAGAAGGAGGAAAGTGCCATAAATCATCTCTATAAAGACCCGCCCCTGTCCAAAATGAAGATGGATTTTTATTTAACATTTCAGTCTGAAGCAGTTTCATCTGGACGATGCCACTGGGTTTTCCAAAAACCAGCCTTGCTGGGGAAAGAGAGCATCTCCCTAACAGCCTTCCAGAATGCAGAAAGTGTGACAGCTTCTTTTTCCCTTAATGTTAAAATTTTTTTTAGATATTTACAAAATTGATAGAATAGTATAGGGAACACTCACATACCCTTTACCTAGACTGAACGATCGCTAGCATTTGCCTTGTTTGATATATATATATATATATATATATATATATATATATATATATAGTGCTGTGTGTGTGTGTGTGTGTGTGTGTGTGTGTGTGTCTGATTCATTTAAAAGTAAGTTGTAGGGGCGCCTGGGTGGCTCAGTGGGTTAAGCCGCTGCCTTCGGCTCAGGTCATGATCTCGGGGTCCTGGGATCGAGTCCCGCATTGGGCTCTCTGCTCAGTGGGGAGCCTGCTTCCCTCTCTCTCTCTCTGCCTGCCTCTCCGACTACTTGTGATTTCTCTCTGTCAAATAAATAAATAAAATCTTTAAAAAAAAAAAAAGTAAGTTGTACACATCATGATACTTTATCCCTAAACACATCAGTTTGCACCCCCTAAGAGTGAGGACAATTTTACAACTCACCACACCACCACACCATTAACACCTAGGGAGGGCAGCGTAAGACACATAGCTTTTACAATAGCCCTTTCCTCGTTTCTGCTTTGCCGTCCTTACACTTGAGGTCACAGAGCAGTGCGTGGTGTCAGTTCTTGGGAAATTTCAAGTTTCCCATCCACAGGGGGAATCTCCCCGTCCATGTGGGGAAATAAGGTTACTGGGATCTGAAGTGTAAGACTGACTTACAATCAGAGCAGAGATGGGTAACCCGAGTTACCTTAAAAGACAGAGGGGCTGCTAGATCTTTAACGTATGACCGTGTGTCCAGATTAAAGGTAGTAACTTATCCAAAGAGGGAAGAAACCCATCTGGGTCAGAAAAGGTCAGGGTCCAGAGCACAGACGAAACCCAGAGGCGGAGGTTACAGTGTTCATCACAAGCCGTTAAATGCTCTCCCGGATTGATCTCAGGGAGCCGGTGTCTGGGCTTTCTATCCATCTGATCAAACAAAATACACGTTTTTCAAGGGAAACCTGAAAGCGTCTATCAGGGTCAGGAGGCTGTGAGTGGGAGCTCAGTGCTTCCGATCCCTGTGTGGTAGGAGAGCCACGGAATGGATATTCCAACTTAGCAGAAATGTTCTCCCTGTGGCTCTCGAGGCACCAGCAAAGCTTGTTTTTCAGGGCAAGCTGTGTTTCCGGGGTGTTCTCGCCGTCCCGCGTTGTGAGAAGAGTGGTTATTTATGGGGTAGGTGGTAGAGCTGGGTAGAAGTGAGGCACCCAAATGTCAGTATGTAGGTGGGGTACTTCGGGGTTCTGAGTAACAGCAGGAAAAGCCACCCAGGGGGGGAGGAAGGCTCGGACATCTTTCTACAAAATGCTTTTTTCTCAGTGTGGGGTGCTTTGTCATTTTCCCTGGGAGGTTTGGGAGGGGGCTTTTGGGTGTGCCCTGGAGGGGAGTCCAGGGACAGCAGAGAGGGGAGAGGCTCTCTGTTCTGAAGCTGGACTTGCAGTCACGCGGATTTAACGGCGTGCGCTGTGATGTCTGTTGACTGCCCCCCTCCCATCACACCCCCCAAGGAAGCCTCAGAAGCCCGTGTATAAAAGCTGTGGCCGTGAAGCCCAGAAAGATTTTTCTAGGACATCTGCCAGTGACAAAGCCTTGTCAGAATATGGATTGTAGGGTTGCCTGGGTGGCTTAGTGGGTGAAGCCTCTGCCTTTGGCTCAGGTCATGGACTCGGAGTCCTGGGATCAACCCCCGCATCGAGCTCTCTGCTCGGTGGGGAGCCTGCTTCCTCTTCTCTCTCTGCCTACTTGTGATCTCTCTCTCTCTGTCAAATAAATAAATAAAATCTTAAAAAAAGAAAAAAAAGGAATATGGATTATATTTCCAGGGAAAAAAATGTGGGGGGTGGGAATACCATGAATCGGTTATTCCAGAGGGACTTTGCGCCTTCTGGAAGATGGTCTTACACCCCACTCGGCCCGTTTGTTGTTTGGAAATGAGGACACATGCCTCTGCGTGTGGGATTTCTATTGAACAAGAAATGGGACCCCAGAAGTACTAGTTAATTCATAAGTACTGTCCCTGTAAGAGTGGGCCTTGGCTAATGGATTTCTAACATTCCAGTCCCATTGGAAAGGCCCCGTCTGAGGGAGGAAAGGTGGTCTGGCTCTCTGAGCCTGACGTTCACAGGTGGGATTGTCTGTGTTCCCTTCACTCAGATTCCATGCTGGAAGAGCAACAGTTTAGCTTTTAAGGGCTACTGTAACAAAGTATCATGAACTGGGTGGTTTCAAATAACAGAAATTTATTCCCTCCCAGTTCTTGCGGCCAGAAGTCTGAAATCAAGACTCTGGAAGGCAAGCCTCCTTCTGGAGTCTCTAAGGGAGAAACCTTCCTTGCCTCTTCCAGTTTTTGGTGTTTTCCAGCAGTCACTGCTGTTTCTCGGCTTCTAGATGCATCTCTCTGATCTCTGCCTTTGTCCTCACAGGATGGTGATGTTTGTAGGTCTGTGTCTCTTCTTATAAGGACAGTAGTCGGTGTGGACTAGGGGGGTCACCCTAATGACCTCATCTTAACTTAATTAGACCTGCAAAGACCCTATATCCCAAACACACCACATTTATAATTAACGGGGTTCAGACTTCAACACCTCTCTTTGGGGGGACCCCTAACAGTAACGCTTACATTATGATGTAGCTTCCTTGAAGGCTCCCTTCTTGGAAAGACTGTCTTGGTCATACGTCCCTGAAGTATTCTAATTCCTGTGCTAGTGATGTCTTACTGTAAAATTTATAAATCTGACTTAGAGAATGGTTTTGGTTTCCATGGAGCTAGGCTATAGGAAAGTAAGTTCCTGATAATATGTGGACCAGGATTTTTCATTTCCAGAGAGGGTGGTTTCTCAGCGTGAGTTAATGAATTGCCTTTCTGCTTTGATTCATCCTGTGGTCTGTCTCAGCTCTGAGAGGAGCAGCCTGCCATAGCTGTGCCACCAAAACCAAGTTTGTGAACTTTGGAGGCTGAGAAATACACTTTGGGCTCGTCTCCCACAATAATGTCCAACCGTATTCCCCAAGTCACCAGCCCAATACTACACCTGTCTTGTGGTCCAACGTGAGGCCCGTTACTAGTCTCGTTTTGGATTTCTAATATATGGGCTTTTGTTCTGTGTAAGGAATAAGAATTCCCAAGAGAGTTTGGTTCCCTTGGTAAAGCAAACCAAACTCCCGAACACAGACAAAAAGAATTGATTAAAACCGAGAATGCTTTCAGATCTTGTCTTGGATCCAAACTTCGTAGGCAAACAGAGGGTTTTTAAAGAAAATTGGTAAGATTGTTGGGATAATGAAATAGCCCAATACATCAGTCAAAAGAACCCTGATCGGGGCGCCCGGGTGGCTCAGTGGGTTAAAGCCTCTGCCTTCGGCTCAGGTCGTGATCCCAGGGTCCTGGGATCGAGCCCCACATCGGGCTCTCTGCTCTGTGGGGAGCCTGCTTCCTCCTCTCTCTCTCTACCTGCCTCTCTGCCTACTTGTGATCTCTGTCTGTTAAATAAATAAAATCTTTTTTAAAAAAAACAAACAAACCCTGATCAAGGCAGTGTTTCAAATCTCTGAAGTCATGAGATCAAATTTTGGTACATTCATTCTGTAGGACAGAAGAGTTTTCTTCTCCAAATTTAAGCCAATCAGCTAGTGAGGAAACGTAGCACATATGAATAAATTTTATGACAGGCAACGAGTCTGGTACCTTCTATGACAATGAACCAGAGACACCTAGACCCTAGTGGGCCGAGGCAGGAAAAGTTATGACGGAAACAGTGGCTGTGCTAAGATGAGGACCAAATGACTGATGGCGCTCTTTGACGGGAATGGGTGATGTAGGAACCGACTGGCAGTGGGGGCAATTATTAGTTGACAAGGGTCCACACCGCAGGCAGGCTTGCTTGAGGAGTCACACGGCAGGGCAGCTGGAAGATTCAAGTGTGCACAAGAGAATCACCAGGACAGCTTTTATTTATTATTTATTTATTTTGAGAGAGAACGAGAACGTGCAAAAGTTGGGGGAGGGGCAGAGGGAGAAGCAGAGTCCCCCGCTGAGCAAGGAATCTGCCATGGGGGGGCTCCATCCCGGGACCCCAAGATCATGACCTGAGCCGAAGGCAGACGCTTAACCGACTGAGCCACCCAGATACCCACAGGAGAGCTTTTAAAAACACACGTTCTGATTCAGTACATCTGGGGTGAGGCCCATAAATTTGCATTTCTGAGGAGGTGGTCCGTGTTGCTGGTCTGTGAACACCATTTTGAGTAGCACGGTACTAGCAAACACTTAAAGGCTGCGAGTGGTTCCTGGGGTTGATTTTCTGTGGAAACGGCAAGTCTCCAGACAGAGAGGGAAGCTCAGAAAAGCAGCGTCAGGCTCTGTATTGGTTCTCGTGGTACAGCTGCTAAGAGCAGACATCTGAGAGCCCAAAGTCCATGACACCTTCCAGGTGTGAAGCTTCTATGGGTTTCCAGGGTTTTCCCAGTTGGGCAACGCCTCTCTGAGGGTAGAAAAGTCAGATGGTTTTAAGTAATTCTCTCTTTTCAAAGAACAATGTCTGGGTTAGTTGGATTGTAAGTACAAGGACCTATCGGGGAGAATTTTTTGTCATCTCCTCTCGTTTGGTATTGCCTAGGCAGTGAGCGTTATTATTATTAAATAATGATGAAAGGTATAACTACCCTTTGCGGCCTGCCTGCTGTGGGTCAGATGAGATGCTCACCAGTGACAATGAGGAAGGCCATTCTTCTTAAGTATCTGTAGGGATGTGATATGGTGCTGGGGAGTCTGTTGAATCACAGGATGACACCGTACCTCTCCCAGGAGAATGAATACTACTGGAACATTTTGGAGGAAAAATGAATTTTTTTTATATTTGAGTAAGTATGCAAATATCACAGCATAACGGGCACGCTTTCATCCCCTGGGTTCTAGCAGCTGACACTGACATGCTTCCCGTCCTGCGGTTGGGTCTATGTGTCTTTTCCTTGGATCTAAGTGGCCCTTTATGACTGTACCAATAGAGTAGGGTAGAAATGATGGGGTGTGACTTCTGAGGCTAGGTCATAGAAGAGCCATGTTGTCTTGGGATGTCCTTGGAAGCCACCCATCATGCCGAGGTAGAATTCCATGCGGAGAGGAGCTGATGCCCCCCAGCTCCCACCCTGACCGCCCATCCTACCACCAGCACTAACTTCCCAGGCACGAGAATACGGCATCTGGGAAGTGAGCCTTCCATCCCTCCTTGGGCCATCCCCGTTGCTCCTCTGTGAAGTAGACACGAGTCTTCCCTTTCAAGCGCTGTCTGGATTAGACACTTGTGAGATAAAGAAGTGATTGCTGGTTTAAATCCACTAGGTTTGGGAGTGGCTTGCTTGCAGAAATATGGAGCTAGATCGATAGGGGCTGATCGATCGGTAGTTCTAAGAAGGGCCGTGAAAGTAGTGATTCATCGGCAAGCCAGGCAGGATCGCAAGCATCCTGTGACCCTGTCACTCCTCCACCTATAAACTAGGGATGGAGGGGGGCCAGAGCAAGTACGAGAGCACGCAGGAGGAGTGGGCTTGGGTTGGAAATCACTGAGGCGAGAAGAAGGAGGAAGTATATTCTCTGTGTTTACAAGGGTCAGTGGGTTTTTAATGTCCTTGAAGATCAGTTTCCTCTGGGAATAACGAAGTAAAAAAAGGAGGAGGGGGATCTGCTTGGATTCACTTGAAATAAAGCCACTAGGATGAAATCAATGGAAAAATAAGACTCGGAAGAGGGTTGCAGTGGAGAGAAGAGATCAAAATTGGGGTAGAGGCTTGCATTGCAATGTGAAAGCATTTTGGAATCTAAATGAAACAATGGTGGTCCTAAGCATTGGATGTTAGCATCCACAGTGTAGGCTCAATGGCCTGAGTTCAAACTCTAGTGGGTAAAATTCAGCAGCTGACGTGTCCCCTGTCTGTCCACTCTCTGGTCCCCTGTCCTTCTGGGGTTCTGCTTTGAAGGCCAAAGCAAAATGAAGAGAAGATAGTTCCTCTTACTGTGTCCTTCTAGAGGCGGGGAAGTTCTGATTCACACTGTGGGTGTTGGAAAACAGCTTGTTGATGACGCAGTTGAGGGCAGGCCTGTGGGGGTGAACCCGACACCCCGTGGTTCAGGAGAGCACCTGCAGAAGGAGGGTGGGGGCATGGGCGTCCCTCCGTGGCTGGGATATCAGGTATAAGGATGCCGCGGGGTCCAATTTCAGGAAGTTTAAGGCTTTGCTTAAGACGTTCTAACTCCAGGGCTGATAGACAGGAAGTCTAATTGGTCTTTTTCAATTTCCCTGGCCCAGCTCTGAGGGGCGTGCCATTGAGTAGGAAAGTGACTGGCAGAAGAGGAGGGACTGAAGGGACCCAGATGAATCTCTCGCTGGAGAATGAAGTGGGTTCGGCTTGCATCCTGCTGAGCTGCATTCCATACCCTTCTGGGGCCGCCCCTTCCTTTCTGCCAATCCAGGCTCTGGCCTTCCAGCTCCAGCAGGTTTGGGTGCTGACCACACAGGCCTGTCCCATGCCCAGTCAGCTAGCTCTGGCTAACCCAGCTGTCAGCCGTGGTGGGAACCCTCCCCTCAATGTCACCGTGGAATAGAACATCTGTAAGCTACAAAGGACCTGGGCAATGGAGTTCAACCCCTTCTCTTCTATGGGCAGAGAAACTAAGGTTCCAAAATTTTTAAAACAGCTCATTAGAGGTGATGCTGAACAGGCCGGGAAACATGTCTCCTCCTCCTGATTTCCTGGGCCCATGGCCTCCTTGGCAGCCTCCCTCCAGAGGGCATTAAAGCAGAACTCTGACAAGAGCAGAGCAGAGGCTCTCAGCCACCTCCCTGCTTTGTCTCTGCTCCCATGGCCCAAGGTGGAAGGAAGTAGATTTTCTACCCTCTTCGTCCCTGTGTTCCTCTCCATCTGGCAAATCTGTTTAGAGACTAGCAATCTTTATACTCCCGGGCAAGAGATCAGTCACGTAGCCAACAGCTCATGTCTGCTCAGTGACCTCAGATGGTGGGCAGTTTTGTCTCTGAACTTCGCAAATCTTCCAACTTGGCCTTTTCTTGTTTGCATTTTCAAGTTGTTTCCAATTTTAGAAAACGCCCTTCTTGCCTTTTCAACTCCTGGCTCCAACCCCTTACCTCAGTCACTTGGTTACTTCTTTTCCTTTAAAAACTCTTTATTTTTTGTTTTTACAGAGTTCAGAGAGCGAGAGGATTTAAAAGAGGATGCGTTAAAAAGCCTCAATCCCTTCCCTGTCCCTGTCCGCCTCTCCTTGGGCCGTAAGTCTAGATAATTGTCATTAGATTCTTACTTATTTTTCCAGGACTCTTATGCAGACAGCAACCCATAAAGATATTTACTCTTTTTTTTTTTTTTTAAAGATTTCATTTTATTTATTTTAATTTTTATTTATTTGACAGACAGAGATCACAAGTAGGCAGAGAGGCAGGCAGAGAGAGAAGAGGAAGCAGGCTCCCTGCTGAGCAGAGAGCCCGATGCGGGGCTCAATCCCAGGACCCTGGGATCATGACCTAAGCTGAAGGCAGAGGCTTTAACCCACTGAGCCACCCAGGCGCCCCAAGATATTTACTCTTATACCCCTTCTGTTTCTTATACTGAAGGAGCGT
This sequence comes from Mustela erminea, assembly GCF_009829155.1. Taxonomy (NCBI): domain Eukaryota; kingdom Metazoa; phylum Chordata; class Mammalia; order Carnivora; family Mustelidae; genus Mustela; species Mustela erminea. The sequence goes on from NC_045634.1 coordinate 23,222,104, forward strand.
ACTATGCTCGCTATATGACATCTTATATTTTTTGCACAAGTAGTATTTTACTGAGGTTGAACTTATTTATATACAGTAAAATGTACAAAATATTCAAGCGCCTAGGCCAGTGAAAAGTTTTCCTTTTTTAAAATGTATTTTCCCTGCATGACTTTTATTTTATTTTTATTTTTTAAAGATTTATTTATTTATTTGAGAGCATGCATGCAAGCGTGGGGGGGGTGGGGTAGGGGTTGGGGGGAGGGGCAGAGAGAGAATCCCTTGCAAACTCCCTGCTGAGATCATGACCTGAGCTGAAATCAAGAGTCAGCCCCTGGACCGACTGAGCCACCCAGGCGCCCCTCCTGGGTGACTTTTAAGAGCGCCTTTATGGAGGTATAATTGGCTACAGGGATCAACTGCATGCAGATGTAAATACCTAGAACAATCCCCATGACCGAGACAGTGAGCTTACACGTCATACTTGGAAGTTCCCCTTTGTCTCTGTATTTTCTTATTAGCTACTGAGAAAGACCAGATTGATGAGCTGGACTGAAAACATCTAACAAGCTGATTAACGCTTTTAGGATACTTCTCAAAGCATCTCTAGTTTCTAAAGAGCCAGGAAGCGGGTAACAAAATTTAAGGCTTTTCTACAATGAAGTCTTATTAATCACCTCAATTTCCAATGCTTACACATTTGACCCCAAGGCACTTTGACTAAGATTAAATGGAACGTATTTCTCATAGAAAGCTTATTTTGCCTCGCTTTAAAGTTTCTAGTGTCCCAGCTTCTGGTCCTGGGCCATTTGACTCAAAGAATCAAGGACTCTTGGGAAAACAAAAACCGACAGAACTTCTAAGAAACTCCAGGATTTTCTTTGTTTACGAGCCATAATTCTGGAAGGAAGGAAATGAACACTTAGCAAGCCCCTTCTGTGTGTCAAGCACTTTACATAAAATAAATCACGTAGCCTTCCCAAGTAACCTACAGCAGAGAGGGATGGAATCACCACCACGTTGACAGAAGGGGAAATAAGATCTGAGAGTCTAAGCAATTCGTCCACGGTGACACAGCAATGGCATGAGCTGGAATTGAAACCCAGGTCTCTATTATGTTAGAGCCCATCCTTTTCTTACCATGGATCTACCCTCTGTTTCCCATCCCCAGACAAATTATATTTAGATAGCTCTACATGCACACACGCGCACACACATACCACAGGGTAGGATGTGCTATAGGGCACATTTTTAAAACTTCCAAATGCCCCCCCCAAAACAGTCTATAACAGAACATGGAGGCAAAGGGGTCCAAATACATTTAATTTGCTATTTTATGATACTTTGCTATTGTTATCAGTTGATGCCTTGAGTCGTTCCCAAGTTTTTCAGTGAACAAGAACTGAGAAGTACCCCGAGAACTGTGCTCTGCACATTGGCAGTTGAAAAGTAGCATCTTGGGGCGCCTGGGTGGCTCAGTGGGTTAAGCCTCTGCCTTCGGCTCAGGTCATGATCTCGGGGTCCTGGGATCGAGCCCCGCATCAGGCTCTCTGCTTGGCAGGGAGCCTGCTTCCCCCCCTCTCTCTGCCTACTTGTGATCTCTGTCAAATAAATAAATAAAATCTAAGAAAGAAAGAAAGGAAGGAAGGAAGGAAGGAAGGAAGGAAGGAAGGAAGGAAGGAAGAAAGAAAGGTAGATAGCATCTCTGGGCAAAGACCGAATCCTGTGTTTGCAGAAGGGAGGCACTGAGTGGGAGACGGTGCTTGGAGTCTGGGAGAGCAGTGGCGTTCTAGAAAGGCCTGAGTGGAGGAGGGAGGGAAATCGGATTATTGGGTGTGTAGTTGGGGATCCGAGTACCCAGAGCTCTCAAAGCCAGACAGTGACGTCTTGGCGAGTTGCTGGAGTTTCAGAGAGAGCTGATGAAGGGCTGGTAGCTGGGCGAGGACGAAGTGTCAGGCATCCCGCCTCGGACCCACGTCTATCCACTTCCATATTCTTCAGCAACTGGAATCTTCGTCTTACAGAGCCAACCTCAAGTAGCTGCGGATGAAGGGAACAAGGCCTGTGGCACCAGCGTCCCACAAGGAAGCTGTGACACTCAGAGCAGGGGACTGACGAGTTCCACGGAGGGCCCATTTGCAAAGCTGGAGCAGGTCCCCAGAGAAGCAGCAGGGAGGGGTGAAGCACCGGGACCAGCCAAGGCAGGAAGCCATGATCGCCCCCAGGTCAGAGGCGCAGAGATGCAGAGAGGGTGCCGGTGATGGGAGGGAGCTTTGGGTGAAGGAAGTGTACAAGCTCCAGGATGGGGACTAAATGCCCTATCCTGACTCACCCTGTGCCCTCCGCTCACTCCTGGATCTTCCTGTTGGCCCACACCGGGGGTCACAGGAGCTCTGTGGGTACTGGGCTCAGAGATCAAGCTCTGGAGAGACAGATGAACACTATCCAGGGCAAAGCCCGTGCTGGGGGGAGTCTGGGAAGGCTTTTCTGGGCAGCGCATCAAAGGAGCTATTCCAGGTGCCCTAGAAGCTCAGAGTTTTAAATTCATTCCCTTTCATACTCCAACAGCTTGCCCTGGTTCACAGCAGAAGCTCGATAAACCAGGACCGTATTCTCACAGTGCAGTCATCATCCCTGTGGCCCCAGATACAGGGACCCGCTCTTTAGCTCAACATTTGCTAAAGAGGCGGTCATGGGTCTATTCCTGGTGAAGACAATAGTGATGGGTTAGCGACTTCAAGTTCAAGGTAGTGGGTGCCCAGATAACCCTGAATGACAGGGTTGTTTATTGGGTCAAAAGAGGTCCTCCTCATTAACTCATTATCTTACTGGAGAGGCAGTTGCATTTGGGCTCCCGCTTTTCAATGAGAATGGCTCTATTTCCGACTTGCTTGGAAACTGTTATTAACTATTATTCCAAACAATGCGTTTGCATATTTGACAATCCGGAAACCAAATTTAGCCGTGTAAATTATAGACAACTGCTCTCTGATAATGTCACTGTGATGTCCCAATTTTTAAGAAATGGAAGGTTAACAAAGCCGGCTTTAAATGCTTCAAACAATATTTTATGGAAGAAACCATTTCCCCCCGAAGATGCATAGATCTCTAAAATGTTCCTGGAGCACTCTGGAAGATTGCTGTGTAATGTTTCTTCCAAAGGAAGGGGAACTTGCAGAACATTGAAGAGATGCCCAGACCATGCAAAGCTATAAGCGCCTTCAACTTACTAAGGAATTATGTTGGAACTAAGAGAAACTTAAGAGGTAATTTAAATGATTTAAACGCCACCGTTTCCCCTCCTTCTCCCCAAACCTTCAAGACAATGCTCATAATGTTAGGCTGACCTTTAGCATATGTGATTTTAATGAAAGACAAGACATTTTTCACATTCTGAGTCCACTTCAAAGCGTTCTTTAAAGTAGTGATTTCTTGTCAAGGCCCTTACGCGGACTCGTGAAGAAGGGACAACTGACCTTTGAAAACCATTCCGTGGCTCTGAATTATCTAAGTATATTGTAGCTTCATTCTGGCAGACAAGAGAAACCAAGAACTGGTGGATAATGGAGAAATCTGCTAACGTAACTGGGTTTGAATGGCAAGTTACTGAATGGCTCTGAATCTGGCTTCTCATCTTTAAATACTTAAAAAAATTTTTTTAGATTTTTATTTATTTATTCAACAGACAGAGATCACAAGTAGGTAGAGAGGCAGGAAGGGAAGCAGGCTCCCTGCTGAGCCATGAGCCGGATGTGAGACTTGACCCCAGGACACTGGGATCATGACCTGAGCTAAAGGCAGAGGCTTTAACCCACAGAGCCACCCAGGTGCCCTTGGCTAATCATCTGTAAAATAAGGCTGATAGGATTAGCATACTATTGTTTGCTGTAAACAGTGTTCAATACACGAATATTAAGGAATTTTTAAATATTAATTAATATTATTAGTTAATTAATAATTTTTAATATTAAGGAATTTTTTCCTATAGGTACTTGTTACATGGAGTACAGTGAAAAAAACCAACCACTGTAATGAGATTTCTCAGTTTGGGGCCCTTCCTGAGAACGCAGTGGCCCTCGGAGATGAAGAGAGCCCCATCATATACATGAGAACTGAAGAAACGCCGTGCCTTCTGACAACCCCATCTAGCATATGCCAACTTGAGGGTGCTGTGCTTCTAATTTCAAACTCATCATCTGTTGGGGTACCACCACCAGCTGGCTTTGCCCTGGTTTTCTCACCAGGTGGCTCAGGGACCGTGCTCAGTGGGACAGCGATGAGAGTACGTACTCTTCCTGCGGAAGGATTCGTGGGATTGGGCTGCTGCCTGCATGGGGAGGAGGGAGGTAGCGGAAGGGGGCAGGAAATCATGCTTCTAGACCTGGGAAGGATGTTGATATGAAATTGTGGCTTTTCTCTGATGGTGATGCTTCAAGATTTAAAGGGCTTCCAACTTCAACAGCCCCAATAGGACAGATGTTGTACAAATCCGGGGTCTTTGGATCAGCAGGTCTTCAAACTGCTCTGAGATATGACAAACTGGAAACTTTGGGAGGAGAATGATCTCTTCTACATATACATACGTATAAATCTTTTATATATAAAAGATTTTACTTATTTATTTGACAGAGAGATCACAAGTAGGCAGAGAGGCAGGCAGAGAGAGAGAGAGGAGGAAGCAGGCTCCCTGCTGAGCAGAGAGCCCGATGCGGGGCTGGATCCCAGGACCCTGGGATCATGACCTGAGCCGAAGGCAGCGGCTTTAACCCACTGAGCCACCCAGGTGCCCCTTTTCTTTATGTTTTTAATAAATTATACACAATGGGTTATCCTCATAATTTACACAACTTGTAGCCCCCCAAATGTTTACTTTTTACAATTATTATAAAAACAAGTAATGCTTTTGGAATATCTTTAAAAAATTGAAATTTATTTTAATAAATATTATGTACACTCCAAATATTTTAATAAATATTATATAAATATCACTGAGACCAAATAGAGCATAAAATCGAAGGAAGGGGGAGAAGAGTTAGAAGCTATTTCAGGAATCTGCTGTACTATCTCCCTTCAAGTAGTCCACTGCACAGACAGGGGGTGAACGTGATTTAAGTCTTAGCTACCACTGTTACCCCTCCCAGAAGCATTCTCTAGAATATTCCAGATGGGTGACAATTCAGCCTTTATTTTATTGTACTTCTTTAATTCGAACTACTATTTAAGTTTATTGAAGTTGTACATAGCTTGGTTTAAAGTCCAACTGTATTTTATTTCAAGGGTAATAATGAGAACCAGCTTTCCCCATCTTTACAACCAGTCTATGATCTTGCTGTCTGGAGGCAATCACTTCTAGTCGATTCTTTTAGCTGGTTATTTTGGCATTTTTCTTCTTGGTGTCATATAATCTGCGTATACTGCTATGTCTCGATTTCTCAATTTCAGATATTATTAATTTCTATCATAGCCATCAAGTTTACTTTTGTATATCCCTCTCTGCTGTATCACTAATTCCAAAACTCAAGTCTTAACGGTTAAATCATCTTTGGTGTTTACTTCCTTATGAGTGTGTGTGTGTTGTTCAACTTTGAACCAAGTGGGTTACACTTTGTCTTAGGAATTTTTGTTACTGTTGGAGATAATTAGCTGCCTTTGTTTTTTCATTTGCTTACATTTCTTTAACCCCCACCTCACCTTACCCCAACACACACACACACACCCACACACACACACACACTCGATCATTCAGGTCTGTCAGACGCCTCCTGTTTGACTTTCAAATGGTTAAATATCCGACAATCAATCAGCTCCAAAGGTGTCCCTCCCTGAGCCCTTGGAGGATCAAGGACTGCGCCTCCAGCCTGCACTTGGGTCTACGCCAGACCTGCTGCCCACGTGTGGCATGGATTTTCCTCACTCCTTTCCCATCTTCTACATCTTCCTCTCACTTCACTCCCTGACTTCTCAGGAGCACATTTTCTGGAAGCTTATTAAGAAAGGGCACATTGGGGTGCCTGGGTGGTTCAGTGGGGTAAAGCCTCTGCCTTTGGCTCAGGTCATGGTCCCAGGGTCCTGGGATCAAGCCCATCGGACTCTCCACTCAGCAGGGAGCCTGCTTCCGCCTCTCTCTCTCTGCCTGCCTCTCTGCCTACTTGTGATCTCTGTCTGTCAAATAAATAAATAAAATCTTAAAAAAAAGAAAGGGTGCATTGGAGGTAAAATTCTTCTTCCTGTGTATTTGAAAATGTCTTTTCTCTGCCCTCACACTTGATCGACCATTTGGCTGGTAATAGAATTCCAGGCTGAAAAGAATGTCCCTCAGAATTTCGGAGCTAGTGATGGGTCCGTGTCTTCTAGCTTCCAGTGTCACCATCGAGCCTTCTGATGCCGTTCTGATGCATTCTGATTTCATCTATTTTGTATGGGACTGTTTCTGTTCTCTCTAAGTGCTTTTAGTAGCTTCCGTTTTAGGCCTGGCCTACCCTTTTCATTATTTATTCATTCACTGTGCTGAGCGCTTTGTGGTTACGTTCAATCTGGAGACTCACGTTATTGAGTTCTGGAAAGTTTTCTATTATTTCTTTGATAATTTCCTCTCTTCCGTGGTCTTCATTCTTTTTTTAGAACAGCTATTAGTTGGTGTCAGACTTCTTGAATTGATTCTCTGAGTTTCTTACTCTGTTTTATTTTTCTTCTCTCTCTCTCTGTTATTGATGTACTGTGGGGGCTCTTTCCTCACATTTACCTCTCGGTCCCTTTACTGAGCACTTAAAATTAATTTTTTGAGCAAATAATATATACTTATGTATCAAATATATCAAAATATTTGGTATAAATATATCAAAATTATAAAAGAGAATGTAGGTAGAAGTAAGCCTCCTCTGGACCTTGTTCTTGAGACATCCAGCTCACCGTGTTGGTGGGGATATTTGGCACAGGAGAGTGTGGGACTGGAAAACAAGGGTATTTTATACAAGTTTGCATACTGAATGATGCAAGTGCCAGCTCTCTTTCCACACCCTGCTCCTATCATGCAACCCTCCAGGCATATATTCTCCTAGGTAGGAACCCGCTAAAAGGTTTTGTCGGAGAAAAGAACCTTGGCTATCTGTCAGCAACTTTGGGTCTTTTTTCCCTGGTTGGTAAGATTCCGTAACGTAGAACATTCTAATATCCTGTTTGGAGAGTATCATCCTGAAGCCCAGCTGCTAAGATTTTGAAAAAGAGAGCTGGAGTGAGATAGGGTTTTGGGGGCTGACAGGTGTTGGGGGAGCCTCTCCATTATCGGTAGGTACATTTCTGCTTTATCTTTCTGTCCTCCATTTTGGGCCACCATCCTCAACTATGCTTAGTCTCCCAGCCCAGAGACCTTCTGTTTTGCCCTCTCTGGAGAATGATCCTTGAGTCTTCAGTTGGAGATAGGGTGTTGGTGGGGGGACATCCTCTGGGTGAGTTGAGTCAGGGAGGGATTCTGGAGTTCCAACTGCTTCTTCCGGTCTTTAGACTGGATGATTCCCGTCCATCTATTTTCTTGCTTACTGACGCTTTCTTTTGCTACCATCACCTTACTCTTACTAGTCTACCTAGCGAATATTTTATTTCAGATAATACTATTTTGTTTTAGAATTTCCATTTTATTTTTTCTAATAGTTTCCATATCTCTATTTTTTAATAGTTTCTATATCTCTGCTGATTTCCTATCTTTTCATGAATTATGAATATATTTTCTTTTTCTTTATTGAACATAGTTACAATAGATGCTTTCGAATCCCCATCTGCCACTAAAGTCCTATCAAGATCACTTTCTTCGGATTACTTTTCCTCTTGAATATGTCATATTTTAAAAAGATTTCTTCATACACTGAATAATTTTGGATTATATTCTGGACCCGGCGACTTTTATGATTCAGAAAATGTTGTCTTCCCCCCAGCAAATACCATGGTTGCACTGAAACTGAAAACTGTAATTTGGCATGAAGGTTCGAACCTCCATTTAGTTCTTGGACCTTTCTCTGGGCTGTTTGCAGTTTTTCCTGCGCACGTGTAGCTTAGAGCCACCTAGATATTTGGTCCGAGTTTCTGCACATCATTTGTGCTTCCCTGCCACCAGCCCTCATCTTTCCAATATTACAGCTTCATTTTCCAGTGGCCGTGGTTGCCCTGAATTCTGCTCTCTGGTTCTTGAGGGAAGAAAAACTACAAATTTTCTGTTGGAGTTTTGGCTCTGCAGCCTCGTCACCTTCCCTCCATCTAAGAAATTAAAAAGGGAGGGGGGCCCTCTCCCTGCCATCCTGTGCCATTCCATTCTTCCAAATGTTAGCTCCCCTATCTCGAATCTGTTTACTTTTGTTCCCTCCACAGGGCCTCAGAGAGTTTATTTTTTCTAATGCTCAGAGTTCAGAGTTGTAGCCTGTAGGAGGGCAGGTCCAGTAGAAGCTCCCTCTATGTCAGAAGTAGACTCTTCCTAACTGCTTCTTAAACAACTGGTCAAGCAATTCACTCTTCAGTCATTAACTCTACTTCCAAAGCAACGCGATGCCACCAGATTCTGAGATATTAGAGTTTCTGTGCGTAGATGAGAATATCACTGCTCCTCTATTCACTCATAAAAAAAAAGTCTCTTAATGAGCATTAAATAGCATACAAACAAAGTTGGAGATAATGGAAGATTGTGCCGCGGAACATACGAGTGCAGACATAATCCATGTAGCCACAACATGGCAGAGGTCAGGTTTTTCAGTCTCGTGTGAGCCAGAATAAGAACATTCTCTGAAGTCAGTATTTTTAAAAATGCAGCTAAGGACTTGTAACACCAGAGTCACCTGGGGGGCTGTTAAAAATGCATGTTTCTAGGCCCACCTTCATCTTCCCAAAACAGAGTATGAGGGTGGAGCCTAGGTGTTGCCTGTTGTGATTATCATCTTAGGCTACATAAGTAACAAATAGCCCCCTAATGTTTGCTTGCCCCCCCCCCCCTGCCAGGTGCCAAGCTGTTGGGAGGGAGGCTGCTTAGCAAAATGGGACTGGTGTTACCAGCCAGATGAAGCGTCTGACTCCAAGGAAGCGAATGTGTTTCCAACAGCAAAGACAAATAGTTTGGAAGCATATCATGTGATAGGAAAGAGTTTTGTTCAGTTTTGTTTTCCCAGCATCTGTTTGAAATGAGGTTCTGGACTAAGACTTTAGGGCTGATTAAGAGGTGCTCTTAACATGTATACTCTGTAACTTCCAGGCAAGAAGTCACTATTAGGCACAGCAACAACGACCCCTGGGCTGTAACAGCGTGACCTTGTCACTGTCCTCTCTGGTGTTCTCTCCCCTTCCTGCCACAGGTTTACCCTGTATGACAGTAATCTCATTGACCCGGTCGCTTCAGGACATTCCATACATACTGGAAACCTTTACGAAGGTCATCTCATTAATTTCTGGAAGCTGATTTTTACTTTTCTTTGCCATAAACTCAAGAACACAGAGAACGTGTCACTGGCCTGCTAGATCCTTTTAATTAGGAATTAGCTTAATTCTTTCTTTCTTTCTTTCTTTCTTTCTTTTTTTTTTTTTTAAAGATTTTATTTATTTATTTGACAGACAGAGATCACAAGTAGGCAGAGAAGCAGGCAGAGAGAGAGGGGGAAGCAGGCTCCCCGCTGAGCAGAGAGCCCAATGTGGGGCTCGATCCCAGGACTCTGGGATCATGACCTGAGCCGAAGGCAGAGGCTTAACCCACTGAGCCACCCAGGTGCCCCAGGAATTAGCTTAATTCTTAATGCACTAGCAACTCTAGCCAATCAATTTAGGTCTCAGTAAACTTGTTCCAGAGACATTAGTGTACTTTTTTAAAGGACCCCTTTCTCTATTGAGGTATGAGGTGTTTCCTGAGAAAAGTCCCCCCCAAACAGCTATACTATAACCCACAGAAGAAGATGTGGACATAATCCAACAAGACTTTGCTCCCAATTGAAATAAAATTTGAATCTCTTTAGGGTTTGAGTCAAAACTTGTGGCTTCATTCACTGGTTCAGAATTCAAAATAATTTCTCCACTGATCTTGTACTTTTCCCCTGAATATTATTGAATTCAAATCCCCTGAAATAGAGCTAATAATCTGCTCTAGCTGAATGTTTGGAATTCTTTAAACCCTCAAACAGGTTGAATTTATCTGGGGCTAGGAAGTGGTGAACCTCAACGTTGCAAGCTTTTCTCTGAACTCAGACCACCCAAATGGTTCTTCTCCTGTGGAGCTGTTGGTTAGCCCTGAGATGCAGATTTTCAATTGCTTGTTTTCTTCCTTCTTTTCTTCTTTCCTCCCTCCCTCCCCCCTCCCTTCTTCCCTTCCAGTTGTCTATTACTTCCACTTTTCAGATTGGGAAATTGAAGCCCTAGAAAGGTAAGCACTGTGCTCAGGTCTTGGTTACACACACCTTTTGGGGGGGAGATAGGAAAAGGAATAAAAGACAGGTGTTCCTCTCCAAGGCTATAGAAACTGTCTCTCTCTCTGGGCCCTTTGTGAGGCCCTACATGAGTAGTCTGCCCCTTGCGCCATATGAGCCCTTTGAGGGTCTTTGAAGGAAGCAAGAGAGATTTTTGAGTTGTGCTAATATTTCAAAAAGTCCAACAGAAATCACATGTTTCCCAAAATAAAACTCCATGAATAAACTAGAATGTCATGGTATTTTTGCTTTTGATTAGAGTTAAATTAATTCAGTTTGATAACATTGATTATCATGCTGATCTGAAGCTGTGATTACAGTTATATGCGTCTTAGATGATTAAAATGTGAAAAATAGGTTAATTATGTCTTAATAAATACAGTTTATTTGATAGGCAGAATCTTATAAAACCTGAAACTAATCAGAAAAAAATGTGACACGTTTTGGAAACTCTCTATATATACCTAGAATAGGTAGAGTGTCAACGGACATAAAACTCCAAAACATATCTAATTCGAAATTTTCTGGGAATCCCAAAAATCCAATATTTGTTTTTTCTGATTGCCTTAACGTGAACAGTACAAAGTTGAATTGCCCTTTCTTGTACTTCTGATGCTAGGTTGCCTATAGTCCATGACCAGCTAATGTCCATAAATGGCAGATGCCTAGTCTTCATTATGTGTGTGTCAACGTATCTAATTTCAGATTTTTGTGTTGATGTCTATAGATGCTGATAGTACATTTTATTTTTTTTTAAAGATTTTTATTTATTTATTTGACAGAGAGAGAGACAGAGATCACAAGTAGGCAGAGAGGCAGGCAGAGAGAGAGGGGGAGGCAGGCTCCCTGCTGAGCTGAGATCCCAGGACCCTGAGATCATGACCTGAGCTAAAGGCGGAGGCTTAACCCACTGAGCCACCCAGGCGCCCCTGTACATTTTAAAGAAAGTATTTTGAAAGTAACAATACAAGGATTATACTGAGAAACAAAGACAAAAGTGTAATATACCATTCTGTTTACACTCAACAGATTTCTTTCCCATGTGCTAACAACACATGGTAGTTTCCAGGGCAGTTACGCTCGTGTGCAAAGTATAAATAGAGACATTACGTATTTTCTGATCTCTTATGAATCATTAGACTAGCCGAAAGACTTTTTTTTTTTGAGAAAATACTCAACTTGCTTCCCTGAGCTAATTCTACAGGTTGAGGTTTTCATAATCACCTTACCATCGCTGTGGCTTTGGGCGTCACTGTTGTGACTCACCTGGCTCTAGCTGCTTTAGACCCACAGTCCGGAGTTCACATTGCTGAAGGGCAATGACTAAGATCATTGTTTCCCCAGGGCATGGCCTTTAAAGGTTACATCAGTGGGGAGATGGCACAGGCTCTGGGGCTTAGGAACATGTGACTTGCTCAGGTTAGGCTGCCTCCTTCCCTGGTATAGTCTGGTTCCAGAGATCTTTCTGGAGTGTTTCTTGGCCTTAGGGAAAGGTCAGACAGCACCTGCTGTCTCCACGCAGGTGTCTGTGAATTTCGACGTAATTCCAGAAGCGACTAACTATTAATCCGAGGCGTGATTTGGGTGAGCATTGTATGTCTGTTGGAGCACAATACGCAAGAACAAAAACGGGGCTGAAGTAACAGAAGCTTAATCTCTTCGGGCTCCTTGCGTGTAAAGGAGGGGATGGTACAGATGGTGACCAGACACCTTCCAGGTCTTGACCGACTTTCTATATCTCTAAGCTTCCTTCATAGTAAGTCTCAGAATAAAGATAGTCCCGGTACCACACTGGTTGCCACATTGAGCCAGACAGGTGGTAGTTTACATGCGTGGGAGCTCATCTGTGGGTAGACGAAGCTAGGTTCAGACAGGGCACATGCCTCAAAGTACATATTTTAATCTTTAAAAAAAAAAAAAAACAACCACAGGAAGTTCCTCCTGTGAAGGGTGACTCTTTTCCTTTGGTTTCTTCATGCTGGTACAGAAAACAACCAGCTCTGAGCTTGTAAGCGTCTCCATTGGAAACTTTTATCCCAGGGACTGGACGGGTTAATGATTATAAGGTTTTTAATTGTGCCATTTTCTATGATTTCAGAATTGTCTTTAAGTTCTTAACTTTCTTTCTTTTTTTAAAAGATTTTTATCTATTTACTTGACAGACAGAGATCACAAGTAGGCAGAGAGGCAAGAGGCTCACCGCCGAGCAGAGAGCCTGATGTGGGGCTCGATCCCAGAACCCTGAGATCAGGACCCAAGCCAAAGGCAGAGGCTTTAACCCACTGAGCCACCCAGGCGCCCCAAGTTCTTAACTTTCTGTTTGTCTTTCCCTCTCAGCCTCCTCTCCTGCTTGCGTGGGGCTTGACATCCGGGAGCACTCTGGACGGGATGAGTTAATGCAACTGTCATTTATCTGGATTTTAGTCTGCTGTGCCGCCCCCCCCCCCCCAACCACCACTGTTCGGAGCCTAGATTATTTAAGCCTTACAATAACCTAATGATTTGCTCTTGTCTTTATTCTACAGATGAAGAAATGGAGATTTTTGAGGGACTGAGTAATCTGCCTGAAGTTGTATAACGTGAAAAAACAGGATTCAGACTAAAGCCTGTTTGACCTGAGAGTTTGTGTTCTTAATCATGGTGCTATGCTGTTTCCCTGTGTTTTTTTTTGTTGTTGTTGTTGTTGTTGTTGTTGTTGTTGTTGAAAGAGTAAATAATTCGTGCTTCTCCACCCTGGCGAGAGTGTAATATTAGCAGATCTCCTCTGCTTGAAGACGTCCTCTGTGACCCAGAGGAAGGGTCTTGGGTTGCTGTGCCAGCAACACAGACATTACAACTCAATACCACTGACCAAGATTTAGAAATACACACCCACACACGGAAGTCCACACTTTACGATCGCACATTCAGCGAAGTGACAGACAGTAAACCCACAACAATGGTTGTTCTTGGGGGTGGGGCATAAGAGTGGGAAATGAGGCTAAAAGGCAACAAATAAATACATAAGACAAGAGAGGGGCTCCTTCCAGGGCCCAACCATGACAATGTGGCGTGGACTGAGAAACATCAGCCTTTGGATTTGAGCATCTCCCCTCCCTGCAAAACAGAGTAAGAGGCAGGACAAGGGAAAAGTAGATGAGGTTGAGAAAAGATTTGGAGTGGCAAGGAAGACATGCGTGAGTGCCGCCTTCCTCGCATTCAGAAATCATTCATTTAGTCTTAGAATGGAAGGACTTTAATGCAAACATCAGCTATACCAAAGCATGAGCTTGACTCCATCGGGCATTGAATTTTGATGGAGAATAAAAAGTCCGAGGTTCTCTCATTTATGTATTAAAAGGAAAACAAGTTTTAGAATGTTCCAGCTATAAGGACAGACAGAGTGATTTCACAGGTAAGAAAGCCAAAGTTCAGAATGGTTGGAGAACTAGTCCAAGAGGTCACAGCTGGTGTGGGACAGATCCCCGGGTTTCTTCTCCAGCCCCACCTGCCTCTGCTGGTCTCCAGCCAGTCCCGGCGCTGTGATCGCTCTGCCTCTCCTGTCGAACTAGGGATGGATTTGCTTGACCAGCGTTCCTCCCCCTCATTACCTTGACTCAGAAAAGCCTTGGCTTTGGAAGATGCTCAGTAAATGCTGACGATAAAGATCGCCGATATTCAAGAAGACGTTCTTTGACTCTTGTGTTTCAGTAAGGAACTGAGTATTGCGCTCCCTGTTCCGGATTGTTGTGGCTTTTCATTCTATTCTAGTTTCGGCTCTGCTGTTAACTAGCTGTATGAATGGGCACCTGTCACACTTATCTTGGCTTTAGTGTCTTTTAGTATCTTTATGGACAAAGATCTCCAGTCTTATCTTTGTCCACAGGATGGTGGTTTTATATTCGCCAAAGGGTCATCTAGTTAAGGCTTCTATGGTCAAGGCTCTTTCGGGAGCCCAGAACATTCCTCGCCAAGGCAGGCATGGACGAGCTCATGTTCACAAGATATTCTCCCAGAGCTCCTCTGCATTTCACCTGTTCCAAAGAGCAGGGACCCCGGGTCATTTCACCCATAAACAAGAAGTGAGGCCCTCTCGAACGACACAGTGCCAACAGAGAGAGACAGTCCTTGCCTTGCAGGCACTATCATCGAATTGGAGGAAGAACAGGTAGACAGAAGCACACTAAGAGCTAAACCAGGACAGGGAGAACAAGTGCCATGGTTGCTAATCCTATATCCGGTCTGGCTGTGAGCGGCCAGGGAAAGCTTCTCAGGGGAAGAGGGATTTATGTTGTTGCAGTTTTTTTTTTTTTTAAATAAGATTTTATCTGTCAGAGAGAGAGAGAGAGCACAGGCAGGAGAGGAGCAGCAGGCAGAGGGAGAAGCAGGCTCCCCACCCAGCAGGGAGCCCAACACAGGACTTGATTCCAGGACCCTGGGATCATGACCTGAGCCAAAGGCAGAGGCTTAACAGACTGAGCCACCCAGGCAGCCCTATGCTGGGTTTTGAAGCGGGGTAGACTTCTGATAGCAAAGGCATCAAAATACCACAATAGAGGGGAATGTCCCAAACAGACAGATGGACAGTCAGGTGGGCCCCAGGCATGCTGGGACATCTGCCAGGAACCGTTCAGAGCAGAAGACCATAGTGTTCAGATCTCAGCTTCCAGATGAGTGTAAACTAGGAAACTGACCAACTAAAGACATTCTTTACAGCCTGGTTGGGTGAGCAGGCATTGGAGTGTGTATCTGAGATTAAAAGTATGAGCATGTGGGGTGCCTAGGTGGCTCAGATGATTAAGCGTTTGCCTTCGGCTCAGGTCATGATCTCTGGGTCCTGGGATCGAGCCCCATGTTGGGTTTCCAGCTCAGCAGGGAGCCTGCTTCTCCCTCTCCCTCTGCCTATCTCCCTGCTTGGGCTCTCTCTGCCTCTAACCAAAAAATAAAAAAATTTAAAAAGTATGAGCATGTGAATGAACAAAGGTGGTTGGAGTGAACCCCAAAACTGAGCGAGGCTGTGCCGGGAGAATTTGTTCCAGCTGGGCACTCCCTGGGGGTGTGGATCCTGTAGCCGGTTGACCGCTGGAACACAGGCATGAACTCCCCAGGAGTCAACACAAAGAGTTCATCTAACCTATTGAGAGACAACACAGAACTGTTTATGAATTACGGCAGACTATTGGGAAATCGTTGCAAGTCAAAAGGATTAAAAAAGGCAGCTTGAAACTCAACTTTTCTAAGCAAGAAACAGTGACTCTATGAGAAGACAAGGGTACCCAGAGTTTTTTCTGCCCACCGTGAAAATGTGTGCGTAATACCCGAACAATTACGTTTTTGCATCTGAATAAGTTCAAGTACCTATCAGAGTCAAATCCATAAATCACTAGGCTGTTTCAGATACAATGTATGTGAGCATGTCCCCATGGAACTTGGAATAATTCCCTCCCATATAACTATTTACACATGTGTATAGGTAGATAGTTGATAGATAGATAGATAGATAAATAGATAGATAGGTGTAATTGAATACGGGTTGAAAAGCCAGACTGGGAATGAATTGTGAGGACCATGCCTTCCTGGCTAAGGAGCTGGGGGTTTCTCTTTAGACAACAGAAAATTACTGGCATGGCTTTCAGATGAGAACTTTATGGACTAAGCTTCAGTCTGCTTTCTGGAAGCTAAGGGTGAGTTATAAACCGTCAACTAGGAAAGCCCTCTGTAAGGCCAGATGGTCCTGTTCCAGTACCAGCATGGCTGTTCCTGTACGATGGCTCCAGGGAGTGGGGAATCCCGAACCCAGGACAAGGCACAAGGGATGTAGCAGCTTAGCTGTGGTGTCCTCGAAGGGCTATCCGTGACATCAATGTGGCAATGCTGGGACAGAACGAAGCTCTGGACGTCCTTCCCTGACCTCTCAGGGCTCTCCTCCAGTGGATCCCTCTACGTCCAGTAGAAGAAAAGAAAACAGATTTTTGGAAAGACTAAAACTCAAGTTCAGGTTGTAGCAAGCAGTACGCCTAAGGATAACCAGCATTTCTACGACACGAGATGGGAGAAGGATGGTTAGACTCTTAATAGAATTCATGAACTGTCTCTTTGTGGGGCCTGCTTTGATTTAGGGAGTCACTCTTTATCCACACAGAGGGAAATGGTCAGAGATACACAGTCACAACCAGACTACTTGAATTTTCTAAATACAATGTTCTGGAGTTGAGTATATCAATACTAAGGGGATCTCTTGTATCTTTGATGCATTAGGCAGCCCGCAGCATGGTTTCAAATACATCTTTAGAATCTCTTATTACTGCTTTGTGATCTTCAGAGCTGAAGCTCTTGCCTCCTGCTCCCATTTGACGACGGGCAAACTGAGGCTTTAAGAGCTTCTGTGAATCGCCTGGGAACTCACGGCGAGAGAGCTGCAGAGCTCTGATTCAAATGTCAACCCGCTGATCCTCCCCAGCCAGTGTTCTACGCTCCCTGCCACATAAAAAAGAGTCTTGATGTTGATTCTGCATTAGGAAAGTTCCTTTCTAGTAGCTCATTCTGCTTCTCAGACCTTGAGATGCTGCTGAACTCCCACAGGATGTGATCAAGGGCCGAGCCACGACCAGGCTTCTCTGGACAAAGGTTTTGGTCAAGGAGCCACGCCGCCCCACTCACATGTTCCTATTTGCTCAGAGAGGATCGTATGACAGGGTCATCTTTGTTCCACTCCATGCTTCCGTGTTCGTTTATGGGCAGAGAAAACTGTGTGTGGGATTTGCAAAGTCTAGCAGATCGTGTCCCTGTTTCATCACAGGCAGTTTCTTTTTAACCCATTGGTGTATCTGTTCTTTACAACTTGAGTGAGTTTGAAAGCTAGTGAGGGTGCAGACGAGTCCACGCTGGTGTTTCTAATAGAGGAAGATACTCTGATAATGTCACCATACTAGCTCCTTTACGGATTGAGGAAAGTAGTGCTTTCAAGGAGAGAGAGAGGAAGGGAGCTTGATTTTCACTTGGGAGGAGCCTTGAATTATTTATCTTAGCATCTCACCCCCGTGCTTCACCCAGCATCCAGAAAGGACTGCCGCTAGATGAAACTCAGTATGCTATTATCTGCGTGAATGACGGAGGACCCCAGGGACTGGTCTGCTCATTGCCTGCATTTCATGTTTCCATTTCTATTCATGGTTCAGGATTTTAAATAGCTTTGAATAATCACTTTGGATTGAAATTAGAGACGCCAATCCAAAGAAAGCCGTGCAATGGGGTCTCCATTGAACCAGCTCCGGAGAAAGTGTAAGAATACTTATATTTAGAAACAGAGCTATTAATAGCTTCATTTTCTTCCAAGGCTCCTCTTTTCAAAGAAGAAGAGGGTGCCAGATATTCTCAGCCTCTGGTCCCCTCTTTAGGGTTTTGGCACCTCATAGGTGGCTTGGCCTTCAAGAGGACAACAGTAGTCTTACAGGTGTGGCGTTGCGCGAAGGAGCCTGCGGGATGGACGGAGGACACTAGTGCTCCGGAATCCTGACTCCCCAACGGGAACCTCTCCAGAGTGGCACTTCCTAAAGTATAATCTGAAATGTGACAAAGTCTGCCCTTGATCTCTCACCACTTTGGTTTTCTCACCCATAAAACATGGAGAATGAGAACTAATACAGGGATTTGAGGATTAAATGAGATAATACTTGGGCTGAGCTGCCAGGAACTCTCAGTTCCCTTTGCTGTCTCCCCTCTTTCATTCTCAATGGTCAGAAGATACAACAGATCCTTGAGTTCCTGTAACATCTTTCTTCCCACGCTCTTTTCTACCTATTTATCACCTTTGCTTTAAAGTCCCATTCAAGTCCCACCTCCTCTCTGAAACATCTCTGCTCGCCTTGTAGACTCCTAAGGTTTCTTAAAGCAGAGTGGTCCTGGCTGAGCCAACATTCAGAACAGACATGTGGGGCTCCTATGTGTCTTTAGGCGAGTTGCTTTGCATGGAAGGAAGACCCAGAAAGGGGATCCTTGAGTTGAAAGCTTTAGGTCCCAAGACACCTGTGGAGGGTGGGCAGAAGAAAGAGATGGGACCAATAGTGTGTGTGGGTGGGGGGCGCAATCTGGCCCCTTTGTAAAGGGGAAGACTCCTGCCCACCTCCTTATTTCTGCTGGGAACCAGTCTGGCCCTTCCATAGTGAGGGATGAGGAATGCAGCTTTTGGGGGCAGCATTGGGAAGGCAGATTTGGGGACACAGCAACACAGGTTCTGGGCAGGCAGCCTTGCCCCAGTGGAGACCAGGCTGATGCCCAGCAGAGCCCCGTGGGAGAAGAGCAAGCCCAGAACTGTTCATAGAATGAAAGGCATCCCCAGAAGGCCCTGAGAAAGACCTGGGGAGAATTTTGAGAGTGTTTTACATAGACGAAAGGGATGACGAGACAGCTGAATTTATGACCTCATTCCTACTCACCAGCTGATTATGGTTCTAAGTAATGCAGACCGCCCCATTGCCTAACACCAACTTACCACGTAGCGGACAGATCCTGTCCCGGGAGGTGGGTGCTTCCTGTTCATCAGGATTGGCCTAATACAGCGTTTTGTGTCTGGAACGCCTTCGCCTTCCAGACTTTGAGCTACGGACTATTGCTTGAGATTCAAAGTAGAAAGAGAGAAGAGAACAATTTCCTCTTTCCTGGGACTTCGTCATTATCAACAGATTCCGTTCAGTGATTCTATCCTGCAAACCCACCCCCCACGGTCAAGGCCACGTTCTTTCTCTCCTTCCCAAGATATTTAATGATCGAAAGGGACTTCTGCCCAAACGGGCTGATTTAGAATTGTGCTAAGAAACACCACATGGCTCTGTTGCATTGAAGAGAGGGTTTGAACTTGTCTCTGTCTAACGAAACAGCTGGAACTAAGGTGATAGCTGGGATTGAGGATAATATTCATCTCAGCCATATTTGCTCTTGGCTCTTTTGAGAATTGACACTTTCTTGAGTTATTAAGCCATTACTGCTAGCATATAAGGTAAAGGGCCCCAAATTCACAGAAACTCTAAAATATGATTTGAATATATTTTATCTTTTATTTTATCTCATTTTATATTTGGAAAGATGTCCAAGTGCCAAAGTCATCATGTTCTGAGTGAACTTGAAGGTTGTCCAGCCGCCTTCCTGAGGTCCGTGCTGGCCAAGGAGTCAGCCAGGAAGTCTGGCTGAGCCTTTGGGTTAATATCTGTCATTGAACAGCCTTCGCGGATGGTTTGGAGAGCTCTCATTCTGGCCACAGAGAATGGGCTGTGTTCACTCCACAGTGGTGGGATCTGTCCCCAGGATGGATGGCTGCGTGACAAGTGTCCATCCACCTCCAGATCCCTAGCAAATGGCTGGCAGGGCCCTTCCTTTCCACAAGCACGGGAGAGGCAGTTCCTTCCTTCTCTCTCCCAAGGTGGTTACTAGTGCCTTTCCACAACCCCGAGCTAGCCCAACTCTTCTCCAAGTCTCATACATACTAACGACGGAGAGGAGGCTAGAGCCGTGGGGAAGGTACCCATTCCCTGTGGTGTTGTCACCTTCTGTTACCCAGGTGCACAGCCTGGCTTTCATTCAACACCCCATGTTCCTGGCACATGAAGAACCTTAGTGTGGTCTGCTGGGGCGAGCTGGCTTCCTGCTTGTGTCACTGCTGTGCTGGCAATGTATTTCCGCTGCCCGAGAGGCAGCCGATGCCCCCTGGCTGAGGCTTGAGACGTCCTTTTGTTCCTCACCCCTTGGCCCTGGAAACAGTTGTCTTCTGACAGGCTTATCATATGCACAGCGTGTTCCCATCACTCTGGAGCTCCTGCCAGAGAAAGAAGAGTGACCTGTCCTTTCCTGGTCTTCCTCTCTCCAGGACCCCTGTGAGAAGCTCGCGGGGACAATCAATAAATATTTGCTGAGTGAATTGGATAGATGGAACGGCTTCTGGATCACTTAGCCACTTACAAAAATTCTTCAGGTGGCGGGGAGCCTGACGGACAGAACCACACGCCTAGAAACCTTTATTTGTCGCCCCAGTGCAGTGGATGACCCCATGGTTGGATGGGCTGGAACCATATGGCACAGCGCCGCGGGCTCAGGGCCTGTCGGGGAAGTTGGCAGGTGACGTTTCTTTTCAACAGTTGCCGGGTGCTAGTCCCTGAACGAGGCACATAATCTGCGTTATTTCCCCTCATCTGTACAGCTGCCTTCTTGGGAGGAAAGATTGCCGTGCTTTCCTGGTGAGGGAACCAAGGCTCAGAGAGAGGAAGTCACCCGCTTGAGGTCATGCGGGTAGGGAAAGGCAGAGGCCAAGTTAGGAGTTACTGCCAAGCTTCGGCTGCTCCCATCATCCCACAGCTGGGGGCTACCGTGTTCAGGGTGACATCCGGGTGAACCAGCCCCTTCCAGGACGCCTCACTCTGGACTCTTCAAAAAAGATGCAGTAAGCCTTAGATTTACATAGCCCTTGACCATTTAGAGAATGATTTTACCCCCACTGTTTCATGTGCCCCTTATAGTAGTTAGTCTGAGGAGCTCCATGTCACCAATGAGAAATTGAGGTATGAAGAGACTAGGTTTGATGTAGCACTCAGGGTATGTGATCATGAACCTAGAGCTCTTTCCACTAGGTTTCAGAGAAAACAAAGGATTTTTATAACGTACAGCTGACCCTTGAGCAAGGCAGGTTTGAACTGCATGGGTCCCTTCCTATGCAGATTTTAAAAAATAAGTATATTGGGAAAAGCGGGCAAGGTTTGAGATGATTTGAAAAATCTCTAGTTGAACTGTGTGGCTTAGAAATCCTGAAAATATTTAAGAAAAAGTTAGGTATTGTTTTAAGAAACATCACCGTTTATTTGTTGCATTTGGAGCATACACCACATCCCACAGCCTTGTTGGCCATTGTTCCCAGCTAGCCTTGTCCCTGGGCCTTAGCGGGGGCCATCCCGCCATTCTATGAGGCCATGTGTTCCTAGACGAAGGGCAACTGATCAGCCTAGGAATCCTCGGAGCACGAGCACGTGTCTTTTCCCATGAAATAACCTTCTTTGATAGAAGCAATACTGTGTAGGATACGATGAAAAAGGCCCAAAGTCCACAGAGAATACTGAGGAAGTCCCTAGAAGCACTGGAGGCAGGGAAGACAAATCCATGTCTCGAACAAGCATCTATTACAGTGAGCACAAATTCTGTTCAGCAACCCAACAAGTAAACTCCCTATGTTGTTTCTCTACTCCTAAACACGGAACATAAAAAAGTTGCTGATTACAGCTATGGAAGCCCAAGATGGCCATGCGTAGAGTTTAGCTTGGGAGAAGCACTGTCTCAGTGGGTCCTTGAATGATGCACTGATAATTCTGTTCCTGTCCTCAGCCATTCCTTTCCCCACCTCACTTTTGTTTTTCGAACCATCATCCCTTTTCCCAAACTCCCAGCTCAGCCCTTTCCTTCTCATTCTCAGAAGATGACCTTTCTTCCTTCTTCAGGAAAGACGCTGAAGCTCTTAGACCAGAATGCCCACATATCAAGTTACCCTGGGCTGCTTGTCTTCAAGATTCAAAGTAGAAGGTTAAAAATCGCACCCAAATTCTTAATTCCCCTCT
Organism: Mustela erminea; assembly: GCF_009829155.1. NCBI lineage: Eukaryota > Metazoa > Chordata > Mammalia > Carnivora > Mustelidae > Mustela > Mustela erminea. The sequence continues at coordinate 23,244,080 of NC_045634.1, forward strand.
CTTTCACGGTCCTGCTCTGTCAACTCTCCCCTAGGGGATTGTCACCCTTTCCACATTCATAAGCTTTTGACTCCCATATTGTTAATTTGCTCAGATTTCAGCCACCTTAAGCAATGCCAGCACCCGGCTGGGGAACCTCCCTTGATCCTGCATGGTCTTCTAATAAGGTCTCCTTCCTTCTGGGGAAAGCTTTTCGAAAGAAGCGTCTAGAGCCATGTCTGTCTTCTCACTTCCTTCTCACTCTTCAGCCTCCAGAAGTAGGTTCTGGATTCCTCTCTACTCTGAAACTGCTCAGGTCATATACTTCAGTCCTACAATGTAGTAGCCAAACTCAATGGCACTGGCATCTTTATCTCATTTGCTATCTCTGTGGTGGCCGACAGTGTGGACTTCCCCCCTCTCTCTCCTCCCATGACTTCAGTGACTCCTTAGCCACCTGGTTTCCCTCTTGTTTCTTTCCTTCCATGTAGCTTCTCTTCTACCTACCTACCTCTTAACTGTGTTCTTCGGGAATGCCCCCCCAGTGCTTTTCTCTTCTTCCTCCATTCACTCCAGAGCTGTTGTTCTGTTTTTGTTTTTGTTTTTTTGAACTGTCCCCACATGTCAATGATTCTGAAGTCTATGCTTTTGGCACTGACTTCATTCATGAAGCTCAGATCCATGTATACAATTATCTACATGGGCACCACCCCTACCAAGGCTCAAACCAAAGTCATCTCCCTTAACTCTGCTTCCTACCTGACCAAGGACCAGCCATGTTGGCAGAGAAAGCAAAGCACAGGCTGGAGGACAATGGCTCAAAGACACAGATGTGAGGACACGGAATGAAGAAGAATTTAAGACAGGGAGGCCACTGTGGAGTGCGAGGATGTGGGAGAAGGGCGGAGAACTCATGCCTACAGCAGTGCTTGTTGACTTAATGGACTGAAGGGACAGTAGCCAGGAGGTCATGTGCAGTATGAGGTGGAGAATGTCTTGGGGGGTGGAGATGGGGCTGGCACTGTGCGGTGCTGAGAGGTAACCACATGAGTATATATATGAGTAACCAACTCCGAGCTTCTGATAGGATTTGATGGTGGAAACACTGAAGAGATGTTAGCCCCTATTTGCTGGAACTTTTTAAGAGGGACCAGGCCAATGGAAAGACCTTTGAAACTCAGCAGATGCTTCAGTTGCTTTCTGTAGGAGAGCCTTGAATCTCCACTGGGTAGGTATGGGGCTGATGGAGGGCAGGCAGCACAGCCCCTGAATTTCTTGCAACTCCTTTAGTGCTGAATAACGTGCTAGGCACATGGCAGGTCCTCGATAAATAGTATGTGGAAAGGGCTGACACACCTAACACCTGCTTTCTATCATCTCTGTTCTTTTCTCTGAGCCAATAACATTTACCATCAGAATTGGGGAATGGATGGGAGTGGGGATTTGGTGAGAAGGAGAGAAAAGAAGAGAAAATACACTATTGCGTGCTGGAGAATTTCTCTTTGGTAAACTTGATGGAGGGATCTGGATTCTTTTGGGAAAACATTAAAAAAATGGGAACGCACACATATTCCAGTGTCTTATTTACCGTGCTAGCTTCGTACAATAGACAAAACCATCATCGAAAATTCCAGCACCTCCACCTGGTGTCAGGTTCTCAGCCCGTGATTGTGGGAACGAAGTTGACCATATTCAGAGAAGTTCCTGCCTCTCAAATCACCTTGTTGTCACCATTTGAAAGGTGCATCTGCCTCCACAGAGCCCAGACGGCTTTTGCCCCTACATGAACAGCACAGAATTTATTCTGCTCATTCCCTGTTACTACATTGGCTTCAGTCAATCACCCTTTATCACAGCCCACTCTTGGCCTGCCCAAAGCAATCTGCATAACTCTGTTAAAGGTGAGATGGTTTTCTGATTTCTATCTCTAAATTGTGAAAGGAGAGTTGGCATTAAGGAGCCTTACACCCTTCCTCTAAATGTGTGCTAAATGCCTAGCAAGGTGAGAAGTGATTTCATCTTATAAATTATGGGGCAATGGACTTCAACAATCAGACTTGTGGGAGAAGGGCATAAAATGAGCTGCAAGTTAGTTGTTTAGCTAAGAGTCAACTTCTCTCTTATCTCCTCTGTAGCCTGTTTCCTTCCTCCAGACATGACTCCTGGTGAGCCATCCGTGCTTCTGTCCCCCTGCCTGACCGTGGCTGGGCTGCCTCTGGGGAACCATGGTAATGGCACTGCAGCAGGCCCAGCATGCCTGGCCCCAGAATTCTAGGCTGCTCGGGGTCCTCAAGGCCTTCCAACTCTGCTGGGATGGGGCAGCCTTAAATGGAACCCAAATGGAATCCTGTCCCAGGACAGCTGCCCTATGACACAATCCAAGTCTTAATCCTGCCCAGGTCAGAGGTTAAGAAGAACTTGGGGGGAATAAAAACATCCTGCTAATGGCTGTTAATTCGTACCTTCTTTACCTCGGTTGCTACCTATGAAATCTCTCCAGTTCAGGTCTGCCTGTGTTTTCTTGAAAGCCCTAATAAGTGCCAGACACTAGGCAAAGAGCTAGGGATACCCAGTCTCAGGTTTTCAAGGAAAGAAAGCGGAATGGTACCTAAGAAATCATGACACTATAGATGGATAGCCAGTACCATTATAAGACAGGTAAACGAGAGGGCCCTTTTGGCCTGAGGTCCCTAAGCAGGTACCACAGCAGCAGTGGCGTTTAAGGATAAATAGGATTTTCTTGAGCAAAAAACGTGGGGGTGTCATTATTTATGTAGGGCAAGAGAGAGTGGGGTGGGGGAGGCGAAGGGGGAGAGGGAGTGGGAGAGAATCCCAAACAGGCTCTACACTCAGTGTGGAGCCTGACTCGGGGCTCGATCTCGTGACCCTGAGATCAGGACCTGAGCCAAAAGCAGGAGTCAGATGCTCAGCCGACTGAGCCACCCGGGGTGACCCAAGATGTATGGGAGGGGAGGGGAGTGTCATTTAAACAAAGGCAGTAACAGAACAAAGGGTCTGTGCTCAAGGAGTTTGCAGACTGTAGCAGGACACACACACACACACGCACATGCACGCACGCACGCACACATGCACACATTCACACAGACATGCTTATTATTCTATAAAGCAGAAAATGACCCTCAGCTCGGGGTCAGCTTTTACAGAGGGCTGCGTCCTGGCCCAGGACGTGTAATGCCTGTCATCTAAAGCAGGAGGATGACGATTCCAAGTGACGCACTGGTGCCCGGAAGGCTGAATGTGACTCGCCCACCGAGAGGAGGGCGCCGAGGCTGTGAGGACAGAGGGGTGGGGGGCAGCTTAATGTTTTCATTTGGAGAAGAAACTCTCCTTGGGTAGGATGCTATAGGATAAGTAAGACTTCAGACGTCAGAGAAGGGAAAGGACAACCCCTCTTCCTCCCATGCTTGCCAGGGACCATTCAATCCCTTGGAGTCTGTCCCTTGTACTCAAGGGAGCACAGATCTGAACATCCCTTTACCAAAGGAGAGAGAGTGGGGGACCAAAGGAGACACACCAAGAAGTGTGTCCTCTCCCACCACAACAGCTCCCTTCTTCCCAACTTCGTGAGGTCTGCCCTGCTCTCCTTCCCACCTGCGCTCCTACCCATCCAACCTTGGCACGTTGTCTGAGCTGCTCACATTCGTTACAAGTCTCTGAAATGGCAGGAAGACACAAAATTCCAATCATAAGCAGGGACTCTGGAGTAAAACTGATGAGCAATGCCTTCTAGGTAACACCCACACACCTCCCGAAGAGCGGGACCCTTCAATGGAAGGAGAAATTAATGGTGTAAGGAAATCGACGCAGTCCCTGCAGCTTCTGGTTTGGGATCAGACCAGAGTTGTCAAGCACCAAATGTTTATTGTGTATCATGGATACACAAAGGACAACTTCCCTCCAGGAGCTTATGAGTAGGATCAAGGCGAAGATGTTAAGTAAATAAAAATGTAATAGTAAGCTAAGTATAAGTATGTATACTTACTATAAGTAAGTGTAAGCAAGTGTAAGCTGATACTGTAGAAGAAATGCTTGTATCCCCCTCAAATTCTTATGCTGGAACCCACCCCCCCCAGTGTGATGGTATTTACAGTGGGGGTTTGGGAAGGTGATTAAGTCATGACGGTGGAGTCCTCCAGAATTCAATTAGTGTCCTTATCAAAGAGACCCAAAGAGCTCCCTGCCCTTCTCCATGTGAGGACACATTGAGAAGACCACCATCTATGCACCAGGAAGCGGGCTTTCAACCAGACTCGGAATCTCCTGGTTCCTTAATCGTGAGCTTAACCCCCAGCGGTGTGAGAAATAAGTTTCTGTTGTTTATAAGTTACTCAGTCGATGGTATTTTTAAAATAGCAGCCCAAACGAATGAGGACAACAGATATCTTACAAGGTGATGTATGATTAAGTGTCCGAGGTGTGGGAGATTCTCCTCTCAAGTGGAGGAAGGGAAGATTCTAGATTACATGATTTCCTTAGACCCTGTTTCTAGATCCGTCATTGTATGACTCTGACCATAAGTGCTTTGAGGGCAGAGTTTTATCATCCACACTGGTTTTCTTCTCTCCCTCTGATTGTATTAACATCAGAAAATAACCCCAAAAAACCCACAATAATTATGTGGAATTAAAGATTAGTTATCTGCAATACTGGCTATGTTATAATATATTTGTATCTTACAATGCAGGACACATGTGGAGGATATTGACAAGTGAATTTATGGAGTATATTAAAACTTCTTTACTTACAAACAGGTTAAGTTCTTAAGGTCATTTAAAAAAAATCTTATTATGGAAAGAATGCTTACCAAACTTTTAAAAAAGATTTTAATTATTTATTTGACAGACAGAGATCACAAGTAGGCAGAGAGGCAGGCAGAGAGAGAGAGAGAGGAGGAATCAGGCTCCCCACTGAGCAGACAGCCCGATGTGGGGCTCGATCCCAGGACCATGGGAACATAACCAGAGCTGAAGGCAGAGGCTTTAATCCACTGAGCCACCCAGGCACCCCTGCTTACCAAATTTTTAAGTGTATAATGTTATACAGCAGAATTCTAGAACTTATTTATCTCCCTCAGCTGAAACTTTGTGCCCCCTGATTAGCAACCCCATTTCCCCTTCCCCTGCAGCCCCTGAAAACCTCTAGTCAGTTCACTTTAAGGCCAGTCTTAAACCTAGTTGTTTACTAGCTCAGAGTGTCTCCAAACAAGCAACATGGGACATTTTTCTCACCATTCTCAATATTCTTACTTCTATATTTGTTTCAATGGGGATTCTGTCTTATCTTATTGGGACCTTCAACACAGGTAATATTTCCACTTATGTCAGATATGATGGGGTTAATACCACTTGCAAAATCCCTAAAAAGCAATCAGCCTTCCACTCTCCACTCACAGAGGTCAAGTGGAAGCTTGGTCTTGAGCAACACCTGGCTTGGTCTTGATAAGAAGCAACACCAGGCTTTCCCAATGTCTGTAACTTTGTATATGAGGCTCAAAGGGGAGGCGGGGAGACTCAGTCCTAGGACTCACTTATAGGTATTAAGAATGCTTTCGGAGCTCAGGAATTAAGATCTTGCCTCCTTAGATGCAGAGAAAGAGGAACCCTCCTACACTGTTGGTTGTTCCTGGTGCAGGCACTCTGGAAAATAGTACAGAGGTTCCTCAAAAAGTTCCCTGTGACCCAGCAATGGCACTATTGGGTATTTACCTTAAAGATACAAATGTCATGATCCAAAGGGGCACAAGCACCTGAATGTTTATAGCAGCAATGTCTACAATAGCTAAACTATGAACCTAGAAGTCCATCAACAGATGAATGGATAAAGAAGATGTGGTATATATATATGTGTGTGTGTGTTTATATACGTACAGTAGAATACTATGCAGCCATCAAAAATGAAATCTTGCCATTTGCAACAATGTGGATGGAACTTGAGGGTATTATGTTGAGCGAAATAAGTCAATCAGAAAAATACAATGATCATATGCTTTCTCTGATATGAGGAATTTGAAAGGCAGGGTGGGGGGTCGTGGGGAAAAGGGAGGGAAAAAAATGAAACAAGATGGGACAGAGGAGGGAGACAAACTGTAAGTGACTCTTAATCTCAGGGAACAAACTGTGGGTTGCTGGGGGGCTGGGAGGGGGGGATGGGGTGGCTGGGTGATGGACACTAGGGAGGGTATGTGCTTTGGTGAGTGCTGTGAATTTTGTCAGTCTGATGATTCACAGACCCGTACCCCTGAAACAATACATTATGTTGATAATAATAATAATAAAAACACCTTGCCTCCTTAGGCCTTCAAACCCAGCAATTTTGGGGGCCTTCCTCCCTTTCAATACTTACAGCTTCACCAGCAATGCTTATCTGGGGTTCAGTAGGACTAAGGTCTCTCCTCGTTAATCCTAAGAAGCCACAGCCTCCTGGGTCACCCCAACATCCTCTAATCACCTTAAGTTCTATACACCTGCTGTTCTATCCCCATCACTTTCCCATCCTAACTCCTGAACCTTTCCTGTCATGGTTCTGCTGCTTGCTCCATCAGCAAAATCGTGCCTATCTTTCCTTCTCTTTGCCTGAATCTCCCCTGAAGACAGTGCATGTCTTCATGGGAGACCACCCCTGCCCCCCTGCCAAGGCATGACGATGATTCTCTAGTAGTCTTTGTACCACTGGGCCTGGAGGAAAGCTGTGTGCTCTCCATGAACCTTACTGCCTCGTAAGGTCCATTCCCCACCCTCCCTCACCCAGACCTGACCAGAGCAGACTATACCACTCATTACCACACCCCTTTGCATACCTGCTCTCCATGCACCCCACATCTGCTCCTGGGCAACCCAATATGGCTGCAGAAGCCCTCAGCCCCACTGGCCTCAAGGTGAAGTCCTCAGGGTGGCCTTCCATGCTATTGGGGAGACAGACTGCAACACATCCGGATCCGTGCACTCTTCTAGAATCCTAAACAATTAGCTGATGATTTCTCTTTCCTCCTCAAACCCTCCTGTTCCATCTCCCTCTCAACTGATGACCTTGCTTCTATTTCCAGAGAAAACGGAAGTAGTCTGAAGAGATGACGGCTGACGCCACCGCCCCATCCAGCTCCTCCCACATCTGCCCCCATGTCCCCTGTGGGTCCACCTGCCACAAATGGGCTCTGTGCTCCCAACTGAGGACAACCCCTTACTGTGTGGACTAGCTCTTATGTTCCCTTGAGGTCTCAAGATCATTATTCTAGAACGTTCCTCCCTCTCATATCACCATTTTTCTCTCATAAAAAACTCAAGTCCTCTTTTAACCACACGTCTCTCAGCAGCCATTACCCCACTTTTTGCCCCACTCCATAGCAAAATTCCCTGGAAGAAGTGTTTCTACTTCCTGTATCCAATCTTTCCCCACCCCATTCTCTAACTCTAGATGAGCCCACTATTCGTCAGAAGGGGCGCTCACTGAGGCCACATCCCTGAGGCTGACAATGGTCAGCACTGCTCCTCACCTCAGCCCGTGCCACAGCTGATCACGCCCTCCTCCAAAGAGCAACCTCCTGATTCTGTTTCCAGAGCTCACACACTTGCCTGTCTTTGTAAGTCACCAGAAGGGGCTTCTTGCCCCCCTGTCCTCTGCAGGCTCCTCCTTCTCTTCCTGACATTGGCTCACCTCCTGTCCCTCTATCCTATCCACATTCCCTCACTTGAAGATCTTCCCAAGAATCGAAGTCGTAAATGTCATCTACGTGTCCAAGACTCCCAGTCACAGACCTTGCTCTGTGACTTTGAACGCCAAAAACCAACTGCCTTCTTGACACTTCCCCTTGGAACGTTGTGGGGCATGTTCCATACTTGAGCTCTGGATCCTTCTCTCAGGCCAACATGGCTCCAGGCTCCCTCATTTCAGCTGGTAGCAACCCAATTTTTCTGCTCACTCAGCCCCCAAAACTTCAAGTCTTTACTCAAATTATGCCTTCCCATGTGGCCTACCGTATCAATGCTTTTCAAAATTGTGTGCTATTGTCTTCTTGCTCACCCCACCCTCCTTACCCGTTCTAGTTGATGTCCACAGTCCTTACTCCTTTAACACACTATATAATTTACTTATCATATCAATTCTTTATCATCTGTCATCTTACCTCACCCCTGCCTAAATGATAACCCCCACGAGGGCAAGGACTTTTTTTCTGGGCTGTTTATTGATGAGTCCTTTGCCTGGCCTGTACCCTGTGCCCAGTGAGTGTTGGTTGAATGAATGAAAATAAGCAAATTTAGCCACAATGGCCTAAGTTAAAGGCAGAGAATGAAATAACCGTACATCATCTCTGATGTTGTCCGTCTATAGCCCACAGAGCGACGTGTTGTTGTCAGGTATGACCCTGGGTCCATGAGAGTTTGAATGTTGAAGTTTCTAAGTAAGGAAGCTTCTCTGATTCCTTTAGGTAAAGCTGAATTAATTCATCTTCAAATTCAGGGATAAAGGGAGGGCTTAGCTCTCTTCCTTTTTGTCCTTGGAAAATAACACATGATCTGTGTTGTAAGCCTTGGGACCCTCTCAGACATTCATGAGACTCTCACTGTATATGGGCTATGTGTTCATCGCTGAGCACCGGGCTATGTGTTCATTGCTCTACTGGTAGCCGAGGGGCAAGTGGTGCCAGTTGTTACCTCCCTCCCTGTCCTCTCCCACGTATGGACGTCCTGGCTATTATGATCGTCTCTGAGAAGCGGGGAGAGCTCTGCCTCAGTCGCACAGGCTGGGAAGGGGAGCAACAAGAAGGAGCCTGTTCGCCGCCTCCCACACGTGTTGTTTACGGACTGTTTCAGGCGGAGCTTGGAGCCAGTCACTGAACCCGTTCGGGGGGCTCTGAACGTGTGACCCCTGGAGGACCTCTGATAAATGATTTACCTCCGTCTGTGACTCTCTCAGCCACTCCTCCACGTCTGGCAGTGGTGACAGATGGGCATAAGTCACTCAAGTAGGTGGCCTGGTGAGACGAACCCACAGAATTCTTTTTTTTTTTTTTTTAAGATTTTATTTATTTATTTGACAGAGATCACAAGTAGGCAGAGAGACAGGCGGGGGGGGGGGGGGGAAGCAGACTCCCCACTGAGCAAAGAGCCCGATGCGGGGCTCGATCCCAGGACCCTGAGATCATGACCTGAGCCAAAGGCAGGCGCCCCATGAACCCACAGAATTATTTAGGTTAGATCACAATTACCCTCTTGGTAAAATCCAGAACGCACAAAGTCAGGCTTTGGAGGGGCAAGATAATCAACTGATATTGCCAGCACTACCCACCATGGACAGGAAGTTGGGTGTTGGGCACCCCCAGACCTAAGGGTTCCTGCTTGGCTGGAGAGCCAGACAGCCAGTACTGAGACAAACGAGCCGCTAAGGGGAGAGGTATCCGCAGAGGCATAGACAATGGGACCAAGCAAAGAAAGTGGGGAGCTGGGTGGGGTGGCACAGAGAGAGACTAGACACTTGGCCCGTTACTGCCTATTCTCTGACCGCAAAGCTTCTCCAATTTTGAACTATCTGCAGAAGTATCACTTGGAGGATGAGTTAAAGACCTAGATCCTTGAGCCTTCAGTTCTGATTCTGGCTGGGATCTGCATTTATGCAAGCTTCCCTGGTGCGAAGTTTGAGAACCCTTGTTTGGGCAGGCTGCCTGCGGTGGGCTTTTCACAATGCGGGGCAGTGGCCGCCTTCCAGGGGATGGCTTCTGCCCTCGTCTTGTCCTCGACAGCTCTGACTGTCCCCAGGTCCAAACACTCACAGCTCAGTTGGCTGGCCCCAAACCACCGAAACTCGGGGCATCTGAAACCAAATTCCTCGGTTCTTTCTCCTAACCCTGCTTCCCTTTCAGACGTGCACATTCCTTTTCCTCTTCAGCCTGGCTGGAAAACTCTGCCATACTCTCAAGTCCTTCTTGCCCTGTACCCTTCTGTCCATCTCATCGGTTCCCATGTGTGTGGATTATTTCTTCACCGTGTCCTTTGCTTTCATGGCATCCCTTCCTCTCCCTTTCTGTCGCCACGTTTAGGGTCCCCGTTGTTCATGCGGGTGGGGTCACCATCCATCCTGGCTCGCCCTGGACTGGGGGATGCAGGACCACAGTTGGGAAGGTCCCGGGAATGCTGAGATGAGCTCGTCACCCTGTGTCTGACCCTCCAGCAAGGACGAGGCCGCTCCCCTGCTCCCAACAGAGTCTCTGCTCTCCACCCGTCACCCCTGCGTGCTCCAGGATTGAACTTCACCGTGCATAATTGTTCCTGACCCCCCAAATCTTCTACTCTCAAGGACATAGCTTACATCCTAATTTGTTAATTAATTCCTGGGCCATCCAAGGCCCCCAGCAATCTGGCCCTACCTGCCTTACTAGTTTCATCTTCCCCTTACACATAGTAACCTTTGTCCAACAAAGCCGGCACTTCACGATCTCACGGCTGGCCCTTTGTTTATGTTGTGTCCTGGATCCAAAGACTTTTTTTTTTTTTTTTGGCCCATTCTCACCCTTTCAAAATCTTAACAATCATTTAATTCCCAGCCCAAATGGCTCCACTTCTGGGATGCCCCACATCTGGTCAGCCAGCCAAAAGCAATGTCTATCTCTCAACTTTCATGACTCCCTCATACCATCCCACTGTCATTTGTCACACACGGGCTTGATATATACCTACTTGTCCCCTGTCTTTTCCCTCTGCTTGACACTTTGTCTCCCAGAACAGGGACCTGAACTTTCTATATGGTAGATGATTAGAAAGCATACCTTCAGTCAGGCTAAAGAATACAGAGGTGAACTTTCCCTATACTTTATGAGACGGGAAATATTTGCTCATGATGGGGGAAAGGAATCAGGGTCGCACATCATTGTGGGGATGGCCCTGCCCCTAGGAATACATGTCAAGTTCATTGGGACTTACAAGGTACACAAATGACATTTACATTTCTCCAAAGTTGGGAATGTTGGTGCCAACATTTCTTGAGCATATACTACATTCCAGGGACTGAGCGTTTCATAGGTGCTCATTTAGTCTCCAAGTAATCCCAGGAGGGCCTGGAGTCAGACTTACTGGGTCTGAAACTCTGCTGCATGGCGGACAAGGTGGTATCCTTGGGAAAGCTTCTTAACCTGTGTACCTCAGTTTCCTGATTTGTAAAATGGGGGTTAAAATAGTAGCTACTTCAGTGGGGGTGTTGCAAGGATGATTATACCCTATTGAATCCAAGATGTCGCCCATTGTAAGATGCACCATTACTTTATGTGCCGCTAATAGAAGAAAACCATCTGCCGATTAAACCCTGAGTACCATAGACTGGTAGAAGCAGCCTGTGTTAGATGTTAAAATACAGAAAAACATGGGTCTTAAAAATCAGTGAAATGTGGCAGATAATTTAAAAGAATGATGATACTGTTATGGGCTGAATTGTGTCTCTCCCTACTCCCCAGAATTCATATGTTGGAGTCCTAACCTCTAGTACCTCAAAATATGACTGTGTTTGAGATAAGGTCTTTACAGAGGTGATTGAGTAGAATTATCCTATAGATGGGCCTGAAGTCAATATACTGGTGTCCTTATAAGAAGAGTTTAGGGGCGCCTGGGTGGCTCAGTGGGTTAGGCCGCTGCCTTTGGCTCAGGTCATGATCTCAGGGTCCTGGGATCAAGGCCCGCATCGGGCTCTCTGCTCAGCAGGGAGCCTGCTTCCTCCTCTCTCTCTGCCTGCCTCTCTGCCTGCTTGTGATCTCTCTCTGTCAAATAAATAAATAAAATCTTAAAAAAAAAAAAAAAAAGAAGAAGAGTTTAGGACACACACACATACAGCAGGAAGACCATATGAAGACACAGGGAGATGACAGCCATCTGTAGCTAAGGAGAGAGGGCCCCAGAGAAGCCATTTCTGTGTACACCTTGATACTGGACTTTGAGGCTCCAGAACTGTGAGGAAATACATTTCTTGGTTAAGCCACCCAGTCTGTGAAGCTCTATTACAGCAGTCTGAGTAAACGAATGCATGCCCCCCACCCAATAAAGCTGTCTAGGACCACAGGACAAGGAACTGAGATCTGGGACAGTTCTGTTCTAGCAGAAGACCTGCCAGACCAACCTCAGCTGATCCCTCATAGTCAATGAACCTAATATCTGCTTAGACTGTCCCTTCTGCTTCGGTCTCAATTCATCGAGAAGTCAACTGTTTGCTTGGGACACATGAGCTATCTTTGAACTAGCACCATTAGCAACTGACCTCCTTTTTTTTTCTTTTTAGTTTAAGTTCCATTTATGGAGGTAGATGGGAAAAGTCTGAGGAACTTTTGCATATCAACAGGCTATTAGCAGGATTCTGACTAGAACGCATGGCCATGCTTAGCTCAGTCATCTTCAACAGAACCAACAGCAGGTACCTGGCAATGAAAAGGTTTATGACAACAGATTGTCTAGATTGGTCAGATCTTCAAATAAGACGGACACCCCTCCCTATGTTTTCTTTTCTCGAGTGTTTTGACATTTGTATGTAATATGAAAAAAGGTCGTTAAGACCGAGATGTGGCAGCTAGGAGGCTTTGGCTCGTGTTTGCTCATCTCCTGTATGGTGAAACCCTGGCATCTGGACAAACCCTCTTTCACATCAGAACAAAGCACTAGTTATGTGTGTTGAAATTCCTTAGAGAAAATGTCTTGCAGGCTGTTGGGGAGTGCATGAATGCTGGAAATACTTCCCCAAGTGTTGCTCAACGTCCTGGGAAGACAGTCTGCTGGCATCTGAACGCCTTGCCCTGGAGAGGGGTTGCAGGACTCTGGGGCGTGTGGGTCTGCTGAGGACAGAGGGGCATGGGTGGATGGGTGGGCGGAGACTGGGTTGGATGTTTTCTCTGTAATCATCCCAGGCCTGGCTGGAGCCAGATCCTGACTGCCCACTTTCTTGGTCTATCGAGAATATCTAAAGTCAGCCTTGTCACCGAGGTGGCTGCCTCCCGTGCTTGGGACCAGATCTTCCTGTTTTGTTTCGTTTTGTTCTTATAAGCCCCAGTTCCTTGGGTTTCCTCCGCTTTGACTTACAGAGAAGTAAGGGGGGGGGGGTGGAAGGGTTTTTGATCAGCCTCCGAGGTATGAAATGGTCAGGTAGGAGATCTGCAGGTTTAAATTGGAAATGAAATTCACTGTAGCTCCAGCCGTTTGGCGGGAACTCCAACAGATGGGATCGAGTTGTCGACCAGAGGCTGCGATCGTAACAAGTGAATACCACTAGGAGAGGGGGTAGAATGGTACTGAGAGCAGAGCTTCTCCTTGTGGCCCCAGGACCAGCAACACCAGCACTCCTTGGGGTTAACATGCCGGTGCTTAGCCCCACCACAGACCGACTGCATCAGGAGCTGCGGGGGTGGCGTCCAGCCATCTGTGCTCCCGGGAGACCTCCCGATGATCCCAGGGCACCCTCAACTCTGATAGGAGCCTTCTGGAATGAGGGAGAGACTACCTTGGATTGGGGGAGTGGAAGGGAGGAGTGACTCCAGTAAAGGAAAAGTGACGAGGGCCCCCAGAATCAAAGACTATGAGTCAAGATCACAGCAGGTCAAGGTTGTCTGGATTCCCAGTTAGCCCAAGTCTACCGCTGATGGGCTGCAGGAGTTGTAAGGAGACTCAGCGAACAAGGGTAAAAGAACAAAAGTGGAGGCGAACTACTCTCAGAAATTAGAAAAAGGGAATTACATGGCTGGGATTCACCGGCAGAGCCTGGAGGGGCTCACTCACGCTCTTTCCACTCTAGTCCTCCCTCCCCCCACCCCCTCCATGAAAGCACAGCTGTCCTTTGCCCCCAACCCTTTAATGAACAAAAATCCTTACAGCTATTAGTATCCTACCCCTTCCAGATAAGACATTCCCATGTTAGTGACCTTCTTGAATTGGATGGTGAGGGTTTCAGAGCTGTGGGGACTGGTCCATGGGAAAGTGTCCCTCAGAGGCTTCTGGAATCCAGTCACAGGACACAGACGACCGCTGGCTGTAGCAGCAGATCCGACAGCCCCAAGACCAACAGAGAAAGTGAAGCTACTTATACAGGAGCCCAGAGGTTTTTGGCTTCACCACAGGGAAAGAAATGTTCGCTCCAGTTTTTCCTGAAGAAGACTTTCCTCAGAGAGCAGGCACGAGAGCAGGGGGAGGGGGGGTTGAGAGAACCGGGTGTCTGCTTCCGGGGCCACTCAGGCACCAACAGGCCGTGGGATCCTGGGATTTCCCTTAATTCTTCCAAGTTGCTTTCTTTGCCTATGAAATTTAGTGATTAACTGGGTGGAGTTAGGTCAGGGTCTGACCAGAAAAATCAGTAGAAATCCAGCTTTCTGGGCCTCACGACTGACCCCCTGAATCTGACCTTCCAAGGAAGCATGTGGGGATCTCCGTTTCTTTCTTTCTTTTTTTTTTTTTAAATAAAGATTTTTATTTATTTATTTGACAGAGATCACAAGTAGGCAGAGAGGCAGGCAGAGAGAGAGGAAGGGAAGCAGGCTCCCTGCTGAGCAGAGAGCCCGAGTTGGGGCTCGATTCCAGGACCCCGGGATCATGACCTGAGCCGAAGGCAGAGGCCTAACACACTGAGCCACCCAGGCGCCCTGGGATCTCTGTTTCTGATAAGCCCTTCTGAGCTAAAGGATCAGGCAGTGTGGGAAACTGAGGCAAATGATTTCTCAACAGCCCCCTCAGCCTCGCTGTCCTGGGATGGTCTTCAGACTGGGCAAGGGCAAGGGCCCAGGAGGAGGAATGCCTAATCTCCAATCCTGCCTCTGAAATTTACCAGTAGGGTGACCTTGGCAATCATGCCTCCCTAGGCCTCTGTTTTCTCACTTGTGTAATGGGAGTCATAAGAGTATCAATCGCGCAGGCTTATTGATGGATAAATGTCAAATGAGCAAAGGGTACAGAACAGGGCCTGGCACATAGCAAGGGTTCGGGAACATGTTAAAACTTCAGCTCAGAGTCTCCCCTCTTTGCAGGCTTCCCTGCAAAGCTCTGAGCGGGGGGGCTCAGTCCCTTTCTTCACCTTCTTGCCCACCCTTGGCTTACTTGTTCCATGGCATTGTTGTGACTTACATCTGAGTCCCAGTGCCCACTGGAAACTCCGAGCCTCAAGGGCAGGCTGGGGGCTCCTTTGTCTTTTTACCTTCGGGGCAGAGCGGACCCGGCAGACTGCAGGCACTCTGTCCATGCTGGCTGGGCCAAATGCATCTCCCTGCTTCCCTCTGTCTGTCTCTCTATCTGTCTGTCTCCTCTTGTCTCTGTGTCTGCCTTCCTGGATTGGAATGGTCTCTCTGGGACATAAAAGCTGGCCTACGAGGAGGATGTAAAACGTTTTTCTCTCTCTGCTCTTCTTGGCGGGAGATGTACGCTGGGGGCTGACAACATCCGGAGAAGGGCTACATTTCTTCACTGGCTCTGTGGCAAGCCAGAGAGAGTTTCAGAAGCAAAGGCGGGGACTCTGGTCCAGGACCACACCCTCACTCCCGCAGGGCAGCGGGCAGGGAACAGGAGCTGAAATAGCAGCGTTGTTTGTCTGACGTCCTGAGTCCAGGCGCCATTCATCGGTTCAGCCTGTATCCCTCCGGGAGTCAGGTCAGGTGACCTAGAGGCTGATCAGGCTGAGAGGGGGCTCGGAGAGGGGGCTGGGCTGCTGGAGGTGAGGGAACGCTCAGGGACCAGCTCAGGCTCCCAGTCCCCACCCTGCCTCTAGCTTTCTCAGACCCTTGGACCCTGAGCTTCTCTGGGCGATGCCAGCAAGGGTGTCAACAGTGGAAGAGAACCAAGCAGAAGTTCTAGCCCCTTTTAAGACCTGGGCTTCGGTAGTCACCTAGTGTCCTTTCCTTGGCTGTCACAATCCCTCTCAGGTTCAAAGGGAAAGAAGAGAGGCCTGGTCTCTTGATGGGGGAGGGTAAAAGTTGCCAAGCAAGAAGAGAAAGCGGGAGGGATATGGTGTTGCAGCATATGTTAGGGTCCTTCAGAGAAACAGAACCAGCAGGTGATTATGTATTTACACGCACACATATGCACACGCATATACACATACATGTACATGCATGTGTGTGATTCAAGAATTGCCTCCTAGGGTTATGGAAGCTGAGAAGTCCCAGCATCCGTGGTCAGGAGGCTAGAGACTCAGGAGAGCCAATGGTGTAAGTTCTAGTCCAAGGTCAGGAAAAGACCCTTGCTCCAGCTCCAGCAGGCAGGCAAAATTCCTTCTTTCCCTGCCTTTTTGTTCTATTCTGGCTTTAGTGGATGGGGCCCACCCACACTGGGAGGGCAACTTGCTTCACTCAGTCTGATTTAAATGTTAATCTCATCCAGAAACACTGTCATAGACACACCCAGATATGCCCAACTCTACCAGCCCCCTGTGGCCTAGTCAAATTGATACGTAAAATTAACCATCACAGGCCATCTCTGAAACACCCCCCTGCCACATTCTCAGAGGACCAGCCCTTCTGTCCACAAGCAGGCTCAGAGCCCTCTGGCCCTTCCGAGGGATATTGCTGCTGGTAGATGTGGGACCAAGATTCGGGCAAAGGCACTTCCTCCTCAGGGTCCCCATTCCGTCCTTAATGAGGCCTCACAAGGAAGGGAGTGCAGAGATAAGAAAGATGGCTCCTCGCCCGAGCTCTGGCCCTGTGGCTTCACAACAACCCAGGGCCAGTATAGACTGGAACAGGCCATTAACTAAAAGAATTAAGTATATTATTGGATTATTATGGTAGTATAAGATTAAGGATATTATCCATTTCAAAGTTTAAATGAAGACATTGAGGGAGAGAGGTCAAATAATGTGTGGTGATCATACAGTCAGTGAGTGATGTAGGTTGGATTCAAGCGATGTCTGTTGGACTCCAATGGGTCATTCCACTGTAGGTCCGGGACCCGCTACGGGAGTCCCTCTAACTGGGAGGGGTGGTAGGGAATGGGGAAGTGAGGTTGCCAGGAGGAAGCAGCAACAAGAAGGAAATGGAGGAAAGAGAAATCAGACTTCCTTCCCATGGCTCTTAGTGCTGTTCACCTTTAATGGATGGGGGAGGCTGCCTGGCTCTTGGAATATCAGTGAATTTGGGCAGGAGGTGGTTTTGCAGAGAAAATTGGTAGTGAATGTGTTGGATGAGAAAAGGAAGGGTCAGGGCCAAGGGTGGCTCGCCTCTACTCAGGGGCCCCATCAACCTGATGGGACCTGGGCATCACTGCACAGTGTTCAACATTTTCAGGTTCTCTCCTGCCCTCCATTTTCAGGTTCCCTGAGAAAATGTTTTATGTGTTATAAAATAATTCTCTGGGAGAAGGCCAGAGGGCATGGATGGTGAAGAGAAACAGGAAACAGGGACTCTGCTCTGGCTCCGTCACGACTGGTTGGTGCTCTAGGAAAGTCACTTCACCTCTTGGGGCCACCAGTGGGTAGAGGGTCTCCAGACTCCTTCTAGCTCTGATGTGGGACTCTTTTCCAGCACCGTGCCTAGCAGGAAACAAATGCTGGAACATGCTGAATTATTGAACATGCTTGTCTGAATTTCCAGTTGCTCAGTGGCAAAGTAAGGGCTCTGTTTTGGGACCGGGCTAAGCAGTCACCCCGGCCAGATGAACTTATAACAGCGTTGTTCCTGTCTACCTCGGTTCCAGGGTGTGGGTTCACCCTGGGGCAGGTCACACCAGAGTTCTGAAGGCCTGTATAACTGTGACTACTAAGTCACTTTTATGTAACTTCCTGCGGCCAAGTCATCCTTCCACAGCTGCTTTAAAAGCTTCTCCCTCTGGCTTTCCTTTTGTTCCAGATCTGAATGCCACGGTGGGAATGCATACAATGAATCATGGGACAGAGCCTTCCGGAATGTGCTGGGTGTTTTGAAGAGACCCCGGTGGGGACTGAAGGATGCACATAGATCTCATATACACAAGGTTTAGTCAGGCTGCCGTCCACTCCTTGCTTTGGCTCTTCTGGACCTTGTCATCCTCCGCCCCCCACGTCAGGCACTCCTGCCCCAGGCTGAGGCTTCCCTTCATCCAGCATCTGGCTATGGGATCCCTCATCCTTAAGGAGTGGATCCCCCCTGATAAGCTTGACCTCTATTCCTCATTCCAGTCCAGTCATCGCTTTTGGGGGGGGGGTGGGTAGGTGGGTTGACTTGGGGCAGAGCTCACAGCAGGTGAGTCACCTCCCCAGGTTGATGTGGGGGAAAAAGAATGAGTGGATGTCCTGGTAGGAAAATACTGACGCTCAAGGGACGAGCACAGCTGAATCAGGCCTGAGTCACTGAGCCCAAGGGAGAAGGACGCCCTCTCTGAGAGGGGCCGTGTATGTACAGGGGCAGTGGTAGGGAGAAGAGGTCTGGGAGAACCATGGGACCTACCACCTCAGGGGCCCCTGACTGAATGTGGTCCGAGAGTAAATTGTGGGGCATTCAGAATCCTGAAAGATCGTCAGTCTGCAGTGAGGGCCTACCCTGTGGACAGCTCTGTGTGCTTTGTCACCCCAGCTGGTGTACCAGACTGTTGCCTTTGAAGAGGACCCATGGGAGGAGGCTAACTTTTGTGGGTTGGGGGAGCGGTAGAAGGAGCATCCATTTCTCTGGACCCTTCTTCAGAAAGAGCATGGCTACCTGCTGTGTCTAAATGGTCAAGGGACAATTGGAAGGTTAGGGGACACCAATTTGTCTGGTACAACCCTTGAAGATCTGTGGCCCTATGGCCTTCCGATTTGGTTGTCTGAGGACAGGAGGATGTAGTCCCAAGAGGTTGAGGTCTTGGTCCTATCAGAACACGAGTTAAGTGAACATTCATCTCTTTCACTGGAATTCCCTCTTGCTGCTTTTGCAAGACATCTGGTCTCTCACCTCATTATCCTTCTTCCTTCAGACTGGCTCCCTCGGTCTAAGAGTGACCATCCACATTTCTGTCACACATGTCATCTCTCTCTGCTCCCTGAGGTCACAGACCCTAGAGTCACCTTGGCTTTTGTAAATTCACTGAGCCCTGTTACAACCCATTTGCTGACATCAATCCTGCCCCCACCCCCGCCCTTCCCAATCCCATCATTCTCTCTTCAACCTTCTTTTCTTCTTCATTCTACACCACCAGACAGCTTCGGTCCCTCATCACATCACCTGTGATCTCCTGTCCATCTGCAGCTAACGCTTCTCTCCACACACTTCCCTAGTCCCGCTGGGTGATGAAATGATGGCCTGGGTCCAAACTGTTAGACGCAGCTCCTTTGGGATTTTCACATGTGGCAGGGACAGCCAAAACCCTGCACCCCCCAAATCCATTTCCTTTTGCTGGGACCATGACTAGCCTACATTTACCAGTCTCCTCTGTGTATAAAGGTCTCCTATCGCTGAGTTCCAGGCAGTAGAAAGTGAGCAAAATGGTCAACACTTTAAGAAGAACACCAGGGGCCCCTGGGTGGCTCTTTCAGTTAAGCACTGGACTCTTGGATCATGACCTCAGGGTCATGAGATTGAACCCTGCATTGGGCTCCACACTCAGCATGAAGCCTGCTTGGGATTCTCTCTCTCCCTCTGCCCCCCTCCCCAACCTCTGCCCCCCCCCAATAAAAAAAGTAAAATAAAATAAAATAAAATAAAATAAAATAAAATAACTGCCCTTCAACATGTATGTCAGAACATAAAACTCCTGTTTGATGATGTCTCTGTCCTGGCTAGTCCCTAAGGTTGTTCACGTACTTTTACTTCCCCCTAAATTGTTTGTTCCCTGTCAACCTTGTATCTTCAACACTGAACTCCAGGGATGGAGAGAGCAGGACCCCTAGAAAAGAGGGGTCCCATTTGACTTCGAGTCTCACAATTGACTTTCTTTGCTTATTCATCAGGACAATATTCTTGAAAGTCAGAATTTGTGTCTTTGTAGAGAGAGGGAAGTTTTATCTAAATCCTCAATATCTCCCTTTGGCACAATAAAAACCAAGATGGACGGTGCCTCTATCCAAGAACAGTGGAGAGAGCACATACCCCTGAACCCCTCCCAATCCATTGTCCAAAAGAAGATAGATTTGGAGCAGAGGTAGTCCTTGCCAAGGATGATAAAGGGAGATGCCATCATCTTCTGGCTTTCTGGAATGTGGAATGGAATATGGGCTTCAGAACAGTATGCCCAGACGTCCTTGCCTAGGAGAGGGAAGATGATGAGAGGGGCTTTTGTTCCACTTCTTGTTGGGACTCTGGGAGGCAGCTCCTCCAAGGGTCCTCTCTCCCTTGTCACGGAGCTGCTGGAATGTCATTTCCACTAGGGCATGGGTCTTTGTTCACTG
The DNA here is from genome assembly GCF_009829155.1 of Mustela erminea. Lineage (NCBI taxonomy): Eukaryota > Metazoa > Chordata > Mammalia > Carnivora > Mustelidae > Mustela > Mustela erminea. The sequence goes on from NC_045634.1 coordinate 23,264,354, forward strand.
ATCATATGAACCTACAACACTGCCTGGAACATGGTGGGTGCTCAATAACATAGGGGTGACTATACTAGCATATAAGTGATTGGAGGCTGCCTCTGGGCAGGGCTCCCCGCCGTGACCTGGGAGGTATCCAAGAGTCTCTATGAGCCCCGTGGGGGCTACCTATGGATGAGCAGAGAGGGCTGGATGGTGCACTTCATGGAGTGTTGCTACAACGGAGGTTATAAAGAATTTCGACTGGAGAGGCAAGAGTGTCCTGAGCCAGAATCAGGGGGACACTCAGCACTGGTGAGACCCGATGGGGCTGAATCTGAGAGACTCATTGCTAACAAGCATATTTGAGTTTCCTCTCCGCTCCTTAAATTGGAACTGGCATTGGCCCCTACTTCACAGGGTTGCTATGAGAATTAAATAAGCACAATGTCAAGAGCATTTGCCGTCTGGCAGGTTGTACGCAATGTCCTTGCTGTGACTTACTGTTCTCTAGAGATGTGGCACTCCTGGGGACCACTAGGTCAGTGATGAAGGATGTTACATTTATTTTGCCCATCAGAGTGTAATGTGAAATTGTGTGTGTGTGTGTTGTGTGTGTGTGTGTGTGTGTGTGTGTGCTACCGTATCCCTACCGTAACACTTCATAACAACACAATATGAGTAGGGATTTGTGGTTTACACAGCACTTTCTAATATTGCCCCTTGAATCCTCTCAACAATGCCACAGCAGGGAAGATCATTGCTATTCCAATTTTGCAGATCTAGAAACAAAAGCCCAGTGAGTTTGACAGCCTCACCCAAGGTCATGCTTCTAGCAAACACTGGAGCCAGCTCTGAAATCCAGGACTCCTGACTCCAAATCCCCTTTTCTTTCAACACCATCACTCCTGTAAATGGGCCCCATACCACAGCAGAGGGCAAGACCCTCCACCTACTTCTCGGGTCATGAGACTTCCCTCCTACAAGGAGGCATTTGTTGAGTGGGAGTGGGGTGCTGAGAAAGGGACAGGGTTACAGAGGGTCCCAAACATGCGGAGGTGAAAGCCCAGATTCTGTGGCTGACTTCACAAGTGCTGGGCTCCTTTGTACAACCAACCTGCCCGTGTGACATGGATTTCACGGATACCAAGATCTGACCAAGTGTCCCCACCAGCGTTGTGGGCCAACTGAGCCATCCACAGTCTCGCAAGCTCAGAAGCGAACCTGCCAGGCGGCCTTCCCAGGTCCTGCAGAATCAGAGGTGACTCAGCTATAAGGAATTCCCATCATCAGAAAGTGGAAGTGACCAGTGGAAGTGACCAATGTCATGAACAAGGGAAATGAAGTCAGAAACTCTTGGGTAAGCTGCCCAGAGAAAGAAGGACTTACCCTGCTGAGTGAAAACCCTGTTGGTGGCAAATAAGAGAAGCCCAGCTCAGATTTGACAGGGGTTATTTGGCTTTTAAAAAATGGATATTACCGAAATGACAGATGCTGGCGAGGATGCGGAGAAAGGGGAACCCTCCTACACTGTTGGTGGGAATGCAAGCTGGTGCAGCCACTCTGGAAAACAGCATGGAGGTTCCTCAAAATTGTTGAAAATAGAACTTCCCTATGACCCAGCAATTGCACTACTGGGTATTTACCCTAAAGATACAAACGTAGTGGTCCAAAGGGGCACGTGCACCCGAATGTTTATAGCAGCAATGTCCACAATAGCCAAACTATGGAAAGAACCTAGATGTCCATCAACAGATGAATGGATCAAGAAGATGTGGTATATATACACAATGGAATACTATATAGCCATCAAAAGAAATGAAATCTTGCCATGTGCAACAACATGGATGGAACTAGAGCGTATCATGCTTAGCGAAATAAGTCAAGCGGAGAAAGACAACTATCATATGATCTCCCTGATACGAGGAAGTGGTGATGCAACATGGGGGCTTAAGTGGGTAGGAGAAGAATCAATGAAACAAGATGGGATTGGGAGGGAGACAAACCATAAGTGACTCTTAATCTTACAAAACAAACTGAGGGTTGCCAGGGGGAGGAGGGTTGGGAGAAGTGGGGGTGGGGTTATGGACATTGGGGAGGGTATGTGCTTTGGTGAGTGCTGTGAAGTGTGTAAACCTGGCGATTCACAGACCTGTACCCCTGGGGATAAAAATACATGTTTATTAAAAAAAAAAAAATTTAAAAAAAAAAGAATAAAATTTGGAAAAAAAAATAATAGCATAGGTTTAATATTGTTAAAATTGTGACTGTTAAATCAGAAGAAGAAACTGTTGATTTAACTTCCTTATATGAAACATAACACTGTGTTTACCTACATTTCAAATAAAAGTGTCTTTTTATGATCAAAAAAAAAAAAATGGATATTACCTAACATGGAGGAGGCTTGGCCCCGGGACTAAAGATGAGGCCAGCAAGCGACAGGGCCCCTCAGCCTCCAGACACAGTTTGAACTCTGTGCTTTGTATTCTTTGCCTCTTCTTACCTCCATATTTCTCATTCAGTAGAGGGAAGTCTGCTGACCCCACAAATGCTCAACTCTGGGGTTCGCCTCTGCAGGAACGGAGTCAGGAAGGTGTGGCCCCACTTCATGTGACATCTTGACTGGTTGGGAGTTTGACTTTCCCGTGTGGACAGTTTCCGGTGGGCAAGAAAATCTGACAGTTTGTCTTTTCCAATTTCAAGCCCCCCAACATTTCACTGAGGGAGTAGCAATAATACCTCTAAGGGGAACTCATTTCACAGGGATGTTATAAGACTGAGAATTTATGCATGGCACTGAGAAGTCTTTCCTGGAAAGAGGGTACGTCAGGAGTTTCTTGGGTCCAGCCAGCCTGATATGAGTGTGAGGGATGCTCAGGGAAGCCTCTGTCTCGAGCTACAGTTGTGGGGTGCCTCAGAGCTGCTCCTAGGAACACTTTCTAGTTTGGAGTCACACCCTCTCTGATCCTTTGCACCCTAAGTCACTGTGTCGGCTTCTGTCTCCCCTTCTGGCCATCACCAGTGGGTCCTCCTCCTCTGCCCTGAGGCTGTCCTTCTGTCGCATTCCTTGCTGTTATCAGTCACAGCACAGGGGGGTCATGAAGGAGAACTTTCTCGCTCATGCGGCTAACTTTCTATTATTCAGATCCAAAATGGGACAAGGTCCGAAATATCTACCATTTCACTCAGCACCCCTAAGGGAGTCTCCTCTTTGAATATACTCATTCTTTGCATTCATTATGCTTTTCTCTCCCAAGAAAAGTTACTTAGAAATTAAATAGGGATGATGGTTATGATCTTTCGCTCCAGATTTATGTCATCTCAGGGAAGGCCATTACTGCGATTGTTCTTACTGAGTACGTTTGGTGCCTCATCATAAACAAGACCAGGCCAAGGTCAGATGAAGCAACCGCCTGACCCAAAGCATGTGCTTTTTCTGTTCAGTCATTTATTTTTGGTGTAACTGTACTTGAGAGAGAATCTGCCCCAGAAACCTTCTGGACAGCATGGTAAGTTAATAGGGAAAGATGAAGGGGGGATTTAGGACTGTCCCACCACCTCAGATGACTTGATTTGCCAACAGCGTTTTTGTTTATTTGTTTGTTCTTGTTTTTTTAAAGATTTTATTTATTTGTCAGAGAGCGAGCACAAGCAGGGGGGAACAGCAGAAGGAGAGGGAGAAACAGGCTCCCCGCTGAGCAGGGAGCCCGTTGTGGGGCTTGATCCTAGGACCCCAGGATCACGACCTGAGCCGAAGGCAGACGCTTAACCAGCTGAGCCACCCGGATGTCCCCAGTGTTTTTACAGCCCTTCCCCCAATATCATGTTAGGTAGCAATGGTAGTGGCATTTTAAAATACTTCTTTGTTCTGTAGAAATTACCCCAGACTGGCCCCCCACTAACCACTGAGGTACACAATTCGAGGAACCCCCAAAGAGCCAAACAGATGCATGCACAGAGACTCAGGGTCCCTGACTGAGCAGAGAGCACCCACATCCACAGAATAAGAATTAAGCACATCCTTCCCTCCCCCATCCTTCATGCAAGGGGAGGGCTAGGCCCTCAGCGTTTAGGTCCCTAGCGCTGGCCTAGGCATTTTACATGTGTTACTGGATTACCTTCATGCCTTCCCTGTGAAGTTGGTTGCCTGATTTCCACTATGGTGCTGACAATCCGGAGGCTCACACCTGTGAAAAACGAACCAGGACCGCTGTGGGCATTTTCATCAAGCTCCCCAGCCATCACCTCCTTACTAAAGTTTGATAAATTTCTAGGGCCCTGGGAAGCAGTTGGAGAACCTCAAAAACACTGTGAAATGATTAAAGTTTGTACTTGGGTCCTTAGAGCAACCTTTTCCCACTCCTGACAGCCAGCAACCAGTGCTTTTCCCAGCCTTTCTGCGCCTCCTGTCAAACCCCCAGGGCCGCCGTGGGCTACTCCCTGAAAGCCGAATGGGCACATGGTGGTATCTTTGGGAAGAACACCCCCAGAACAAAAGGCTTCCGATCTAAAATGAGCCTCACCCCGAGGAGTTTCAGGCTCCAGAACAGGCTCCAGGTGTTCTGGGAAGAACACCCCCAGAACAAAACATTTCCGATCTAAAATAAACCTCACCTCGAGGAGTTTCAGGTTCCAGGACAGGCAGGACATATTGCGTACATCACACTCAGCCCCACCCCTTCTCCAAAACCCACACGGAAACAGGCTGACGTCATATGTATATGGCGCCCTGCCTCTGTGATTGAACAGTCCTGGTCCCCTGCAGAAGCCTGAGGCTTTTGGAACAGGCCTTCCCCCCAAGTTTGTTTCCTGCATGACATTAGGCTCTTCAGCCTCCTTTGCACAGTGCAACTGGCTTGTGTCTGCCTCATAACTCATCAGTTCATTGTGGCCATTAGAAGCCAAATGGATGGATGAACAGTGACATACCAGCAGCGTGGCCTTCCAGACCAGGGACAAAACAATGTCCCAGGACCACTTCCTTATTTGACATTGTTCCAAAAGCGTCAATGCAATTATACAACAGAATGGAGGAAAGCAATGTAAATATTTTAAAAGAGAGGAAAATATCATTATTTACAGGTGATCATATATTTGATCAGATATCTGAAAAAATGATAAAATAAAATTATTGGAATATTAGTTCAATAAGATGGCCAGATTTTTTAAAAAGGCAAATCAGTGTCCTTAGAGGAAATAATAACCCATTAGAAAACAAAATATAATAGACCCCATTCACAAAAGCAACCACAATAAAATAAAGTAAAATAATAAAAATGAGATACCTAGGATAAACTTTAAAAATATGTACAAGACAGATGAAGAGAGTAGTAAAAGTCATCTTAGAGACATGAATAGGCCTGAATAAATGAGATATTTTGTTCTCAGACGGATAACTTAATATTGTTTGTGGGATTTTCCAGATATTCTGATAGTGATCTCTCTAGTTTAATTGCATTGAAGGCAACAAGCATAATTTGGATGATTTCAATTCTCTTGGTTTAATTCATGGCACAGAAAGGGTTTAATGAGAATGTTCTATGTACACTTGAAAATTATGTGGATACTGCTCTTATTGGATAGAATACTCTGTAAATGTTAATTAGACCAAATTTTAAAAGTTTTCTATAGCTTTGCTGATTTTCTGTCTACCTGTTCTATCAATTATTGAGAGAAGAAGGTTGAAATCTCCAACTGTGACTATGGATCTGTTTTTGTTTTGTTTTGTTTTGTTTTAGTGCTATCACATTTTGCTGTGAATATATTGAAGATCTGTTGTTTGGTGCATTCACCAGGGAGGTATAAAAATCTTGGATATGTATGTGCCTAACACCAGAACTTTGAACATACATATCTTCTTGGTGACTTGGCCTCTTTATCATTAAGTAATGTCCCTGTTCATCTCTAGGAATACTCTTTATTCTGAAATCTACTTTGTGATAATTAATATAGTGATTCCAGCTTCCTCATGCATTGTGTATCTATCTTTTTTCATTCTTTTACTTTTTAAAAAAAGATTTATTTATTTATTTAGAGACAGTGTGAGTGGGGATAGGGAGGAGCAGAGGGAGAGGGAGAAATTTAAGCAGACTCAGTGCTGAGTGCAGAGCCTGATGCAGGGCTCAATCCCATCACCCTGAGATCATGACCTGAGCCAAAACCAAGAGTTGGATGCTTAACTGACTGAGTCACCCAGACACTCCTCATCTTTTTACTTTTAACTGATCTTTGTCTTTATATTTGAAGGTAGTTTCCTTTGGACAGCATATATTTGGATCTTGCTTTTCCAATAAATGTCTTTTAATTGGTGTGTTTAGATTATTTACAATTAGTGTAATTATTAACAAGGTTGAATTTAAATTTATCATCTTGCTGCTTTGTTTTCTATTTGTCCCTTATTCCTTGATTCCTGTTTTCCTGCCTTTTTTTGTAGTAATTTGATTTTTTTAATTCTACTTTATCCTAATTATTAGCTTTGTTACATCTCTCTAAAGCTTTTTTGTGGTTGCCTTAGGGCTTATAATAGGCATCATTACTTATCATAGTCTACCTTCAAATAATATTACTTCATTTACTGCATCACATAAGAACCTGATAACAATAGCACAAAAAAGTTAAAGAGTAAATTTGAACCTGACAACAGTTTATGTCCAAATTCATTCCTTCCATTTTTTGTGTTATTGTTGTTGTACATTATACTTTTACATATGTTATAAACCTAACAACATGATTCTATGTTTGCCTTTTCCAATTAATAATCTTTTAGAGCAATTAAACACAAGGAAAATATATTTTATATTTGCTTTTACACATTCTGGCACTCTATTTCTTTGTATAGACCTAAGATTTTATGTAATATTATAGTCCTTCTGCCTGAAGAACTTCCTTTAATATTTCCTGTAGTGTAGTTTGCTGGCAAAGAATAATCTCAGATTTTGTTTTTCTGACAAAGTATTGTATCTTATTTTTTGAAAGGTATTTTTGTTAAATATAGAATTCTAGGATAACGATTTCATTTTTCTCTTTTGGTATTTCAAGATATCCCTCTAATGTCTTTTTGGCTTGCATAATTTCTTATGAAAAGTCTTCTGTAATTCTTACCTTTGTTCCCCTTTATATAGTGTGTCTTTTTTCTCTGCTTGTTTTCATAATTTTCTTTTTCTTTTTTTTTTTTTTTTAAAGATTTTATTTATTTATTTGACAGAGAGAGATCACAAGTAGGCAGAGAGGCAGGCAGAGAGAGGAGGAAGCAGGCTCCCTGCTGAGCAGAGAGCCCGATGCGGGACTCGATCCCAGGACCCTGAGATCATGACCTGAGCCGAAGGCAGTGGCTTAACCCACTGAGCCACCCAGGCGCCCCTTCTTTTTCTTTTATACATAAGTTGACATTGGGTCATCTATCTTGTAATTTTGTAATAAAATAAAGCTGAGTCTCTGCTTTACTCTTTACATCAAAATAAATTCTATATAGATAAAAGGTTTTTATGCAGAAAAACATGGAACTATAAAAATGCTAGAAGAAAAGATGGATTTTTGTAAAAATTGGGGTGGGAAAAATATTTATGAGCATGCTATAAAATTCAGACATCATAATAACATCAAAAAATTTGAACATATTGGGCTTTCAACTTCCATGAGCCAATATCAAAACAGGTCATAAACAAGTTGAAAAGTTAAGGACAACATATGACAAATTTTGTCACTTATATCCCAAACAAAAGACTTATTTATATATTAAAGAATATCAATATCCAAAGAAAAGATGAACAATGCAATAAAAGATAGAATATATGAAGAAACAAACCCAGAAATTAAAAGCAAATAAACCTTTGAAAAATTGTTTTTGTTACAGAGAATGCTAATAAAAAATATCCTTTTTAAAATATTATCAGATTGGCAAAGATTAAATAACACAGTACTCAATGTTGAAAAGGGCCTAGGAAAACAGACTCCCACAACCACCATTTGTGAGTTTTTAAACTGATAAAATCTTTCCGAAGGACCAGTTTACAAAATGAATAAAAATTTAAAATTTTGCATACTTCCCTTCAACCCAATGTGCTGAGAGGCAGCACAGAGTGATGGTTAAGTACACAGGAGTTAGGGACGTCTGGGTGGCTCATTTGACTTCAGCTCTGGTTATGATCTTCAGGTCCTGGGATCCAGCCCGCCACCCCAACCCCAGGTTGGGCTCCTAGCTCAGTGGGGAGTCTGCTTATCCCTCTCCTTCTGCTTCTCCCCCTGTTTGTGCTTACTCTGTCTCTCTCTCAAATGAATAAATAAAAATCTTTATTTTTTAAACTTTTATTTATTTATTTGACAGAGAGAGGGGGAGAGAGCACACAAGTAGGCTGAGTGGCAGGCAGAGAAGGAGAAGCAAGCTCTCCACTGAGCAAGGAGCATGACATGGAGCTCGAACTCAGGATCTGGGATCATTACCCGAGTTGAAGGCAGCCGCATAACCTACTGAGCCACGCAGGGGCCCCAATAAAGAAAATAAAAAGAAAAACACCACATAGGATTTAGCATGAGACTATCTGGATTCCAATCCTGATTCTGTCACATACTTGCTGTGTGATACTGGATGATTTACAAAATCTCTCTGTTTTACTTTTATTGTCTGTCAATCGAGGATATTAAAAACCTACCTCATTAGGTCATCATGGACATTTAATAAATTAATATCTATAAAGCAATTAAAATGGTGAATGGTACATGTTGAATCTACATCAATTAGAGTGCTTATTATTAATATATCAGTTTTTGTGAAAATCCTCCTTGAAATCCTTGGATCATCCAAGCAAAAATCACCTTGTAAGATTTTTTTTTCGGTTCATTACCAGAGGTAGCCTAAATTAGTTGAAACTGCACGTCCTAAATTTTAAGTAAGACGATGTGATATTTTAATAGTTTAGAAGTTTGAACTTAGGTACAAACTCGTTCAGATTTTATAAGTGCACATTTTGAGGATCGATGATTTACTTATATCTCAGTCCACAAATGTCTGGACAATTTCCTTAAGAGCCATGACAATGTTCTTACACCATAGATGAAAGAACAATCTGGTCTTCCCACAGGGCCAACCATGCTCTCCATTCTGGGCCACAACTGTTACATCTGCTGAAAGAGGTTGATAGAATTGCTGTTCCTCTTCTGAACGATGGAGACACAAGGCTCCTTAGGGATGGGCAAGTAAGGACCCATGTGACTAGATAAAATGCATTTGCCCTTGCTAGCACTTTCCGAAGTAAGAAATTCTTCTTTTACCACTGAAGCATCCCATGATTCCACTTCTAGGAATTATCTGAAGGTGATAATTACAAGTACACAAAGATGCTCATAGTAGTAAAAACAACTCAAGTGTTCATTAATGGCCAATTATTTAAATAAACCATGGCTCATCTATACAACATTGGTTCAGCCATTACAAATATTGGTGTGTATCTACATTGAATGCAAGGGAAAGATTCCATATCATTGAATAGATTACATTGGTTGTATGTATAGTCTAAGCATTCATTTATTTTCTTCATACAACTTATATCCAGTTGAAATTATATATATTTTTGTTTGCTTATTATCCTTTGCCCTTACTAACATGAGATCAGGAATTCAAGCTTACTGTGATACCCAGAATCTTGAACATCGTACACATTCAAAAATGTTTGTTGAATGAACCAATGAATAAATGAATTCTACTTCTGTGTATTATGTGTGTGTCTCTCTCCCTCTCTCCTCTCTCTCTCTATATATATTTATGTTTATGTTTATATTTATATTTATATTAAAGGGAAATGTCTGGGGCCAACTGGGTGGCTTAGTTGGTTGAGCATTCGACTCTTGGTTTTGGCTCAGGTTGTGATCTCGGGGTCCTGGGATTGAATCCCAGATGGGCTAGTATGGAGTCTGCCTGAGATTCTCTCCCTTTCCCTCTGCCTCTTTAACTGATTGCGCTCATGCTCTCTCTCTCTAAATAAATAAAATTGGGGCACCTGGGTGGCTCAGTCAGTTAAGCGGCTGCCTTCAGCTCAGGTTGTGATTCCTGGGTTCGAGCCCCAAATCAGGCTCCCTGCTCAGTGGGGATTCTGCTTCTCCCTCTTTCTCGGTCCCTCTCACTTGCTCAATCTCTTTCTTGTGCTTGCTCTCTGTTTCAAATAAATACATAAAATCTTTAAAAAATATATCTAAAATAAAATCTTTAAAAAGGAAAAGAGAGAGAAGCATCTGGTAGGGTAGTTCACCTGAAGACTGGCAGGGGTTGGCTTTGTGGGATAGATGCAGTCTCTCCCTCCTCCCCAACTCTTTACTCCCCAGCTTGCATGTCCATAAATACAAAATGATGTATGAATATATTCTCAGTGTATAAACTTCCAACAGTATGGGAAAAATGATAAAAATAAAAAGCAGAAGTTCCCTTTCATTCTGTCTTCCTCCTATCCCACCAAGTCTGCCTTCCTTCCCAGAGAGCACCATTATCAGTTTTGTTTGTATGTTTCTGGATTTGTCCATATATACCCACAGACAGATATAGACAGACACAGCTTTTTTGGTGTGTTTTCTTTAAACGACATGGAACTAGTCTGTAATATTGTTCTGCAATTTGCTTCTTTCATATCACGGTATATATTGAAGTGTTTCCCGTATCGCTACATATGATTCTTTCTTGTTCTTTTTAGCTGCTTTGCAATTATCTGTAATATGCCTGTGTTACCTCATTACCTATACACATGTATTCTGGTTTATTTTGTCATTCCCCCACTAAAGGGCATTTAGGTTGGGTCCACTCTTTTGCTATCTCAAACTACTGTTGTGCAAGACATCTAATTTGATAGCTTCATGTAACCACTGTGTGTATTCTTAGGATAAAAGTTTTGAAGAGGGGCGCCTGGGTGGCTCAGTCATTAAGCCTCTGCCTTCAGCTCAGGTCATGATCCCAGGGTCCTGGGATCGAGCCCCACATCAGGCTCCCTGCTCCGCGGGAAGCCTACTTCTCCCTCTCCCACTCCCCCTGCTTGTGTTCCCTCTCTTGCTGTGTCTCTATCATATAAATAAACAAAATCTTAAAAGAAAGTAAAAAAAAAAGTTTTGAAGTGAATTTTCAGATAGAAGACTGAGAGTATTTTAAATATTGATAGTTTCTGCCAAACTGTCTTTCCCAAAGGTGACACTAGCTTACTCCACCACTAATATTAGCTAAGAATGCCATTTCTCTACTCTCTTACCAACCCTGAACTGTAGTACTAACCTTTTAATATTCTGCTGGTTTGACAGGGAGGAAAAATATATCTTTATATTGTTTTAATTTGCATTTCTCTGATAATTGCCAAGATTGAAGTCTTTTGCCTGTTCATTAGACACTTTTTTTCTCTGGGAAATCCATGTTTCTATCTTTTGTATGTTTTCTGGTTGAGTTCCTTGTCTTTTAGTGAAACATTTTAAAATTTTTAGCAACATATATTCTGATTATTTTTTGTTACCTATTTAAGACCCTCTCTTTCTCCAGATCAGAAAAATAGGTCCCTATGTGTTCCTCTAGTAGTTTTTCTGGTTTTGCTTTATATATCTAGCACTCTAAAAACACATCGGGTATTTATTTTTGTTTATAGAGTGAGATACAGATAAAATTTTGGAAACTCCCAGACGAATAGCCAATTGCTCTAAGACCATTAACTGAATACACTGTCCTTCTCCCCATCTGTTACACCACCATTGTCATGTGCCCATTGATGACATGATTTTTACTTAAATTTATTATACATGTTTTTATTCTTAAATAGTTTCAAAAAAGCATGCAGTATTTTTAAATTTGGAAAAGACAGTTATTTCCAACTTGAATATATACTAGCAGATAATATTTAAACACTGTGCAAAATTATTAATGACACAGTGACTTAAAAATTCAAGGGACAGAATTTGATGTGTAATTTATCTTAATTATGTAAATACATCTATATATATATATATGTACCTAGAGGCAGCAGAAAGAAAATGAGTCACACGCTAATAACATACATTATATATTTCAGAATGATTTTAATTTTCTTCGTGGTGATTTTTTTGTTTTTGTGTTTTCCAAATTTTCTACACTAAACATATGATCTTTATTATATGAGAGAAGCTAAATAAGACACATTAACAGTTGACCCTAAATTTTTCTTGGTCCTTAAAATCAGGAATATAGACATTTTTCCTTGAGAGCAGTTGATAAACAGCCAGTAGAAAATCAAGATATTGACTTTATACTTATAATTTTCATTATGCTAATGTTTTCTCTTTTTTAAGTTGTTTCTATTTAATTTAATTTAATTTTTGCAGTATTCCAAGATTCATTGTTTATGCACCACACCCAGGGCTCCATGCAATACGCGTTCTCCTTAATACCCATCACCAGGCTCACCCAACCCCCTACCCCTCTCACCCCCAAAACCCTGTTTGTTTCTCAGAGTCCACAGTCTCTCACTGTTTGTCTCCCCCTCCCATTTCCCCCAACTCACTTCTCCTCTCCTTCACCCAATATCCTCCCTGTTACTTTATTTTTGAGGTCTCAAGTTTGCTGTTTTCGTTCCCAGGCTCAGGAACTTGTGCGAACTTGGAGTTCACTTTAGCCTTCACTATACATTATTCCTTGTACCCCTCAAATGTGTTTAGCACCCAAGTGGACCGAACTAGGGGTTTCTTTACTTCCACAAGCACCGTTTTCATTCCTAAGCCAGATAAACAATGAAGCCATGATTTCCCCTAAACCAAGCTGCCTTCCTAGTAGGTGGTAGGAAGGAGGGTAGGAAACCGTGAAAGAATTATAACCCAGGAGTCCTAACCTTGGGTTATGGATAAACAACTCAGTGACTGATCAGAGCATCCCTGGCTCCAACAGCTCATGGGAAAACAGCAGATTCAAATTCTGCGAATCTGTAATCAACACGCTAGGAGAGCACTTAGGCATTGAGTAGCTGGGCAGCCGTGCAGAAGCCAACCCGCCCCCTCCCTCTCCCTGCGAGATCCCGCCCCCGCCTCCGGTTGCGGCAGAATCCGACCTGTGGCCTTGGCTCCAGGTCAGAATTTTTTCAGGGTGGGCAGGGCCAGGTGGTTGGGGGAGGGAGGGAAGGAGGGAGGGGCAGGATGGCCCTTTGGGAGGCTCTGCCCCATACCAGCCCCTGCTCTCACGCTTCATTCTCTGAGGGCGTTTGGCAATTTGTTTGCGATGGGGCAGAGCAAATCCTTTGAGAAATCGAGGTTTTGCCTCAGACTGTCTTGAACCTCTTCCCACATGCAACCTGTCCCAAAGCTCTTAGATATTTTTTAGGAGGCGTGCTGTGAATAGCCCGTCCCTCCCCGGCTGCATTGGGCAACCCATCCCTCTCCTTGGCCGGTGCTTAATGACGGAGTTGGCAAGTTCAGGGTCCACGTGGGAACATCCTGTTGGCCAGAGGCCTTATTTCGGCAGACAGGTAACTCTAGAACTCTTAGCTCGGGAGGCTTGAGTATTTTTCTCTTGTGTCTTCATGCCGTACTATAAACTTAATGCCTTCCTCTTGCCACTGCCTCCAACAGGCTCGGGTTTCGGTTCTCTTGTTGCTACTTAGTTCCAGTTCTTCTCTCCAACAACCGAGTCTCTGATTTTGAGGGTTGCCTTCTTGTTGAACCGTCTGAGGAGCAGATACCATATTTGTACTCAGAATGTTTGGTGTTACAGGGCGCCTGGGTGACTCAGTCAGGAAGCCTCCAACTGTTGATTTCTGGCTCAGGTCGTGATCTCAGGGTGATGAGTTCAAGCCCCCAGACGGGCTCCACGCTCAGCTTAAGATTCTCTCTCTCCATCTCCCTCTGTCCCTCCCCACCTCAAAAAAAAAAAAAAAAAAAAAAAGAAAGAAAGAAAGAAAAAAGAAAAGAAAAGAATGTTTGGTATTACAAGAACGCCTTGACTGTCATCAAGGAAGAAAGGCAAGGGAAATGAACGTCTTCCTGAACATCTACTAAGCATCAGGTGCTGTCCATCACTGCATTTGAGTCTCCCAAGTGCCCTAAATAAAACATTACAATCTTCATTTCTCAAGATAGTATACTGTGATGCACCGAAGTTCCGTAAGTTCCCCTAAGTTGCAGTTAGTGTGTGATAGAGTGGGGATTTGCACTAAGGTCCGTTGAGAGCCAAAGCTTCCAAACTCCTCCTCTGGGATGAAGATGACAGACGCAAGGATCTGACCTCTGGACTGGGCTATATTCAAATGTGAACTGCTTGTCACCATCCCACCACCTCCTCCCCCTTCCACCAGAGTCTGTGGGCCTGAGCCAGAGGCCGGTGTACCCATCAGAAGAAGCGACAGCGCCTACCCACATGACACTTGAAGAGAAGGTTCCAGAACCTTGGATTTGTCTTCACTCAGCTCTTGAGGGATCTGTATCTGTTCTTTAGTCTTTCTGATTTGTAACCATGATCCCAACTCATGAGATGGATATGAAGCAATCAAGAATCAATTAAAGGAACTATCACGCAGTTTCTTCAAGCCTCGTACTTAGCGCTGGTACTCAGCAATTTCATTGCTCACGAAGGGTGCTGCCATTATGGTGTAGTTGCTTTTAAAGCCTCATGAGATGGCCCTGTAGCAGTAGAAGAGATCTTACATTCGAAATAGGGTTGGCTTTTTCTTAAGAAAGAGAACATTGTCCCTGATCTTCCAGAATTGCTTTCTCTTTTGTTGTAGGATTTTTAAAAATAAAAATGGTCTGTTTGCCCCTTCGTGGATCAGGAAATGCCAGCCTGGTTCTGGGGCAATGGTTAACTCTACCCCTGGGTCCATGCCACTACAGGCTATCATTTGGATCCTTCTACTTACAAGGTCCCAATGGGGGTTTGTGTCTATCAAACCCATGCCTTCTTTTCAAGTCAATTACTCAGCTAAGGATTGGAATAGAGTGAATTAATGGAAATTGAAGTTGAAAAAGCTAGGTACTGAACCACTGTTTTTCCCTCATAGTTGGCCGTTTCCTTTATTCAGGCCCTTTATTCTGACAACTTATTCTTTCTGAACGTGAACTTGAGCTAAGGCTTACCAGAAAACAATAGATCCAGGCGTCTTAGACTCCCTGCCTTTACACTGTTTACTTTGCTGGAATGTGCTTCCTTCCATGTCAGCATATCCAAAAGCCACACACTCTCTTCAAGGCTCTGTGTAAGTATCTTCTCCCTCATGAAAGCTACCTTGGGTCCCTCCACCTGCAGCTGGAAGACAGCAGGCTGGTGGCCGACAGCAAGGACTCCAGGACCAGACCTCCACAGTTCTGCCACTTCCTAGCTCCAGGACTTTCGTAAAGTTTCTTAATATATCCAGGCTTTAGTTTCCCTCTCTGTAAAATGGGGATGAAAATAGTATCTATCTCATAAATTATTAGGAGCATTAAGTGGGCTAATATATATTAAGTGCTGAAAATACCAGCTGACATAAAGTAGGTTCTGTGTACGTGCTTGCTAAATATGAAAAAAAGTAGTTCCTCCTCTGAGCTATTTAATGGCATTTCAGTGCTATCTTCTGTAATGCATGCCAGTATTATCTTCTCTTCCCTCTAAGATAGAAAGTTCTGGAAAAGAAACCTGAGCCTGGTTCCTGCTCTATCTCCCTCATACTACCTCACACATGGTAGGCACCGAATCAATATCCGCAGTGATCGCCACGGCTTGAGAGAGCCTAGAAATCTCATAGAGCATCATGGTCTTGTCTTGTGCAAGAGGAGGTCCTGTGCAAAAGGAGTTTGGTTCTTTCTCAGCCATGCCCTTGGATCAAGTTCTAGAAAATGTACTTCTTCTCAGAGAAAACACATTGGAATGTCCATCCTGCCAAGGATCAATTCATCCCATGGCCACTGGAAGCTCAGTGTTGCAACAAGGAAGGGTGTCAAGTCTGATTTCCCAGGATCCCTGCTTCCTGGTGGCATCACCGCAAGATCCAGAAACTTCTGTCAGCTCACACAGGGATAATCTCTTTCCTCATAGGGGCCCAGTTCATTCATGCCCAACTTCCAAGATGTTGTGTAACAGACCAAAATGAAATCGTCAGTTTTCAGCATTGGGAAATAGATCTCCCAGGGAGGTACTTAAAAGTTCTTGTTGGCAGGTTAGCACATCCTCTCTCCAATATGGAAATTGATTTGAAAAGCCAAGTCAATATCATAATGTTGCCCAGTGGGCATAGAGTTGAATAAAGAGCTATGATTGCTTAGTATTCCCATTTTCACCAGAGGGAATGCAGACCAGAAGGGGCAGGCTGCTCCCCGCTCAACAGCACTGGTGACACTCACAAATTCTGACAGTCCTTCTATCCTTTTCCAATATTCTTGGCCAGTTCCATTGTGACGTTATTCTCCTGCAGTGGGTATGTTTCAGTGTCCTAGATTACAATTTATCTTTCATCAAATGAGCCCTTCTAAGGGAAGGCCTTCCTTTTGGGGAGGTACTCTGAGTCCTTGGCTAATACTGAGAAAATGCTCTAGCTTCATTAGCCACACAGTAAGATCAGTGTTCAGTGTGTACTTTCTTGGAGGAAGATGGCAAATATCCGTTCTTGTTAGTCTGAGGTCCTGTTGGAGATGTGGTCTCACCTTCATCCCATGTTCCAGAGGTACCCTGTTTGGATGTAAGAACTTTAAAAACCTGAATCTAGCAGGCACCTTAATTTCACCAGGAGGCAAATGCTTCCCATTCTACTAGTAGTTTCCATTTGTCAAATCCAGTCCTGATTTATCAAATATGGAGGTCTAACGTCAGTGAGCTCTATAGCTGAAGAGCTCATTTCTGTAGTTTTGGCATATCGAATGACACTTTCCCCAATAAGTGGGAGACTCTGTGGAGTGATATAGCAGGGTTTCAGTTTTGTTTGTTGGTTTTGTTTCAAATATAGCTGAACTCCTTAGCTGATAGTGGAATTGAGCTCATGGGATATGCCTTGAGTCTTGAGTTACCTGGTAGGCTCTGCTTTCTGTACCACCCCTAGGACCACCCAAGGTCCAGGAACAAAATGGCATGGTCACAAAAGTCCCCCTCCTCTCTGCTAATCAAGTAGTCTCTACCACTTCTCTTCTCTCCATGTTCTCAGTCAGGCCAGGCCACTCTCTGAGAATGAGCCCTGAGTTTCTTAGAGAACTGAGCTCAATACGAAGCTTTTATTTGAAAGGCAAAAAGAAAGCTTATGTCTTAGGGAGGTATTTCAGAAAAGAAGATTCCTAAAGTGTTAGTGGTTAAATATGATTTCTCTTGCATTACAAATTCTGAGTCTGGGGCGCCTAGGTGGCTCAGTTGATTAAGCGCCTGCCTTCAGCCCAAGTCATGATCCCGGGGCCCTGGGATTGAGCCCTGACTTGCTTCCATTGTGTGTCTCGCCACAGTGGGTTAGCAGCTGCTGTGCCCTCTGGGAATGCCCTCCACACGCCGCCCTGCCCGCGCCCTCATCCCCTCCACCTGCTGCACTCAGTCATCCTTTCGTTGTGGATGTGCAATTCCGTCCCCTTCAGAAGCTCTCCCTCACCCAGCACAGGTGAAAGGTCTTTCCTCTGTGTCCCTAGGATGATTTTTAGCCTTTGTAATTGCAGTTTTCTATGCTGAAAATGCATGCTTGTCTGTCTTCCCCATTGGATTTCCTCTTGGAAAGCGGGGTCCTGTCCTACTCATGCGCTCTGCCTAGTGCAAGGCAGGTAGCCAGTGAAGACTGATGCTGAAGGCCCCGGGTGCAGCCTACAAATCTTGGAAAGCGCTGCCTCAAAAGCATTCCAGCTGCGTTTGCTTCTTTAGATTATATCTGAAGCCTCTGCGTTTCTAAAATCAGTATTAGTGGTCTTAGCGTAGCCTTTTGAGATAGAGTGAGGATGCTAACCTCTCCAGGATGATAGGCATTGGCCATCTGGGAGGGTGTGTGGCTGGAGGTGGAGGCCCAGAGCCCAGGTCCAGCTGCGCCCCTCTTCCCCAACCCCATCCCCCAAGGTGGTGAAGGATGGAAGCTACAGGTTCCCGAAGCTCACGTCCCCCGCTGTGGAAAAGCCCAACCACCCCAAGAGGTGTGCCGAGGGGATGGACAGTGAGAACCAACTTCTCCTGCGCTTCTGGTGACTTATCTTGGGCTGAATTCCTACCGGGGAAAATGAGAAGTTAGGCAAGTCTGGAGCCAGACAGATATTTGGAGATAGAGTGAGAAGACGAACCGTCTGTGTGGGAGCAAGGAGAATGTACTGTGCTGATGTTGGCTGCGCGGGGGTGTGGTGGCTGTGCCATGTTTGGAACCAGGGAAGGCTCCTGGGAGCCTCAGCGTTCTTGATCAGACTGTTCTATTAAACTAAGTTATGAGCACTTTTTTAAGCTGGTTTTAAACATTGAACTGGTCGTTTAGAACTAGTTTTATTCAGCTGGAAGTTTTACCAGCACCCAAAGGGCCACAGTCACCTGCATTGTCCTTGTTGAAAGGGACCACTTTTCCCTGCTCATTCATTTCCTACTCACATCTAAAGAGTTCTCGTTTCCCTCTGAAATGTATCTGCATTCACAGCAACTGCCCCGGACATCGATTTTGGTTTAATCATACAAATGATATGATAAACTCCACTGGCAGACGGAGAGTGTCTAAAGCAAGAATTAGCTTAATTGGCTGCCCTTGTTAACATGTTCTCAATTATAATCTGCTTTTGTCCACCACATTTTATCTGTGATAGAGACAGACATCTCCACTCCTTCTGGACCAGGCTCCTCTCTGTGCTAGATAATTTTTTAGACTTCTCCACTTAAACCCCCAGTCATCTCAACAAATCTGTGCATTATGGAATTTTTTTAAATTTAATTTTATTTTTTCAGTGTTCGAAGATTCATTGTTTATGCACCATACCCAGTGCTCCATGCAATACGTGCCCTCCATAATACCCACCACCAGGCTCACCCAACACCCCACCTCCCTTCCCTCCAAAACTCTGTTTGTTTCTCAGAGTCCACAGTCTCTCATTGTTCATCTCCCCATCCAATTCCCCCCAATTCAATTTTCCTTTCCTTCTCCTAATGTCCTCCGTGTTATTCCTTATGCTCCACAAGTAAGTGAAAATACATGATAATTGACTCTCTGCTTGACTTATTTCACTCAGCATAATCCCGTCCAGTCCCATCGATGTTGCTACAAAA
Source organism: Mustela erminea (assembly GCF_009829155.1). NCBI lineage: Eukaryota > Metazoa > Chordata > Mammalia > Carnivora > Mustelidae > Mustela > Mustela erminea. The sequence continues at coordinate 23,283,471 of NC_045634.1, forward strand.
GTTGGGTATTCATCCTTTCTGATGGAGGCATAATACTCCATCGTATATAGGGACCACATCTTCTTTATCCATTTGTTTGCTGAAGGGCATCTTGGCTCTTTCCATAGTTTGGTGACTGTGGACATTGCTACTATGAACATTGGAGTACAGATGGTCCTTCTTCTCACTGCATCTGTATCTTTGGGATAAATACCCAGTAGTACAATTGCAGGATCATAAGGCAGCTCTATTTTTATTTCTTAAGGAATCTCCACACTGTTTTCCAAAGTGGCTGCACCAACTTGAATTCCCACCAACAGTGTAAAAGGGTTCCCCTTTCTCCACATCTTCTCCAACACTTGTTGTTTCTTGTCTTGTTAATTTTGGCCATTCTAACTGGTGTAAGGTAATATCTCAATGTGGTTTTGATTTTAATCTCCCTGATTGCTAATGATGATGAACATTTTTTCATGTGTCTGTTAGCCATTTGTATGTCTTCCTTGGAGAAGTGTCTGTTCATGTCTTCTGCCCATTTTTTGATGTGATTATCTGTTTTTTGAGTGTGGAGTTTATGCAAAGGGTATCAGCCCTTTGTCTGTAGTGTCATTTGTGAATATCTTCTCCCATTCCGTGGGTTGCCTTTTTGTTTTGTTGACTGTTTCCTTTGCTGTGCAGAAGCTTTTGATCTTGATGAAGTCCCAAAAGTTTATTTTCGCTTTTGTTTCCTTTGCCTTTGGAGACAGGTCTTGAAAAAAGCTGCCATGGCCGGTGTCGAAGAGGTTAGTGCCTAAGTTCTCCTCTAGGATTTTGATAGATTCCTGCCTCACGTTGAGGTCTTTTTATCCATTTTGAGTTTATCTTTGTGTATGGTGTAAGAGAATCGTCAAACCAATAACAGAAGAGAGAAGAACTACATGGTCCTCTCAGTTGATGCAGAAAAAGCATTTGACAAGATACAGCATCCGTTCCTGATTAAAACTCTTCAAAGTATAAGGATAGAGGGAACATCCTCAACTTCATAAAATCTATCTGTGAAAAACCCACAGTGAATATCATTCTCAATGGGGAAAAACTGACAGCCTTCTCAATGGGGAAAAGCTGACAGCCTTCCCTTTGAGATCAGGAACACGGCAAGGATGTCCACTCTCTCCACTGTTGTTCAACATAGTACTAGAAGTCTTAGCAAAAGCAATCAGAAAACAAAAAGAAATAAAAGGTATTCAAACTGACAAAGGAAAAGTCAAACTCTCTGTCTTTGTAGATGACATGATCCCTTATATGGAAAACCCAAAGGACTCCACACCCAAACTACTAGAACTCATACAACAATTCAGTAACATGGCAGGATACAAAATCAATGCACAGAAATCAGTTGCTTTCTTATACACTAATAATGAAAATATAGAAAGGAAAATTATAGAATCGATTCCATTTACTATAGCATGAAGAAACATAAGATACATGGGAATAAACCTAACCAAAGAGGTAAAGGATCTGTACTTGAGGAACTACAGAACACACATGAAATAAATTGAAGAAGACACAAAAAGCTGAAAAAGCAGGGGCACCTGGGTGGCTCAGTGGGTTAAACCTCTGCCTTCAGCTCAGGTCATGATCTCAGAGTCCTGGGATCGAGCCCTGCAGAGAGCCTGCTTCCCCCTCTCTCTCTGCCTGCCTCTCTGCCTACTTGTGATATCTCTCTCTCTCTCTCTCTCTCTCTGTGTGTGTGTGTCAAATAAATAAATAAAATATTAAAAAAAAAGATGGAAAAGCATTCCATGCTCATGGATTGGAAGAATAAACATTGTTAAAATGTCTATGCCGCCCAGAGCAATCTATACTTTCAATGCCATCCTGATCAAAATTCTATTGGCATTTTTCAAAGAGCTGGAACAAACAATCCTAAAATTTGTATGGAACCAGAAGAGACCCCAAATTGCTAAGGAAGTGTTGAAAAAGAAAAACAAAAGTGAGGGCATCATGTTGCCAGATGTAAAGCTTTACTACAAAGCTGTGATCACCAGCATGGTACCGGCACATGTTAACAGACACATAGACCAGCAGAACAGAGTAGTGAGCCCAGATATGGACCCTCAACCCTATGGTCAAGTAATCTTCAACAAAGCAAGAAAAAATATCCAGTGGGAAAAAGAAGGTCTTTTCAATAAATGGTGCTGGAAAATTGGACAGATATGTATAGAAGAATGAAACTTGACCATTCTCTCTCCCCAGATCTCTTTCAGGAGGAGAAATCCTGGACTTGGGGGAGTGAGCCAGTTGGAACACCAAAAACAGAGAAGAGTGTGCTCTGAGTGGAGAGGAGGTTCAATAAGGGGACACCAAGCAGAGCCCCCTTCTGGGTACCGCTGTTGTGGAAGCAGTTTATTGGATACAGCGTCTGGGACAGCAGTTGAGAGCTGGAAGAGAGGGCTGACTTTGGGGTTGTGGGGCATCTCGCAGGGAGAGCCTGAGCTCAAGAGGGGGAAAATATGGTTTCTTCTGAGTCTTTCCTTCTTCCCTTCCTTTATGGTGCCACGAGACTAGGTCAGGGCAAGTGGTCTGCTCCCAGTTTGTCTCCCCTGGCAGAATAAGATTCAAGAAAAGCAAGGGGGCTCAGAGGAGGGGTATGTGAGTGGCTCGCCATTCTTGGCTGTGCTCGCCCCTCTACTTGTGTCAGCGCCCCGGGAAAGCTAAGGGGACCAGGCAGCCTCTGAGACTCATGTGTTTCCCTGAAGCTTACATGGGGCTTTAAAAGAGGCAAAAATCAGACAATGAGGCAGAAAAAGGGGGGGGGGGAGGGCGTTTTTAGTGTATTCCGCAAACCCACAGAGGAGGAGGCCTTTTAACAATAGCTAATGCTAAAGGTCTCTGTTACTCAATAAAACAAATTAATCCTCAAAAATCTTTATCGAGTGCCTACTTGGAAAATCAACAGAGATGCTTCTAAAGAAAGCTTTCCTATGAGTCCTAAAGCATTCTTTCTGGCTCTGCCTGCCTGCCCCTACCTCATTAAAATTCCAGATGTCGGAAGGAGGCTACGCTCCATTCCATGATTTAAGGCCCCCTTTGTTAGTTCAAAGCGACCTCCGCTGCCCTAATGCGAAGTGCCAGGTTCATGCCCTTAGCTGCTCTCCATTCAGAAGGATGCCAGGTGGGCCTGTCTCCAGAGCACCGTGATTTGTCTTAAGACAAAGCATTCTCTGGTGTAATTGGGCCCCCAAAGTATGTGTGAATCTCTGGAAAATGTGATTTTTCCCCCCTACAAGGCCTGTAACTTTTATCATATTCTTAAAAAGAAAGAAGAGGTCCCAGGTCCATGAGGGACACCCAGCGCCGGCGCCGGGGTGGGGAGGCCATTCCTGTTCTCTGTTCTGTCACCCCTCTCCATGCACCCCAAATGCTTCACCTGCTTTTCCCCAAGTGGGAAACAGGAGCCCCCTCTTGGCCCCTGGGTCATTTGAAGGCTCTCTCTTGGCCACACAGGAGAATTCTCTCTTGGCCAGGCTGGAGATTTCTGGAAGAATAAAGCAGTGAGGAGCCTTCCAGGCAATACACGCCCATCTTGCACCAAGAACGTCCCAGAAGGACCACAAAGGACCACAAAGGGATGCCCCAACAGATGCACATACCCCCTCTCCTCTCCCCCTACCACCACCCCCACAAGTGGGTGCAGGCACTTTGGCCGCCATTACTCAGGCCAAGTCAAAACTCTCAGCTCACTTTCTGAGAGCTGAGAATAGGGAGAAGCCACTGTGGGGTCTGGAAATGGGACGAGGCCCCCTCCACAGGGTGAGGAAGTGGGGGTGGCGGTTGTGAAGCTGGCGGTGCCATAACCTGTATGGGGGAAATCCCAAGCTCACCTTTGTGCTGCTAGTTCCATTCTTTGTCCTGTTTTTGTAAAATCTAAACCCTTTGGGGTTTTGTGGGTTTTTTCGGTCATTGTTGTTTTTTGTTTTTTTCTTTACCACAGATGGATATGTTCACTAATCTGCTAATAATATTGCCTTCAACTGATGGGAAGGAACTTGTATTTGGTGAGTTGATTTTGTTTTAGATGGCGGGCCCATGGGAGGTGGGGGTGTCTTGACATTGATTAATGGGACATTTGATTGCTAAAGAGTGGGATTGCTCATTTAGCTCTGGGCTTTCTTTTTTGTTTACTCACTGCCCACCTCCTGAGACTTTCCTCAGAGACAGATGGGCTACCTTGGTATTTGAGACAACTGAGCAAGGTGCTTTTGCTTACTGGCTGTGCTGGTCTCAGCCTCTGTTCTCCACTGCACCAAAAAGGTGCCCGCTATTTCCAAATGCCTCAGGGTTGTGATGTGACCGGTTGTAGGAAAAAACAGAGGGTGGAAAAAAAGAGAGAGAGAGTTCTCTTTGGATTTATTCTGGCCTTATTGGATTTAAATTGTGGTTGGAAAAACTGAGACTTAGTTTGGTACTGGAAATGGAGAAGTGGAAACAGAGTGTGAAGCTGGTGGGTCCTTCTGGCAATGAAGAGAAGGGGGAATGAGAGTGATTTTTTCCCTAGAAAAGTAAAGCATTTATCAGTTAGGATGGGACAAAGACAAATTGGGTATACAGTTTGTATAATGGAATGGATGTTGATTTAGGGGCAAAAGGATTAGATTTTAAATCCCAGCTCTGCTACGAACAAGCTTTGTGACCTCTAGGAATAACCTCCTTGAATCTGTTTGGCATCTCTCCAGTAAGAATAGTAATGTTTCAGAATAGTTGTACTTGCAAATAACTGACAACCCAACTCAAAATGAGTTAAATACTAAAAGAAATGATTTAGCTCATAACTACTAAAATGTCCATGAGTAGCAAAACCTACAGGCATGGTTTGATCAGGGTTCCAGATCCGTTTCTCTCCAAGTCTCTTGTTTCTGCCCTTTTTGATTGCTTTCCTCTGGAGAGAAAAATGTCAGCAATAGTTCTATGCCTCCCAGTGTGCACATCCCCATGCTGAGAATAAGGTAGAAAATTTCTCTTCAATCATTGCACAGAATCACTGGACCTCACTTCGACTGGACTGACCTCAAGTGGGTGGGACTGGGAGCAGGCAGAAGGAGAGAGAATCTCAAATAGCCTCTGTGCTGAGTGCAAAGCCCAATGGAGGGCTCTATCTCATGACCCTGAGCTCATGACCTGCACTGAAATCAAGTCAGGCACTTAACCAACTGAGCCACCCAGGTGTCCCTCCATGAAGGATTAAAGTGAGAATTAAGGGGCGCCTGGGTGGCTCAGTGGGTTAGGCCGCTGCCTTCGGCTCAGGTCATGATCTCAGGGTCCTGGGATCAAGTCCCGTGTCGGGCTCTCTGCTCAGAAGGGAGCCTGCTTCCTTCTCTCTCTCTCTCTGCCTGCCTCTCAGTGTACTTGTGATTTCTCTCTGTCAAATAAATAAATAAAATCTTTAAAAAAAAAAAAGTGAGAATTAAATAATGTAGCATATATGAACATTCCCAACAGCACCCCAGCACATAGGAGATGCTCTCACATTAATCAAATCTGAATTTGTGGTGATATTAGTTTTCTGTTACGATATAATAATTTATCACAAACTCAGCAGCTTAAAACAATACGCAATGTGTTAGCTCACAGTTATATAGGTCAGGAGTCTGGGGTTGTATGCTTGGTCAGAGTATCACAAGACCAAGGGCATTCTCATCTGAAGACTGGGGTCCTACTCCAAGATCACACAAGTTGTTGACAGATGTATTTCCTTGGGATGACAGGTCTGAGGTGCCTGTTTCCTCCTTGGCTGTCAGTAGAGAGCTCCTCTCCGCAACTACAGACTACTTTTTGGTTCCCCTTCATCTTCAAAGTCAGTATTGGAGAAAGTTGTATTGAACCCTTTCCATGTACCAGATCTCTGGGTCTCTAGACTCAGATTTCATGGGCTCTTATGATTATACAGGCCCTCCTGTATAATTTCCCTTTTGATGAACTCAAAGCCAACTGATTAGTAGCTTTAATTACATCTGCAGAGTCTCTCTTTCCATGTAGCACAATCTAGTCCATCACACAAAGGTGCTATCCCGTGATATTCCAGGCTCTGCCCCACAGTGAAGGGACTGGGGAGGGGGGTGGTCCTGAAGGCCACTTTAGATCCTGCCTACCACAGAACAAAGACCCAGTTATCGTCACGTGTATTGGTCACAGTGCATGGCGCTCCAGGAGTACAACAAATATTGGCTGAGGGAATGGAATGAATGAACATGGTTCCCAAGGCCCTTCAGGATCTGGCCCATTCTTATCTCCTGCTAACTGACCCCAAATACACACACACACACACACACGTCTGTCTACACTGCTAGGCCAACCCTGGTAGGCCTTCAGACTCAGCTGTCTCTGGCCTCTTCCATCCTCCCGACCAGGTCAGAAGTCTCCAAGCTCCCATAAGCATTCTTACCACAGCATCAAGTGGAGGTTAGCTTGTTAGTTCCCACTCAAGACACCAATTGCAGGAAAAGCAAGAACTCATCTATGCTCGCTGGTTTGGAATGTGATCAGCCATGAGTTTTGACACATATTTTCCCAAAGACTTGGATTTTTTTTTAACACCAACTGTGCCCCTTGACCTAGAGTCCCCTGAACACTATTCCAGTCCCTTGACTTTTGATTCTGTTTGGCTTCAGAATTCTGCCCTCATCTGCCTTGTCATCAAGTGGAAAAAGCTTGGGTTAAAACACATAGTCATTGGCAACATGCCATCTGGCTGGTAGAGCAGTGTGCCATAGTGGGGTTGGATATGAAGCTGTGGCATGGGCCAGTGCTTCTCATGTTCCAGCTAGGTTTTCAGTGTAACCTAAATGAGCATTCCCCCTTCCCCTTTACTATAACACCTGCAGATTTCCCTGTGACACAGGTGGCTCGCTGGTGGGGCGGCAAGGAAGAGAAGTGGGCATCTTATGAAATCCTCTTCCTGTTTGAAAGTCTATTTCCATTTCATGTACTTTGGGGAGGCAAAACACCACTGGTGTCGAGAGCTGGGCTGGTAGGATGAGATTAACGTGGCTATCGGTTTAGCAGAAGTTCCCGGACTGGACTCTGTTTCAGTCATTTTGTGAACTTGGACAAGTTCCTCCTCACTCTTAGACATGCTGCTAGGCTCTGGAGGTTAAAACAAAAATGAAGAAATAATTTCTGTCTTTGTGGAGCGGCCTGTCTCAGGGTAGAGATCAAAATGGGAGCAGAAAAAATGATGTCTCTTTTGATATATATTGGGACAGAGGTGAAGCGGTACAGAGGAAGGAACTGGTAATGACAGTTGACTTTGACCTTAAGTCTGAGTGGGAGTTTGCCAGCAGGAGTAGGAGAAGAAGGTGTTCAGGCAGTGAGAGCAGTTTAGAGGTGCCAAAAGGAAAGGGAAGAGGGAAGAGAGTGGCACTGGCTGAGGATTTACACAGACAAAGGTGAGCTTAGGAAGCCAGGACAGAGTACTGAGGACAGAGACACAGGAGGGTAATGGAGCCATGGAAGGAAGAGCTCTGCCCTCTCCGCCAAACACAGGTGGGAGAGAAATAACTGGTCCAGGAACACAATGGGAGTCGCTGTGGTTAACAGCAAGTGGTTCTGCAAATGTCCTCCACATTTCCCGACAGTCTGCACTTCTTTAGCACACTCTCTCCTTGTTGGGGCAATGCACCTCTACCTTGGCTAGGTAGAGTCAACATGGTGTCACAGGAACATTGGGAACATTTGACGTTGACTTGAGTGCTTTGAAATGTTTGTTGAACTAGTTCACCCCGGGACCTCCATCCAGAGAAGAGAGACCTAGAAGTCCTAGGTGTTGTGACAACCTTCTGGTGGGAATAAATCAGTTGGTCCCAGCAGGAACACTTTTTTAGAAGCTTGGCCTCAGATTTCACAGTTGTGGTGGGCAGCATCACTACTCCCCCAGGTAGTCTGACTTTATGTGTTAGGGAACTCTGGATATTTCTTATCTCTTCAAGAAGAAGGCTTTAGGATGGATATACCATCACCAAAACCACACTTGATTATTTACCTAGTGAAATATAAATACTGTGCATAAAAATACGTAACAGTGGGGCACCTGGGTGGCTCAGTGGTTAAAGCCTCTGCCTTCAAGCTCAGGTCATGATCTCAGGGTCCTGGGACTGAGCCCCGCATCGGGGTCTCTGCTCAGCAGGGAGCTTGCTTCCCGCCCCCCCCCCCCACCTGCCTCTCTGCCTACTTGTGATCTCTATCAAATAAATAAATAAAATATTTTTTAAAAATGTGTAACAGTCTTTCCAGACAAGATCTGTAGCTCTTACAAATCATCTTTCAGGAGGGATAGATTCTACTCTGTAAAGTACAGGTTCCTCATTGCTGTTTACTTTCAATGAACACTCAGCCAGCTCCCACTCTGATCCAATTACTATATCTGGGGCCTGAGGAAGGCTTTTCCTTCCAATAAGTCAGGGGAAAAAAAGACTTTTTAGAAAGGTTAAAGAATTCGCTCAAGTTTACACAGCAGAGCCAGGATCTGAACTCACATTTCTAGATTTTAAGTCTAGTAGTCTAATTTCTTTCATGGGTTCTCATAGAAATTGAGTCACTCAAGTGACCCTGTCATTCATGGCCTTCAGTAGAGTAGGTTTATTCACGAAATGCCACAAGCTCTTGATTGGTATTTGATTCCTTACATAAGATCTCATTGTCTTTTTTTCTCCTTTGGGTTATAGAATACCATTCCTACCTACGACCATCACTTATGTCACAGCACATGGCTGTCTGGCTAATGGTTATATTTCCTTTATTTCCTAATCCCCCTTGCAATGAACTGTGAGTGGAAGTGATCTGTGTAATTTTTGGATCTTGCCCTTTTCAAAAACTTATTAGGCATGCACACACACATGCCCCTCTCTCAGTGTTTCTTCCTTCCCTCTGGATGGAAAATATTGGCAAATGGAGGAACTTCCTTGAACTCCGTGATGGGAACCATGTGTTGATGACAGCAGAGCCATATTGCCACCTATGGCCACCAACCTCTGGACTGCTATGTGAGAGAGTATCAGTTGGTTATTGGTACCTAACAGACCATTGCAAAACTTGGTGGTGTAAAATAACAATCTTCTATTTCTTACGGAGAGGTCAGCTAATCTAGAGAGGGCTCCTATGATCTTGACTAAGCATGTTGACACATCTGGGACCAGCTAGAAAATCCGTTGGGAGTAGGGATGACACAGGTCCCCTCAAAAGAGTCTCTTATTCCTCAACAGGCTAGTTCAGGCTTGTTCCCATAGCAAGGCAGCAAATCAAGAGAGAGAGGGTGAAAGCATAAAGGGTCCTGGATTTGGACCCGGCAAACTATTGCTTCCACCGTTGTATGCTGGGTAAAACAAATCGTAAGGCCAACCTGGACTCATGGGTCAGAGAAATAAACTCCACCTTTCAGTGAATGGAGCTGCAAAGTCCACATTGGATACAAGGATGGGAAGAGAACTGGGGCCAGTTTTGTAATTGGTATACCCCAGCCCCGCATCTGGCTACAAGTATTCACATGCAAGAGTAAGTGCTCACCTACTCATACCCTCCAAAGCTGCCAAAGATCTCCAAAACCTAAAACTCATTATGGCCCTGGATGTTGTTCTAAGTCCAGGATTTTGTGACTAACATTAGGTCCAAATGTAGCTCCTCTTGATCCAAAGACCTATGAACTAAAAACACAACGTATCTGCCTCCCACACACCCCACGTACAATGATGAAATAGACAAAAGATAAACTTTGCCTTTTAAAGAGGGGAGGATTGGAAGGCACCTGTCTTTGATGATTCTGAAATTCCCTGGTGTACATATTTCCATTTCCCCCACTGTGGAATTGGGCAACCGTCCTGGCGGTAGCTCGTCACTCCATCATTTTCCATGGCTCTGCCTTCTGGAACACCCGTCCTTTCCCATCACCCTCCTTAGTCACTCCTGAAGAAGACATAGGAAAATGTGCCATATGAGGCATGGAGGACCTGCTTGTAAAGCATTGGGGACCCAGAAACCTTTGAAATTGTTGGACAATTTTAATTCAGAACTTTTTAGTGCAAACTGGTGGCACTTATGCCTTTACAATTCCTTTGAAAATTTCATGGGATTACATTGGATCTGATTTGAATCCCCTCTAGTTGACAAATTCTTTCTGAGACATGCATGGCTCTCTAGATTTATTCTCAGCTACTATTGGCCTTCAGACTGCAATGGGGTGGCATCCCTAAGACTCCAGGAGCCCCATGGTCCTGCTGATAGACTATACCAAGCACTGCCTTCATTCTTTCCAAGGTCTTAACAAAGAGTCTTATAACTACGGTCTTGATTTGTGGTTTACTCGAAGCTTACGTCTTTCTGGCAATGCCTTGGGCTTGATTTCTTTACTGGTTTGAGTCACTAAAGATAAGCAAGTTCTATTTTCCATCCTATCTTGTTCTGAACCCTCTATATTCCCTCTAAATTCAGCTTGCAAGCTGGCCAGTTCTTTCTTTAGCAGTAGACAATTTCAAGTTCTGTCTGAAATTCTCCCTGCTTGAATCTAAAATTCATAGGGTACCTTTCTCTCTTTCAACCTACCATAGACAATGGTCCCACCAACTGTTTTGCACTATTTAACATGGGCTACCATTTTTCCAGACTCCTACAGTTTTCTGCTTATTGTCTGGCCCCGAAGCCAGTACCACAGGATTTAGGATTTTGTTGCTGCAGTTCCTACTTGTTGTTGCTGCCAGTTACATATAGAAACTGTAGCTTCGGTTAGCTCTTCCTGTGTGACAAAGCACCCCAAAACTTACTTACTTAAAACGGCAACCATTTTTGAAGCTCTTGATTCTGCAGATCAGCAGTTTGAATGGGGCTCAGCTAAATGGTTCTTCTCTTCTTGGATGTTCTCTTTCATTTGTCTGTGGGTTGTTGCGGATTGATCTAGGAGGCTCTGCTCTTGGGAGATGAAACTGTCCATTGGCTGGGTGCTGTGACCCTTCTCCACATGTCGCAGTCTCCAGGTCCTTTTCCCCACGTCCCTCTAGGAAGCTTCCTGGGATTATTTTTATGCTAATGTCAAAGTTCAAGGGCAATCAGCCCAATTATTCAAGAGAACAAGTAAAAGTTATACAAGGCCTCTCAAAGGGTAGGCTTGAAACAGGCATTCTGCCACTTCTGCTGCATTCTATTGGACAGAACAAGTCACAAGGCTGAACCATTCAGAGTGAAACCATGAAGTTATAAGGCAAAGGGCACAGATACATGGGACCACTACTGGGGCCACTTACATAGTCAACTCTAGGAAGAGAATCTATTATATTTAAATCTCTGTGCTTTGTTACAGAGACATCATTTGTAATCTAATAAGCTTACTCCATGCCCAACAGCATGCTTTTGATCATGCTCCTATTTCCAAACGTAACAGGAGGAAGCATTTGTCCACTGGCAAATATATACCCACCTCTGTCAAGCTTCTGCTTTTCTCTATTCCAGTCCTGGCTTTTGGTGCAAAAAAGGATCCCGGCAAACGTGATTTTTATTATGATGTACATAAAGTGATTAGCCTGCAGCCCTAAGGAAGTGTAGCATGTCAGAAATTCCAAAATAAAAATACAAAAAAGCCCATTATGGTCCCTGTTGACAATACCATCTTTAAAAAGCAATAATTTGTCTTCAGAAAACTCTCAAAGGGGCTTTCCACTCAAAGCCGAGTGAGTGTGATATAAAATGCCTTCAATGGAGAAAATATAAAACACTAAATACTTTTAGAAAAACATTACTGATGCCCTCTGCTCTGGGCAGAATTGTGTCCTCCCTAACCCTTCCCCCCTGCACCCCCAGATTCATGCACTGAAATCTTAACCCCCACTACCTGAGGATACAACTTTCCTTGGAGAAAGGGTCTTTAAGAAGGTAAATAAGTTAAGATAAGGACATTACAGTGGTCTCTGATCTAATATGACTGGTGTATTCATGAGAAGAGAAGATTAGGACCCAGACACATGCAGAGGGAAAACCATGTGAAGATATGGAGAGAAGATGGCCATCTGCAAGCCCAGGAGAGAGAAGGCAGAAGAAACCGATTTTGCCAACACCCTGGTCTCAGACTTCCAGCCTCCAGCACTGGGAGGAAATACATTTTTTGTTTAAGCCCCCCGGTCTGTAACACTTTGTGATGGCAGCCCCAGTAAACGACTACAATCTCTAAGATGTTAATGAATTTGGGTTCTTTTTTGGCTAGATTACCTCACTTTGAGTGTACACAGGTTTCCTTGCCCAAGTAGATGGCAGACCTTGCTAATATTAATAACGAAATTTTGTTGAGTACTTACTCTTTGCCAAGTACTGTGTTTATATGTATTTTCTCCTTTTGTCCTCAAGGTAAAGCTGTAAGAAAAGTCCTATACCATGCCCATGGTATTATTTTATTTACTTTTATTTAAATTCAATTAGCCAACATATAGTACATCATTAGTTTCAGATGTAGACTTCAATAATTCACCAGTTGCATATAACATCTAGTGCCCATCACATTATGCACCCTCCTTAAATGCCCATCACCCAATTACCCCATCCCGCTACCCCCCTCCCCTCCAGCAGCCCTCAATTTGTTTCCTATAGTTAAGAGTCTCTCATGGCTTGTCTCCCTCTCTGAATACTTCCCATTCAGTTTTCCTTCCTTTTCTATGATCCTCTGTGCTATTTCTTATATTCCACATATGACTGAAACCATATGCAAATTGTCTTTCTCTGATTGGCTTATTTTGCTCAGCATAATACCCTCCAGTTCCATCCATATCAATTTAAATAGTGAGTGTTCATCCTTTCTAGTGGCAGAGTAATATTCCATTGTGTATATATATACTACATCTTATTTATCCATTCATCTGTCAATGGACATCCTGGCTCTTTCCATAGTTTGGCTATTGTGGACATTACTGCTGCATGGGGTGCATGTGCCCCTTCGAATCATTACAGCACTCTCTCTTGATTAAAACTTGCCACAGTGTAGGGACAGATGGTACATACCTCAATATCATAAAGGCAATCTATGAAAAGCCCACAAAGACTATCATTCTCAATGGGACAAAACTAAGACCTTTTCCCCTAAGGTCAGGAACACGGCAGGGATGCCCACTCTCACCGCTATTTTTCAACATGGTACTAGAAGTCCTAGCCTCAGCAATCAGATAACAAAAAGAAATAAAAGGCATTCAAACTGGCAAAGAACTCAAACTCTCACTCTAGGCAGATGACATGATAATTTACGTGGAAATCCCAAAAGACTGCATCTCAAAATTGCTAGAACTCATACAGCAACTCAGCAATGTGGCAGGACATAAAATCAATGCACAAAAATCAGCTGTATTTCTATACACTAACAATGAGACAGAAGAATGAGAAATTAAGACATCTATCCCATTCACAATTGCATCCAAAACCATAAGATACCTGGGAATAAACCTAACCAAAGAGATAAAGGATCTGTACTCTAAAAACTGCAAAACACTTATGAAAGAAATTGAGGAAGACACAGAGAGATGGAAAAATGTTCCATGCTCATGGATTGAAAGAATAAATATTGTTAAAATGTCTATGCTTGGGTCGCCTGGGTGGTTCAGTGGGTTAAGCCTCTGCCTTCAGCTCAGGTCGTGATCTCGGGGTCCTGGGATCAAGCCCCGCATTGGGCTTTCTACTCAGTGGGGAGCCAGCTTCCCTTCCTCTCTCTCTGCCTCCCTCTCTGCCTACTTGTGATCTGTCAAATTAATCAATAAAATCTTTTAAAAAAATGTCTATGCTTCCCAGAGCAATCTATACATTCAAAGCAGTCCCTGTCAAAATACCATCGACATTTTTCACAGAGCTGGAACAAATAATCTTAAAATTTATATGGAACCAGAAAAGACCTTGAATAGCCAGAGAAATGTTGAAAAAGAAAACCAAAGCAGGAGGCATCAAATTCCAGACTTCAAGCTCTATTACAAAGCTGTAATCATCAAGACAGTATGGTACTGGCATAAAAACAGACACATAGATCAATGGAACAGAATAGAGAGCCCAGAAATGGACTCTCAACTCTATGGTCAACTAATCTTCGACAAAGCAGGAAAAAATGTCCAATGAAAAAAAGACAGTCTCTTCAACAAATGGTGTTGGGAAAATTGGACAGCCACATGTAGAAGAATGAAACTGGACCACTTTCTTACACCACACACAAAGATAAACTCAAAATGGATGAAAGACCTCAATGTGAGACAGGAATCCATTAAAATCCTTAAGGAGAACACAGGCAGCAACCTCTGTGACCTTGGCCGCAGCAACTTCTTGTTAGACAAATCTCCAAAGGCAAGGGAAATAAAAGCAAAAATGAACTTTGGGGAATTCATCAAGAGAAAAATCTTTTGCACAATGAAGGAATCGGTCGACAAAACCAAAAAACAACTGACAGAACGGGAGAAGATATTTGCAAATGACATATCAGATAAAGGGCTAGTATCCAAAATCTATAAAGAACTCATCAAACTCAACACCACAGAACAAATAATCCAATCAAGAAATGGGCAGAGGACATGAACAGACATTTCTGCAAAGAAGACATCCAAATGGCCAACACACACATGAAAAAGTGCTCCACATCACTCGGCATCAGGGAAATACAAATCAAAACCACAATGAGATGCCACCTCACACCAGTCAGGACTGCTAAAATTAACAAGTCAGGAAATGACAAATGTCGGGGAGAAGGTGAAGAAAGAGGAGCCTCTTACACTGTTGGTGGGAATTCAGGCTGGTGCAGGCCACTCCAGGAGACAGTATGGAGGTTCCTCAAAAAGTTGAAAATAGAGCTACCCTATGACCCAGCAATTGCACTACTGGGTATTTACCCCAAAGACCCTGTGGGGGTTTTTGTTTTTGTTTTTTAAAAGATTTTATTTATTTACTTGACAGACAGAGATCACAAGTAGGCAGAGAAGCAGGGGAAAACATGCTCCCCGCCGAGCAGAAAGCCCGACTTGGGGTTCGATCCCAGGACCCTGAGATCATGACCTGAGCCAAAGGCAGAGGCAGACGCCTAACCCGCTGAGCCACAGGCACCCCAAAACCTGTGGTTTTTAAAAGAGAAAACAGATCCTTGTGTGACTAGGGGGTTAAGCGACATGTCCTGAGTCTCCCAACTGGCAGGACTGGATTTCAGCCCTCTCAGCTGGGGAAGGCCTAAGCTTTGAAGTCAGGTGGATTTGAGGTCCAATCCTTGTTCTGCAAATGACTAATGATGCTGCCTTGAGTGGTTGACTTAACTACTCTGAGCTTTGGTGTTCATGGGTACAGAAATGGTCCTGATAATGTGCAGCTTATTGTGATGATGAAATGCTACAGCTCATGCCTACCAAAATGTTTTAAGAAGCCTAGCACAATCCCTCTTACATATCAAGGGCTCGGTGAATGTTAGCCTTTGTGTTCTAAGACCACATTAGGCCCCGTGTTTCCAGCCAGTCTGTGTGTTAGGGCCAGATGTCAAGGCTTTTTCCTGCATTACTTTTTTTTTTTCCAGTTCCTTGTTCCCATCTGCTCTTACGTTCCCTCAAAGGATATGACCTTTACCCATGACCTCACATTGTAGACGGGGAGGTCACAAAAGGTCTCACGAAAACTGAGGAGGCTCAACAGTCAACACAAACCATTGCACAAAGAAGTTAAAGGACACCACGTAGGTCTTCTGCACAAATGGCTGAACCCACACACACAATAAAATGTTGTCATGTGAAAAATGGGCTATTTTCCAAGTTGTGATTTGGAAGGTATGGCTTTCATTCAGTGAGTTTTTCTTGCTCGAGAATGTGATGGTGGCATCATGCTGAGCACATCATGGGAGGTAAACTCTGAATACTGACAGCTCCAGACCGAATGTGATAAGGGTCTTTAAAAGGGTAAAAATACACTAAGAATTTAGGGGAGGGAGAAGAAACCTTTGGTTTGGAAACATACAAAGCTCCTGGAGAGAGGATGACATTCAGGTAGGACTTGAAGGGAGACAGGACGGAGATAGTTTTTCATTTAAGTACGTCCCCCTCAGCTTGGTTTGATGTTAAAGCCCATGGTCTATATTTATTGGACAGTGTAGATAAGCTGAAATGCAACTTTCGGTAAGGAGGTACAGTTTGCTGCTAATCACTAATACACTCCAAAACTTGGCAGGATGAGTCTAGGGTCAATTGTTTGAAGGACAAACAGTTCTTCAGTTCTCTTGGCTCTTTTAAGATCTTTCTTGGGATTAAGTCACATGAACAGAATGGGGCTCCTGGATGATGTTGGCCCGGCCATTGGCTGAACTGTTTCCCTGAGGGGTATGTTGGGGGTGAGAGACAGACATCGGCCCGGGGATGTCTCCAGGCTGCCCATCAGCGGAGTACTGTGACCTGATTAGCTAAGGCTTGAGGGCCCCTGTGATCCAGAGTCACCCTTCCTCTGAGGAAGTCTCCTCAGGAGAGGCCACCAGCTTTTCCTTTCGGGGTTGATTCCTAGATAGCTTAGAGTCAAATTAGTGGCTCCCTTGTGACAAGCACACGTGTTACTAAGGAATGCTATCTTTAAAGTCTTGTTCTTGGCTCCCTTCAAAATCCCCACCCTTGTTTTGATTCCTTCTTAGTTCCTCTTTTTGATTTATGCCTTCACGTTCCAGCTTTTATATCCTGTGAGTACTATCAATCTTTTCTGGAAGGAGGTGTGGTTGAGCCATGCTGTCCCTGCCTTTCCTTCAAGCCTAAGATTTTCCCTCACATAAGTTCTCCTTTGCCTGGAAAGCCTTTTCTTTCCTTTTTTTCTCTTTTTCTCCTTTTACTTTTCCACGTTTTCCCCTTGACATTCCTGAAACCCTGCTCTCGTGTGTGTCTGTTTCCATATCACTTCCTCTGTGGGTGAGAGGATCCTTCTCATGTGTTCCTGAAGTGTGCTGCACTCTTACTCTCCGTGGAATGGCTGCTTCTTTGCCTGTCTCTCCAGCGAGACCGCACACTTTGTGGGGGTCGGGAGTATTTGTCTTCTGCAAAGCTGCCTCTCCAGGACCTAGTATTTTGTCTGGTACATGCTAGACACGCAGCAAACATTCGCTCTGTGGATGAGAGAAGTTACTTTAGGACCCTCAGTTTTCTGATGTATCAGTAAGACTCTAGTTGTCACATGGTTTAGGTAATATTCCCAGTAAAGAACCTGCCAACTATGGAGGCTTCCTCTCACCGACAAGCCCACACTCTGCAAGCAACTAATTTCTTAGCACAGAATTCTGATGAACTATGACCTTCCTGGGAGCGATGCAGTTTGCTCCAAAAAGAAAAGATACAGATACACAGAAAGTGACTAGGGAGGGCTTCCTGTCAAGTTAGAGCTTGGCAGAAGCATTTGAAGGAGTCAAGACTTCAGACAGTAGCCCATCTCAGAGAGGGGTGAGAGATGGTGTGTTGGGGATAGGAGCCAGTCCTGGGGTAAGCACGCACCCCAACTCCATCTTTCCAGGTCACTGCACCGATTTTCTTCATGGAGCCTTGACAAATGCAGCAGGCTTGGAGTCCAGCATGAAGGGATCTCTGGTGAGCATTTCCTGGGGGTTGTGGATCCTTTTGTGCATATTTTTCATCTTTGTGGTTCCAGAATCTAACATATTTCCCTGCTTCAATGCCTTTTTTTTTTTAAAAGATTTATTTATTGATTGATTTGACAGACAGAGATCACAAGTAGGCAGAGAGTCTGGCAGAGAGAGAGGAAGGGAAGCAGGCTCCCTGCTGACCAAACAGCCCAATGCGGGGCTCAATCCCAGGACCTTGGGATCATGACCTGAGCTAAAGGCAGAAGGTTTTACCCACTGAGTCACCCAGGCGCCCCTTCAATGCCTATTGAACACATTTCTCTAAGCCACTTCTCCTTTGGCCTTCCTGCCAGCCAGTAACACCATATATAATATCTATTTTGTCCTCAAATACCTTTTTCCCCCTGTGGCTGTCAAAGCAACAGAGTATCCAAGGAGCCCAGAGACCATCCCCACACACATCTTTGAAAACACTGCATGGGGGATGGGAGAAATGCTATTTCTTTACTCATGGGAGGCAGGGTTCCTTCCACAAATGTGCACTGAGCCCTTACTGAGTGCCAGGCACTGAAGACAGATGTATCCAAGGCTGGGTAGTGTGGTCCATTAGCCGCCAGCCAGCAGGGGATCTGCAGGATTTTTTTTTTTTTTTTTTAAGAGAGAGAGAGAGTGGGAAGGAGTAGAGAGGAGAGGAGACAGTGAATCCCAAGCAGGCTCCATGCTCAGTGCATGGCTGGTGCCAGGGACCGATCTCAAGACCCTGAGATCATAACCTGAGTCCAAATCAAGAGTCCAATCCTTAACCGAATGAGCCACCCAGGCACCCTTGGAAAAGCTGTTCTAAGAGGTGACTTCAGCCCCTTTAATGCCTTCATATTCTGTTACTTCTCCTGGGCCCCAGCAGGTCTCCCCAACAAATGATTCAGTGGCTCACTATAATCCCTGAAGCTTCACAATGCATCGTTCCAGTGATAACTGCTGTAGAGCGCCTCCTACAGGAATCTTTTGGAGCTGCAGCTAGAGGACCTGGGCAAAGAAAGCATGTGGTGCCCGTGGCAGGAGAAGATCCGGAAGGTCTCCATTCCTTTCTGGGATCTTCCTCTGTGTCAAAGTCTCACCCTCCTCATGGGCCAGTAGAAGCCCGCATGAGAGGGGCACCTGGGTGGCTCTGTTAGGTAGACAGTCTGCCTTCGGGGTCCTGGGATCGAGCCCCACATCGGGCTCCTTGTTCAGTGGGAAGCATGCTTCTCCCTCTACCCCTTGCTCCTGCTCTCTCTGGTGTGTGCGCTCTCTCAAATAAAATAAATAAAATCTTAAAAAAGAGAGAGGGAGAGAGAGAAGCCTGTATGAGGGGATTAGACACCCCACCTATCTTATCATCTTTGCTTTCTTGCCTCCTTTTAATACAATGGGAGATGTAAATACTTCAATATGGCAACTAATGCTAGCTCAAGTCAAAAATGTACTATTTTAATAGAGCCCAAGCTTAGGGATATGGACAAAGCAAGGCCTTAATAAATAAATACATGTTGTTCACTTGGTTGTGAACCCTTGGTCCCTGGAGCAAATGTGAGAACTGGGATCACCTTCGTATGTTTATTTTACATGAAACAGAGAGGCTTTGAGTAGCAAATCTCAGAAGAAGGAACATTCTCATCTGCGGCCATTGTGAACCAGAAAAGAGGGTCAGGAGGTTGTTCTTACAGTCCTTATAGTGCCTGAGATCCGAGTTTTCGTATTGAAAGTGGACAGGAGGCAGACATCAGAAAATTACACTGCCAGTTCTCTGCCAAAGATCATCAGAGCAAGCTTAGAACCAGCAAGGAAACTCTCACTCCATTTATTAAAACAAGGACACTATAGAATTTCACTAATAACTGGCTGAATATATGTTTAAGCCCAGTAATAATGGCTAGCACACTAAGAGGCTCTTACACTTAATTATACCTCTAGCGTGTAGGTTGGCACAGAGGGAGACCTTAATTACCAATGTGTTACGCCCCTGCTTTACATATAACAAATGACTTTAATGCGGCTATTCCTGTGATAGTTTAAACATCGTGGTAATTAGGAAGTGGAAAATAGGTGTTGCCAAGGGACCTGTCACTGTCCTGAGCTCTATACGGGACCTTTTGCACTCCGTACCTTTGAAACTCTCTTCTGAAGGAGGCAGGACCAGCCTTGGACCGGAGGACGGCATAGCGAGGACTTCCCGGGCATAGGAGGAGGCCAAGGACAGAGCTACTCGCAGAACGACATCCATTTAGTTAACACATCTTTCCTGAGCCTCTCCTACCTGCTGGGCACTGTTCTAACCACATGGGATGTCAGTAAACAAAACAGAGTCCGATCCCTGCTTCTGTGGAACTTCTGTCTGAAGCTGGTTCAGTTACAGAATCCAAAGAGCCGATCCCTGGCCCAGAAATGGCTGCCACTAGCAGACCTGCCATCAGCCCTGTCTTGCCCAGTGTTTCTTTCAACAACTCTGTTGAAGACATAAAAGGTGCATGATCAATTCTTCAGAGATCAATAGCGAGCACATATTGGGTGCTAACCACTTTTCCGACCTGATTTCTCATCCTCACAACAATCTTTTGAAGCAAGTATGACCATTCCCTTCACCAGGGAGCACAGAAGCCTGTAGGACTCACTCAGATGGCCCTTCCAAGTTGGCTTACCTCCCTCCGAAGATGCCAGGCTGAAGACGACATACTTAATACCGGATGATAGAATAAAGATTCCAGAAATCTTTATTATCTGAATAAATGAGCTTAAACGAACGGTTTGCGTTGAGGGTATGCTATAAAGCAGTAAGACACAACATTTAGAGATTTGAATTCTCTCTGCACTATTTTTGATGCATTATCTATTTCTGTGATTACTTCCTGCAGTTTATGAGATTTCTGCTTTTCTCTGGTACTCTGGAGGAAGTTGTCATTTAAGGGCAAGATTAATAAATTTAACAGTCAAGTGTAAGGAATAAGTGAATTTAGTGATATGTTCCTCTTGGGCAGAGGCTGCCGTGACCAACTTGATTTAGGGTTGAAATCTGTTTGAGCTATTTCTTGCTATGTAGTAAACCAGCCCCAAACCCAATGATGTGAAAAAACAATAGTTTTATTATACCCACAGATTCTAAGAGTTGGGAATTTGAGGAAGGCATGTCAGGGATAATTTATCTCAATAATGTGTGGGGTAGGACAGGAATGGCTGGGGATGACTCAGATTTCTGGGGGCCAGAAGCATCTTGAGGCTTCTTCAGTCACATGTCTAGTTTCTGGACTGGGGTGTGAATGGAAGGCTGGAACTTCCTAGTGGAGCTTTTCCATGGGGTTTCAGCTTCCTCATGGAATGGCAGCTGAGGATAGTTGGGTTTCTTATATGGCGGCTTGAAACTCCAAGATCAAGTTCTAGCAATCAAGGTGAAAGGTATATGGTATCACCTCACCATATTCTATTGGTCAAAGCAGCCACAATTCTGCCTATGGATTCAAGGGGAGGAAACCTAGACCCTACCTTATGATAAGAGATAGGTCAATGAATTGTGACCCTTTCTGAAAACCATTATATCCCCCACCAAGCCCCCGAGCATATCCTCCCTTCACTCTTGCAGAATAACTTCCAATTTGTAGAAGAAACAACTGGGAAACAAGGATATAAATGTTAAATTCAGCTCTTTGAAAGACTGTCACATGCAAAACAGAACAGATTTAACCCACAAGACTTCCAGCACAGAACTAAGAACCAGTGAGTAAATGTCAGAGGAGAGCTTATCCATATTTATGGTTGACTTTCAATGGCTGGGCTGGTTAGTAAGATAGTGAATTCTCTGATTTTTGCACTATTGATTAAGTATAATTCTGGAATGTTCTAGAAGAACTCCAGGCATTGTCTGAGAAGGTGGATTAGATTATTTCTTCAGGAAAGCAAGGATTATAGTGACTGCAGTTCAGGCACATCACCACAGATACGGGGAGTGATGAATAAGAGTGCAAGATTTTGATTCCTTTTTTCCAAGTTACCTCGTGAGTCCAGGACTTTGGGGATATTGGGAAGGCCTGATGATACCTCCCCTCCTGTGCTCCTCTCCTGTATCACAGCTGAAATCCCACAATGAGAAAATTTTTAAATGTAAGCCTTTTTTCCTTATTAAAACACAATACCCCGGGAGAGGTGAGAGCCTCTTTGGGGTAATTTGTAATTTAAGAGGAACATGTTTTAAGTCCTATATTCTGAGCAAAACGTGATAAGAACAGACAGAGCAGTGAGTATCTGAGAGGGATGGAGGGGATATGCACCAAAAAGAAAGAAAGGATGGGGGGCGGGGGGCAGGGAGAAGCACAAGGTTCTGGGAGAGTTGAAGACTTTGGGGGCAGCCCTGCTGGAGGCTGAGGTCTTTAGCTTCATTTAAATGGATGAGAAACTGGTAGACAGTAGGTGCCCTAGTCACTGTGTTTCCTGCACTTGAGAAATACAACAATGAGCTTACCCCAGAGACCATAGACCCCTCTTTCCTGCTTGGAGCAGTGGAGGTGGCTCAACCCCTCCTCCTTTATTCCTGTCCCCACACTCTGCTGGAACAGGGAGGAGCTGAAGCTTAGCCCACTTCCTGAGGAGTCATGTCGGCCTCTATAAACAAAGTAAAAATCCCAACCCTGAACCTCCAAGCAAGAGAAACGCCAGAGGCAAACAGAAATGGCGTCAGAGACAGATTCCAACGGGGGAAGCGCCTCAGGTTGGGCATTATTAGATCTGGTCATTTAAAATTGACCTCTTTTGGAGGCCAAGGGATAGCAGACATTCCCAGGGAGGCTATAAAATTTACGGCAGAAACAGCATTCCATACAGGGAAGAATAAGTAACCAATGGACTCCTACACCTTCCCTCACCCCGCTCTGCCCACGCACTTCAAAGAGGATTTCTGAACCTGGAGGGCAACAATTCATGTTTCTACCGGGGTTGAGGCCCTTGACTTGCACTTTTGCACCTTCCTTCCCTCGCCTCGCACAGCACAACCCAGAGTGCACCCAGCCAAGGCGAAAACCAGCTGTCAGGAAAGCATTTGATGCCAACCATTTGCATCTTAATATGAAGCAAAGACAATGGGTTGCCTCCCTCAGCATATTTCAATTTTAAGGCTAATTTCCAAGGGTTGAGCCAAAGACTGTCTTCCAGAGGAATTCAAGCTGGGGAGGAGAGGTGGGGCAGATGCTGGGGAAGGGGCTGGGGCCACCGGAAGCTGAGCAGGGAGCCACCACTTCCGCTTCCGGGTAGCAGGGAGACCCTGCGGGTCCGCCATTGGTCCCGGGGCGGGAGCCCAGAAGGTTCAGGCTTTGGTCTGGACGCTGCCCTCCTGGGGAGCACCTGGGGAGGGGGAGCCCAGAGTCTGGTTCCAGACTCTATGTCAGCCTTCCGTCCTGTGGCCCGTTGATCAGCCAGTTCACAGGGCTCCACATTACAGCAGCAGCCAGCCTCAGGGACCAAGCATGCAGGTCTCCTCTCGGCTGCAGGAATTTTAACTCAGTTGTAAATAGTCCGCCACCCCCACCGCCGCCAAAGGAGAAATCTTCTCCGTGGAAATTCTGCATGGTCCTGGCATTACAGTTCCATGGAGATCCCAGGATGAAAAGTTCCCAGGAACACCAAGTACTGTTTATTTTCACCAGTTTTTAAATACTGGCCCCGATTCTGTTATGCACCACCAGTAAGCAGCTCTAGGGGACCACAGACAACATCAGCTGCCCCTAAGGCACCTGAAGGCTATTTTCCTAGGATTACACATTCTCCCAGTCATAGACGTCACAGCGCTGCTCTGGTGGAGACTGATGGAACATCATCTCATTAAGAGACAAAAAGACAGAAAGTAAATTCAATACACAACATCGGATGTAGGCACTTCTTTTTCTTCCCTTCCTCCCCCCCTTCCTTCCTTCCTTTCCAGTTACTGAACCAGATCTTGATTGTAAGGAGCTTTTAAATGTTCACAAACACAGTTACAATGTGATACTCATCAATTCCCTTTTAAAGGGGCCATCTGATAGAATTAGGAGGAGAGGATTTGTGCTATTCGTTTAGCATAGATCTTGTCCAGGGAAAGGAAAAGTCTTGGAACTCAATATGAATCCATTTAAATATGACTCAAGAGAGGGGGTATTTTTTTTATACATGAATTGGAGCTGTGTGAAACCAGCAGCAATAAACAGGACTTGTAATCCTACCGATGGCCAATAAGCATGAACGAAAGTCTGAAATAACATC
Source organism: Mustela erminea (assembly GCF_009829155.1). Lineage (NCBI taxonomy): Eukaryota > Metazoa > Chordata > Mammalia > Carnivora > Mustelidae > Mustela > Mustela erminea. Next base: position 23,307,262 of record NC_045634.1, read on the forward strand.
ACACGCTAGGAACCAATGCAGACAGCCAATATCTCATTCGGCCAGGTAATAATACTTCTTTATTGGTCCACATGCATAGGAATTCAAACTGGCTATGCAGGGTGCAATTGAGCAATTCTTCAAGGGCGTATTTGTGTGGGCTCGTACTGCCCTGACATTGAGGAAAAAATAAAAAAAAGAAAAGAAAATTACTTATTCATTCTTGGAGAAAAGACTCAAGAGACTCAGATTTGCCTCAGTTAATCATAAAGCATCTTAGCCAGACAATTTTTCCTGAAGATTTGTCATAAAAGTTTTGCACAAAAAAGAGGATCACAACTCCAGCTTGAGTTTGGAAGAATATTCAGTGTGTCTGTAATCTCAGTGTTTCTGCTGTGCACTCTGGATGCAGGGCTCTCTAGTACCTTAAATTTTCTGACAGGGAGTAGCCATGTTTGGCTTCCCAAGGAGGGAAGCTCTAGTGGTGTTTATAGGAATCGTACATTCTCACTGGAAAATCTCCTTGAGGCGATGGTAACCTATGGGTGTACTACCATGCAAGCTATCCCAGAGGTCACAGAACAGATGGGCTCACACCAAACGAATATTCTCAAAACAGTTTTTGAATTCTTTTAAATAGACAACTAGAAGCAAGAGAGGGTCTGGGAGGTGGAGAAACACAACTGAGAGAGGGTGTGGGTGGGAAGGAGGAACCACACTACCTGATCCTCTGTTACACGATATTCATACTCTCTCTCTCTCTCTGTCTCATCAGCCTGCCCCTCAGACAGAGGTGAGGTTGAAGCAACAGGATTCGGCCTGAAGGTGCCTAAATCCAATGCAACTTACTCTATCAGAGACACAGGGCATGTTTGTTCCCTGACCAAGAGCTGCAGTTTGCCAATAAGCCTGATGAGGACCTATGGAATTTATCTACATTTCTGAGGCAAAGGGTACATGATGCCAGGAGGGGTTTCACTACTGGGTGGTCAGGTTAGGACCACAAAAATATTGGGTGTCTCATATTTCTCATGTATACTTAGAGGTTCACGGATATCTGTTGTCTCTTGGCCCATCTGGCCTTTTCTATGTGTTCAGCAATATCCGCTTTACTAACTTGACCCGTGCCACTCCTGTCTCATGGGTTACTAACTTACTTACCTGCATCTAACACATTTTACGAACTCTATCCATGTCTCATGAGCTACCTGCTATCCACAACCCGTATCTCATGTCTTGGGAGTTTCATTCATTTACTGTGTTCTTGTCTTTTACAACAGAATTGACTACTCTCAAATAACACAGCAAATACAAATTACAGTGCTGGTATGTTTATTCCTTTAAGTTTTAAAGCTATTTATTCATTCATCCTTTTTTCCATCTACGCACTGATGAACAGATACTTCTGAGCACCTAGTAATTGTCGGGCACGGGTCTAGGAGTGGGAAGATGAAGACGAAGATGACACAGTCTGGCCTGAAAGTGATGACCATTTAGTACTAAAAAGAGACATAAAAACAAATACCACCATGAAGTGTCGTGGTTTTGTAAGAAGCCTCTGTAGGGAGCACAGTGGAACAAAAGAAGCCCACGATCAGGTTGACAGCATGTGTGGGTGGGTGAGAGAGTGACACGCAAGGTGTGATGCTGGAGCAGTCTTGGGACCAATATACTGCCAAGGCGGAAGGGGAGAGAAGGGTCTTGCAAGGGCAGGTCAAGGTGACTACAGCTGGGGAGTTTCTCCAGGACATGCTGAAGTGCCCCAGGCCAGGAACAGTGGCAGACAGAGAGGACCAGACAGTGGGATACCTGGAATTCTAATAGAATGTGAGAATAGTCTGTTCCTTTAACTGCTTAATCCCAGACTCTTCGCAGTAGGAGTGTAACTCCCGTTTGGTCTGTAAGTTATAGGGTTTATTATTTGAGAGGTCTTAACCTCTCCGAATCCCTTTTTCCTCATCTGTGACATGGAAACAATAACTCCATGCTGGGAAGTTTGTTTTGGGGACTGGGAGATGACTGGCAGAAGGGCTTGGTTTTCTAGAAACCTCCAATGAATGGTATTGATCACTAATATAATCATCATGGCGATGATCCCGACTTCCCAAAGGGTTAAGTGAGATATAATGGGGTTTTGACTTATCAGACACCGTGATCATTTACAGAACATCTAGTGACATTCAGAGAAACATTCAAATAGTATCACTTGTCCTCCTTAGAACAAAATGAATTTAGTATTGTAACCTGGACAGTAGCCACTCCTAACCCATACCTCGAAGTTCCCTGGGAATAATAGTGAGGGTAGTGGCCTGTGATGATATCATTACTCTGTCCAAAACATAGAATGATATAATCTGTGTAATTTTATGACACTTGGGACAGCAGGGAAAATTGAAACCCACATATTTCTGAATTAACATCAGGTCACACTGGACATGAATACCTTGAAAAGATTGTTTGCAACAAGGCATCGCGGTAAAATGCTGTGAGATCTCAAACCAGCTGCCTGGGTCAGGCTGGGGAGACCGGGGCCCTTGCCTTTGTTCGGGGCTGACAGAGAGACAATGGGAAATGTCTGGAGATGACTTGCGTTGCCAGCATCTTCACAAAAATGAGAGACGATGGAGAGAAAAACATTACCCGGGGCAGGGCTGGTACTGCGAGGAAATGGTGATTCAGTTCATTGCACTGATCCACATGGTGCTTTGTTTAAAATTGTGCTGGGCAATTCCTTCAGCGTCAGGAAGAGAAACAAGTCTTGTCAATAAATTATAGCGGATGTGGGGAAATCACTCCCAGGGTGAGGTCTGGGACTGAATGAGTCCTGTGAGGTCAGTGCCCACAAAGGCAGCTGCCAAAATTTACATTTCTCTGTTTGCCCTCAGATTCAGGGTGGATATAAATTCACATGCTACAATCATGGAGATCTCTGTCTGCTGGCCTTGTGCTGGCAAAAAGGGAGGGAGAGGAGAATGCATGACCCCACGGATGTAGGCTCCAGCTTCATAATGACCCCGCCAGTCTTGGCATCTTTTCTGGATTTCTGGAATCTTCCAGAAAATGCCAGTCTCCTTATGACAAATAATTAGTTTGTACTTAACGCCGCAACTGTATGGAGAGCCAGAATATTTAAATCTCTGAAGATATATTTTTAATTATAAGAACTATCCATATATAGGCAGTGTAAAATCTTCAAAAGGATTCACGTGTAGACAAAATAAGTCAAAGTCATTCTCTCCGTATTTCCCGCCTAAAGCCACCTCCTGAGAGAGAGCTGCTAATCATTTGAGTGTAGCCTTTCGAACCTTTTACTGTGCACCAAACGTAGTGGGAAAGGCTCTGAAATCAGACTGTGTGGGTTCAGATGTGTCTCTGTCACTCAGTAGCCACGTTACCTTGGACAAATTCCACCACCTTTCTGCACCTCCGTTTTGTCATCCTTCAAGTGGGGATAATAACGTATCTACCCCATAGATTTCATTCAGACACAAAATGTCAGCCTGACCCTTAAGAAGCAATAAATTTTTGCAAAAATGGGGCTGTGATGAAGGTGGTATTGGGAGAAGAAATTCCTTAGTGGCTTTGTTTCCAGAAGGTGACAGAGTAGAAGAGTGAGTGAATTCACTGGGCCAGCATGAGTTGGACTCAGCTCTTCTGAGTTTCTTTCTCCGAAAGCAATAGTTTCTTCTTCTGCCCCAGTAATTAGAATTACCTTAAGAACACAGGCTGTGAGGTGAGGCCAGTAAAGATTGGGAACCAGGCCCTCTACTTACTAGTGCTAGGAGAATGGCATGCTCCCTAAATTCTCTGAGCCTCAGTGTCTTTGCCTACAGGAGAGGAACAACAGTTTTGTTTCAAGGATCATGTGAGTAATACATGCGAATGATTTTCCCTGGCTCAGAGTCAGCACTCAGAAGTGATAGCTATGGTAGCATGAAGCAAAAGGCTCGCAGCTTCTTTTTCTTATGTCTCCAATAGAGGTGAGGAGCACGGGGCTGGCACCATTCCAAGGAGAAGAGAAAGGCAGAGACTTGACTTTGGTCATGCTGGGGATGGCTGGTTCATACCCCAATTGTTGTCGATGATCTTGGGCAATTTCTTATGTTGGGATAGCGTTAACAAAGCACTTAAAAAAAACAAGATTTTGTTTATTTATTTGAGAGAGAAAGAGCTCAAGCAAGAGTGGGGGGAGTAGAGGGAGAGGAAGAAACAGACTTCCCGCTGAGCAAGGCACCTGACCAGGGGCTCAGTCTCAGGACCCTGAGATCATGACCTGAACTGAAGGCAGTCGTTTAACTGACTGAGCCACCCCGACAGAGCATTTTCAATTGCATTCCATACTGAATGAAGCAGGAGGAAAGGGAAGGTATCAGAGCATTAGAGGAACACTGGCTTCCGCATAACAAAACTGAGACCCAGAGAGCACAAAGTACTTGGCCAACGTCAGCTAGCACAAGGCAGAGTAAGAACGGACATTCTGTACTAGGACAGGTCTACCCACCCAGGTCCCCAAGAAGGCCAGTTGGAGGCCAACTTGTGTGTGGGGTGCTGTGGGCTGCACAGGTGAGATAAAGGCTCTGGGGTCACGATCTGGCTCAGATAGGCCCCCAGCAAACAGGCCACCATTGTCATCAAAGCATCTTTATGTAACACCTACCTGTCTTCCACCGCTGCTACCATGACTCAGTCTAGATTTGTTTTTCTGGGCCTGGTACAGCTGATGAAGCTAATAATACTGACCTAAAATAAGTATAAAAGCCTGGACAAAAAAAAAAAAAAAAAAAGTTGGCTTTTTTTTTTTTTTCCCCTACCCAAGATGATCTATATTTAGGGAAATGTGGCTCTTTTCCTCCTATATCCCTTTCATATATTTTGAGTCAGGAGCGATTTTGTTTGAGAAACATGGTCAGGACAATTTTGTCTATAACTGCACGGGAAGGAAGAGGATAATGGAAATTTTAATGAAGACGCCGACGCAATGAGAATAGGAATCAGTTCTTTTGCAATAGGAAGCAGCTACTTTGCTCAACAGGCAACAAAACCTTTAGTTTGTGTTCATGAAAATTATGATCATCTCCGGCTCCGCTGAGATTTCACCAAGAGGAGGAAAAGGGAAAAAAAAAAAAAAAAATTTAAAAAGTTCAGTTGCAGTTCACTCGGAAGCTTGTCTCCAGACTTCGAGAACATTTCAATTTTTCAAAAGGGCACACCAATAACGAGGCCGGAGGCTGGTTCAAGAAACACAGATTCTCTAGATCCTAAGGACCGTGTGAGACAGTGTGTTGCTGGTTGCCTGGGTTTTGTATCTCATGACTATGACACAGCAGGATGAACAGTAACACGCTGGCCTCACCACGCTCAGCCTCAGGGCCCTGGCCATGAATGGGACGGGCGGCACTGCAGCTGTAGTCATTGACCGAGGCCGTGCCCTGTGCTTGTCCATGGTGGGGGCTAGCTGGGGGAGGGGGAGGTAGACCTGGGAGGTCTGTTGCACGCACTGGGGGACAGAGGGACCGAACTCAAATCAACTGCAGTGCTTGAGCCCGTCTGCTGACCCGAATCCTAGAGGCCCCAGGGAGAGTGGCACAATTACAAAGGCTTTGCCATACAGTGGTGGGAGAAGCGATGGCGTCCGTCCATCACCCAGTCCTCCATGGAAAAGAGAATGGAAATAACAGGTTCACAGAAGTGTCGCCATTACAGCTCCTCGTGCACTGTGTGGCAGGCACCGCCCATATCCAACTGTGTAGAAAAAACACCTTGTGCTCCTTTCCTCACTCACACTGAAGAATGCTTCTGCGACTGGACGTATGGGTTTTCCTTGCCCAGCAATTCTGCAACTGCCTGGAGTTAGGGCAGACGCCACCAGTTAAGACTGTCCCCAACCCGGGCACCTGGGTGGCTCAGTGGGTTAAGCCTCTGCCTTCAGCTCAGGTCATGGTCTCAGGGTCCTGGGATCGAGCTCCGCATCGGGCTCTCCACTCGGCAGGGAGCCTGCTCCCCCCCTCTGCCTGCCTCTCTGCCTACTTGTGACCTCTCTCTCTCTCTGTCAAATAAATAAATAATCTTAAAAAAAAAAAAAAAAGACTGTTCCCAACCTCAAACACCCATTGCATAGCATGTCCCCAGGTTACCTATAACTTCTGCTTGGCTTCCACAAATGGAAGGTTCCCATGACCTCCGCCCTGGGTTCGATCACTTGCTAGAATGGGGCACAGGACTCAAGGAAACCCTTAATGTTTCCTCCTTTGTTATAGAATAAAGAATATGTTAAAGGATACAGTGAACAGCCAGATGAAGTGGCACAGAGGGTGGGGCCTGGAAGTTTCCCAAGTATAGGAGCTTCTGTCCTCATGGAGCTGGGGCACAGCACCCTCCCAATGCCCAGATGTGTTCATCAAATCCATCCCCACATCAAACATGTCTTGGAAACTCTCCAAACTCCATACTTAGGGGATTTTTATGGAGGCTCCATCATGTAGGCATGACTGAGTATAAATTCATCTTCCAACCCCTCTCCCCACTCCAGAAGATGGGAGTCAGGGCTGAAAGTGCCAACCTTCCAACTATGCATTGGTCTTTCTAGGGACCAAACTCCATGTAGGAGCTCACCAAGAGTTGCCTCATTTGAACAAAAGACATTCCTCTAACCCAGGAAATTCTAAGGGATTTAAGAGCTCTCTGTCTGACACTCTCATCACTCTGGACATTACGAAGTTTTAGGAACTTTGTGTCAGGAATCAGGGTCAAAGACAAAAGATTAGCAGGAACCAGAGGCCGATATATAGATAGATGGATAGATAGATATAGATATAGATAGATATAGATATCTATTTCTGTCTATCTTATTATTTCACACCAAACCAATTCCCATTCTCTTACCCTTCACTGCTCGGAGAGCTACAGTTCTAGTCCAGTAGGAGGAACAGCCCAGATGAACTACATTGATGGCTCCCTTGCTGTTAGGGATGACCATACGACAAATCAAGTTCTGACTGATAATAAGTAGATAGAAGTCAGTCAGGGATTTGGGGAAAGGTGAAGTGACTGACTGACTTCGTGCCTCTCCCTGGTTGTTTGCAAGAGCATTCACAATTCTTTCCATTGCTATACCCTTGGAATTAACTTTGCAACTCTTTCTCAAGAGTCAGAGACTATTTCTCCACCTCTTGACTCGGAGTTTGGTCTGTGACGTGCTTTGGTGAGTGTGCAATAGGCAACAAGGTGCGAACCAAAGCAGACATGGGATTGCACAACAGAACTTGCCCTCTCTTGCTACTGGAAAGATGAGACTGCCACAGAAGACACCCTTCTTTGCAACAATTAAACATTTAGACAACAGCAGCCACCACAACATGTGCCTACCTAACATTCTCATACTCATGAAAATGCACTTGCTCTCTCCCCAAAAGGGAAGACTCGAAGTATCACTGGTTAGTTCCTCCCCCTCTGTGTGCTTAGTGTTTGGGGGTGGGGGGGGCTGTGAATGCACACACATACACAGTCATGCACACACACACACACACACACACACATATCCAAGAAAGGAAGAACATAGAGGCACCTACTCTGGTCAATTTCTGCAGCTAGTAAGGACGTGATAGAGGGCACAGCAGTGTCCAGGAGAAACACCAGTGATGCTGGGCAGGTAGGATGGTGCCCAATAGACATGATACCATCTAGGGAGGTCTGGAGCAAAGAAAGGAGGAAAGGAGGACTAAACAGATTATACGAAAGTACGTATGAGACCACCCAAGGCTTCTGGAAACACCAGATGGAGAGTCTTTGGAAGGGTCTGGGTTCCTACATCTTGCATTTTATGGAAGACAACACTTCCAAGATGAGAAAAAGGAAAACACATGCTAAGGATATAAAAAGACACAGTCATCTCCCCCTCCACCATTAATGTCCAGTTGGGAAGACAATTACTCAATGCACAAAATACCTACCCAAACCCCCACATGATATAGGATTAAGGATGTTCTGGCTCTATGAGAAGTCCTGAGACAAGATCAGGGAAGGGCTGATCTTGGGTGTATCTATCTGGAAAAGACAACAGTTCTTCATGGTGTCCCATGGCCGGCACAGTCGTCCTGCTGTGTTCTCAGAGGGGACAAGAGCTACCAAGGCCCAGAGACGTTAAGTGCCTTGCTCTTAGTCCACAGGTAGCGAGGAGCACGGCATCTTTCAGGAGAGCACACCACCGCCAAGATAACCAAGTCAATGCAGGAAACAGTTGTTAGCTGGTTTTCCGCTTGCACTTTTCATTCTCCTTGCAGTCAAAGAAAAGAGCGACTGTCTACTTTTGATTAAGTCATTTGATTGCCTCGTGCCTTCAATAGGCAAACTTCCCCAACCAGTCATCTGTTTCTCAGCTGAACTTTTCTGCCTCATAAGAAGGACAGAAGTAGTTTCTGTCACAATAGTATCTTATGTGCTGTATGATGGAAAGGATCCAGAAGGGCAAGTCAGGAAACCTGAGTCCTTCTCTTGGCTCCATCAGTGAATACGGGGGCGTTTTGAGCAAATCACTTCAACCCTGTGGGCCTCTGTTGTTTCATCCGCAAAATGAAGGGCTTGGCTTGCATCAGTGGTTTTTCAGTTGTTTCTTGGAACCCAGAAGTACACAGTAAGTACCGGAGGAAGGATATGGGAGGGAGACCCAATGGGCAAGACCTCAGTTCCCCCATTCCACCTCGGTTTTATATATTGGGGTTCCTAAGCTAAAAAAAAAAAAAAAAATCATCTAGAGAATTGCCCAGGCACCAATAATCTGTCTTTCCAAGGCGTTTGGTTGATGGTTCTAAAGATAGCTCCGTGCCCACTTGCCTCAAGTGAGTAAAATTTTGGATGGACTAAAAATAAAGAATGGTGGTTGGATTTCCAGATTTTTTCAGAATGGCACAGAAGACAGTAGACTGAGAAAAATGCTTTATGAGTAGGGAATTATTTTGCTTTTCTGCCAAGATTTATTACATAAGCACGTTTTGTCCTCAGCAGCACCAATCTCAGTGGGAATGCTCTCTCACTGTATGTACATCTGCCCTGAGGACACAAACTGAAAGATCCACGTAGGCTGGGGGCCACCATATCCAGTCCAGAACCTTCTCAAAAAAGGTCAGTGGGAAAGATGTGAGAGTCCCATGTTCCTTGTTTTCTCTTCTAGAATCTCAGCTCCATGAGGAATTTACTTAGCCCTATTATAAATCCCCTATCACTATGATTACGAAGACAATTACACTACAAATTAACATTTAAAGAGAATTTCCAGGCGAGGGAATGTAGCCACCTTTAGTCTAGAGCATCTGTTTAATGGTCTGTTAATAGAAGCATCATAAGAACACAGAGATTCTCAAATCGTGTTGCTTGATACTAAAGAAAAATTGTTGCAGCTGCACAGACTTTCAGCTAGCGAAGTAAAGACAGTGATACGTGGGACAGAAAGTAAAATTTAAGGAATGATATACGGGAATCAAGCTAAGTTGAATTTTGTTTGTTTACAGATAAGCCAACTGGAAGGTACCGTTAGAACTGTCTTCAAGTGAATGAAGAAGGTTTTGTGAATTAAATCCTTCCTGATCATTTCCTCTGTTACTAAAAGAACGAGGAGAAAAGGGACTTACATTTAAGAGAAAAGATCCTAATTTGTTAACAGAAGTGAACTGAGGGGTTTTTTTTGGGTAATAAAACACAGAGGCGGCCAAAATAAGGTCGCCCTCAGATCTCTTGCCATCTGCCCATCTGTCTTGGACGTTTGCCTATTTGAAAGGCAAATGGTTAGGGAAAGGGAGCTTTATGATCTTTATATCTGGATATGGAGCAATGTACAGAAATGTGAGCTGGCGGAACTATTATTAGGATATCACATCTATAAAAGGTTTGAGGCTTTTAAAAAATCCTGTTCCTCTATAAGATTTCATCCGGACTGTGGGACAGGTTCAGAGGCAGCAGGGAGGAAAACCGAGACACGGGGCTTTCAGAAAGACCTGCACGGAAGAGAGGAAGAGCCCTAACCAGAGCCTCGCCAGAGAGAGTGACCATGTCAGGACCAGCCCCATTCCGGTTCAGGGATATCCTTGGGGCCCAAGACTGTGGGAAAGCAGCCAGCTGGGGCGGTGGGGGGTGGGGGGGAGTGGTAAGTTGGGGGCAGGGAGCTCCGGGAAAAATGTGGAACTTCAGGGAGGCACAGGGAGAGGAGGAGGAAGGGCATCATCTAGTGAAGAATGGGGCTCCATGGTTACCTCAGAGAATCAACAGCCTTTGGGACTAGCCCTTACCGGTTAGCAGGCCCACAGACCCGGGAAGGCTTAGGGGGACAAAAGGCCACAAGAGCAGTTCACTTCCTTATAACAAGAATAACCCCTTGCCTCAGTGACTGGAATGCTCCTGTCCACACAGGATGCTGGGGACACATTCCTGGGGCCACCAGGCTGGGGAGGGGACCTGGGTCTGACCATGTTGCAAGTCAGTATAAAAGTCCTGGAAAGCTTGTTGGCTGCCTGTCCTTACTGAGGCTCTCAAAACTCTTTTCTTCCCTGAGGCTCAAACCTGTTCTCAGCACTCCTGTGTACGCGCCCATGTTCCATCCCTAGAATCGAGGCTTCTGGTCACGGAAGTATTTATAAGAAGGGTTATTTGGTGACCACAAAATGGGATCAAGCTTGGAGAAATAGTTCACAGAAAACCCTATGAAATGTACCTACATCCCAGCCCTCTAGCTCTGGTCATGCCTCAAGCCATATCCCTCCCCCCATAGAGCAGAATGTACTAGACAATTCTGTCCTTTGAATTACATATTTTATTTTGTTAAATATCTTATTTATTTATTTGTCAGAGAGACAGAGAGAGAATAAGAGAGTGAGCACAAGCAGGCAGAGCGGGGCAGGCAGAAGCAGAAGGAGGCTACCTGCTGAGCAAGGAGCCCAACGTGGGACTCGATCCCAGGACCCTGGGATCATGACCTGAGTGGAAGGCAGACACTTAACCGACTGAGCCACCCAGGCATCCTTTTACTTTTATTTATTTTTTTAAGATTTTATTTATTTGAGAGAGAGAGAAAGAGAGAGCACAAGCAGGGGGAGGGGGAGAGGGAGAATGATGAGGAGCTCCATTCCAGAACCTGGGATCATGACTGAGGCAGAAGGCAGCCACTTAACTGACTGAGCCCCCCAGATGTCCCCACATAACATATTACCTTCCTGCATCCCATGGCCCGTTCTTTCATTAAGCACATTAACATGCTTCTGATTCCTGTCCTGCATATTTGGTGGTCTTATTGGTGCCACTCTCAGTCTTAAGGGACTATAAGGGACAGCACTGTGTCTGAAGGCTGGGGGTACCAAGTATGAAGGAAGGGGTCCCAGTTGGCCAAATCCAGTACTGGAGATAAACACCAATAATAAATAACTCTGTGTTCCTCAACATCTGATCTTCTTGGTATGTTCATTTTCCTCCAAACAAAGCAAGGGCCACATTGCCAAAAGGCTTCCCTCCCTGCGCCAACTTCCCACCTCCCTACCCCTATCTCCATCACCATCAGCACATTTCTCCCAGTGGCTTAAGGGCCCCCGAGGGCAGAGGCTATAGGACACAGTTCTATCTCCTCTTCTCTCCTTTCCCATTCATGGCTTACTTGGTTTGACCTTGCTTTGACCTTCGCATGACTACCTTGCTCCCTGACCCCTCTGCAGAAGGGGGTCTTAGACATGAGAATCTCCAGAGTCTTTGCCAACTCTAGATTTTCAGAAGGATTCCCTCAGAAAAAAAAAAAAAAAAAAGGAATCCAATCTAAAATTAGGTAAATTGGCATTGGCTTCTGTTTCTCTTCTTTTCTCTTTATTCTGTAGCTGCCAAGTCATTTTCTAGGTATTTGAAACTGAGCAAAAAGGTTTCCCCCTGGGTTTAATTTCAGTCGCTCTCTGCGTAATTTTTATTATGCACTTACCCAGGGATCAGTTTCTGTAGCCGTCCCCCAGGCACAAGTGTCCTTTTAATTCCCAGGAGCTTGGCAACCCACGTAAAGTACTCTGATTAAAAATGTGCATTTTGAGAAAAAGTTGAAGTCACACCCTCATACAGTGGAAGAAAGGATCTCTGTTAAACTCTCCACAGACATGAGAATGAATTTCACTGTTAGAGGAAGATTTTCTATCTACCATGTCAGAATCCACCCCACACACTGGGGTTTTGGAGTATTAGCCCCATGGGTTCTGAGTACTGACTTCCATCTGTCCTCCACTGGGTCCTTCAAATGCGGAGACTCAGGCAGGGCTCAGGCTCTGAGGGACCCAGATGTGGTTTAGGTCCAGGTCCTAGAGTGCACTAACTCTGTGACCTTTTTGAGTTTCAGTATCCTCATCAACGACATAGATGGCACCTGCAGCACGGGGTTTCAGTGGGGGTCAGTGGGGGGAATGCATGCAAAACACCAGGCATAAAATCTAGCCCCTAATAAGTCTTTAATCAATGACATCCAAGATATCACTCTCGAAAAAGGGAAAATGGCAGATTCATCCATTCCACAGGCATTAACCATGTGTCTTTTGTGTTCCAGGCACTGTGCTGCGACTCTGGATATGGGCTGGGAAACAAAGCAAACAGAGCTGTCTGTTCTTGCGGGATTTGCAGTCTTGTGGGAGCTACATTCTATAAAGTAAACACACCTAAAAATACACAATGACATGCTGTGGTAGGTTCTAGGAAGGAAATGAACTGGTGCCTTAAAGCGCTTGGGAAGATAATGTGGGTGGAGCCAGGTGGACACGCGAGAGAAGGAAAGGGGTTCACAGCATTGGAACTACTGTGCTCTTGAGGGGTGGGGGTGATCGGGCAGTCTTCAGAGGAGAGAGGAGCCCCGAGGAAGGTAATACACTTCTTAGAAGAAACTTGATTTTTATTCCATTATTGACTCACAACATTTTAGAGTTTGAACATTTATCAAAAATTATCCAGCCCTGAGGCAACTGCGTGGCTCAGTGGGTTAAGTGTCCTACTCTTGATTTTGGTTCAGGTCATGATCTCAGGGTCATGAGATCGAGCCCCACCTCAGACTCCATGTCTGCTCAAGGCTGTCTCTCAGAGAGAGACTTAGAGACTCAGAATGAGTCTCCCTCTGCCCCTCCTCCTGCTCTCTATCTCTCAAATAAATAAATAAGTCTTTAAAAAATTTACCCAGCACAAATCTTATACAGATCAGTAAACTGAGGTATGGGAAATAAATTGCCTCTAGTCACACAGCTAGATGAAGCTTAATGAAGGAACAGGCTTTTCCTGGGATCTCCTTTTTTAAAAATCATTAACGCTTACTTCTTCTTAAATATATCAGAACATCCAGGATTTTGTAAAAGGTTATTAAAAGTAGTGCCTATGTATCTTCTTCTTGCGTCACTAATAGAAGTCTCTTTTTCTTGAAATTTCTGGGGGGAAAAGGGTTGGGGTTGAGATCCTCTGAGAGTTCTGCAAATATGGTTATTATGTTAATGCTTTAAAAAAAAATTCCACTGTGGTTCACAGTGTTATCTTCGTTTCAGGTGTTCAATACAGTGATTCAACATTTCCCCGTCTTACTCAGTGCCATTAAGATAAACGTACTTTTAATCTTCTTCCCTTAGTTCATCCATCCCCCTCACCCACCTCCCTTATGGTAACCATCAGTTTCTTCTCTATAACTAAGAGTCTGTTTTTTGGTTTGTCCCCCTTTTTTCCTTCGGTTCATTTGTTTTGTGTTTTAAATTCTACATATAAATGAAATCACATGGTGTTCATTTTTCTCTCACTGGCTTATTTCACTTAGTATGGTACTCTCTAGATCCATTCATATCATGGCAAATGGCAAATTTCATCCTTTTTTACGGCTGACGAATAGTCCACGCTACATATACACCACTTCTTCTTCATCCATTCATCGATTGATAAACACTTATGTCTCCTCCTTAGTCTGGCTATTGTAAATAATGCTGTTATAAACATAGGGGTTGCATGTACCCCTTCGAATTGGTGTTCTCATATTCTTTGGGTAAATACCCAGTAGGGCAATTGCGGAATCAGAGCATAGTTCTATTTTTAACTTTTTGAGGAAACTCCATACTGTTTTCCACAGTGGCTGCACCAGTCTCCCTTCCCACCAACAGTGCATGAAGGTTCCTTGGTCTCCACTCCTCACCAACGTTTGCTGTTTCTGGGGTTTTTGACTTTAGCCATTCTGACAGGTGTGAGGGGATAGCTCCTTGTGGGTTTTGATCTGCATTTCCCTGATGATGACTAATGTTGAACATCTTTTCTTTTTTTTTAAGATTTTATTTATTTATTTGACAGACAGAGATCACAAGTAGGCAGAGAGGCAGGCAGAGAGAGAGGAGGAAGCAGGCTCCCTGCCAAGCAGAGAGCCCAATGCGGGGCCCGATCCCAGGACCCTGGGATCAAGACCTGAGCCGAAGGCAGAGGCTTTAACCCACTGAGCCACCCAGGCGCCCCTAAACATCTTTTCATGTCTGTTGGCCATCTGCATGTTTTCTTTGGAGGAGTGTCTGTTTATGTCTTCTGCCCATTTTTAAATTGGATTATTTGCTTTTTTGGTGTTGACTTGTGTAAGTTCTTTATATATTTTGGATACTAACCCTTATTGGATGTGTCATTTGCAAATATCTTCTCCTACTCGGTAGGCTATCTTTTAATTTTGTTGGTTGTTTCCTTTGAGAACCCTGCTCATCTTAAGCTATTTAAACTTGGGTAAACTTAATTCCATCATCAGTACTCACTTCCCGTTTGAGTGCTCCCCTCTTTGGCACTTGGGTTATACTGGAATCATGTTGTCATATTCTAAGAGTAACTGTCATATTCCCAGAGCTTGAGTCTCATTGTGCCGGTCTAATACTACCATCTGAACCACTCTATGTGCCATACCACAGTGGGACACTGTGCTAACTCCCATGGATGTTCTCCAACCTGAAGTCTGAAGGGGTTCTCATCGTGAAGGTCAAGAACCAGCTGCTTCCATTGTCACCCAGATGCAAAGCAGAAATGTAAGATTCCAGTCAGCCATGAATGCGGCACCCCTAATGGAAACAAAATGGGTTTGGATGGATCTAGGTTTGAATCCAGCTCTGCCACTTATTAGTTTTCTAACCTGGAGCAAGGAACTTATCTCTGAGATACTCAGTTTCTGTAAGTATAATACAAAGAGATTGGACTTAACGTTCAGGATTGTGGTGAGGCAACTGAGTCAATCCCTAAGATGGTACCTGGCACATGGCACTCAGTAAATACACATTCCCTTTCTTTACTTGATAAGTACGAATTAAGCACTACTCCCAGGGCTTTACAAATAGTAACACCATCCTCTTCTCTCTTCCCAGAGAGGAAGAATGCCCTACTGACAGTGGATGTTGGGGGGCTCCACATGGCATTGGGCTGTACCATAGACCTTTGGAAAATAGGAATAGTTTATCTTGCTTAAAAATCATCCACCCAAGCTTTCAAGCAGGAACCTGGGTGGTTTCCTCGGCTCCTAGAGAGTGGTTGCTTCTCATATTGTGCTGATTAATAATGTTGATAATTTCACTGTACACATCCACTGGGTACTTACTCTCTAGCATCATCTCTTGCTGTACCTTCTTGACCCATTTTCTTTAGAGCAGACATGCACTTGGCTCAAGTTGGTTATACTAAGTTACTTATAGTCCCCAGAGGTCCCACTACTTCATGCCACAGGGCATACTTTTCTTCTTTGCCTACCCTGTGATTCCTCCTGTGTTTGCCTGGAAATAGTCTTTTAAATCTCATTCCAGTCATTACTTCCTCTTGGCTTTCCCTGATTTTCCAAGTAGTATAGGCAGCCACCTCCTGTGGGTGCCTCTGTATCCTATCTGTGGCCAGACCGTAGAGTCTTGTAAAGGCAGGGACTGTGTCTTACTCAGCTTTGTACCTCTAGCATCTAGCCCAGTGTCCCATAGTAAGGAAGGAAGGCTGAAGAAGGAAGAAAAGCAGAGAGGAATAAGAAGGAGGGAGGGAAGGAACAGAGGAAGGAGGGAAGTAGGGAGAGACATCATCAAGTAATTAGCCAATGATAACATTAAGGCAACTTCTCTCACTGCTGGTCGCTGTTGCTAGCTCTTACTGTCCCTGCCAGGTGAAAACTGATGTGTGAATGGCAAAATGGTTGTTATGGTTTGAAAGTAAATGGCCATTATTCAGGTGTTGAAGGGAGATGCTCTCCTCTAAATGAAACTCTTTGTCCTCTCTTATTCTCTTGAAAAATAAACAAGACAGACCCTTCCTAGAGCTGGCGGCAGGACTGATGAGCTTGGAGATCAGGACCAAGTGCCAGCTTCACTAGCCTGGACCACCGTGGGCTCTCTCTTCCATTGAAAAGAGACAGGGGCATCAAGGAAGAATGGATGATGTGTCTCCAAAGGAAAAATGTACCAACCAGGCAGGGCTTCTTGGAGTGTAGGCCCCTGTGACCTGGGATCCCTGTTCCCTGTACCACCATTAAATGAATCTGTCTTCCATTTCTGAGGTCACTGGCCTGGCATCCAACATCCCCTCATTAAGCTGGAGAGACCAATGGGGAATGGTAGTGCTAAGGTGAGGCTATAAGTACACTGAAAGCAGAGAGCTTTCATCCATCTGTCCATCCATCCATCCACTCTACAAATGTTCCTTTAGAGACTAATGTGTGTTGGAGTTAAGCTGATGAAAGACCAAGGCTTTGTTGGTGAGAAGTTCAAAGCTTCTCCCCCTCTCTGCGTTTCAAGTTCTCATCGATCAATGAGACACTTGGATGCTTTAAGGTCATAGTTCCCCATGACCCCAATTCATATTTCAATGAAGTCTCCACTCCCTAAAAATAAGCAAACCCACATAATTTTGCATGTTATTTCAAGAAACTCATAGACACAATGAAGCCCATTCATGAATACCAGGTTAAAAACCTTTCAGGACTACAATATTATCCCACTGTCTTCCTACCCAAAATTCACTTCTTGATTCTAGAATACAGCTGCCCCAACAGAGACTCCTTTTAAACATGGCACTTGCTAACATTAAACAAAGGCTTCAGTCTTTGACTTGGGCAAGCACTTTGTTTGAAAGCAATGCAAGGGAACCAACTGGGGAGGACGATGGAGGAGGAGGAATACCAAGTAGCATGGCCTGCCCAGATCATCATCTTTCCCATCCACCCCAGGCTTGCCTTGGCAAGGGGAACAAGAACTCCTATGTCTATATCTCATTTGGCTTAATAGGGAGCTGATTTGACTGCCGATCCTTCTCTGACTGTCATAGCTCAGCTCTCAGTGTCTGGGATCCTGCCTCAGGGATTCAGGTTTTGCTATTCCTGACTTCATCAAACTTCCCAGGGCTGTTTGTCCTCCTACCCAGACCTGTTCTTCCCCTTGGTTCACCACTGTTCACCTGGATCTCAGACTTCAGCTAAAGGCACCCATAGCCTGCCCTGATCACCCCCTTGGGGCTTGATCTCCTGGTGGCAGATCAGCAGAAGTCCCTACACCCCGATGCCAATTGCTAATGCAGCAAGGCATTACTTGAGCGTCAGGTCCCCCAACATGTATCCCATTCACGCTTCTCTGTCTGATGTCATCCCTGACTCACCCTGTCTCCTGCCATCCCCATCTAAAACCCTTGCATGTCAAACAGTAAATAAAGGGTGGGGACAGGAATGAACAGGACTAGAGTGAGGGGCCCAGGGAGGCACTCTTTTCTCAGAACCTTGAACTTGCATGGCCCGGCCCAGCAAGGGAACTCCTCCTTCAATTTTGTTCCCCTAAACACTTCTCTAGCCACACCCTGATCCCAATCCTGATGAGGTCTCCTAAGCCTAGAATAGACTTAAGGCACTCTCTAGACTCAAGTTTCTTCAATTTCTGGTTTTAATTTCTGGAAAGAAATATTATTTAATTATATATAAGAAATTCTTCTGCCAAGGGGGGAAATTCAAGGCAAAGAAGGGAGCTCTTTATATCAAGTGCAGCAGGGTTCATGGCTGGTGATTAATCTCTTTGTGGAAAATGGCAATTTTAACACTGACGTGAGTAATACACCTTTTCTTCCCATAGTAGTTTAGCATTTCCTGCTGTAATAATTCAGGCCCTAATCCTTCATTCAAGGAAGCAGAAGTGTCAGCACACTATTAGCGTTCTCTGCATTGACCCATTTGTTTCCTCATAACCTCACTCTGCTTCTGCCACCACACTGGCCTACAGCCATGATTCATGATGGACGTTGACAGAGGCTCTAAAGGGCATCACCAGGAAGGACCTCCACACAAAGAATGATTCCTCAATGAGGCGACATCTCAGTGAATGACCCAGCAACACAGTCAGGAGCCCCCTGAGCCGTGAGGTCCCCTGCTCTTGGATTTTCAAGGCCATTGTCCATGGAAAGGCAGGACAAAAGGAAAAGTCCCTGAACTGAGGGTCAGGTCTCTTGGGTACTAATTCCAGTTCTGTTCTCTGAATTCGCTAAACTTCTTGGCTTCTCCAGGCTTTCATTTCCTCATCTGTGCAAAGAGAAGACTGGCTGAGAGCTAGATCAACAAAGACAGCTTCAGCACGAAATGCTCTGGTATGCCTTCGGTGTGAATCTCTAGGGGTTTAGAAGCTGTTCTGAAGAGTTCCTGGAACTCTTTACTGTCTCTGTTCTCTGGAAGACTTTGACCACGGTGGTGAGGGTCTAGGCTCATGCCCACGTTGCCACTCTGGTTTGCTGAGGTGGTTGATGAATGTGGAGACAAGGTTGGCTACGCTCTTGTCTCATGACCTGGACTTGAAGCCTTTCCTTTGCCCCCTCAAGGTATCTTCAGGACGTTCATGCCAGCTTTTCCTCCACCAAGCTGCCAACTCATGCCTCCCTAAAGGAGGCCTCTTAACCAGCCCACCAGCACCATCTCCTTCCCACGAAGGTTTCTGACTCATAGCCGCACTGTAGCGTGCGGCACCCTCAGACAAGAATACATCTTGCAAACTGCATTGGGGGCTGCCTCTCTGGGCTGCACCTTCTGGATACCAGAACCAAGACGACAACCGGAGTTGAGTTCTTCACAGATTGGAGAACATCTAATTTTACCTGGAAGAGCTTTTTAATTCAGAGGGTTTTTAAAAATATGTATATATTTTATATGTATGTATGTATATACATTTCATAATAGGCCAACATGACTAATAGTTGCAGTATTGTTTCCATTCTTTCAGCGTAACTGGTTCACTCATATCTGAGTATCCACATATCAATAAGACTCTAAACTTTGACTCTGAAGGATATATTAAAAATAAACTCTGACACTTTTCTCCGAACATGATTTCTCTAAAGACTTTTGGAAAACAACAAAGCAAGAAAGGATTGGGTCACAAATAGGTCTTCTCCCGTCTACCAACATCAATCAGTGTAGGGTGGATCCCTTGTGGTTTCGTTGGAGAGGATCCTGAGATAGTAACTTGCCAAGAAGAAGTGCCTCATGGATAAGTAATGTCTGTTCTGAGTAAGGAGGGAGCTGGGCAACATATGGGCTATTTCTGTGCCATCCTTGGAGGACCTCTCCAGCTGCTGCTCACCTCATCCTTCTGTTTGAAATCAGGGGAAGGCACGATGTTCCAAGAACATAAGTGTTGTCCATGATGGAGGAATGTCACACAAAGTATGACCATTTCAGTGATAAACATCAAACTAGGGAATAAGTTATTATAGCCTTCATTCTGGAGCCCGGCTTCCACATCCGCATACCTGGCGAATCCAGTGGAAACCAAAGTCATTTTAGAGAGGGAGTTAAAAAATGTAATTGGGACTTCCTACTGATGACGAGAAAGTTCATAGGGAAGGAAACTGAGATCTCAAACAATGTGCTCCACAATTATGATTCAGATACCTGTATGTATGGCAAGTAACAGAGAATCTCTTGTAGGATCATAAACACTAACCTCCATTTACTCCTCACTAAGAGAATGCACGCTTTAGGCAGACAGGGCTATAGTGAATCTCCCTGGATAATTCTGTGTGTGTCCTATTTAGATTTTGTTATCCTGGTTTACCAACCCTCTCCCTCTTTGCCTCCCAGGACTTTCCCCAGTGTCTCTTCATGCTGGAATGGGTTCTTCCTTCCTTAAGGGCCTGGAGCATCCCAAATGCTGAAAACTCTTGTTTCTCCCTCTTCTCTTGCTTTGGACTTTAAAGAAAGGGTCATCAATTAGACTCCTATAGCTCTAGATATCTGCCTTTTAAATTAATAATTGTTTGAAATTTGAAGAGGTTCCTTTTGCCTCTGATCCTCTCTGTACATCCTCCTCCACCAAATCCTCCAATTCTACAGACTTTTTCTACATTGTACATCACAGGGCTTTGTTTTCTGTCTCTCTGCTCTGATCACTGGGTGACTGGCTCATGGTGTGGCTCTAGGAAGGACTTCACTGGGTGAGAAAGAACATATTTTAGGTTGAATATGAGCCAGACAAGAATGGTGAAATTTATAGGTTCAATGATATTTTCTGGGGTTCAACGTCAAATGCTCTACTCTCTCTGGCATAAGGTGACTTGTTCCACTGTAGGAAAAAACTGAAGTCCTCACCGTTCTCTTGGTCTCACTTTTATGTGAAAAATGGGATGGAAGCCTGAGTAGAGGGGACAGGTTGCTCCGCCTGGGGAGGATGATCCCCATTTTTTACCTGTCCCTTAATTGGGCTTGTTTCAGGTAGCAAGGAATAGATGCAGGCTCACACGAGGAAGTAAGCGAGAACAGGAAGGTATTTCAGCAAGCCTCGTGGAAAACTGAATGTTTGCTGAATATTCAATGCATTTCTTGCAAGCTGGGACTTTCGTGCCCACTCAGACTTGGCAGCCCGTTGAATCTCATTCACAGGCATCACACTGTCTCTGCTTTCCTAGGTGGCCGTGGCACCAGCACCATGTACTAATGTAATTCCCCACAGTTACCCTCCTTTTGTTGTCCTATCTCTTGCTGCTGTCTCTGGAATGCATCCTTTTCGCACCTCAACACATCGCTCCGTGGTGTCGCAGAAGTAGCGGCTGAAACTTTGCCTTTTTTAGCACCTGGGGAACGATGCCGTGTAAGCCCAAAGGCTAGGATTTATCTAACTTTAACCCATTTCCTGAGAATATTTGTGTGTTATTTTCTTCCTATTCTCTTCTTTGCCATCATTCCCCACTTTGATTTATTTAATACCAGCTCCCATTCCCTTGAGATTAGTCAGTTCTGTCTCCCCTATACTAAATTGATTAGTCATGAAGTGAAGGTAACATCATCTGTGAACTCTATTACCAAACAGCATTCTCAGAGCACTGGCAGGGAAACTGCATAAAATACGGCCCCCGATTCCATCATTACTCCCTCCCTGAACCTTGAACCAGTGAAGTAATAGCAAATGATACAGTTTAGAACATATGCAAATGCTCCATATAATGCCTGGAACGTTCTAGATGCTGCATGACACATATTTGGTGGACAAAAAAGACAAATGCTTGATCGTGTGGTTAAGCATGGAGGGGCCTTGGGGGACTCAACAAGGTGTGATGAGGTAGGCTGGAGAAGTCAGGGAGGGTTCCAGTAAAAGGCAGGTGGGGGAGGTGGTGGAAGTTATAATAGGACCTACCTAGGCAATCTGAAGTAGGGGCAGCCGTAACAGGCCCATGGGGAGCCCTCACTTCTTCAGGTGAAAGCTGCTTCTTTGAGTTAGCTATTACGGTGACGACTGCTACTGTCGTTATGGCTAAATTTACTCTAAATAGAAATCTATAATGATCTCAGTGAGCACTAAAGAGCGGCTTAGTCATCACAGCCACCAAATATCATCACATACATTAAGGGCACCTATGTGTCCAGAAATGTCCCAGCCACCTGTGAAGTGCACAGCCTCCGGTTAGCTCTCATCATGTGGGCTTTTGGATTTGACAACGACCATGCGAAGGAAGCAATCTGACCTTAGAATAAGAGGAAAATTTACTCTTTATGTCTCTCTAAATTGGATTTTTGCTATTACATAGCATAGACACTTTTAGAAGTCAAATGTCATTTCATTCATTTGACAAATAATTATGTAATATTAATGAGCCAGTGGGCATAAAGCAGTTAGAAGAGAGAGGAAAATTTAATAAGTAATTACAATTAATTATCTAATTATAATTGCAGTAAGTGCACAAAGGAACAGGGCAGGGTGCTAAGGAGCATGAATGAGGGACCCGACCTAGTTTGGGGCCAAGAAGTTTTCATTAAGTACTTGATTATTTAGAGCCGGGCGAATAGCTAGGTGGGAGTTATCTGGGATTAACTGGGAAAAGACCCACTTTTCTCTTGCCATAAAGTGTGTATTTTGCTAAGTTAAAGCTTCCTGTGTGAACTCTCTGGGCTGTTTTTGACCCTCAAGAGGTTGGCTAAGCAGATGGTATTGTGACCACAGCTGCTGCTCCTGACGTGAGAGGCAAAACATCAACTCAGTATCTCTGTGCCCCACCTTATGCTTTGGCTTTGACTCTTAGAGTCCCGTGGAGGAGAACACAGATGCTCACGGACACACACAGCACAAGGCAGGAGGTTTTCGCCTGTAGCTGTTTTCCAGCTGTGCACGCTCAAGCCTCTCAGTGTGTCTGAGTATCCCACACACTGAGCTTCTCACAGCAACCTCGCCTCTCGCCTCACCAGCACCCCAAGCTCCCCGGTACCCCCGTCCTCACCTTCTGGGCAGCTTCAGGCTCACTTTCTCCCTCCACCCCGGAGCTCGGACTTTTCAACTTGTAGACACTGAGATGGTGGGCGTTTATGCTTCACTCTGTAATATGCGATGAAGCAGATGGGGACGATATTGACAGTATTTCTATTTTGTCAAAGCTGGGGTCCTGAACAGAGAAGCTTTGATAGCAGCCATCTTGAACTTGAACTTCAGAGGAATTGAGAGAAGCCAAGAAGTCTGAAATGTATTTGATTGGCTTTCTGGGAACAAAGGGATGAAGGTTGCTTCTTAACTGACTCCACCCCAGGCTTTACAAGCTCCATTCTGGCTTGGTGGGGAGTGGGGGTGGGGGGGGCATCGGGGGTTGAGGTGGGTGCTTGAGCTGCCACTGACACAGCCTAGGACTGCAGCAGGGGTTGAGTAGTGAGTAGGAGCTGGGGAAATTTTGTCACAGTTGCTCTCTGAGGCTTGGGTCCCTGACCACCTCCTTCAGGAAGCCTTCTCTGGTTCTCTCAGGGCAGAGTGAGTTGTTCTGGCTCTGCCTTCACAGTGTGTCTGCTGTTGTACGTATGTCTGTACCAGTGTGTCTGCCTTCAAGTTCATGAGGGGCTACATCTAATTCACTCCCTCATCTCCGCAGCCCAGCACAGTGCCTGGCATGATAGCAGCTCCTCAGTGAGCACCTGCTGAATGCACAGGGAGCTCTTTCTTGGATGCTGAGCAAAATACAAAAACGATGAACTCATTTCTGCATGGACATCTGATGGTGAAGTGATCCCAGAGCCAGTTGATAGGGCTAGTGGGGGAGGGGATGGGGGGCTCTTGGGTGGTCTGAGGAGGCAGAGCAGCCCAGGCAGGAGCAGCTGCAGCTGGCCCCGGTGAGGGTGGGGGCGGGGAGAGGCAGGCAAGTGACATCCTCACTAAAGCAATAGAAGGCTCTGGAATCCATGTCACAGCCCCTCAAAGACCCCTACCTATAACCGTACACTTGCGCAGTGACAGGGTCACTCCTTTAGACTTTGCCCCCCTCCATCTTTTTGGGTGAGATGCTCAGTGATACGGACATTTATAACTATCGACCACCCCCGCCAACTCCCAGGCTTTTTCACTTGGCTCACCCATCTGTGAGCTCAGTCTTCGCGAGCTCCCTTGCGTGCCCCGTCCCCACTCCTCTGTGCACCTGCAGCGCCGTGGGGTGCCCCAGCTGTGTTCTCTCCACACTGCCCTGTGTGGGTACCCTCCGTTAGGCTGTGAGCTCCCCAAGACAGGAAACCCAGCTCATCCTGAGTCGTGGTGCCTTTCACACGTGCCCCACAGATGGGTGTTGAAAGAATGGGCGGATGGTTTGTGACTGCTCCCTCCCCTATGTCAGACCTGAGCACGTGGGGCCAGGTGCATCACAGCGTGGGTTACAGCCTCCGATGGTTACAAAGAGAGGCGGGTAGGGTCAAAAAGAAGAGAATTTCACATTCCTTCCTTCAAATGTCAGGGGACAGGAAAAAAAACAAAATTCCTAGATGTTTGCAGTGTCACCCTGCAGGGAGAAAAAAATAATAATAAAAGATAAGCTAAGAGGGTTACGTTTCTCCTTAAAACTTCAAGAGGTGTCCCTGCTCCAGAACGGTGGTGCTCAAGACCTTTGGCTTGTCAGACAGTACTCTTCACCCACAAGAGTACGTCAGGGGAAAGGGATACCAGAGAGAAATGAGTGGGTCCCCCAGCCCGAGATCCCTGACGTCCCACCATCATCCCTGCCGGACATGGGCGAAGATGCCGGGGAAAGTGGAGGAGCTCGGAAGTCAGCCTCAGCCCAACCCTCACCCAGAATGGAAGAAAGGAAGCCTGCTCGCTCTGCCCTTCCTTCTCTTGGTCCAGTGGAGATTAACAAGGTTTGGTATGACTCATTCTGTGAGTCAGACAGGGGAGGAAAAACAAGCTCGTCCAAGTCTAACTTTCAGATGGGTGAAGATTTAGCAGTCTGATCTGTGACCGAAATTGTTGATTTGAAGAACTGGACTGAAACTGCAGAGGTCTCTCTCCTTCCACCGTCAAAGGGGGCTGTGGCCTCTGTGGACCGGCTGAGCTGCGGGCAGCTGGGAAGAAGGCGAGCCCGGAGAACTTCTCAGAACAGGAATTATCGGGGAGAACAGACTCCGTGAGGCCTGGAACTCAGGTGTGAAGTCTGTCTGCTGTTTTCCGGGAATCCCCTTCACATATTCCCCCTCCCCCCCCCCTTTTTTTTTGTTCTTCAAGCAATAATGGTCCTTGCCCATTTCCCAGTGTGCCTTGCTTTTATGACCTCCGCCTCCCTTGTTTTGTGGTCCTCAAACTTGGCCATACGTTGGAATCTTCTGGAGACACTAAGACCTACTCAAGTCTGGTCTTACTCCCAGGGCCTGGACATCTAGAGTTTTAAAGGCTCCCAAGGTGATTCTGATGTGTAGCCGAGCTTCTGAATCTTGTCTCTCATCCAATGTATAAATTCTCCATGGGAATTTGCCTGTTAGCATTTTATCTGTTAATAGTCTAAAGACATGCTCTGTCTTGAGTTTTAAAATTTCTTTCTTTAGGGAGATAGTCGCATGAACTGCGAAGCGTTCTAAAGCCGACTGCACCAGGTATCAGAGCTAAAGATAAACGAGTTAGGGTTGATTGAGGATATTTTAGGTCTGAAAGCAGAGTAGAGGGCACAGGACAGCATACTTCTCTTATTGCTTTCTTTCTTAATTACCAATTTCCCCCTCCCATTCTTCTTCCCTAACTCGCAAATGCCAGGGAGCCATACCCTGTTCTAACTGGGCCCTCATGCTTTCCCGTCACAGCAGCTTGCGCTCCCTATAACCCAAAAGAAGGAAGTCTTGGTGGGATAATCCACCAGGGACTCCAATCTCATGATCCAGAAAGTTCCTTCCAAACCCTCCACTCTTTGGGGTGCCAGTTGCTCGAGGGTCTTCAGTCCTAGAGCAGCGTCACGGGTGGGGGTCAATGCCACGTGGGACCCATGTGCCTCAGGTTGGGGGTAGAGTGTCAGTTCCCAGGATTTTTGGTCTTAAGTCTCCTTTACAGTCCTCAAAATTAGTGAGGACCCCAAAGAGCTTTTGGTCATGTGGGTTACATCTCTTTATATTGACACTATTAGAAATTAAAACTGAGGAATTAAAAAAAAATTATATAATAATTTACTTCAAATTAACAATCGCCAACCCAGTCCAAGTTTGCAGAGATGATACATTTTCTGAAAAGTAGCTATTTTTTTTTTCCAAAACAAAAAACATGTAGTGAGAAGAGTGGCATTGTTCCACTTTCTGCAAATCTTTTATGTCTGGCTTAATAGAAGACAGCTGGGTTCTCATAGCTTCTCCTGTATTCTGCCCGTTTTGATTCACCCATTATGCAGCAGCCTCTGGCTAATGATACTGAAAATTGATGAGAGACTGAGAATACAAAAAGCAAACAATGTCTTCATGACATGAAAATTGTTTAGACCTAGTGGATTCCCTAAAAGGGTCGCGCCAGGACCTCCGTGAGTATTTGAGCCACACAGAGAGAACACGCCTCTATGGTCAAAAGAGAGCCAGTGCGGAGCGGTGGTTAAACAGTGAACTGGGTAGGAATCAGCAATAACCTAGAGCCGCAGGTAGATCTCAGAGGAGATCTGAGATCTCCTTGCAACATGAGAAAAAAACAAAGGAACGACTGATTTGACCCAATGCAAGTGACAGCGCTAATGTTGCCTACATGTCTTTCTTGTCAGAGTTTATATTTCCAGGCAGCATACTCTATTCCACGTTAACTCGTTAACTCGGGTGCAAAGCCAGTCTGTGGCTCACCGAGCATGCTGACCAGCGTGACGCTGAGGTTGGAGGGCTGCGACAGACGTTCTGGCAGTCACCAGCGACGCAGACAGACGTAAACGGTTTCGGTTTCTGTCTCCATCTCTGTAACAAGTTAAGGAGCGAGCTTCCCCAAACCTCGTCTAGTTTCAATATCCTATGGTTGCCTGTTTACAACTTTCAAAAACGGTTGGGGAGGGTCACGACATTCTTGAAAACATTCTGGCTGAATTGAGGAAGTAAATACTTAATGGGATGACAGAAAAGTAAGAAGGAAATAAAACAACAGTTTCTGAACTCTGGGCGGAAGGTAACTTTTAAAGCACTGTAAAATATTTATAAAATGCAAAAACTATCCAGAAGATAGTAAAACTGACCCAGGATATTTTTGGTACATTTCCTTCTAAACATCCCTTTCCAGATCACACTGTACATGGAATTTAATGTCCTGATTCTTTTAGATAAACATGTGTACCAAGCATTTATGTAAATCCTTTATAATTCCCATTTAAATGAATAAAATTCCACTGTGTGGTTAGATTATATTTTACTGAATCCCCTTATTTTTCGATAATCGAGAAGTTGTACTAGGGTTATGGAATTACACCTAATTTTGTTTCAATTTCCTTTTACTTGTCTATGTTCTCTAGTGTGGTTATTCTTAGTATGGCAAATAATTTTAAGGCAAAGACATGTTTTTTAGAGAGTGGGAGGAATCTGGATTGCCTATACCAAGAAATCCCATTCTTTGAAGAATCTCAATGCCTTTCCTTCTCAGCTGTCATTAGAGTCTCCGGCTTCTCAGGACGGCGGTCCCAAAGCTGTGTAGAACCCCACACATGACCATCAGCTCTCTGAGCCTACCTGTGGTGAGTCATGCTGCATTCAGGAACGGATCCGATTGCTACCCAGATAACAGGTTGCCATGTCAACGCACACAGCCCTCACAATGTGTAGCAACTTCACTGGAATTCACTTTTCCTGGTTTGTTTGTTTGTTTGTGCCCCTCCCAGTTCTAGGAAAGTATCTTTCAGAAATCACTCTGCCTTGTCCTATAGCACCGGTTAACAGGGCCCTTTCAAAAACAGCCAAATCCCAAAGGAGTCAGGGGAAGGTGGGAGGCCGGGCTCCTCTTTTCCATTTGTCCCAGAGTCACAGGTCTCTTGAGGCAGTGCGGATGAGCTGAGCTGCCGAGAGGTGAAAACATGGAACTAAATGTCCTACGCAATGGAGAGTCATTTGTTCAAATGGAAAACAGCACGGGCATGAAGGGGAGGCCCCACACGGAGTCCCTGCTGCCGCAGGAAGTGCCCACGGCCACCCTCAGTCCAAGCACACCCGCTGCCCCCAAGCTGCTTCTTGGGTTCCTCTTGCCTTTCCAGGATGCCCGCCACCCAGAATCATCTTAGTGGAACTGACATATCCTGACTGGACTAGGTTCTTGCGAGGACAGTCAGTTTTAGCAAGACAATGCTCTGGTATACATGTTTTTGTTTCTTGGGTCTAAGTTCCACGAACTTGGAATAGCAGAAATGTATTGCCTCATAGTTCTGGAAGCCAGAAGTCCAACACTGAGGTGTCTGCATGCCCCCCACACACGTGAGAACAATACCCCCAGTTCCCAGTAACATCAACATCCTCCTGGAAGGTGTCAACTTCTCCCTGCACCACTCACACTGACTCCCCTCTGTGCACGTCTGTCCCATCCAAACTTCTCCTTCTTAGGAGGATCCAGTCCTATCAGATTAGAGCCCATCCCAGTGGGCTCACTGTGACGTGATTAACTCTGTAAAAACCCGGTTTCCAGGTAAGGTCATATTCTGAGGTTCTGGGGATTAGGATTTCAACATAACTTTTGGGGGGACATAATTCGGCCCCTAATGAATACAGGGAACTCGGTAAGCGGGGATGGAACTCAGAGCTGTCACCATGGCTTTCTCAGACCCACAGGCCCTCAGGGGAAGTAAGAGGTCTTGGGGGGAGTGCTGTTCTCGACAAGCAGATTTTCCCTCCGGGTGGGAACGTGGTATGGCAGGGTTAGCTCTAAGAGCACTTCATAGCCAAGGATTTTATTGTGGTTCCCAAGTGTGGCCAGCAGAAAGAGCCTGAGGTCCGAGCATGTCATCACCGAGTCTAGAGGAGCCCCTGATTTTTGCTCTCTGAGTCCTGGGGAAGGCAGCCCTTCCGGATGGGGCAAGCCTATGGTTGTGCACCCTGCCGGGGACACCCCTCCAGGGCATGTGCCTTCTCCAGGGCAGGTGTCCAGGGTCTCAAATAAACTGCCTGCCTGGGCTGGGGCTGGGCCTCTCCAGGGCCGCCTTGACCCCATGAGGCAGTGACACAGTGACAGCAGGCTCAGTGGGGCACGGATGACAAGGACCTCAGGCCTTACTACACCTTAGGCAAGTGACCGGCTGGTGAGCCGAGCATCGCATTCCTGGCATCTATTTCCATCTAAGCGGGTCTCACTAGAAACCAAAAGATGCTTAACATGGGATTAAAATAACATTTCTATGTAACCAGAAAGCCCCGCTTGGCATCCTGCTGGGAGGTGACCACCATGGACTGAGAGTTTGTTCAGAGCTATCACAATAAAACACTCTGCTAATTCCGGACTGCATTTTTTTCTTTGTTAAAAGGCACTGTTCCCGGGACGCCTGGGTGGCTCAGTTGGTTAAGCAGCTGCCTTCGGCTCAGGTCATGATCCCAGCGTCCTGGGATCGAGTCCCACATCGGGCTCCTTGCTCGGCGGGGAGCCTGCTTCTCCCTCTGCCTCTGCCTGCCATTCTGTCTGCCTATACTTGCTCTCTCTCCCTCTCTCTCTCTGATAAATAAATAAATAAAATCTTAAAAAAAAAAAAAAAAAAAAAAAAAAAAAAAAAAAAAAAAAAAAAAATAAAAGGCACTGTTGCTCACTGTAGAGAACCCTTATTTTCATCAGTATCACCATCAATGGATAATCACAAATGTGGGGGGGTGGGCATAAAATCCACACAGGGAAGGGAATCTGACATTCCCCGAGACCTGTGTGCCAGGCACATAGCAGGAACCGGGTGAACACTGTTGAACACCAGCTTTCCACGAGGCCCGAGGCCTGCGGGCACTCTACTCCCTCTCTGGGTGAGGGAACGGACTCTGGGGAGCTTGGCAGCCAACCCTCTTCCACACTCTCTGCAGCCTTTCAACCCCCGGTTCTGAGCTCACCTCTTCTTAGAACTCTTCGCTGGTCAAGTTTATCCAATTGTTGACCTTTGCCTTTGTAGGTCGCATTCCAACGTGTCTGATGTACAATTTAAATGGGGGTTTTGATGGCTATTTTAATGTATTTATTCGTGTCCCCTCCGGAACTGAACATTTTTAAATACAAGGATATAGCATTTACTTCGCCACGTTATGAATTATAGCAAGGTTACAAAATAAATGCAGGGTGGGGGGAAAAACACCCAGCCAGCTGATTACTCAGAAGATGTTTATCTTGGAGCATGCGTGTCAGATTCCTCCACATTGAACTTGAGGGTTTGGAGGCACTAAATGCGTTTGTTTCTTGGTGCATCTCGTCTTGGAT
This sequence comes from Mustela erminea, assembly GCF_009829155.1. Classification (NCBI taxonomy): domain Eukaryota; kingdom Metazoa; phylum Chordata; class Mammalia; order Carnivora; family Mustelidae; genus Mustela; species Mustela erminea. The sequence continues at coordinate 23,337,330 of NC_045634.1, forward strand.
TTCCCCAATAAGAGACCGGATTTGCCAAACCTGGGGGAAGAAGGCTCTACTCTGTAAGGAAGCTATAGGAACTTGGGGGGATGTTAATCCTTCTTTTATTTATATATATATATATATATATATATATATATATATATATATATATATAAATAAATAATTGGGAGAGTTTTCAAAAGGGACAGGTGAATGGGGTGGAACTCCTTGTTGGCAGAAATCTGGGCATTCTGGGAGTAGGTGAGCTGGCTCCTGGTTGCCTAGCACGTCCCCTTGTCAGGAGTGCAGGGGACACTGGCACAAGCATGTTTCTTGGTGGACAGGGAAGTCCTGAAAGGCAGGGACTGCTTCCCACTCATCTCCGTGCACAAAACAGGTGTTCAGTAAATGTTTGGTGAATAAATGAAACAAAATTTTTTAAATGACCTTTTCTTTTTCATTTCTTTCTTCCTTTCTTTCTTTCTTTTTTTTTTTTTTTTTAAGAATGTATTTATTTGACAGAGAGTGAGAGAAGGAGAGAGAGCACAAGCAGGGGTTGCAGCAGAGGGAGAGGGGGAAGCAGGCTTCCTGATCAGCAGGGAGCCCGATGCAGGACTCCATCCCAGGACCCTGAGATCATGACCTGAACCGAAGGCAGAGGCTTAACCCACTGAGCCGCCCAGGTGCCCCTTTTTCATTTATTTCTTGTGAACTATTGCCCACAGGTCCAGGGCATAGGAAGATTGTCTGTTTTATGGACATTCACCGGTCCTTGCCTTTGATTTCATCCTCTGGGTCTGTGTTAATTTGCTTGACTAGTTTAACCATCAGCCATGCCCACTCCGGGGGATTTAGAACCAGAAAAAAGCGCAGAGCACTCTTTAAAGAAAGTGGGCTCTCATGTTCTCAGTTATTTCGGCATGCAGTTCCACTGAAGCCTAATTACGTAGGTGCTGATGTGTATCTGTTGAATGAACTGATGTGTAATTGCAGAGTTATCCATCAGGGGCTCCTGATTAAAATTTTATATTTTAAGGCATGCAGTCACTTAATAAAAGGTCAGAGGACAAAGCAAAAGATGAATGCCTCCTCCCCACATCCTTCCTTCTGTCCATATCCAAAGAAGAATGTGAATAATTACAAACCTTTCCCCACCCATATCCCCATTATTTCTCCACATTTCTCTGTCCCACCCACTCCCAGTCAGACACAAATCAAAGAACTGGAATTTGCAAACGTTTCAATGCTTCATTTGTTTCCCATCTGTTTCCTGGATGTGTCGCAACCCTAAAACTCTTGCAAATGTCTGCCTCTCTACCCAAGAGGTGAGTGACAACCTCAGATAAAGCAATTGTAACTTTCTTTTTCTCATGCAGCATCTGTCCCGTGACTGGATACAGTTGATTTACCTGCAGTAAAAGCCACGGTAACCAGAAAAGAGGATTACAGTACATTCAGAGGCAGTCAAGGGAGGAAAATAAACCAAGTGCCAAGAGGGTATTGAATAACAGAGCTATCCACAGGAGTAGAATAAGCTTAGAGAGGAAAAAAAAGAAGAAAAAAAATTTTCTAGGACAATCCCTGTACTTCATAAATCTGGAATTTTGTCAGGAGCTTGATAATTGATTTTCTATTTTAAGTAATTTAACAGGTAGACATGGTTTAGTGGGTTTTATTTAAATTTTGCTCAGGGAGTCCCTGAAAGACTTTTTTATTGACAAAGACATTCTTTCTAAAGCAACCTAAGCTATGAAAAATGCATATTCTTAATTCCTTCTATTACATATGAATCAGACTGTGGGTGTGTCGGGGGTGTTGGGGGGGTTGTATAAAGCCACAGGAAATAGGGAATTGCTTTGAACTTAAATTGTACTTGAAAATCTGGGGAAGACATTATCTTTTTGTATTAAACAAATGTGCTTTTTTCATAAAATATGTGAACATTTTTTGCATGAATTTGAAAGATTTACATGAGACATCAAGCTGTTATGCTAGTGACAGCCACCTCAGAAGAACATATTTCCTCCTTTCTCCCACTCCTGGGGGTCCATTTTGTTGTTGAACCTCTAGACAAAGAGATGGACAAGAAGCTTCTGTCTTATGTATTGATACATGGTCAAGAGACTAATTTTTCAATCTTCACCCTCTGGACTTAATCATTTCTACTGTGGAATCGCAAAAGGCTCATTGCTTGGGTCCTGCCTCTCTCTAGGCAACTCCCCAAGCCTGTGACTCTGCTGGTCACCAAGAAAAGTTCATCAAACAAAACAATAAAATCGAATGTGTGGTACATGACCACTTTCCAATTCTTATTACTGCTCCCCAAAGGATCGCAGTCTCCATAGTGAATCACGGGCAGTAGGTCTGAGAAATGACACTGGCCCACCTTGAGGTGTGCCAGAGAAATCAGGAGACCAGGTCCTAAGCTCAAGTGGTAGTGGGAGGTAGGAAGAGATCAAAATTTAACTTGTAGTGTCTTTGTGAAAGGTACATAAAAAGGTGAGGCAAAACTACTTTGAAAGGTTAGGTATGATTTGGTCATACTGGGATTGTTTGTTCATACTGGGTATGACTGCTCAGCTGGGAAGTCTCTTTTCCCCTCTTCTGCCTTGGTAAAGACCATGTAAGATGAAAACTCAGTCTTCAATTTCAAGACTGAACGGCTTGTTGAAAAGAGGTCAGCTTGGGAGCTAGACCCACCTGAGTTCAAACCTGTCTGTCACATACTAGCCTTGACCCAGGGCAAGTGACTGAGTCTCTCTGATAACCACATCTGTAAACCAGGGATAACAAGTTATCTTTAAATGTAGAGTTGACGCAAGTAATATGTAAACCATCTGACACATATTTATCGACTTACTTTGTATTAGTTACCTATTTCTGTGTAACAAATTACCCAAAATATAGTGGCTAAGCATTAATTATCTCATGGTTTTTATGGGTCAAGAATCTGGGCACTCTGTTTCAGGGTCTCCCCAACATTGCAATGAAGGTATTGACCAGAGCCGCAGTCTTATCTGACAGCTCAAGTGAAGGAAGATCTGCACTTAAGCTCACTCATGTTGGCAAGCCTCGGTTGCTCCCTGGCTATTGGCCAGAGACATTTCATTGCCACGTGGGCCTCTTTATAGGGCAGCTCATAACATGACAAGCAAGAGAGTAAGAGACGGTGCATAGGATGAAGCCAGGACTATTTTGTATCCTGATCTTAGAGCCAGTCTTTTTGCAACCTAGTCTTGAACGTCAGAACTCATTGCTTTTGTCCTACTCTATTCATGAGAAGGGAGTCGCACTATCCAGCCTACACTCAAAGGGAGAGGATTTACACACGAGTATGGATTACCAAGAGGAGGTGATCATTAAGGACTACGTTATGAGGCCCCTAATACACCCTTGCATTCAACAGCTATTTCTTGAGGGTTTACTGTTAGCTAGACCAAGTCCTTGTGGTATGTGCTGTTTTAGCCACAGGAATTGTCATTTTACATGAATTCATGCCTGCCTCATCTTTTGTAAGTTGCTTGGAAGCAGGTACCATGTCTCATTTCAGTCGCTTTTATATGTTTTCTCAACTACTACAATGCCTGGCCAACAGTGGTCTCTCAAGAACTATCTGGACGGTGACCTTTTTTGCCCTGAATGACATAATGAAAAACCTGAAAAATCTTGAATGTGGTCTCAGGGTTATGAGAGAGAGCGCCGAATCCTAACCACTAGACCACCAGGGATGGTCTCAGGGTTAGATGGTGGTGAGGCACCCATGTTAATTTCCTGACTTCGGTGGTTATATTGTGGTTTTGTAGGAAAATACCCCCAAGTGCGAGAAATATACTGTAGTTCAGGGTCGATGGGACATCATGTTGACAACGTAATCAAGTAGTTTAGGGGAAAAGACACATTTGCGATTTGTCTGTAAGTCGAAGATTGTTTCAAAACGCAAGCAAGCAAACAAACACACAAAAACAGTGACGCGCATCACTGTGCCCTGAGAGACACAAAGCAATTTACAAAAGGCAGGTGGGATGACGTCATCCCCTGTGCCTCCATCTGCTGTTCACCCCACGTAAAACCATGATCACGTCCTTCTATTTCCACTTGCAGACTGTCTCTGGGCTTTGTCCCCTCCGTCACTTTCAACATCAGCACCTTGTTTACTGTCTCACCGCCCCTCGACAGAACCGGGACAATGACCTCCACGCTGCTCTTTCTGTCTCCAGCATCAGCTTCTCTTTCTGTCCCACCTTGCCCTCCCCCGACAACCCCCACACCTAATCTCTTTTCCATACTGCTAACTGAGGGGTTTTTCTAAAACCCAGACCTGCTTGTGTCCTGCTGAAAATCACATAGTCCTCTCTCGTTCACTGTCTACACATGAAGTCCCAGCTCCTTTTTCACCCTCTGTTCTGGTTATAGCCTGTTCTTCTACTTCTGCTTCAGCTCACTCCTTTCCTCCAAGCGTGAGCAACACTGAACCCTTCACCTTCCTGGGAACCCATCGGTACCCTCCTGCCTCCCTGCCTCAGGTATGCTGTTCTTTCCTCAGCTTTCTTCTGTCAGAAAGATTTCTGCTCCGTCTTCAAGATCCAGCTCAGAGATCCAGCTCATCACCTCTTCCGAGAAGCCTTCCCTGATCCCCACCATGTACCCCAGGCAAAGTGAAAGAAGGCTGCCTTTGTGCTCCAGTAACTCTGGGGGCAGTCACTCTCACAATAGCTATCCTCATTAGGGGACTGGGAGCTGTGTTCTATTTGTCCTTCACCAGACTGTGAGCTCCTTGAGGACAGAGAGTATGTCTTAATGGGATGGTCACCAGCACAGTGCCTGGCATCTTGCTGGCATTCAATAAACATCTGTTGAACAACAAGGCCAGTGCTGTGGGGGTTGAGGGGAGCATGCTCTCTGGATGCTCCCTGAGCCTTTGGTGGACACTGATGTTAAGACTCTTCCCTCCTGGATGGAAGAGTCCTCAACAGCTGGAGATTTGGTGGGTCTGGGACATGCAATGGGGTAAGTAAAGTAGGTAAGTTGAAAGTAAGAAATCCTACTCCCCAGCATTGAGCTTACTTTCTCTTTTTTTCTGAGCATTTCTGAAGCCCCACAAAACACCACACGCCTTTATGCTTTCCCCACACGAAGAAGGACTCTGATCAAGTCTGCTCCAGTTCCCCAGCCTCCACAGAGTGGAGGTGTAGGGAGGAGCCTGTCCAGCTGGGGCCTCAGCTGGGTGGCCAAAGTGTGCAGGAACGGTACAGAGGGAACAAGCTGCGGTGGGTGCCACTTATCCCTGCCCATGGGGGATGCCAGCAGGTAGAATGGGGGATGCCAGCAGTTAGAATGAGGGAAGCCAGCAACGGCGTAGGGAGCCAAGGTCTAAAATGCGGATTGGAGAGCCAGGTCCTGCGTCAAACCTGGTGCAAGAGTCAAGTCCGAGGTGTGGTGGGCAGGAGGGGATGTGGGAGGTCAGGCAGCCACAGAATGGAGGGAGTGGTGTCAGGAAGGATTAGCCTCACAATGCATCTGGCAGAGACCTGCCATTCGAGGGGTATTTGTGCAGGAGTGCACAAATACAAGGGTGGTTTGGTGCATTTGCGTAAGGATTTGGAGTGAGTCCAATGACAAGGAACCATAAGTGATCAATACAGCCTCTCATACTAGCACGAGTATTTCTTTTTCCTTGTTTCAAACCTCTTTGCTTTTCGTGGCATTTCAGTTCGCAGACAGATGAATCTCTCGAGGGGAAGACCTCGTGTCATTCTTGGGCCGGGTTCATCAAGGCTGTTGGGGACTGGATGATAAAGTGCCGCTGAGAACCAGCTAAACAAGACTGAAGGTCATACCTAAGGCATCAGGTCAGCTGGCTGAGGATGACTGAGGGTCACCACATAGTCAAAATTAAGTTAATTCCAAAGTTCGTCTAATATAAATGTATGCAATTCAGGTATATCTGTCTTTAAGCTAGCCCAGAAGAAATTAGGGACTGAGTCATTCCATTTACCAAAAAAAAAAAAAAAAAAAAAAAAAGAATTCACAATAGAAAATTCTTTTATAGAGCAAGCTGCCCACATGTATTTAAAAAGAGCTGAGAGTTAGAAAAACTGTAATAAGCCCCCGAATGACTAGGAGCACATCTATAGAAGTCGATTATACCCATCCCACACATCCAGGAAAGAGAGGTGAGCCACTCACAAAACCAAACAAGTCAACGACTACGGCTCACAGAGCTAGAGAAGCATTGATTCCAGGCTTCTGATTCAAGAGTTTGACATCTGTTTTTCAAAAGTCCCCATTCTCTCATTAATTCAGTATTTACTGAGCACCAATTACCTTGTTTTGCACTGAATATATCATTGTCAACAAAGTGGAGATAATCTTTAATCTTACCAAATGTTATTCTGGCAAGAAAGACAGACACAATACAAATAAGGGGACAAGTGATTTAAAGAGCTGTCAACTGTGATGTGATGCATAGGGAACAGCCAGGTAGCTGAGACTTTGTGTTGGGGATGCAGCTGGAGGAGGGGTTCACTTTAGATGGGATGGTGTGAAGGCCTCTCTAAGAGGGGTAACATGTGAGTGGAAACAGGTTGTTTCCTGGCAGGAAGCAGTCTTATGATGCAGGAGAGAGTTCCAGGCACCAGGAACAGAATAAAGAAAGGCTTGGCCAGTTTGAACAGAAGACAGTATGCCCGGAACTTAGTGAGTAAGATGGTGTCATGAGATATGGTTGAACCAATAGACCAGAGGCTAACCATCAGGACCATAGGTTCATTCTAACAGTAATGGGGAGCCATTACAGAGATTTAAGCAAATGAATGCTATGTTTTCATGTAAGAAAGTTATTCCTGATGGCCATAGTCAACTGGATGTGGGAAGCCCATGTGCATGCTGTACCAATTGCCTAGGCAAGCAATAAATAAAAACCGGATCAAGATGGTGGCACTCAAGATGGAGACACGTGGATGAACTCAAGATATGTTTTGGAAATTAAATTGACAAAATCTACTCCAGGTTAGGTGTGGGCCAGAGGTTAAGGAAAAATCAAGAATGACTTCTAGGTTTCTAGGCTTCTAGATGATGTGCCTAGTTGGTACTATCTACTGAGATGGGAAAGATATGCCAGAACAACTTGGGGAAAATCAAGAACTCATATTAGATGTTAGATATCTTTGAAACATGCAAGTTGAGGTGTCAAATAGTTGGATAAATGCATCTGGAGTTGAGAAGTAAGGTCATCTCTAAGAAGGAAAAAAAATCCATATATAACCGTGTTGACACTGGTTGGCCTACTTTAGGGCCAGTTCACTTACTCTTTAAATATTTGCCCATCCTTCTCAAGACAATCTTAGAGGTAATATCTCAAATGCATTGTGAATTACTGTTTATTGCTTATAAGGTGTCTTATCTTAGAGAGCATATATTGGTTAGCATTTACTGATTGTGTTAGAAGTGGCAGGAACTCTACTTAATGTTATCTCATTTAATCTCTGCAATTGTATGAGGCATAGAGGGCAGATGTGAGCAGATTGGCAGTGGAAGCTGAGTTGAAGTAGCCTCCCTGCAGTCCCACAGCTGGTGTGTGGCAAAATACAGAGTGGGGGGGGGGTATAGCTCAGGGGTAGAGCATTTGACTGCAAAATACAGAGTGGAACCCAGGCCTGCTGAGTCCAGGATCATGCTTCTGTCTTCATTACTCCTCTTCTCTCCATAATAGTCCCTTACCTACCCTTACTGGGGAGCAATTACTACAGTACTATACTGGTACAGTAGCTGTGTGAGTTGTAACTTGGGGCAACAGCTGAACCCCTCCAAGCCTCCATTTCATCAACTATTGGTGATGGCTAATTTTATGTGTCAACTTGGCTGAGCCAGGTTGCCCAAATATTTGGTCAAACATTATTTCAGATGTTTTCATGAGAATGTTTTTGGATGTTTTTGGAGATTAACCCTTAAACTGGTGGAACTCTGGGTGCAACAGCTTTCCCTCCATCATGTGGGTGGGTCTCATCTAATCAGTTGAAGGGCTAAGTAGAACAAAAGTTGGATCTCCCCCAAGTAAGAAAAATCTCTGCAGCAGAAGGCTTGTACAGCAACATCACCCCTTCCCTGGGTCTTCAGTCTGTCAGCCTACCTTATAAATTTTGGTCCTGCAAACCTCTATAATCAGGTGAGCCAGCTCTTTAAAATAAATCTCTTTAGGGACACCTGGGTGGTTCAGTTGGTTAAGCATCCATCTCTTGGTTTCAGCTCATGATCTTAGGGTTATAAGATTAAGCCCGGCATCAGGCTCCGCACTGGCCATGGAGCCTGCTTGGGATTCTCTCTCTCTCGCCCTCTGCCCCACCCCACCCCCACTTGTGTTCACTATAAATAAATAAATAAATAAACAAACAAGTAAATAAATCTCTTTATATATGATATATATATATGTTGTGTGTGTGTGTGTTTATGTCTATGTGTGTACTACTTGGAATTTCTTTTCCCTTTCCTTCAGACCCATAGCCAATTTGATTGCTTTTCTCCGGATCCTCATATTTGTTAGCCTGCCCCCGTTTGGGGGTTGGTCAGACAACTTGGTCAGAAAGAAGGAGGCTTTTGAAGGCTCCCATGGCCTTGCCAGCAAATGCCTATATGACAAACAGAGTGCTTTCTCATTTCTGATTATTTTTTGTGAAATGGGTGTTTTGATTATTTATCATGGCATGTCAACCCCAGAACTTAAAGGCTTAATACAACCATTTTATCATCTTTCAGAATGGTGCTGTGGGTTGACTGTTCAGCTCAGCAAGTCTTCTGGTCACCCTTGGGGACCCTCAGGCAGTTTCAGTCAGATGGAAGCCAGGGCTGGAGTGACTGAAGATTTGGCTGGAATGTTGAGACAGTTGGGTCCCTCTTCCTCTCCATATAGCCTCAGGGTCTCTATCCTCTGTGTGGTAACTCCTGGTGGTCTGTAATGTGGTTTCTCTAGCAGCACAGCCAGGCATCCTATATGACATCAGGGCTCCAAAAGTGTCAAAAAGGAAGTTACCAAGCATCCTAAAGGCTTAGATCCAGAGCTCACGCAGGGACCACTTCTGCCAAGTTCCATAATTTAGAGTCCCAGGCCCAGCCCAGATCACATATGGGAGGATCTACACAAGGGTGTGAATACTGGAAGATGGGTTCTTTGGGCACCATCTTTGAAAGCTAGTTACCACAATGGGAAATATTAGAACAGACTCCATCTCACCCCCTAAATGTTCTCCCATAACGATTTCTCTTAATGACTCAAAGCTTTTCTAATATACTTACAAGGATTTCTTAACAATACTATTGCAAAACAGGTAAGAGATCAAATTAACAATAACGCCAAGAGTCAAAGACTGAGTTAGCCAATTTCAGAAACCAGAGTTCTCAACCAAATATGTTCTCCCTAGCCCTACCAGCTCAGCTCCTTGCTTTCACCACTACAGGAATTCTCTCTAGAAGTTTCCTTAAGGATTAGCTTTATTCCAGGCTCTTGAGTTCCCATGCCACTAGATGACAGCCATACAAATATCAGAACTACCCTCCAAAATTGGATTCCAATCATCCAAAGAACCAGTGTTTACTTTTAGACTTTAGGATGGCCCACATATCCCCCCTTCTCAAAAAATCAACACAGCGATATTGGTCAGAAATCTTTTTTGTCATCACAGGAAATATTTTTAGCTCTTTTAAATCCACAGAAGGGATTTTTTTTTTTTGCAAATTTAAAGTTAGCATAATTTTATAATAAGTAACATAGTCACATAGTCACAGTTGAAATTTAAAAGTTTCAAAGGGAATTGACTAAGAAATCTGCCTTCCACATCCTTATTTCTCAGATTCATAGTTTTTCTTTTCTCTTTGTTTTCTTCCCCCCAGAGATAGACTATATTTCCTCTTTCAGAGACATTATATGCACATATGAGCAAATATTCACTCATATTCCTTTTCCAGGGTTTACACAAATGAAATCACCTTCTACATACTCTTTGGCATCTTGTTTTTCTTAATAATATCAGACATTTGTCTATATCAATACATAATTTCCTCATTCTTTCTTTGGTGCTAGCTGCATGAACATTCTGTTTTGTACATGTACTGTAATATATTTAAATACTTCCCTCTTGATGGGCACTTAAGTTCTTTCCGATACTTTTCTATTAACAAGATATAATACATAAAACTATAGAATTTTATAAATGGTACTTATAGAGCACCATTTCATATATATGTGGACTTACCTGTGGGATAAATTACTAGAGTTGGGATTTCTGGGTCAAAATGAGGTCATTTGTAATTCAATGGATAATATCAAGTTGCCACCCAAAGATGGATTAATGTACATTCTCACCAATAATGCATGATTTGTATTTATTCCATTCTTGCTAATACTTTCTCTTATTTCTCTTATCTCAGTGCAATTTTATTTTTAATGTCTCTTATTATGAATGTCATTGATTATCCATTTTTACCTTCAGGTGCCATCTCTATTTCCCTTTTTGTGTCTGTGTATTTAAATCCCTTTGTTCATTTTCCTTTTGGTTATGTTAGTCTTCTTTTTATTTGTAAGAGCTTTTTTAAAAATATATATGCAGGAAGTTAGCCCTTTGACTCTGACACAAAGTGCAATTTTTTCCCCCACATAATCATTTGTCTTTCTACTTTGTTTAAAATAGATTTGCCAGGCAGAAAATTTTATCTTTATTTTTATGTAGTCAAATTCATCAGTGTCTGGCTTTCATGTCATTTAAAAAATGATTTCCCACTTCAAGGGGAAAAATCAATTTGCTTCTGATAGTAATTTTATATTATCATTTATTACATTTAAGCCTTTGATTTATATTGAATTTATTTTGGTACAAAGTGTGAGCATAGAATCAACTTAATTTTTTTGTTCCAAATGCCTACCCAGTTGTTTTAATACCATTTAATAAATCACTGATCTTTTTCGTACTGAATTTTGATGCCATCTTTATGATACTATTGTCTTCCTACTCAGCACAGATTATGGTTCTTTTCTTGTTGTTTAATTCTTTTATTTTTTCTCAAAACTATTCCAATATTTTCTTCCTATAGAGCCTGTGTGGTTCTTATCAAGTTTATTTCTCAATGGTTTTCTTTTTCTTGGTCGTTACTATTGTAAATGTTAACTTTTCTCCTGTTAGAATCTACTGGCCTTATCTTCTGATGACCCTATCTTCTCTCTCTCTCTCTTTTTTGTATAAAGACTATTGATTGCTGTACATATATTTTACACATATTGTTTTTGGAGGAATGTACTTCCATCCTAAACTCAGAGAATTACTACAATTTCAAAATGAAAATAAGCATTTCAAAACAAAAAAACACTACTATATGCACACCATGAAGCAAAGCACCAGGAGCAAAAACTAGCAGACATAACAGATTACAGGAATAGACAATCAAACTCTCCAGATATTGAAATTATTAGATACTAGATAGCATAGTTATGCTTAATATATTTAGAAAAATAAAAGACATACTTGTACGTACCTTCAGGGGACAGAAGTTACAAAAACCAATCAAGCAGTTTGGAGAATGACCAAATAGAACTCCTAGAAATAACAACATAGCAATTACAATGCAAAATTTAACAGACAGATTTAAGAAAATTAGAGTCATCCAAAGAGAAAACTAGCAAAGTGGAGAATAAGCCAGCAGAAATTACCCAGAATGCAGGCCAGGAAGACAAAGAGATAAAAAATAATAATAATAATGTATGAGTGGTTTTGAAGTATGAAAGACAGAAAGAAAAATAGGCTAACCTCTATATAATCAGATTTCCAGGAAGAGAGAAGAGAGACTGGGGATGGGGATTGAGGACATATTTAAAGGAGAGACTGAAACCAACAACAGTGTAAACTATAGAGAGAAAAATTCCAAAAATCCAAAGCAGGTTAAATATAATTTTTAAAAAACAAATAAGTTAGAAACCTTACAGTAAAAATTCAGAAGAGCAAAAGAAGGAAAAATATTAAAAGCATTCAGAGGGAAAAAATGATTGCTCTTGGAGAAGCAACAGTTAAACTGACAGCTAACTTCTTTTTTTTTTTTTTAAATTTTATTTATTTAACAGACAGACAGAGATCACAAGTAGGCAGAGAGGCAGGCAGAGAGAGGGGGAAACGAGGCTCCCTGCTGAGTGGAGAGCCTGATGTGGGCCTCGATCCCAGGACCCTGAGATCATGACCTGAGCCAAAGGCAGAGGCTTTAACCCACTGAGTCATCCAGGAGCCCTGACAGCTAACTTCTTAAGGGCAACAACAGAAGCCTATAAACCATGGACTAAGATCTTCAGTGTGGAGAAAGACAATCACTATCAATCTAGAATTCTATACAAGATGAAACTATCTTTTGCAGATGAGGGCAAAAATAAAGACATTTCCAGAAACAAAGTGGAAAGAGTTTGCCACCAGTAGTACCTCTCTAAAGGAAACACTACAGGAGGACCTTCAGGCTGAAATAAAGTGATCATAACTGGAAGGTCTAAGATGCAAAAAGGAATTAAATGGAGACAAGACACAGAAACAGACATTTTCAGAAGAAATGCTGCCAAAGAAAGTATGAGAAGATATTCAGCATCATTAAATAGCAGAGAAATGAAAAATCAAGACCACAATGAGATAAGATTTTCCACTCATTCTATTGTCAAACATTAGAAAGTGCCAGACAATACCAAGTGTGGGAGGAAATGTAAATTCACTGGCTTTATTTTATAATACTGAGTGTCAATGAGAAAACTGTTCAGGCTTATCTCGTAAGCTGAATGTTAACCAGTTTTGTGATCTAATAACTTGTCCTAGGTTTAAATTAAAGAGAGGAGTGCCTGGATGGCTCGATTGGTTAAGCCTCCTACTCTTGGTTTTGTCTCAGGTCATGGTTCTGGAATCCTATCCTGTATCAGGCTCCGCACTCAGTGGCGAGTCTGCTTCTCTGCCTTTCTCTCCCTCTCCCTCTGCCCCTCCCCATGCTTGCACATGTGCACCCTCTCTTAAATAAATAAATCTTAAAAAAAATTGAAGAGAAATTCCTACACATCATAGGAGACATGTATAGAAATATTTAGCAAAAACATAAGAACAATCCCAAATTCCATCAATAGAACAACAGGAGAATAACTGTTATAGTCACATAAACAGTTATAAAGTAGCAGACAAAACAAATGAACAAAGTAATATGCAGTTAATTGGGAAGTTAAATCTTAAAAGACTATGTCCAGGTGGGGCACCTGGGTGGCTCAGTGTGTTAAGCATCAGCTTTTGGCCCAGGTTATGATCCCAGAGTCCTGGGATCGAGCCCTGGGTCAGGCTCCCTGCTCAGCGAAGAGCCTGATTCTCCCTCTCCCTCTGCCTCTGCCTGCCACTCTGCCTACTGTGCTCTCTCTCTATCTCTCTGTCAAATAAGTAAATAAGATCTTTTAAAAAATATGAAAATCTCTGTAGTATTTTCTCCCATTTCTATGCAGAAATCTCCTCCCCTTCCTTCTAAGAATTGCCCTTCCTCCAACTCCCTAAAAAAAGTCTGTTCCCCCTCCCAGGAGCTGCCATTTTCTAGGCCATGGTTGTTTCCCATTCAGAGTTTTTTCCCTAGAGTTTTGGACTCGGAGTCCAAGTATCTTATTGACCTCTCTCTATGGCTGGAGATGGAAGATGTGAAATTTGTTAAATCTGGTGGCCACATGCCTTGCTTTAATGAGTAGGGAAATGAATATAGCCAGTAAGAAGAGAAAGAAGGAAGGAAGAGAAAGAGTAGAGGAACATACACAAAGATAAGCATTCTGGAGAAAAAGCACTCTGTGCTGTTGTTTCCTTACACAAATGAAGCATACCATACATGTTTTTCTTCCATTTTTTTTTTTTTTTTACTTAGCAATATCTTGGTGATCTTTCCATTTTATTTCTTATAAAGGTACTGTGTTCCTTCAATAGTTGCCTGATATGTAGTAGTCAGAATGTACCACAGGTCAGGTACCTATTTCTAGCCAGTAAGTAGGCTGTTCTGAATCTCTTGTTGATACATAGAATGCTGTCACAAGTATCCTTGTATAAATATGTATTTTTTTGTAGAAGAGAGTCATAAAAAGGGACTAATCACTCTCATTTGCTCCAACTCTCTAGAATTTCCAAGATAAAATTCATGCTTCTTAAAACGGCAGATGCTGCTACCTCCATTTCTCACCCCTGCCCTATTCTTGAGCAAGACAAATTGCTTGAAGCTTCTAGCACATATGCCATGCTTTTTGTTCCTCTGTGCCTTTCTTTGCTCTTTTTTTTAAAAAAAGATTTTATTTATTTATTTGTGAAAGAGATAGAGAAAGAACATCAACAAGAGGAGTGTCAGGCAGATGGAGAAGCAGGCTTCCCACTGAGCAAGGATTCCCAATGCAGTACTCGATCCCAGGACCTTGGGATCATGACCTAAGCCAGAGGCACACACTTAACCAACTGACTGAGCCACCCAGCTGTCCTGTCTTTCTTTGCTCTTGCGACACCTGGAATGCACTTAGTTCATTCCTATTCATTCTCTAGCCTCTCTTCAGGTGCCCGTCCCTCCAGGGAAGGGCTCCGCACCACCTTCATCACTGCATGTGCCTCTTTGCATCTGATTTATTTATGAATAAGCCTGTGTTGGCTGCTGGATGATGAATTCCTCCAGGTCAGGAGCCTTATTGTTTTTAGATCTGAGGTGCTGCGCTCCGTGTCTGGAACACAGTGTGTGCTCCATTACAATGGAACGACGAAGGTCTACACTCACAAATTTATCAAGCTCCTACACTCTCACCCATGTGCGTGCCTGCTCCTCTTGAACAGTAATGGATCCAGTAGGTTTCTTTTTCTCTAATCAGTCGTAACAATACCGCAAACACGGAGACACTTATGCGCACATGCACACACCACAGTCTACAGATTAATGCGTTGCTTTGGTTTTATATTTTCGTCTGGTTGTCTAGTTAATTGCCCTAGCTAAGGTTTTCATTCCTGAAGACAATAATAATGGTACTAATAGCTGTCATTTATGGTGTCTCCTACCTGTTCCAAGACCTGGAATAAATGATTCATCAGATCATCTCCAGGCCTTGTGGTTCTGAAGAGTAGGCACTATTATTTCCATTTCACAAATACAGAATCCAAGAGGTTAATACCGCACCTAGGATCACACAGCTCAAACAACAACAACAACTACAACAACAACGAACAACCCAATCCCACAACCTGCATCTATGAGAACAGAAAGCCCATTCTCTTTTCCTAAGTAGATTCCCTCCCAGTGTTTTAAATCCATAACAGGGGTTATTGACTCAAGCTCCCTGGAGTAAGAGTAAGACTTACAAATTTAAACCTACTTGGGAATTGCAAATACACTTTCATTTATTGCCACTACAACCAAAGAAGGAGATTTTACTTAAATATTAAGTTTTGGGGATAGAAGCATAAATAAAAACGGTTAATGAATATTCTAATTGTTCTTCTGACCCCTCTTTCATTAACCTGCACTAAATTTTTACCTGGATCATGTTCTCCAAGTGCTTTCATTACACTTTACATATGTTTCTTTAAGTTTCAATGCTAAGCTAATTTCCAACAGTAATTACCTATGGTTATATGTTACCCCTAGGGAATGTCTAATATTCAATATCAGCAAAACACACACAAAGTCACCCCTGGGATTGTTTGGACTTTTCTTTTCACAATTGAGATCTACAAAGTTGCCGTGATATATTAAACTGCACCCATCTCAAAAGGGATTTTGAAAATATATACATCCAAGAACTATACTTTGAGGTGGTATAGCATAATTTCTTTTTTTAATTTAATTTAATTTTTTCAGTGTTCCAAGATTCATTGTTTATGCACCATTTCAGCACACTGCCTTGAGAGGCAAGCAAATGTTCCGTCTGGTAGGTTCTGTGATCTTGAGCAAAATACTTAACTTCTCTGAGGCTCAATTTTCTCTTCTAGGTCAACATGAGGGGTTTTCTTTGATTGTCAATACAAGGGCAACTTCTCAGATTCAGAAATGGCTGCTTTTTGCTATTTGAAATTTTAATTAATAGTTAATTTATGATACATATTTGAAAACCTAACTTTCCTTAGTCCTTGAATTTAACTTATCACAATCTTACCATAATTTTATATCTAAATACAGAAAATTTCAACAATCACTTTTAAGATGGCCTTTGATTAATGTTTAGTCAACTCAAGTTGCACAGACAAAATTTTTTCAAATAATCTGTACCATTTAAAACTTAATGAATCAACTTAAACTTTATTTATAAATTTAATATATATTCTTTAAGATTTTTATTTATTTATTTATTTGACAGACAGAGATCACAAGTAGGTAGAGAGGCTACTCTCTCTACCACCCAGGTGCCCCTATAAATTTAATATATTTTGAGTCTTCTTTTTAATCCTTTCCAATGTCTGCCTTTCTAGCCAAAGTCTTTTTAAGAACTCAATTCTTGTAAATTTGATAGAAAAATAGTGAACTTCAAGTTATCATAAATATTGTAAACAATAAATACACAAAGATTTCAGTTTTCTTAAACCTAACATGAATCGTAATAGTACTACAGATTTTACTTATTTCCTCCCCTTCAAATTCAACTCTCAACCTTCCTGGAGTTAAAGGATTCCTGGTTACATGAGCAAGAATCCCAGACAAATTGTAGTAACCATTCTAAGAGAACTGAGGTTACTATCCTGAGCAAGTAAAAGACTGAAGAATAGAAATCCAAGACCAGGAAAAGAAATGTTGGTTTTGTATATCCAGGAAAGCTCTCCCCAACAGACACATAAATCCATTTCTATGGTTGCAATAATAAAGGATTCAACTCTACTCTCCAAGTAGAGTTCGTTGTAGTCTACTGTTCAAGTAGGTTGATCTTCTGAGGGCAAGGTACACCATCATATAATTATTTCATCTACACTCACCTATCTGGTTTGAGTCTAACTTCTTTGAATAATCTTTACAATAATCTCTTTACCATCTCCTCAAATTCTGCTCTCATATTTAAAAAAAATTTTTTTTTTTATCTTAGCCATCCTGTTTGACAGGGCATGAGTCCTTTAGCTAGATGCTACATATCCCCTATATTTCTATCTGGTTCTTTAGTCACAAAACCAAAGTCATGCTAATATCAATCTGATCATTTCAGCACCTCTTCCATAAAGCTACTGTGAAGACTAACTCAGCTCAATGAATGCTAAAAGACTTAGCACACTGCCCAGAGCATAGTGGGCACTTAACAAGCTATTATTATTTTGGGGTGTTTCACTACAAAGACTTTTGTCCAGTTGTTGAATTTTAGTTAAAATAACATATAATGAGTATAATGCTAAGTGAAAAAAGTCAGTCAGAGAAAGATAAACACCATATGATTTCACTCGTACGTGGAATTTAGGAAACAAAACACACAAGCAAAGGGAAAAATGTAAGAGACAGAGAGACAAATCAAGAAATAGACTCTTTATTATGGAGAACAAACTGATGGTTACCAGAAGGGAGGGCGACTGGGGGTATGAGTGAGATAGGTGTTGGGGATTAAGGAGTGCACTTGTGATAAACACTGGGTGTTGAATCACTAAATTGTACACCTGGAACTAACATAACACTGTATGTTAACTAAGTGGAATTAAAATAAAAAAACTTAATTAAAAAACATAATTAAAATGACATATAATTGTAGTTGAAAAAGTCGTATATGATATCATATCATCCATTTCCTGCCAAAGTCTCACTAAAGCAGTAGTAAAAAGATGTTTAAAATAGCATAAGCCTATGCACACAGAATTTTTTAAAGGTAGAAGAGATAATAGTTCACGAATCAAGAAAACCAACTGATTAATCTATCAAGAGGTAAGACACAGGGCTGTTTGACTGGGAGTGTCAGCTACAATGAAAGGAATGGATACCTTCTTGAAATAGATCAATAAAACTTTAGATACAAATATTGAGAGCCTTCCTAAGATTTCTTACTCTCTCCTACATTCTCTGGGGAAAGCAACCGACTCAGAAATAGGCCTAAGGATTTTGACATCTGAGCTTGATAACACCGACTCACAAGCACAGAACTTCCAATCAGCTTCCAGTGCTGAGAGGGGAGCCAAGGAGTCCCACACATTCAAAGAAGGCCTCTAATATGAAATTCAAATACCAACATAGCAGGAAAAAAAATCGGGGACATAAAAGTGAAAACAAAACAAAACCACAAACCTAGGAACCAGTACTCCATCAAAATAAAGGAATAAATCAGTGACTTAGAAGCAATGGAATCAGGGTAAAAGAGAAGCCAACAGAAAACACATGAAGGAAATCCCTGAGATGATGGTGAAAGTAGTCTAACACAACAACTAGGCAGCAGGCTTGGAGGGCAGCCAGTTGAGATGCAAGCAGATCAAATTGCTCCGGAGAGGTTTTTTCCCAAAAACAAAAAACAAAAATTGATGAAACGTCAAATGTTCTGAACATACGGTGAGGAGATTTACACAACTGGGATAGAGAGTTGGGGCAAGTATTTAGAAGATAAAATACTTGTCATTTCAGAAAAGGTGGGAGGCTCTACAGAAGACAAAGTTCTAATAGAGATACTGTAAAACACAGCTATGAAAGCCACGTAATATTCTCATTAGAACACAAGACAGCTTAAGAATTACAGGCATGGGTGGGTTCTGAAAGGTGGTGTGAGATATGGGTAGATATGAGAATGACTGGTTTAAAGTTAGGCCTCCAGATCCACTCACTTACCTTGTGTATTCAGGTAACATTTCCTTCCCCAGCCCAGCAGGTGATGGAGATGCATCCTTCTGAGTAACTGGTCCAGAGAGACTCTGAACTTGGGATCATCAAGACAGCGATAGGAAGAATAAAGAAAAGAGCAAGATATAGGGTCAGCCCCAAGTCCCTATACTGAATTGTGAGACACTCAACCCCAAGTGCCTCCACCACCCACCTCCCTGCATCAGTTCCCAGATGCTGGAAGCCAGGTCTGTGTCCACACCAGGTAGAAGATTAGGTATTTTCTTCTCTGGACCAACACATCTGAGAGGAAATACACAGAGATATGGACAAACTACAATCCCTTAAGAAATGGGCAGAGATGCCTGAGAGTAGAGCCACTAGTTGACAAGCCACCCCAACACAGTGTTTCTATGCTTTATTCTAACTATGAATCAACAGCTAGGAACAAGCAGACATTGATAAAATCTCTTACCTGAAAGAGACCAAAACAGTTAACTAGAAAAATACAACTTGGAATAAAAGAGGCAATTTTATTTTATTTTTATTTTTTTTAAAGATTTTATTTATTTATTTGACAGACAGACACACAGCAAGAGAGGGAATACAAGCAGGGAGAGTAAGAGAGGGAGACGCAGGCCTCCTGCTGAGAAGGGTGCCTGAAGCAGGGTTCGATCCCAGAACCTTGGGATCATGACCTGAGCCTAAGCCAGACGCTTAACAACTGAGCCACCCAGGCACCTCTAAAAGAGGCAATTTTAAAAGACAAAAACAAAAAACAAAAAACAAAAAAAAAAACCCCCAAAAACAAAAAACAAAAACAGAATAAAATTTCAAAGGAATTTTTAAAAAGTCCTAAGATATCCTTAAAAAAATAAGATATTTCATCCATTAAAAAGGAAAAAATAAAAAATAGAGGTGTCTGGATGGCTCAATTTGTTAAGCATTTGACTGATTCAGGTTATGATCTCAGGGTCCTGGGATCGAGCCCACAATGGGCTCTCTGCTAAGTGAGGGGTCTGCTTCTCCCTCTAGTTCTCCCCTCCTCCCACTCATGCTCTCTCTCTCTCTCAAATAAATAAATAAAATCATTTTTAAAAAGGGGGAAAAACTGTAAAATTATTTTTTTAATATTAAAAATAACACAGCAAAATTTAGAAAGAGAAAGAAAGAGAAGGTTTTGAAGATAAAGTTGATGAAAACTCTCTGCAAGTAGATCAAAAGACCAAGAGACATAAAAGCAGGGAAAGAAAAAGAGAAAAACTGGTCCAGCAACCAAATACAGAAAGTGTTACAGAAAGAACAGAAAAAAGAGAGAGAGAGAGAAAAGTATGAAAAAAATAATAAAAGAAGAAGTCGAGACCTGAAAGATATAGGTTTCCAGATAAAACTGCCCATGAAAACAATTCAACAAGGCATTTGATGATGAAAATTCAGAAATTTGCAGATAATGATCCTAAAACCTTCAAAACAGGAAAAATAAAAAATAGGTCTTGGCATAGAATGGGGCTTTTCCATAGTAATATTTCTAGCAACGCTAGGGAGCAAAGAAGATATTTCTTCAAAATTCAGAGATACTGATTTCTAAATTAGAATTCTATAGTCAGCCAAGCTATCAGCCAACATTTTCAAATATGCAAGGACTTAAAAATTTACCTCCCACGCTCTGTTTCTCAGGCAGCTACTGAGGCTGTGTCACACCAAAACAAGAGAATGAGCTGAAAGAAAGGAAGACAAAAAAATGGAGGCAGAAGACTCAGTGTGGGAAGAGATGAACTCAAGTCCTTGGCTGTCAGCCATGTACTGGACAAGCAACCATTCTAGAGCAAAACAGTAGAGAGGGCTCCAGAAGGAAAGGAACCAATAGGATTCTTGATACATTTCATGTGTAGAAAATACTAACTAGGTTTTTGCAATTCTGATAATGAGGTCATAAGATCCCATGAAAATCTGGGCTCTTGCTTTTCATTTACTGATCTTTCTATATTCCTATCACTAACCAATAAAAAGGTGTCAAAGGAAGTAATTGGGGTTGGGTAATAAACAAAGTTTATTTAGTTAAAATGATGTGAGTGAGCATACATATTGGTTCAACCAACAAAAACTGTTGGATAGACCTGTGTCATGAAGACATAAGGAGGGATGAATGTAAGAGCAGGGAGAACTGCCAGGACAGAGGGAAATAAAAGAACTTGGTTTCCTCCTTCCATAAAAACAATCCAGGATTTGACTTCCGGTTAGTATGTAGAAGTTGTAAGAGATCTAACAATAAAATAAATTGGAGAAGTTCCAAAGGCACAGTTTTATTGAACACATTTGAAGACTGAGACTATATGGAAACCCAAATGAACTAAAATCCAGAAAGTAATGAGACCTTTACAGGAATGAAGAGACTTGTGCTTGCTTTCATTCCTGGTAGAGCATCAGGAGACATAATCCACCATAAACAAAAGGAGGAAAGAGCCAGCTGAAATGGCAACAATGAGTGGTCATGAGTGGACTGCCATAATAGATTAGAAACTTCAAGATTCCCCAGTGGAAGGTCAGGTGGGAGCTCTTAGAGAAACCACCTCCAAGGCTTGTGAGTCTTTCCTAAGGGTAAGGCAGCAGCTGCCAAAGGCTGGGGATAGGGAATGAGAAACCAACTTTTTTTTTTTTTTTAAGATTTTATTTATTTATTTCACAGAGAGAGAGGGATCACAAGTAGGCAGAGAGGTAGACAGAGATAGAGGGAGAAACAGGCTCCTTGCTGAGCAGAGAGCCCGATGAGGTTCCTGATCGCAGGACACCTCGATCATGACCTGAGCCAAAGGCAGAGGCTCGACCCATTGAGCCACTCAGGCGCCCTGAGAAACCAACTTTAAGTATAAAGACTCACAAAGGCCAATGGTAAAAGGCTGAAAAGAGATACACTACTCATCCCAGTTGAAAGAATCTGAAATGGATATATTAATATCAGAAGCAATAGATTTCAAAGCAAAGAATTATTACCCAGGGATTAAAAAAATCACATTATAATGAGTCAGGAGTGAATCTGTCAAGATAATATACCACTCCTAAATGTTTATATGCCTCATAACAGAGCTTCAGTGCACATGAACCAAAACTAACACAGCTTTGACTTAAAGGGGGAGCAGACCAACCCACAACTGCAATCAGAGATTTTAACACCTGCCTCTCATAAAGTGATAGAATATGTCAACAGGAAATCAGGAAGGATAGAGAAAAGCTGAACAGAAACATCAACCAACTTGACCTAATTGACATTTACAAAACATTCTACTCAATAGTAGAATACGCATTATGTTCAAATGTACCTGGAACCTTGCCCAAGATACACCTTACTTAGGGCCATTAAACATATCTCAGTAAATGTAGGAGATTCAAACTATCCAAATCTGTTCTCTAACCACAAAGTAATTAAATAGAAATCAATAGTAAAAAATGCCTGGAAAAATCCCCAATTGTTTGGAAACAAAATAACACACTTCAAAATAAACTGTGTGCCAAAAACAAATAAAAAAAAGGAAATTAGGAAGTATTTTGTAATATGATGGAAACCCAATATAAAGAAATTTGTGGGGTCCGCCTAAAGCAATGTTTTTTTAAATGTATAACTTTAGATGCTTATATTAGAGAAATGTAAACTCAGTGTTTTGAGCTCCCACCATAAGAAAAAAGAATAAAAAGAACAAATTAAGCCCAAAGAAAGGAGAAGAGGGGAAATAATATGCAGAAATCAACAAGATAGAAAACAGACAATGGAGAAAAATCAGCAAAGTAAATAGTTTTGTTTTAAGTTAATACAGTTGATAAACTCATAGCTAGACTAATCAAGAAAAAAAGAGTGAAAAATTAGCAATATCAGGAATGAAAAAGAGGGTATTTAAAGGCTCATAAGTAGATATTAGGAATAATTTTACACAAATAATTTCAGTAGTTAGATTAAAATAACAAATTTCTTGAAAACCACAGCCTTCCAAAGGAATGCTAGAAGAAATAAAAAACTATGAAGAATTCTGTGCCATTAAAACAGACAACCCCTGGACTCAAATGACTTCACTGGTAAATCCTATGAAACATTTACAGAAGAAATAGTACCAATCTGATACAAATTATTTCAGAAATTAAAGGAGACAGGAGAATATTTCCCAATAGTTTACGAGTTCAGTATAATCCTAACACCAAAACCTGGCAAAGCTATTATGTGGGAAGAAAACCAAAGACCAACACTTTATGAATATAGACATAGAAAATTATTTCAGAATATTAATAGCTTGGATCCAGAATATTTTAAAAGAATCATACATCACGGCCCAATGTTAGTTAACACCCTAAAATTAATCAATGTAATTCACCATATCAACAGACTAAAATAGAAAAACCATCTGATCATCTTAATAGATAGAGGGGAAAAATTGACAAAATTCAATACCCATTTGTGACTAAAACAAACAAACAAACAAACACAGTCCAGCAAACTAGAAACAGAGGGGAACTTCCCAGCTTGATAAAGGGAAATCTACAAAGCCCTACAATTAACATTATATTTCATAATGAAGGAATGAATATAATTTTGCCCCTAAGAGCAAGAACAAAGAAAAGTGCTTTCAACATCATACAAAGAGTCCTAACCAGTAAAACAAGCCAGGAATAAGAGGAGAAAACTATAAATACTGGAAAGGAAGAAGCAAATCTGTCTTAAGCGCGAATTCAATAGATAGTTCTGAAAATTTAAAGAAATCGAAAATACTATATTACCAAAAAATATGGATATAAAATCGGGAAAAATTAAGACATGAAGTGATTCAGGAGTGGGGAGTGTTGGGAGTGTTGCTTTCTGTTTTATAAACTTTGTAGCATTTTTTTATTTTTAAAAAACTCTTTCTATCTTGCTTTTATAAAAACACAAATTAAATTAAAAAGAAAAAAGCCTCAGTAAGCATTAAGTATATTTACTCAACTCCAACTATTTCTTCAAAGATAATTTCTTTATTTAATAAAGACTTTTCCCCCGACTATTCCCTTCATAAATTAAAGTGTTGGCTGAGCTTCGCCCTCTTTGAAAACAAAGCTTGTGAAATCCAGAAGTACTTAAAAATGCAAGCACATTTTCATTTATTAATAGACTGCAATCAAGGCTTGAAATGAAAATAAAAATGTAAATTTTAGGCATAATTAATGAGCTTTAAAATTGTTTTTCCCATGACAAGAATTATTTTTGGCTCTTAGCCCAAGGACAAGCCTCTGTGCAGACACAAATAGTTTACTGATAGTACCTATATACACATATGATCATATATTTTCCTGGTTATTCAGCCCATCGGCTAAACATTTACCAAAAAGACAATTTGTGGATATTTATAGTTTTGAGATTTGTTTTAAAGGACTTCACCCAACCAGAAAAATTCAACACAGGCTTTACACTTAACGCTACCCATCTCAACTTGGACTATCCATTCTCTCTTTCCTTTTACACACGTTAAACGGACAGAGACAGTTCAAGCAAATCTTTCCAAGCGTAGGCACTGAGTTCACTCGATCCCAGGCCAGAGGCAGAATCGAGGAAAAGGAAGAAATAAAGCATTTGAATTGAAAGACCCAATACCCATTGGGCCCACTTGCTCAATTGCTTTGACTCGTCCAACTGCTTACATTATGAACCAATCTGTTGCTGTACTCAGTGTACAAAACCCATGGTCTGTGTGTTTTGCTTTGTATCTACATCAAAAAATCGTCCCCCAATTATTTCATAATTAACATTTTACACAAGCAGCCAATAGGTGGCAGTTCCTCAGTATCTACCCATGTTTCAAGGGAAGCTTCCCATTAACAAGGGGCAGAATTATGCCCCTAGGGAACTGTATGCAAAACTCAGGGACTGTTTCTCCAGAGAAAAAGGCAGAAATGCAAATAAAGCAGGGTGGACACATTTTGGGAGCCCACCACCCTCGACAGATTGTTGACTGGTGTCCAGTGGGACCACTGGGAGTGGAAGATGTGTAATGTTAAGTCTAACGAGTGCCACTGGAGTGGAACTTTGAAAGGTTACATATGATGCCCCTGGGACCCATGTGAAAGCAGAGATTTTCAGCTTAAAGTTCTCCTCCTCGGAGACCACGTAGTCTAAAGCCAGTCCTGTTATTCCGGATCCCAGCACCCTTTCCGGCTCTTTCCTGGCATTCATCACAATCCACAACTATTTGTTCTTTTTGGTTTGTCTCCTTCCCTAGAACATAAGTTCCACGAGGTCAGAGCCACTGTTTATTTCGTTCATCACTCCCCGTCCAGAGCCTGGTGAAAGGCCCCAGCATGTACCAGGCTCTGCCTCATTCAGAATATGGGATTTATCAAGTCTGGGCTGGAAACTGATTGTTCAGAATGTGTTGTTGTTGTTTGCATTTTATCCAGAATATATTCTTTCTCTTCAAAGGACACTTTCAGCGAGAGGTCATAAAGAAGTCAATTGTCATAAAAATGCCATCTCCCGTGCCTGGCAGGGAATAGATGCCTAAATTAGTCATTGCTTGTTTGGTAATCTTGTCTGGTATAATCCAGAAAACACCCTCTGGACCTGAAATGGTTTGTCCTTCAACACGGAAATTGGAAGCTGCAATAGGCAGATGCATATGGCGTGTGATTCATTCACTTGGGCTATTACTTCGCTCAGACATTCATTCATTCATTCAGGCCCATTTACTCATTCATAGATTCATGCTATGTACTTGTTTGCCATACATTAAGCAAGTATTCATAAGTGCCTGGTGCTGTGCTACAATAAAGACATAAATTGTTCAAGAAGAGGAATAGTTGATGGAAACCAGTGGTGAATTAGAATAACTCAGCAGTCCCCCCCAAAGAGGCTGAATGGTCCCTCCATTTCTTTTCCAAGACTTAAGGTTTCAGAGTGTTGAGTTTTCCTAAACTGAAACCATATCCCAAAGGAATATTTCATTATCTATCAGGAATTTTTAGGCTTAGCACATATTATTATTATTTATTTTAAGATTGTATTTATTTGTCAGAGAGAGGGAGAGAGAGTGAGCACAGGCAGACAAAATGGCAGGCAGAGGCAGAGGGAGAAGTAGGCTCCCTGCCGAGCAAGGAGCCCGATATGGGACTCGATCCCAGGACACTGGGATCATGACCTGAGCCAAAGGCAGCTGCTTAACCAACTGAGCCACCCAGGCGTCCCAACTTAACACATATTACTGATGCCACCTGGGCTGCTGTTTTCATCAGCCAATGAAAACTGAGGAGGGTCCCGGTTTGAGGCAGCTCTGCCCAAATGGGACCTTACATGCACACCGACAAGATAAGACTCAGGATAAGTAACATACACTGTCTAAATATTATTTTGAAAGCAATGTTCATCTATATGATAGGGATCTAACTGAAAGGAAACTATCAGTAACTCATTATGAAATTTACTGAAGCCAGGGACAACCTCAAATGATAGAATATTATCATGGTGAGGTTTCTGGGCCAGATAGTAATGTAACTGCCTAATCAGAAGGAAAAATGCATTATCTTTCTAAATGGGAAAACCCAAAGAAATAAATAGTAGCATGAAGCATCAAAATCATCACCATACGCTGCCTCCTTTGGCCACATAGTTAGAAGATCTACAAACACAAGAAGAAGAGAAAGAAGACGGACAGTGTGGGCTAAGGTTCTCCCTCTGGAGTCCAGTTCTCACTTGGGCTGTTAAAGTTACAAGAACTTGAGTTGGTGGTGGTAGTTCATGGCCATGAAGGAAGTTAGGGGAGTTAAATTCTGAGCAAAGCCAAAGACGATTGTGTACAAGCCTATAGTAAGGGAGAAAAGAGTTGAAGATTTTATCTCTGAGACTGAGGAGAAAATGTAGAAAAGATCAAGAATCTTTATATGAATGACAACTACTCAAGATTGGTACCTTCAAATACTTATGGAAATGCATGTGCCACAAGATCACAAATTTTTGTTTAATTTCAGTTCAACGGAGGTAGATAGAGGGACACAGGGAGAACCTATAATAGGTCAGCTATGGTGGTTAACCTGGTAGGCATTGTTTCTGCCCTCATGGCGCTTACTGTCCTATCAGAATGGCTAAAACAATAAGGTAGAAACTGAATGATGTCAAGGATCATACAGACAATACTGGTGGGAATGGAAAAGGGTGCAGCCACTCTTGAAAATGGGTTAGCAGCTTCTCTAAACACGAAGCATGCAATTAACATACATCCCCCAAATTGCCCTGGATGTTCATCCTAGAGAAGTGAAAACTTATGTTTATATGAAAACCTATATACTAATATTTATAGCATCACTGTACTAGTCCAAAACTGGAAAAAACCTAGATGTCCCTCCACAAGTGAACAGTTGAACTGCGGTGCAGCCATACCATGGAATACTATTCAGCAACGAAAATGAACCAGCTACTGAAACACGTGACAGTGAATGAATCCGAATGAATCTTCAGAGAGTGAAGCTGCTAGAAAAAAGGCGATCCAGAAGGGTTGTATACCGTAATTCCACTTACATAACTTTCTCTTTTTTTGCATTTTTAATTGAAATATATTTGACATATAACATTGTATAAATTTAAGTTGTACAATATGTGTCACATGCTGATGTGACACATTTAAATACTGTGGTAGGATCACCACTGAAGTAGTAGTACTTCTATCACATCATATAATTATCATTTTTCCATTTGGTAGAGGGAATAATTCAGGTCTAGTCTCTTAGCAGGTATGAAAAAGGCCATTCAATATTGTTTCTATATTCACTATGCTGTGCACTAGCCCTCTAGGAGTTAGTTTATCTACTATCTGCAAGTTAGGTAACATTTTTGAAATGAAAAATTATAGAGGTGGAGACAGATGTTGCAGAGATTAAGGAAGGGGCAGCGGCAGGACAGAAGAGCATGTGCCTAGAAAGGGAACCACGAGTGACCTGTAAATAGTAAATAGAAATCTCCTATATCTTGATGGTATCAAATTCAATGCTCTGGAATAAAATACTGTGATTGTTTAGCAGGGTGTTACCACTGGAGGAACCAGAAGGAGGTACAAAGATCTCTCTGTATTTCTTCAATCGCATGGCAATTACAATGATCTCAAAATAAAATTTAACAAAAACAAAAGAAAGCAAAACTGAACAAAATTAACACTCCCAGACAATGAGGAAATTTTATATGGGCATACGTCAGAGATATTGTGGGTTTGGTTCCAAACCACTGCAATAAAGTAAGCCCAATGAAGTTCTGTGGTTTCACAGTGCGTATAAAAGTCACGCTTATACAATACTGTAGTCTATTAGGTGTGCCATAGCATTATATGTAAAATGACGATGTATGTATTTTTATCTAAAAACATTCGATGGCTAAAAAATGCCAACCATCATCTGAGCTTTCAGCACCTTGTAATCTTTTTGCTGGTGGAGGGTCCTACCTTAGTGTGGATGGAGGCCAACTCATCATGTTAGGGCTGAAGGTGAGGTGGCCGCGGTAATTTCCTAAAATAAGACAACAGTGAAGTCCGCCTCCTTGATTAACTCTTCCTTTCATAAATGATTTCTCTGCAGCCTGTGATGCATTTTACCCACAGTAGAGCTTCTTCCAAAATTGGAGTCAATCCACTCAAGCCGACTGCCGCTTTGTCAACTGAGTTGATGTCATATTCTAAATCCTTTGCTGTCATTTTAACAATTTTCACAGGAGCAGATTCCATCCCAAGGAAACACTTTCTTGGCTCAGACATAAGAGCCTCATCTGTTTAAGTCTGATCATGAGTTTGTAGCAATTCAGTCCCATCTTCGGTCTCCACTTCTCATTCTGGTTCTCTTGATGTTCCTACCACATCTGCAGTTACTTCCTCCCCTGAAGTCATGAACCCTCAAAGGTCACCCATGAGGGTTGGAATCAACTTCTTCCAAGCTCCTGTTCATGTTGCTCTCTTGACCTCTTCCCATGAATCACAAATATTCTCAATAGCACGTAGAAGGGTGACTCTTCCCCAGAAGATTTTCAATCTACTTTGCCCAGGCCCATCAGAAGAATCACGATGGCAACTTCAACCTTATAAATGGTGTTCTTTTTTTTTTTTTTCTGATTCCCAAAATAGTTTTATTTTAAACATTTACTAAGTTTGAGTTGTCCTAACTTCTGGTACATAGAAATGTTCATCCGCATAATTATAGGTACATATGTGTATAAATACGTATGAACATAATTTACATCTGTAGTAACATTTTGAGCTTTACCTATGCAATTCATTTCAATTTGGGTCAAATATTTCATCTTTTACAGTAAATCTAATCTGTCCATGAAACTCTTGAATCCCTCTGAGGGAGGACGGGCATATGCTAATGGGATAGTCAGAACGGCCCCCAGGTGTCCTGAGACAACTTAGAAAAAGGAACCACGTGGAGCACCTGGGTGGCTCAGTGGGTTAAAGCCTCTGCCTTCGGCTCGGGTCATGATCCCGGGGTCCTGGGATCAAGCCCCACATCGGGCTCTCTGCTCGGCAGGGAGCCTGCTTCCTCCTCTCTCTTGGCCTGTCTTTCTACCTACTTGTGATCTCTGTCTGTCAAACAAATAAATTTAAAAAAAAAAAATTAAAAAAAAAAAAGGAACCACGTCGTTGGAATCAGAATCACAGCCAAACACCAATAAACTTTGGCTTGGTGAGTGGAGCCTGGCAGGATTTCAGCTCTCACTCACTGTCTTGTGCCCTTGTGCAGGGCACAACCTGCCTGTGGGCGGCCGTCCTAGAGGGGGGCTCCTCAGTGGTAGTGCGAACAGAAGGGGTGATCAGGCCACTCTTACACAGCTTTACTCCTTGCTCCAAAAGACTGATTGAATTTGTCCAGCTGAGTCTGGTCAGATGGGGTTGGAGGTGGGGGGAGCCCTACTTCTTCCAACCACTTCTGTTGATCTGGCTGAAGAGGGAGCTCTTCCGGGTGGGAGAAGACCATTTCCACATTCAAATGTGCACGTGGTTATGCCACAACCAAGTGGACTTTCGAGGCTTCATCTTAAGAGATAACCCAATGTTGATTCTTGATTCCTAAAAATTACACTGTTAAGCTGGCTACAGATGAACTACGCAACTTTCCTCTTTTAATTGTCCTTAGTTTCCAAGTACAAACCATAAAGAAGACCTGTTCTAAAAGTACTAAAATGAATTCAACCTTTGGGGTGGGGGCTGAAACTATTGCTCTCGGAGCCTTGGCTTAGCCGCTTTAAGGTTGGGGTAGTGTGAGGGGTGGAGGAGCTGGAAAGGAGGAGAGAAGAACCAGTGGTGGGTAATTTCTGGGCTGCACCCTCACCCCAGGCTCATGGGCCAGAGGACCATAGCAATGGAGGGGGGAGGGGCTGAATGTGTCCGTGAGACAGGTGCATTCAGTCTCGCACTCTTGAGGCTGGCTATGAGGGCTCTCCACTGTATATCTTAAATAATAAGACTTAAAATTCGAATTAACTGCTTGATCCACAGGGCACAAAATGGATGCTGTGTTAGCAGGCATGAAAACAACATTACAATAATAACCTCAAAGATCACTGATCACAGGTCACCATGAAAAATACAATCATCATGAAAAAGTTTAATTCATTGCAAGAACTACCACAATGTGACACAGAGACAGGAAATGAGCCAATGCTGTTGGAAAAATAATGCCGATACGCTTGCTTGATGCAGCTTTGCTATAAACCTTGATTTGGAAAAAATGCTGTGTGGGCAAAGTGTCATGAAACAAGGTATGCCTGTGCTTCCTATAAATATATTTAAAGGAAATCAGCTCTAAATTCAATTTATCTCTTCCTTCAAA
Source organism: Mustela erminea (assembly GCF_009829155.1). Lineage (NCBI taxonomy): Eukaryota > Metazoa > Chordata > Mammalia > Carnivora > Mustelidae > Mustela > Mustela erminea. The sequence continues at coordinate 23,367,879 of NC_045634.1, forward strand.
CTCTAGTATGCTCAAGCAGATGTGAGAGCTTCAGTTCTACACTGAAATGAATTGTGACTTAGCATCTAGCAGGTTCCTACATCCACCGGAGAGTGCTGGGCTCTGTACCCGGCCCAGGCACTGTGCCTGTGCTCAGGTAGGCCACTGTCCAGATGGACAGGCAGGCTCAGCATCTGCAGTTAGAGAAGCAGAAGGAGTCCCCTTTGTCCTCAGATCCAAGCCCCCATCTCTGCTCCAGCTTCCCCAGACAGCCCTCCCTAGACATCAGAAGTTCATTGACACACCTCCCCCCATTAATAATGCTGACAGCTTGATTTCCACTTGGCCATCAACTTTTTGTGCGTGTGCACTACCCTTAAGGGTGAAGTTCAGCCCTTCCTGCTACACACTGCATCTCCATTGAGAGATACCGAAATTGGAATGATGGTGTCTCCCAGAATGGGGTTTGGGCTACTGAATTTCCCCTAGGAAGCCAGAGCTGTAGTACATAAGAGTACTTAATACTGTCCGCAGGAGGGGAGCTGTGGGGACCCTCAGAAATGACTGGAAAGTCATCTGGGGCTTCTTAGCCAGCAGAAATGATAAATTTGAGCAGATGTATCTAAACTTGTGTCCCTGTAGTTCTCCTAGGAATAAAGGCATGAACTTGTTATCAGATTGTCCCGAGTTTGTGTTCCTTACGTGAAACAAACATAAGTGAGGCTCGGAATCATGCCATGGGATCCTTCCGAGTACCTAGGTCAGCAAGGCCAAGACTCCTTAAGAGCATTCCAAATATGAGCTTCTGACTCTCCCTTCTCCACCATACACATCTCTATCTGACAAAAGGATTTGCTTCCAGGCCCCAGGTGAACGTGCTTTCACTCTGACGGGCCTGCTAATGACCCTAGGTCACTTGCCTATGCTTGGGTCTCAGCTAGATTGCTCGGATATTTTCATTTCCACACCCCTTAGCTGGTTTTGGCTTCCCAACCATTGACTCCCAACTGGCACCATCTCAAGGAAACCCTTGACTTGGCATGCCACGGTAAGGTGATTCCTGGAATCTAGGGCTGTGGTGCTTGGACATGACCTGAGAAACCACAAATGGGCTTTTCTGGCAAGATGGCCTCTAAGATTTTTGGACCCTCTCCCAGGCAGCAGAACATTCTAGTTACTCCACCAGGAGCTCTGCCAGTCACTCTCTCTGACCACACCCTGTCTGGCTTCCTCCCTTTACTCTGAAGACCCTACTTCCCAAACTACAAAGGATCAGACACATTATCTCCCTTCTCTTCTCCAAGTGTCCTTGAACTTTCTGATAACAATATCCTACCAGCAAAACGATTTTGATCATACTTCCCCAATAAACTGCTATACTAACCTTCACATTAGAAGTGTATTAAAACTGGAAATTTTAAAAAAGGACAAGACGGGCAGAAATCTGAATACATTGTCTTTCACCCAAGTGGATCATTCTATGTTACACACTTCGCGGGCCATGGTTCCGACCTTATGCTAAGCCCAGTGGTCAAGTATGTAAGTCTTTTAACAAGGGCAGCTAGCAGGTGCCGTGTGGGTATTTTCCAAAAAAAGACATCTGCAGTGCAAAGAGCTCAAGCCCCCCCCCCCCCGCTTTCAGGATGTTGTGAACCCCACTCTTGCACTGTAAAGTCACCATTCGGATTGGATACTTTTAAGGACACTCTAGGTCTAATTCTCATTATGGTTCAGCATGTTTATTAATGAGGACTTCAGAGTTTAAGACGAAGAAAAACAGTATTAGGAGAATTACAGAATTTAAGACTTTGGATACAACTTTTTGCCAAAGGGGAGCTTTAAAGAGAATGGTGGGTTTGCACAAGCTTCACAGCAAAAGCTAGGACTGGGCCTCTGGATCCTGGGGTCCACTTCACAGATGGGGGTCAGGGGGAAGCAGAGTATGATGGCAGAAAGGGCACTCAAAGGAAGGTTCTGTTCTCAGAGAGCTCAACAATATTAACTCTCAGCTTGTAGTTGCCACTTAAAGCATGTGAGGCTATTATTAGGGTTTTTTTAAAAAAAAAATACACTTGGATTTCATACATATTTTCCAGAAACCCATTACCCAAAAGCAAGGACAGGCTTTGCTATATATATATATATATATTTTAAATACTTAATTTGCTGAGCAGCCACATTGTCATTGCAGTTGGGACTTTCTTTTATTATTTGCATGTTGAATATTTTTTCCTGTGATTTTTTTCGGTCATTTGCATTTCCTGCTTTATGAATCATCTGTTTATATCTTTTGGAGATATAAGTTGTTGGAGCCTCGGAGTTTTTTTCTTGTCAATCTCTGGTGATTGAGATTTTAGATAATGAGGATATTAAGGAGTGTGTGTGTGTGTGTGTGTGTGTGTGTGTCTGTGTTTTCTTAACCAGTTAACACAGGCTCCTATGAATTTTCAAGCAAAACAGCTATTCTATTTTGGTTGAGGGGGAAAGAAAGTCAAACCAAGATAAGCTTTTAAACTCAGCTTCGTTTCCAGCAGAAAAGGAAAGCCGGATTTGTGCAGTTGCTGAACAAGAGCAATTTTCATTCTCTCTTGGTTTGAATGAGCTTCTTCTTTTTTTTTCTTTCCCCTCTCATGAAATAAGAACTTCTTCTCTGTGTATTCATCCAATTGTGGCAGTAATAACAAATTTCTATTGAGAAGCAGCTATGGACCAGAAGCTGACGCACTTGTGATAGCGACGTCAAGGTCACTGTAACGGTGTGATCTAGACGGGGCCCCTCAATTCTGTCTGGAAATATTTTCAATCATTTTGATGAAAAGAGGTGACAGCAGCAGCGGGATCTTTAGAGCCTCAATGCGACACCACCCGAAGCTCCATTGTCTTTATTTGATTAAACTGGGCTGGTTCCGAATTCTACCCCTGTCCGCCTGGCTCTGTGGTGGCGAACACAGGCCAGGAGCTGGACTTACTGAATTCCTGAGTGAACTGCGCGAGATTCGATTCCTCTCCTCTGTCTTGCCAGCCGCCGGGTAGGAACCAGAGGCCAAGGTCATGGAGCAGCAGGACAGGGCCTCCCCAGTAAGGATACTGAGGGGCAGGAGGAAGGAAGAAAATCATCTGGAACTCCAGACTGGAGAGACTGGGAGGAAGGTGCAGGAGAACTGGAGGTCCTGGGGCAGCATGCAGAGCCAGGAGAAGGAATTCAGATTTCAGGCCAGATCGCCAGGGAACAAAGCACCAGAGGACCTAAGGCTGGAGTTCCTCTCAGGCCTTCATGTTTCACTTCAGGAACCAGCCCTGAGAAGTGAAGTGACCTGCTTAAAGTCACGCACAGTGCGTGGGAGAGAGGGGATGTGAACTCAGGTCCCCTAAGAACACCGCGTTGCCGCTCAAGTTTCATGCCATTTTCCCTGAACCATTTCCTTTTCACATTCTTTGTGCGGTTGGAAATAAGCATGTCACGGTTTAGAGCCAGCAAGACCTGCTGAGCACACGGAAGTTTCTGAGTGCATATTTATTGAGTAAAGACCTCTTTCTGGGTTTAACTAAAGGCTTCCGAGCCAAGGTGATCCAGACCCAATGCCTAGGTTCTCGGGCAAACTACGTGGCCTGAGTTTCAGTTACCTTTTCTGTAAAGCAGGGATGATAATTGTACCTGAGAAAGCTATTTTGAGGAGTAGGATAATTCACGTCAAGTTTCTGGCTCACTAACCGTTGCTCTGCCACTAGCTAGATCTTACAGAAAAAGAAACGAAGGCCAGAAAATTAAGCAATTTGTCGCAACATAACTCATTCTGGAAGGTGCAGCCAGGACTAAACCCTGACTCTTTGGATGCTGGGACAGTCTCTCTCATTCGTCCCTATTATCTCCTATTCACTAGGACTTATTTTTCCAGGGCCCAAGAAAGTCATCAATTAGAATTTAGGATCTTGGCTATGAAAGAAAAATTCACAATAACCTCAGGTAACTGTAAACTACTGTAACCCAATGTCTGTAGTAAAATAGCACAAGCCTTCAGTTATAGTGAGCCCTATCCGGTCAGAAAAAGACAAAATCCTGTTGACCAAAGATACCATTGAAAGCCGGAAGAGGGCACTTGTACGGAAGACCGAGGATAAGGACGGAAGAAATCCGAGCCCCTGTCTCAGAAGATGCTCCTGTTGCTCCCACTGAGAGCCAAGACAAGTGCTCTACCTCACTAAACTGGGGACCCTGCCCTGTCCAGCCAGGAGAAGGTATTGGCTAAGATCCCACCTGCTGAAAACAAAAGGAAACAAACCTAGGATTCATCTTACAAAGATCGTAAGTCCAGGCAGTACTCTGGGATACTATTGAGAAGGAGTCCTTGACTCTGGTTTAAATTTAGGGAAAAGAAATTTGCTAGCTGACCACTGGAATAGAAAAAGATCTCGTGAAAGTCACCACATTAAGAACAACATAGTTCCCCTCAGCTTCGCCCTTAACATTATGTCTACGATGGCATGAATTTGCTGCTAAAATCAAGTGTTTTCTTGCAAGTTTCACATCCTTCAGGTTCTCTCATTTTCTCTTCTCCAAATTTGTGTTGGGTAGCACCGATTTCCAAAAAGAAAGCCACGTTTCTATTGTTAACTGCTGCAATAGAATTTTTGACACATAAAGGGAAGAGTGCCCCCTAGTGGAAGTATGATCCAACCAAACAGCCAGGCCCAACGTTAAAAGCTATTGGACAGTGTTCATGTTTAGGAAATATTTCGCAAAGCCCCCTTCCAAAAGTTGCTTGCGCTGCCAACAAAAATGCATATCGGGCTTAAGCTTCTAACAAGGAAATGTGCCTTGTTATGAATTTTCTTTAAAAAAATGAAAACCGGATTCATAATTTGGGGTTGGAATAAAGAGAAGACAGAACAAAAAAGGGATCAAGAGTTAGGAACATAGGGGCACCGGGGTGGCTCAGCTGGTTAAGCCTCGGCCTTCGTCTAGGTCATGTTCCCAGGGTCCAGGGATGGAGCTGTGCCTTGGGCTTCTTGCCCAATGGGGAGCATGCTTCTCCCTTTCTTTCCTCCCCTCCTCCCACTCATGCTTTCTCTCTCTTATTCTGTCTCTCAAATAAATAGATAAAACCTTCAAAAAAGAAAGAGTTAGGGACATACAAGAGATCTAGCATGAAAAAAAAAAAAAAAGAGGTGAAGGCCAGAACACAGAGAAAGAAAGATGACATGAAAACACATATTACCTCTCAGTATTTTTCTTCCTTAATTTTATTGAACTTTATTCTGGACCCACAATGCTTTAGATGGAGGGATATGTCTTACTCTACAATAATCTCCATGAAAGACTGTTTTAAGAGGAGCACCTTGTATTACATTAGATAGACAATGACTTCATTCCTAATAATGAAGCCAATGGCTCCAAACCAATGCCTGATCTAACATAGGACAGACATTCTAATTCCCATTCATGTTGCACTTGAAGGCTCTCAAGAGGGAAAAAAATGCATCTGAAAAAAATGTCCAATGAGAGCTTTGACAAGTGAGTCAAGGGAAGGCAGTGATGAATGACAGAAATCCAAAGCCTGGATGTCTTCATTCTGAGTGATGTCCGCGTCCAAGAAGACCAGCTTCCCTTCAAGGTGTGGTACAGTGGCTGGCCTGGTGACTTTTAGGGGCTGATGAATGAAGAGTGTATTCTAATAGTCATGTGTTTATAGTGATTGTGTATTAGAAAAAAAAAAAAAAGAAGTCGCATATCAAATCCATGATTTTAAGGATACTAGTTTTAAAATGAAACAGGTGGAAAGGAGTGGTGGCAAAAATCCTGAGTGCTTGAATCACTGTGGTTCAGAAAACACCAGCATCAGTAAGTAGATAGATAACATTCAAGTATTTCTTCTCCCCTCACTGGAGAGACAACAGACTGTTCCCTTCTCCTGTCTAATCTGTCTTGCTTCTTTAGTTTGCCCACTCCTGTCCTTACGGACCTATCCCTGCCGTCCTGAGTCCATTACAGTGTAATTGACAGTAGGACCATCCTCCTTCTCCAGCCCTATTCAAGCAGTCATTCCTCAATGGAGGTCCAGCTAAGGAGGCATCTCTAGACGGTCCCCACCAGCTATAATGAAGGCATGGACTTCAAATTAGGCATTCTCCCTGGATCTTCCTGCATCTCTCCACCAGCATGCCTCTCCCCAGTCCTCACCCCAAAAGAAGGCCTGGGTGCCAGTGATATGGCCCATGGCCCCCAGCAGTGCAAAAGATGGGTTCCTGCCCTGTGGATGTGCAGAAAGCAGCTGCTACAATCTCAAAGCTTCTTTTTTTCAGGCAGGATCCCTGAGAAGACTCCGCTGACAGCACCATGGTAGGCAGAGGGGGACTGGGCTGCACTGGGCTGCACTGTAAGACTGATGAATTTATTACAGGAAAAAAAAAAAAAAACAGGAACAAACTGCCTGCCTCAATATTTTGCTGGTAAAGCCATCACTCAAGGACAGCATCCTCCAAGGAACAGAAGATGCTTGGAGATGGTAGGCAGAGGGGGACTGCGCTGCACTGAGAAATTCCTCAGAACCACGATGAGAAAGGCCTTTTCATCTGAGCCACCTCGGGGCATGCCCCCCCACCCCACTCTTCTGCCAACACCCTGACCGTGGGGGCTTGGGCCTGTCCTCCGGGGCTCATTCTGATTCAGTTAAAAAGCATTCCGCATTCTATGAGGTGACCTCAGAGTGGGTTCTTGTGTCATTTTCCCTTCGAAATGTCATTACGGGAATGCAACTGGATACCTAATCTACAGTATCTCGTAACCAATAAGAGCCCCTTTGTGCCTGGCTGACCTTTTCCACAGTTTATGTTTTGACTGGCCACCATTCTTCCACTCTGGTGCCAGGGCGAGCCTCTGATGAGTCAGCCAGTCAAACCCCCCAACACTGAAAAGGACAGCAACCCACTGGGCATGAGGAGGAGCTAGAGCTTCCTAGTCCTGCTTCCTGATCAGAATGGACAAGACCCACGACCGAGGGCAGATTCGCCACTTGGGACCATGTAGACACTGGGACTTAACGCCTTCCTTCACTCCTCTTGGCACCAGAGCTAGAGGGTGTACAGTCAGTGGGATGCTGGTAAATGCTTGAGAATTGGTTCTGGGGGGAAGAGTCCTGGTTTGCAGCCTTTGCCAGTTTCTGTGGTAGAAATACTCCCAATTTCAAGCTACCAACATGATGTCAATGGAATTGCAAAATTCCTGAAAATCCAACGATCAGCTCTTATAAGTCTGTTCAAGCCTGCTGTGGTCCACCAATGCATGGGCCCCTTCTGTGTGTGTGTGTGTGTGTGTGTGTGTGTGTGTGCATGTGCTGGAGAGTTCCTTACTAGTGCCTGGCACTGAGTGTTGAGAACAAGGCTACTGCTTCTGGCTGGTGCTAACATCCCTGTCCTATGCCCTCACCTTCTCCTGAATCCTTCCTTTTCTTATCCTCTTCCTCAGGCTTTCGAAACTCCTTACACTTTCTCTACTTCCTCAGTGGGTTCTCATCTCAAACACACCTTCGGGTCACAGGGAACTGAAATGAGGCATTTCTGTGACGTTATGTCCCTTGTTCTGTGATGGCAGCAATGTGGACAGGGCTGGGAACAAGCAAGTTGGGGACTCCACAGTCGCTCCAGGCACAGTTCAACTCTAAAAAATTATAGGAGGCTAACAACTGGAGATCCAGAGCTGGATAAGACACAGTCACTGCCTTCTGAAAACTAACGGACAAATGAGAAGATGGCAAATAACGAATCGGTAACTAATGTTACTCATGGTCCATGGGGAGGTGCTGCCTTTTCTAGATCCTGACTGAAAGGGAACATTGGGGAGGGTCTGTGGTGTGGTGAGCACTGGGTGTTGTGTAAGACTGATGAATCATAGATCTGTACCCTTGGGAGAAATAATACATTATATGTTAATTTTTTTAAAAAAAGAAAAAAAATGAAGTACATCTCAAATTTATTACAGGGGAAAAAAAAAAAAACAGGAACAAACTGCCTGCTTCAATATTTTGCTGGTAAAGCCATCACTCAAGGACAGCATCCTCCAAGGAACAGGAGAGGAATAGGGATCTAACCCTTGCTATTTTTATTTTTGGAGACACGAAGAGGCAGACGGTTCTGGAGGAAGTCACGAAAGCACCTCTGAATCAGATGGATTTCACCCACCCTCACAGGCCCGATGACTTATGCTATCATCTACCAAATCAAAGAGTTTGCTAAAGGGCGCAGGCTTGCTAAATGGGACACGAAATGGCCTCCCGCAGCTGAAGCACAGAAAAGGCGAGGACTATTATTGGTACAAGCCAAGTTGTTTACCCTCTCTAGAGCCTCAGCTTTCTCAGAGCGGGTGGGGGAGGGCCGGAGGGGTAGACATCCCCTATCATCCGCTGCCCCAAAGGGCCAAGGCCTTGGCACCAGCAGGAGAGAGAATGGATGGGATGTGCTTTCCTCTCAAGGGCAGAATGGGGCCTGGTGGACCCAATCTGTCCATGAACCAGGGAAACTGATGGCAGCCCTCACCCCTGGCCCACCTCTTTATTCTCTGTTTCCTGTGCCCTCATATCTAATCCCAGATTTTCTTCCCAGGTCTTCCTCTAACTCTCTGCCCTCTGGCAAGTAATTCCTCAATATAACCATATTAGAAACAAGGGGAGTGGGGCTTGACTTCTCAATTCCCAATATCTCCACTAGCCATAGGATCCTTTGGGGGTACAGGCTGGGCCTCATACCACTTTATTTCCCTTACCATCTAACCCTGTACTTGGAACATTCTATATACTGGATGAAGATCCTATAAGCTGATTCCCTCACAGACGATTAACTCCAGCCCAAAACCAACTTTCCCCACCCCTACCTCCAGCCCCCTTTAAGGATTCCCAGTGTTTACTGCCATGAACGAGGTGTTTGGGCAACTTGAAAATTTTATGACAGGTATTTTTTTAGTTTTATCGAGGTATAATTGAGAAACTGTAAGATATTTGACAACTTGTAAGACAATTTGGCAATCATAAGATTTTGAAAGCGTACATCGTGGTGATTTAATGTACGTAGACATTGTGAAAAGAGCCCCCCTATTGAGTTCATTAACACCTACAGCACCTCACATATGTACTTTCTTTTCTCTTCATTTTGGTGAGAATATTTGAGTTCTACTCTTTTAGCAAATTTGAATAATACAGTAAGGATTATCAACTATAGTCACCATGTTATACATTGGATCATCAGACTTCACTCATCATACAGTTGAAAGTCTAGAACATTTACCAATCTCTGCCTATTTACCAATCTCTCCCCGTAGCTCACTCAACTACTTCTGAGTTGGATTTTTTTTTTTTTTTTTTAGAGTCCACATATAAGTGATGCCATGAAGTGTTTGTCTTTCACTGTCTGGCTTGTTTCACTTCATGTTAAGCCTTCGACAGCCTTCCATGTTTTTGCAAATGGCAGGATTTCCTTCCTTCTCAGAGCTGAACAATATTCCTGTGTGAGTGTGTGTGTGTGTGTGTGTGTGTGTGTGTGACTTCTTTTCATCCACTGACAGACACTTAGGTAGTTTCCATGTCTTGGCTATTGTGAATAATGCTTCAATGAACGTGGGAATGCAGGTATCCCTTCAATATCCTGTTTCATCTCCTTTGGATGTATACCCAGAAGTGGGATCTCTGGATCCTGGAGGAGTTCAACTGTTAATATTTTGAGGAGCCTCCATACTGTTTTCCATGGTGGCTGTACCAGTTTGCATTCCCACCCACAGCGCACAATGGTTCCCTTTTTCCACAACCTCGTTCCGCAGACACTTCAGTTGAAGACACCACAGAGAGAAGGTCACTATTTCGAGAGGTACTTATTTCATTATTAATTTTTAGATGACCATTAAACTCAACCCCCTCTACATGAAGTGAAACCTCTTCTGGCACTGCGATCTTCGTCTGCTTAGGTGAAACCTAAATCAAGAGTCAGATACTTAACTGACTGAGCCACCCAGGTGCCCCGAAAATAATTTAGTTCAAGTGAAGAAAAAAATAGTACAGTTTCTAACAACCCTCCTGCCCCTAGTTTGCAAGAGCAGCTTCAATTTTGCAGGGGGCTACCTTGGCCAGGGAGAGGAAGGAACATGCTCTCTTCTGCCCCAGACCTCCCAAGAATCAGAAACTGCCCCAGCTGACTTTGAACTTAGAGACTGAGGGGAAGGGACCACTTGGACCCAGGAGACAGCTGTAAGGACATCACATAGAAGGTGACTTTTTAGGAGAGCAGACAGGAGTGTCGCAATGTGACCCTTTAGCTGCAAAGACCAGCTGTGTTTCAAGGGGTAGAACAGGACCCTTTGGCCATGAGGAGAAACTCCCCCTTCAGTCTGCAGCCAATGTGATTAGACAATAAGATGGGCTAGGTCGATGAAGCTTCTGGATTCTGCCACCATCCGAGTTACAGAGGTACAAGGGAACTTGGAACAAACTGATACTTAATTTTTCATTCCAAGTTTTTCATTAATAAAAAGAGAGAATAACCAGTTGCCCGGTGGTCTCTGAAACATCTAAGGAAATTGATGTCAGGCTCTCAGGTTACTCAAAGGAAAGCTGAATTACAGTCGGAATTACGGACCCTCCAAGAGCCAATGTGGAGACATCGTGTGGGACTGAGCTAATTGCCTATAAATAATAACTGATTAACAGTTCATATTTTAAGTTTTTTACTGTGTGCCAGGCACTGCTCTAAGGATGTTACATGAATTATAACATTTTGCCCTCAAAATAACCCTGGGAAGCAGGTACTATGATTCTCTCCATTCTACAGCTAGGAAACCAAGGCACAAAGAGACTCAGCCATCCCCGAGGTGCATACCTAGAGAGTGTTAGAGCCAGCCTGGAAGCCCTACCATCTGGTTCTACAGCCCATGCTCCGAGCCCTCCACTCCCCTGGGAAAGCAGTCTACCAATGGATTCACAGCCAATCAAATTCATAAACTTGCATACCAGTGGGCACATGTATATTGACACTGATCATTTTTTCTTTCTAATCTGATTTATCCTCCACTACAGAGCACTATAAGGATTAAAATAACAAGGACAGATTGGGAAACTGACAGAACAATGACCTGCTGTCCTGTACAGGAAGATGTAGTCTAAAAATATGCTAAAGAATGTTCCAAACAGTTAGCATGCTGGGTTGAAGGTAGGGCTGGCTTTAAAATAATTCCCCCAGTAAATAATCTGTTGGGAATCCTAATATTTTCTCCTATGCCTCCCTCCTCTGCATGATCTCAGAAATCACTTCCACAGTCAATTCTCTCATGACACGTGCCGGAGAAAACAGGTGTCTCCTCTTTTGCCCAGGATCTCTGCATCTAGAGGCTCACACATGCTAGACCTATTCGGAGCCCAGCCAAAGGCTCCAGTGTTCTCATATAATGGAGTAGGAGCATGAAGAGACCTAGGCATGGAATCCAAACACGTGTGAAATATAAGAACCTAGTGAATCACAGAGCAGAATTGCCCTCTTTTTAAAGAGGAGAAAACTGAAGCCAGATTGGGGAAGTCATTTACTTTCGATCACCTTAGTCATTTAATGCCTTAGTCATTTTTGTTTCCCTGGGAAGTTGAGCATAAGAGGTGATCCGTAAATGTTTAATTAATTGTGTGAGTTTAGAGAGCGCACGAAACCTCTCCAGCCTCAGTGTCATCCGCTATGAAATAGGGAAGAGAAGACCTCCTCTAGAAGACCTGCAGAATTAGAGTGAGATGAGGTTCGAATAAAAATCATCCCCCCCCCCCCAAACCACGACAGCCCTTCCTCCAAATGAAATCAGTAGGAGGAGAGGAAAGAGGCACATTTTCATTCCTCTCCCCTCTCCCTCCTCTGGCTCAAAAGATTTTGAAACAGAGGAGCACAGCAACTTCGCCAAGACCAGAGGTTGACTTAAGCTGGGGTAGGACACCAGAGAGGAAAATCTGTTAAGGGATGTGGTGGGTTTTTTGTTTTTGATGTCTGTCTTTTTTAATCAATTGGATTTTGTTCCTATGACAGGGAGGAAATTAAGTGCGAAATAGTCTTGTTCGATTACAGCACGTTAGAGATCACCTGGGTTGGCCATATCATTTTAGACCCAAGAATCTGAACATAAAGATGAAAACTGCCCCAGTCACACAGCATGTTAGGACCATGTCTCCTGACACCTGCTCCCATCGTTACTTGGCCACCTTTATGCATGGCTTCCAGAAGGGAGGACATTGGCCTTGGCCTGCTCTGAGCTGCTGGTACTTAGAGCCACTGTATGTTTAGTCACCTCTGGACAACTGAGGAAGGTCTAGAACAAGGACCCCTTCCCAGCCCTTTCCCATCCTTCCATTTTTTTTTTCAAGCGTTTACCTCAGAGTTTCTGGGAGCCTCCTCATTACAAATCCAATAGCCTTGGCTCTCTTCTCCCTGACTCAGCAAATGACTGCTTGACCTGTTCATCCTTGTCTAAATGCTCCACCTTGACATCTGTGATGCTCTACTCTTCCCTTTCTTAGGTGTCTCTGACCAATCCTTCCCTGGAATGCCTTCTCCCGCCCATCCCGGATACGGACTGTCCGTCCAATGGCTTTGGTGATAACCCTGAGGGAGAGGCTCCCTTTACTTGACATCAAGCTCTGCCCTCTCTTCTGACTTCTGTGAGTTCCACATTAATATACCTCTACAGATCTCACCCCCCAAATCAACGGTCCAGCTGCACATGTGGCCTTCCCATTCCCCTCACTCCCTCCCTGACTCCCCATTTCCACACCAGGATCATCTTTCCACAGTGCCTGACCTAGAAACCCCGGGCTCATCTTCACTCCCTTCCTTCTGGCCCCAGCTCCAGTCGGTTCAAAGTCCTTCCTGTGGGTCTCACCTTTGTCCTGTGTTTCAGGGGATCCCATTCTCTATTCTTGCTGCCACAATTCTATTTCTGGCATTATAGCCATAACCTTCCTGTAGCCAGATAGCCTTCCCCTCAATCTATTCTGCAGACTATTCTAGAATTGTCTTCCTAAAGCCCAGATATAATTAGGAACTCCACTGCTCAGTAATCGTCAATGGCTCCACAGTACTGAACAAAGTCAATCCAAATTCCTGAGCCTTGTTATAGTAGTCCATGTTCTCCAGAGAAACAGAAACAAGAGGATTTAGAGAGACAGAGAGAAAGATAAGATTTATATATATTTATATTATATGTATAATAGGATATATATTTATATGCATGTATATTTATATAAAATACATACATATAGAGAGAGAGAGAGAGAGAGATTTATTATAAGAAATTGTTTCACAGGATTATAGATGTGGGCAAGTCTCAAGATCTGTAGGGTGAGTTAGCAAGTCAGTGACCCAGGAGAGCAGATGATTTCATTCCAGTCTGACTCTGAAGGCCTGAGAACCAGGAGCACTGGTGATGTAATTCCCACATAAAGGTCATGAGGCTCAAGACCCAAGAAATGCCAATGTTTATTTTGTTCAAGTTCAAAGGTAGGAAAAAAGCCAGTGTTCCAGTTCAAGGGCAGTCAGGCTGGAGGAGATTCCTTCTAATTTGTGGGAAGGTCAGCTTTTGTACCACTCAGGCCTTCAACTGTTTGGATAAGGCTCACCCATATTAGGGAGGGCAATCTGCTTGACATAGTCTTCCTACTTAAATGTGAACCCCATCCAAAAAACCCCCACAGAAACACCCACAATAATGTTTGACCAAATATCTGGGCACCTCATGGCCCAGTCAAGTCGACATATAAAATTAACCATCACACTGGTATTATAGACATTTTACAGCATGTCTTCATCAAACTGTGACAAGTTCTAGAACACTCACTGTGTGCTAGGCACTGTGCTAGATGCCTAACACTTTAGAGTTCACCCTCAAAACGCATGGTTTGAACTACACAGTTCCACTTATACATGGATTTTCTATGTTACAGTACTATACATGTATTTCTCTTCCTTATGATTTTCCTAGTAACATTTTTCTCTGGTTTACTTTATTATATATATGATACATAATTTATATACATTATATGGATACATATATAATAGAGTATATAATGCATATATATTATATATAATGTATGTATGTGTATATAATTATGTCTATGCATATAATTAAATAATTATAATATTTATAACATATAATAATGTATAACATATACATTTTATTATAATTATATATTATTAACCACACCCGCTCTCTCACTGTGACCCTGAAAGGTATTACTATCTTTACTGTTAAAAATAAGTAAACTGGGGTTCATTAAGTTAGAGACTTGCTCAAGCTCACAGTCCTCGTAAGTGATCAATTTCTTGACGACTTCATGCTGGTTCTTAATAACACCACTTATTCTTGGATGCAAATGAGTCATCCTTTGACAAGTCTCACTGTGCAGAGCTCTGTATGGTATCAGGAATGGTTACTGGACTAGAACCACAGAAAATGGTCATTGCCCAGGATTGTTAATTGCAGAGAATTCGCTGGACCCAGAGGTCTTCCCGGAGTATAGAATAGCCTTGCTGAGGCACTGTCTGTGTGGAAGGACATGCTGTACTGGGATTTCACCTGAATGTTTAGCCACTACTATAAACTCTGCTTCAGGGAAAGAGTGTACCTTAAGCCATGTTTCTCTGCAGCAGGCATTCCAGAGCAAACCAGAGATTAGGAGAGTTTCTCTTTGGATTCAGAGACAGAGAAGACAGGCTAGGAGCCCACGCGTCAGTCTGCCCATGCTCCCCCAGTGGGGAGTGCAGAGCTGAGACAGGCAGCCTCTGCTAGTCTTGATCAAATGTGCCCATAACCCAGGGCCACTGACTGAGAGGACAGACCAGACTCTCCAAGAGTCAAAACCACCCCGAGGCTGCGGCAGCCTCATTTGATGGGGGTTCCCATAAGGGGGGCCGGGGAGGGGACTCCCAAAGGCTTCCGGAGCCTCTAATCACGTTCTAGGTGCCCTTGGGCAAACTGACAGATACCCCATCCATCAAAACTGCTCACCCAGAGAAAATGATCAAGGACAAGCAGCCCACGGTCAGACCACGTGACAGCAAAATGATTCCAGGTGCAAACGGGCTCGGGCCGCACAGGCAGGGTCAGCTCTCAGCACTCACGGGATGAGGCACGGGATGGAGGTGCGAAAGGATTCCCCACCAACACACGCACACACGCACACGCTCTCTCCTTCTGTCATGGTTACCAAGGCAACACAACATGAGTCATCAAATCTCAAGGTGGATTAGCAGAGCAGAAAAAAAAGGATTTTTATTTGTTTGTTTAAAGCTTTTTCCTTTCTTTCCTCTTAATAGCTCGGTCTGATGTTAATATCCAAGTACCTCTCTCACCCTCAGAAATCCTAAAATCAGTGTTAGCTTCTTTAATCTTGGAAAGCAGTGAACATGTCTTGTCATATTGGGTCGGGGAAGGGGGAGGGGGACCAGGGCTTAGCCATCATGCTACCGTTGGCAGATCTGAAATGATTGCTGGAACTCGGAGAGTGGTATCTTAGAATCATATGCCCTCGGTGCTGAAGGTCAGCACTACTCTCCCGGAAGCCCACCCCTGACAGGTGTCCAGTCTTTGAGAAGCCCACCCCCGCCACAGCATCCAAGCAAGCATTCTCTTCCCAAGCCCACAATGGCCCCTCGGGGTGCAGCAGGCCTGCAGATTTTCTATTTTGGGCCCTGAAAGTGCTGCATAGCTCATTGGCTGTGCATGCAGAACAGGAAGGTCTTTCCAGGACCACACACCGGAGGACTCTAGTAGAGAAAATGAGATGGTAAGACATGTGGGCAACGCTCAACACTGGGGAATAAGTCCACTTCCCTGTCCTGAGCTTAGAACACTCTCTTCACAGGACATTCTGCCTGATCTCCTGACACCCTGGAGAGGCATCCAATGACTAGTTTGGTTGTGGGCCCTTTGCCAAATGGGGAGACCAGCCCCGTTGGCTGGACTTGTCTTTCATAATAAGTAGTAGGAGGTAAGACTATAGTTCAAACTGTGATGAATTTCCAGGCCAACGCAAGGACCAAAGATGCTGTGCCAGGTGCCGGGAAACTCAACCTTGCCCTCCCTTCCTCCTTAGCTCAAAGATCCCCTGGGCCTTCCACATGGGTCTTCATTCAGGGCCCGAGTGAGTTTTGGTTGAAAGGGAGGTCCTTAAGTTGGTAAAGTTCAGCCCGAGGTAGCTGGGTCTGACAGCAAGGCAGAAGAAACACAAACAATTCCATTTCGGTTCAGCTGTACCCCACCTACAATGCAAACAGCAGCTTTCAAGACTTTTCATCACAGGCTATTGCGAAAATCCCAACAGGAACCAGGAAAAGTACTCCGTGAACAGGATGATTCCTGGTGTGAAATCTGTAGTTACTAGAGCAGCAAAGTATTATTCTCAGAGTGCTGGGATGAGGAATGGGCTTCATCTTAGGGAATATTTTTGAAATACTATTCATTTTCATAATCTTTTATCTCTAGCTTCCAAATGTATCATAGACCAGCAGCTGGGCCCATGTTGAGCAGAGCTACTTCTCAGGGTACAAGATGAGGGAAGACAAAAACTTTGCTTACATTCATGTCTAAGGTATCTACAACCCTTGCTTCCAGTCGCATTCCCTGGCAATCCAGACCAGAGTGGGGGGCTTGCTAATGTTTCTCACCGGCTTCCCCTGCCCCATTCACTAGCCCTGCCTTAGATCTCTTTTAGACCTACTGGCACAGTAGTCACAGCTCACCCCTTGGGCTGTTCTGTGAAGCTGGACGCAAGCCAGGCTAACGCAATTGGCATTACCCATGGGTAATTCACAGGAAGCATCTGGAAGACATCGAAAGGGGGTTTTAGAGATCATCCCATTGCCCTATTTTAGATGAAGAAAACAAGACTTTGAGAGGTACAGTGACTTGCCCAAGGTCACACAATATCCATCCTGGTGGCAAGAGCCTAGAAGTCGAGCTCCCTGCCTTCAAATCCACAGTTAGTGCTCTAACCTTGAGAGGTCTAAAGGGGGATAGAAGCATTGTCTGATAGAAGCATTGTCTTCTGATAGAAGCATTGTCTTCTCTACCTGGTTATCATTAACAACAAAAACAAAGATACATCGGGGATGGAAAGGCAATATTTTAAACCAACAAAACTTTAGTATAAATTAATAGATCTTATCAATTGATTCAATCAACTCCATGAATGGAGGCCTTTGTGAATGGGAGTGTCCCGGATAGGGACGAAAAAAGAAAGGGCAAAGAACCCTGAAAATAAATGTCACTTATAGCTAATCCCCCAATTTTGAGTAAAGGGAGGGGTGAAAAACGTCCAGAACTCATGGCTTGATTGCGTGCTTGGATGCAGCTACTCAGCACTGAGGACATTTCATGACCAGTTTCCATCTTGCCTATAGTTGGCCAGTGTGACCTTGGCTGAGCCTCCGGAAGTGTGAGCTGCAGAGCCTCTGGTCTGCTGAAAAGCTCTGTCCCATGCCCAGAGAGGGAAATCAGCTGACCTTCGCCTTTTGAAATTACCTGCTGCTGCTCTTGGCTCAGCGCTGTTTCCCCTGCCCTGCCTCCCAGCATCCTGACATTTCCACTCACAGTTGCTCTCACCAGCCTCATTTCCTGCCTCTCTGTAAAGGTCTCTCTGACCACCTCTGAATCAAAAATGAAAACGCTAAATTATACCTATCCTAACATGGTGACAATCTCGACTAATCTGAGCCCCATCATCTGAAGGCTTGAATAGATGGGTTTTTGTGAGCTGTTATCACATTCAATTTTCCAAAGGGGAATCATTCCATCTTATGGAACCATTTGCAACTATTTTGCTCTGCAAAAACCCCACAAACTCACAAAGTAATGTCAACAGTATTTTCTTATCCCTGACCACTCATGTAGAATCATAGCTGAGGTGCTACCACTAAATTTTTGAACTTATTGGCAATGCCCTTGACATTAGTGCAACTGGAATAATTCCAGCAAGGAGATTCCCTGGTTGGGAAACTTGCTTCTCAGTGCGGTAAGTGTGACTTCCTTTCCCTGCCTTTCTCTCTGAACTTCCCAATCCAGATCTCCAAACGTGATGTCAGAACGTATACCTGGGACAGATATTCTTAACTTTGTTCATTCCGCCTTCCATGACTCATCTCCCTTTGGTGGATTCTTATAACTTCCAATCAGTTTTCTCCTCTACGTGGAACTTGAAAGAGACTTTTCTCCTCCTGAAGCTGCTTTTGGGCCATTTCTGGAACAATCTCTTTGTTTTTCAACTCTGCCCATCAGCATGCTGTTAAGTAATTCCTCCCCAAACTGCAGTTTGGTTAGAGGCTCCTCTTTGAAGACCTCCCTCTCAAAGCCAAGGTGGAAGGAAAGGGATGTTTAAACATTCCTGGGGATCTGGAGAGCGGCGAGGAGCCTCCAGTGCTTGGCAGAGCCTATGAGGAAGGGTTGACGAGAGCTCAGTTGGCTCCTGAAGGAAGGCAGGCTGTGGCACTGGGTTCCGGGTTGAGAAGCAATTGTAGTTTACATGGCTGGCTAATGACCTGGCATTACAGGTTGCACTCTGCTACTCAGCATCTGCTTCTAGAAAATTCTCTGGCAGCCAGGGTTTGTAGATACCTGCAAGCTACATCCCAGAAAGAATGCCCTGTACTGATAGCAGACTGCGCAGATGTAGTTTTATGAATTATCTGTGATTTTTAAAAGCTATCATAAATTCAACTTTTGAGCAAATAGAAGGCAATGGAGCATAGAGTACAATGGGCAGGACTCAGAGTCAGGCTAAACAGGATTCAAATTCTGGCTCAGACACTTAACAAATATTTATGTGGCCTTGGACAAGTTATTTTAATTCTGTAAAATCTCAATTTCCTCATCAGAAAAATGTGAATAAAAATAAGTATTTTACACAGTTTCATAGATTACTTGAAAGTGAAAAGCAACAACAAAGCTTTAGTTAACATCAGAAGAGAATTTATTTTGTGCCAGGCTCTACTGTCAGGCACTTTACATCTAGTCAATCATTTTGTCCTTCTCCTTACCCTATGAGGTTACTATTAATTATTATTAATATTAGCACTCTTATTACTCTCATCTTACAGATGAGGAAACTGAGCTGCCAAGAGATGAAGTAACTTAACCTACCCAGTGTCCAGCAATAGCCTCAGGTGGAGGTGGGGGAACAGCAGAGACCTGCTGGGCTCCAGGCCTTAGACCCTCCCGAACTTGAGAGGCACTGGGACCAGCAGGGGACCTTAGTCTTCATTTCTTTCCACCTCTTAATTTAAAACCATTGCTGGGGTAGATCAGATGTGTAAGTTGCTCAAAGACTTGTGCCTACACAAGTCTTCTGGGGCCAGGCCCAGATTCAAAAGGGTGTCCCACCACGAAGGTCCAGCCTGCTGGCTGGCTAGTAACTCTTTCACATGGCAACATGATTCTAGATGACTCAAATTTGTGTATAGAGATGAGGCCCTGCAGAAATGTTTGGCCAGGACCACACAGCCTTGCGCAGCCTTGCTAGGGCCCACTCCTAAGAAGCAGCGGGTCTGGGCTGGGAACTAGGGGGCATCTGCCTCCAACCCCTGGCTCTGCAGGTGCAGGACCGACTCACAGCAAACACATAATACAGTGGAGTTTTTCTTAGATTTGAAAAGCCTTGAGGAATTTGAGCTCAAAGGAATCCCCCGGTAAAGCAAATCTGTAGAATAAATGTGGTTTTTGCCTCTGTTCTTAAGTCTTAATTCAAGCTTTATAAAAGGAAGCCCACTTGTAAATAATTAGGGATGAGAGCTGATGACAGAGCCAGAGGTTTTCCTTCCCAGGCTTTCAGACTTTCAGAGACAGAAGAAAGGCAGGGTGATGAAGAATATGTCTGGTCTTTGCCTGGGTTCCTGGTAGAGAACTTCTCTATGAGACAAGTGTCTGTTGTCCATGGTGGGCCTCTGGGACAACCCTGGGACTTACGCTAATGAGATGACTTCTGGTGAGCTCCTAGCTAGTTTCAGGACCACGTCTGGCCATGCCAGAAAGATCCCCCTTCCCTGCCCCATGTGATTTGAGCATTGGGACAGGGGGTGGAGGAGAACCTGGAGCCTGACTTTGGTCACAAGACCAGTGACTGGATCAGTTGTACCTACATAATAAAACCCCTGTAAAAATTCTGGACACAATGATCACCACTGCTATTCAACATAGTACTAGAAGTCCTAGCCTAGCAAGCAGACAACAAAAAGAAATTAAAGGCATCCAAATCAGCAAAGAAGAAGTCAAACTACCACTCTTTACAGATGATATGATACTATATGTGGAAAACCCAAAAGACTCCACTCCAAAACTGCTAGAACTTGCACAGAAATTCAGTAAAGTGTCAGGATACAAAATCAATGCACAGAAATCAGTTGCATGTCTTTACACCAACAACAAGACAGAAGAAAGAGAAATTAAGGAGTCAATCCCATTTACAGTTGCACCCCAAACCATAAGATACCTAGGAATAAACCTAACCAACGAGGCAAAAAATATATACTCAGAAAACTATAAAGTATTCATCAAAGAAATTGAGGAAGACACAAATAAATGAAAAAATGTTCCATGCTCCTGGATTGGAAGGAAAAATATTGTGAAAATGTCTATGCTACCTAAAGCAATCTACACATTTAATGCAATCCCTATCAAAATCCCATCCATTTTTTTCAAAGAAATGGAACACATAATCCTAAAATTTATATGGAACCAGAAAAGACCTTGAATAGCCAAAGGAATATTGAAAAAGAAAGCCAAAGTTGATGGCATCACAATTCCGGACTTCAAGCTCTATTACAAAGCTGTCATCATCAAGACAGTATGGTACTGGCACAAAAACAGACACATAGATCAATGGAACAGAATAGAGAGCCCAGAAATGGACCCTCAACTTTATGGTCAACTAATCTTTGACAAAGCAGGAAAGAATGTCCAATGGAAAAAAGATAGCCTCTTTAACAAATGATGTTGGGAAAATTGGACAGCCACATGCAGAAAAATGAAATTGGACCATTTCCTTACACCACACATGAGAATAGACTCAAAATGGATGAAGGACCTCAGTGTGCGAAAGGAATCCATCAAAATCCTTGAGGAGAACACAGGCAGCAACCTCTTCGACCTCAGCCGCAGCAACCTCTTCCTAGGAACATCGCCAAAGGCAAAGGAAGCAAGGGCAAAAATGAACTATTGGGATTTCATCAAGATCAAAAGCTTTTGCACAGCAAAGGAAACAGTTAACAAAACCAAAGACAACTGACATAATGGGAGAAGATATTTGCAAACGATATATCAGATAAAGGGCTAGTATCCAAAATCTATAAAGAGCTTAGCAAACTCAATACCCAAAGAACAAATAATCCAATCGAGAAATGGGCAGAGGACATGAACAGACATTTCTGCAAAGAAGACATCCAGATGGCCAACAGACACATGAAAAAGTGCTCCACATCACTCGGCATCAGGGAAATACAAATCAAAACCACAATGAGATACCACCTCACACCAGTCAGAATGGCTAAAATTAACAAGTCAGGAAATGACAGATGCTGGCAAGGATGTGGAGAAAGGGGAACCCTCCTACACTGTTGGTGGAAATGCAAGCTGGTGCAACCACTCTGTAAAACAGCAGGGAGGTTCCTCAAAAAGTTGAAAATAGAGCTACCCTATGACCCAGCAATTGCACTACTGGGTATTTACCCTAAAGATACAAACGTAGTGATCCAAAGGGGCACATGTACCCGATTGTTTATAGCAGCAATGTCCACAATAGCCAAGCCATGGAAAGAACCTAGATGTATATCAACAGATGAATGGATAAAGAAGGGGTGGTATATATAGATATACTGGAATACTATGCAGCCATCAAAAGAAATGAAATCTTGCCATTTGTGATGACGTGGATGGAACTAGAGGGTATTATGCTTAGCGAAATAAGTCAATCGGAGAAAGACAACTATCATATGATCTCCCTGATATGAGGAAGTATAGATGCAATGTGGGGGGTTTGGAGAGTAGGAAAAGAATAAATGAAACAAGATGGGATTGGAAAGGAGACAAACCATAAGAGAATCTTAATCTCAGAAAACAAACTGAGGGTTGCTGCGGGGAGAGGGGTCGGGAGAGGGTGGTCGGGTTATGGACATTGGGGGGGTATGTGCTATGGTGAGTGTGTAAACCTGGTGATTCACAGACCTATACCCCCAGGGATAAAATTACATTTTATGTTTATAAAAAAAGAAAGAAAGAAAGTACACTTACTAACTGGAATTTTTAAAAAAAAATCTGGACACAAAGGCTCTGCTTTTCCTGTTGCTCATCATACGTGGATGCTTCCAGCAGAGGCTGCATCCTGATAGACCTCTGATGCCTCATGTCTGGAAGCCCTCCAGACTTTATCATAGGCATCTCTTCACTTGGCTGGTCTTACTTTGTAGAATCAAACTGTAATTAGACTGGCACTTTCCTGCCAGTGTCATAAGGGACTGAAACTGCGATGGTAATGGAAAGCCCCCAGATTTGTAGCCAGCTGGTCAGAAGTGTGGGTGGCAGGAGAACCCCGGAGCTTATGACTGGGGTCTGATGTGAGAGGCATCCTGTGGGGGACTGTGCCCCAGACTTCAACTTCTGTACTAACTTAGGGAAGCCACGCCATGGCAGGGCAGGGATGAAAAGGGCAATGGGACAGCAAGACCTTGTGTTTTGTTTTCAAGGATCCTCTCCCCCATCTTGGCTTTTCCAAGCATTGCTTTTTATCCTCCATTCACCACCAGCCTGCCCCAGCTTATAGGCCATGTCTGAAACCCAATCAAGTAGGTAGGAGGAGGACTCACATCCGATGGGCACACCATTGCCAAAGCTCACAGGCCCAGGCCAGTAAATGATGTCAGGTCCTACTGCTCTATACTTCTCGAATAATCCCAGGTGAACGCTCCGAGACCAGGAAGGGAGGAGATGTCAAGGGCTTCCGAAGTCCAACTGGCTGTGGCAGACAAGGTCTGACAGGAGGATCTTTCCGCTGAAAGGTACCTCAAACAAGTCACATCTGCCTGTCACCACACCTTGAAAAGTAGTAACATCCTGACACTCCAAACTTACTGTTGACTCTAGGATCAACTGAGGGCATTTGAATGAACCTACAATGTAGGAGAGGACACAGGGGGATATCTCAGAAGCCAAGCCATAATGATGCCTCCTAGTTCTGAGGAGGGAAGAAATATTAAAGAGGGAAAACCTAGTGTCTCTATCACCCTCCCTTCTTCCCTCAACACCACCCTCTCTTATCTACTTGCCATTGTAGAGCTCTTCTTAAAAAACAAAAACAAAAACAAAACAAAAAAACTATTTTTTTTCCACATTGTTTTCCAATAAACCAAATACTTCAGAGATCTTTGAATGTTCCTTCAAAGCCCCCTCTGTATCCATGAATTTCCCAAAATTCATGATGCCCCCAAATGTTACCTGGACTGAAGCAGGTTTTGGTGAGGCCAATAAATTAAGATTTACAATGAGCAAAGCTCGTTAAAATGTTGCCACAGCACCCAATTCAAGCCAAATGGACACGAGCCCAGTGCTCTTGTCGTACAAATCTAAGTCTTCTGTGGAAGCAAACATCTATTTTGTCAGAAATTAGGAGGAAAAAGAGAATAATGGAAACAGCTGGAATACACATCAGAGGCATTTCCAAGTATCCATGATGGCCACGGGAGACATCAATTGGATAATGACAAGATCTGGTCTGAGTCCAAATGAGAAGCCACTCAGAGGAGGCAGAAGGTAAAAGGACTATTTAATTTTTATGAACCTGTTGGCTGGTGCTTGAGGTTAATATTTCATGGTGTCAACCTTGTCTTCTTTTTTATTTTAATCTTAAATTCAAAATGAAGTCCTATGACTGGTTCTGGGACATGCAGCGTCTCCACATTCTGTCCCCTCCTCCACGCTAGCCTTGTTATGGACAGCACAGCATTTGTTGAACTGTCTTCTGATCCTGTCAAGCTGTTACAAGCTGAATTTCAGAAATGTGCAAAATTTCAGGGATTAAAACAAATCACCCCACTGCTAAATATTAGCTCCCTCTTCCTTGGTGACAGTATGGGGGGTGGGTCTCACCGAAGGACCGAGAATCCATGTAGACAATAGACCTACATGAAGCGATCTTGTTCTTTTCCCCTCTGTCCTCACCATCCCTGGTTTCTCAGTTGAGCTTCTGATCTGGTTGCTAGGTCAGCAGAAGGTGAATGGTTTCCTGCGTGGGTGAGACAGAGTGGTTGCAAAATGCGTCTCTTGCCTCAACTCACCAACTGGTGCCCCAGCTGTCAGGGGAACGGAGCATATTGGAGGCTATGATTCAGGAAGGAGCACCAGGTGAATTGCATTGTCAAGCACAGTTATTAAATGGCTGAGGCTTCTCAGAAGCTCCTTCCCCACCCAGTTTTGTTTTGTTTTTTCTTTTTCTTCAAAGTGAATCTATTCCATTTGCAGTCACTTGACTGGGGGTTAGCTAGTAGAATCTGAGAGTCTTAAGTTGAAAGGACCAGCCCCTACTCTTCAGAGATGAGGAATCTAATGTCCAGAGTATGCAGGGCAGTGTGGAATTTTTCTTTTCTTTTTTGAGAAGGGCATGAAGGTGACCCTGATCTTGCCAATCAGCTAGTACTGACATTTTCCAAGAAAATGGCGGATTGAATCATGACCACGAAGAGTACTTATGGTGTGTGAGAAGGAGAGTCAATCCTGACAGTATGCATATGTAGAGAAATTCACAGTGCTGAAATAATTTGGATGAGTTCTCTAATGATGCCAATGAGCTGCTCTAGTGATACAGCAATGTGCTGGGATGGCGACAATATTTGATGACTCCCCCTCTACCTACCCAGAAGCTTATAGTTCAAGATGAATTAATTCATCTTGAACCAGGATGATCATTGATTCATTTGACGAAAACACATTAACTATCTACCATGTGACAGTCCAAGGAAAAGAGCATGAGTAAAGCATCATATCTACCTTCAGAAACTTCCAAACATGCAAACGTTGTTTCTCAATGTGAGGAGCCCAAACAGATGTATTACAGTGAGGCAGTTTCAATTCCAAGGCAATGTGTGGCTGCCACAGGTAGCCCAGTTTCTCCTTTCCTGTGTGGTAACAGCCATTAGTCATCAAAGTCACATAAAATTATTATAAATGGTAGGCATTTATTTTTCAGACCCTAAATGATGGGAAGTAGTAGTGAGTCTCAGTCGTGGAACATTTTATGTGTGTAAAGTGCTTTCCTGTCATATTTTATGGCCAGTTGGACATATTAGCCATGTGTGAGATGGGCTGGGCCAGCTTCTATTTCAGACTCAGGACATGGCAGCGATCACCACACACATCAATATCTTCTTTGCATGCCATTTGCCTTGGGGTGTGGCCAAAAAGTTATCACATTTTTTTTTTATTTCTTGAAATTTGCATCTGCATGTTTCACTTTGGTTCGCCCAGCCTTTTTATAATGGTTCACACTCAAAACTCAAATTCTGATTGCCTGGGTCACATCTGCAAAAGGCTGCCAAGATGAGCCATGGCAGGCCTGACCCAACCCTCTTAGCCTGCATCATGATCAATAGCCATTAGCATACTTCCACGGGAACTCCATTTCATTTATCCTCATCACTTATCCGCTGAGGTCATGGAAATGGTCCCTCTTGTCTCCATCCCCCACCGTCACTTTCTTCCAGGTAAATGACCTTTGGGGTCCTTGTTTGCCTATCACCACCTACCCTTTTTGCCCAGCTTCCTTGGGCACTGTAGTCACAATGGAGCCACCAGGTTCCAGCTCCAGCAAAAAGTGATCAATTCTACCCCCAACCCCCACTTCTGACAATCTACAAATGGAATCTTTGAAAGGCAGGTGTAAAACTCTTGTAAACCCCCATTAACTCTTCTGTTTCCTCTTTCCATTCCTTCAGCAAGTATTCCTGAGCTGTGATCACTGTGATCACTGTGATCACTCTGGGGGTGACCCAGTATCACGGGGGACTGGCCCCTGCCCATGAGAAGCACACATCCTATCAGGGAACCTAGAACAATCAATTACTAGTCAAGGCTGATGGTTCCATGAGAGCAGTGGGACCTGTGGAGCAGAGGAGATGGATACCTGTCTCAAGTCTAGTGCTTTCAGGAGAGCTGTGCTTCGGAATTAGATTGGAAAGTCTAGTGTATCTTTTGCTGAGAGGAAGTTTAAGTCTCTCCAGGGAAGGCCAAGGATGTGACCTAAGGGGAAAAGAGTGGAGAGTGTCTTTACCCTTTAGGCATTAAGGAGGGGAGGGGCAGTCAGGCTTCCTTTTGATTTGCTATGACTCAGGCATTAGTCATGGTCAAGGATACAAGGCACCTTTGGTTGACCCCTGTAGGTTGTCTCTTGACATATGATGGGCAGTTGGGGAAGGTTCAAACCCAGAAAAAGTTATCCTCCCCCGCAAAAGCTTAAAAGGACAGGATGAGCTCCTTTAAAAATCACTGCTGACAAACTCCACAGCTAGTCTCGGTGCTACAAAGGGGGTGAGCTCAGGAAAGAGAATCAGGAAACAGCTTTCTGTTTAATTAGGTGTGACACCTTAGCCAGTCATTTGACCACTCTGGGCCTCACTGCCTAATTTAACTTACAGGATTAATAGTACCTGCCCCATTCACACAACAAGTCTGTTGGGAGGACAAAATCATATAATAAATATTAAAAATTGAATATATATAAAAATAAAGCCCATGCGTGTGTCCAATGTTGTTTCATTGTTGTTGTTTCTTCTTCTAGGTTAGTGCTCTACTCATCCACTGCTGAGTGTCTAGGGTCTCCCCTCATTTAGCCCACCATCGGTCAGACACTGTCCTCTCACTCACCATCCCACATCCCTTAATCAACAGTTCAAATCATATGGCCATGGCTGAGTCATTGCCAGGACTGAACCATGTCATCGCTAATACCATCCAAAGGCTTTAATTTTCCCTTCACTTTAAGGTCCATAAACCACATTTCCCAAGTCTATTCTGAGCCTAAGGCCAGTTGGAGCATGCCCAAAGAGGAAAGCCTTTGTCTCTGGACACCCAAACCTGGGCTAGCTCCCTGTGGCCAGCAGCATTCTGCCAGCTGAAGCATATCTATCTTTCTTCCTGAAGATGACTTTCTGAAGCTCCCACTGTAAGAGCTTGGGCCTGTTCTAACAGTAGTAATGGAGGCACTCCCCTATTGCTCCCACACTCTTGTCTGTCCTTGGGCAGGGATATGCATGGAATCTAAACCAGCTGCGCCTTTAACATGACAGTATGACCTTGAGCAGTGCCTTGACCAGCTGAGCTAACTACCTAGCACTTTCCTAGCTAAGTGCTCAATAAATTCTTGGCCAAGGAATGATTAGGACTTGTTATGGGCTGAATGGTGTTTCCCCCACCAAATTTGTATGTTCAAGTGCTAACCTCCAATACCTCAGAAAGTAACTGTATCTGAAGTAAGGTCTTTAGACTTAATAGAGCATTCAATATGACTGGTATCCTTACGAGAAGAGAAGATTTGGATACGGGACACAGGTGCATGCACAGAGGTAAAATGTTGTGAAGACACACAGGGAGAAGAGAGCTGTCCACAAGCCGAGGAGAGAGGTCTCAGAAGAAACCAACCCTGCCAATACCTTGATTTTGGACTTCCAGCCTTCAGAACCATGAGAAAATAAATTTCTACTATGGAAGTCACTCTTTCTGTGGCATTTTGTGATGGTGGCCCCAGGAAACAAAAACAAATCTAACTAAGAACATGTAAAAAGAGTAGTCACAGAGAGGCAGTCAGCTGTGGTGTGGAACTTACATGATTACCTGCAGTGGGGAACGTGTTTGGGGGAGGAGGGTCCATCCTTCTTTCTTGGACAACCCTATGGGCCCACCAGCAGGCCTCAAAATGAATAACCAACAGTGTGGAACAGACTTTCCTAACAGTAAGGCATGGAGAGGCTGCTATCTGGGTATTTATGAGACCTCTCTCTGTGTTACATTACGAGCAGATATTATTTTTCCATTTTACAGAAAGGGGACCTGGGTTCCACAATGGGTCTGCAGTCAATTTAGAATAGAATCACAGCTGCATATTTTCCATCTACAGCACACGCTCGCTGATCTTTGCTCCCTCTCCTTTCTCATTTCTGCTTGCTTTTCAGCAAACCTTAGAGTGTACACCTAACTATACAGCTATTTGGAAAGTGGGGAAGAACTGGAGGGGAAAGCCAATATTTAGCAATAGAAAAAAAATTGCAAAACATCTTTGCCGACATAGCGCATGTAAGGCAAAAGCTGAGAGCTCAACTAATTATTCCACGCCTCTCCTTGTGGCTCTGAAGCTGGATTAAACAGAAGTAAACTGCAATGAGTATTGAAGAGACTGTCCCCAGGGGTACAGACGATAGAAGGAAGCCTGCATATTGGGCAGATGATCGGAAGAGATGCTCAGACCCCAGAGAAGACAAAGACTCTGCGCTTTACCAACACACAAGCTTTGTGGGCTACTGGCCCTCCCTCCCCCACAGGGAGCCTGGCACCTGTGTCTGCTCTCTGCCCTGCTCCTGGTTTCTCTCCTAGTGTGAGGACACCAAACTGCTCCTTCCAGCACCTGCGTTACATGGCCCTGACCCTGGTCTCGGTCACCAGGATCCTGCTTGTTTTCCTCTTGGTCCCCCATTCATCAACAAGACTTACGGTACCTGCTTTGTGCATGGCTGTAAACAGCTTAAGCCCCATTCTGCAAGGCTGGAGGTGAGAGACAATTTCCACAAGGGCTGGCAAGACTGGACCCAGGGGCTTTGCTTTCATCCCTGGAGATCCAGCTTCCCCAGTGACTCCTCTCTGTGATCACTCCTGCCACTCCCAGCCCTCACTTCCCTGCTGTGCCCCCCTGCTCCTTACATGTACCCCAGTTCTCACACAACTCCCAGGGCCACCCTGGGTCAGATCCTGGACTCCACTATAAAAAATCTTTCTGAGCTTTCCCAAATCACTCAGTAGCTGATGAGACTCTACCCAGTCTGTCTTCCCTGTTTTCTCTTCCATTTTATCCCCTGTACCTCTTCCTTTCTTTCTGGTTCCAGCATGCTTTTCTGCCCTTTGAATGCCCCAGGCACAATCCTGCCTCAGGACGTTTGCACCTGCCCTTCCCTCTGCCTACAAAACCTCTTGCCAGGTGGTCTCACGACTCACTCCTTCCCCTTCCACAGGGCTTTCCTCAAATTCATATTCCCGGTGAGGCCCTTCTTGACACCCAGTATTTAAAACTTTACTCCTCACTATCAGCACCCCTAATCCCCTTCTCTACTCTTTTCCATTAGCTCTTGAC
Source organism: Mustela erminea (assembly GCF_009829155.1). Classification (NCBI taxonomy): domain Eukaryota; kingdom Metazoa; phylum Chordata; class Mammalia; order Carnivora; family Mustelidae; genus Mustela; species Mustela erminea. The sequence goes on from NC_045634.1 coordinate 23,397,230, forward strand.
CATCTGACATGCCAAATATGTATTTATTTTTTGCCTGCCTTACAAGAAGGTAAACCCAAGGAGGGATGGACATTTTCCCACTCTGTTACAGTGGCACCAGTACATAGAAGAGCATCTGCCATTTGTTGAATGAATGAAGGCACTCCAAGTACAGGTCATTAATTGGAAAACTAATCCACGATGGTAGAGTAAATATAAGAATGAATTCTGATGTTTTTCCCAAGTGACTCATTTGTACTTTAAGTATTTTAAAGCAACCACAGGTTTGTTGCCCTTCCCCTACTGTAGATAGCTAGTCCTCCAGAACCTGCACTGGGCCCACTCTGATCACCTCCTTGTCTTCCTCAAGTCTCAAGAGGACTGGTTTCCAGCAGGTGGCTGTGGACACCTGAGACCCCAGCATGGCTTTCCGCAGCCTCTACAAGCTGGTGAGCAGGAAATGGGAAACCACTCTCTGTACAACGTAAGAATTTCCACTCGCCTCTCTTACCGCCAGTAACATATACTCTAGCATACAGTCCTGATCATCTTTGCCGAAAAGGGTTTTGGTTTTTTTGAAAAATACATTTTGTTTTTTATTAGTTTTGTCAAGGAGAGATCACACTCTTAGCATCCTTGAATCTTTACCGTTTCAGGTTACCAAAGAGAAAGTATACTGGAATCCTGTAGTTTTTTAATGTTTAAAAAATATTTATTTATTTATATGGAGAGAGAGAGAATGAAGAAAGGAGGGAGGAGGAGGGGCAGAGGGAAAGCGAGAGAGCCTTACGCAGACACTCCGCTCAGCACGGAGACCCAGAGCTTGATGTGGGGCTCGATCCTACAACCCTGAGATGAGGACTTGAGCCAAAACCAAGAGTCAGTCGCTCAACAGACTGCACCACCCAAGCACCCCCGGAATCCTATTTGTATAGTGTTCATCTGTCTCTGTATATATACTTATGTTTTCATATATTTTAATATTTTGTTTAATATATTTATTTATATGTACATGTATATATGCACACACACATTTATAAAGAAATACACCAATATGCTAATATTTGAGGGTGGTGAAAATATGATTTTTATTTGACTGTATTTTCCACGGTGAGCATATATTATGCATGTGAGAAGAAAAACACCAGTACGTTTTCTTATTTTTTAAAGAAAAAGTACTTGTATTACTTGGGCACATGATTACTGCTAAAGGTCATGCTTCAGATACAGGAAAACACCAAAATTATCCCCTTGAGGTGTGACTGTTCCTTTTACTTTGTGATTTTAGCTTTGACGTCTGACTGAATAAACCAAATAAAGGCAAACTGAAAGAGCGGTGCTGGGTTCTCATGTTTCTATTTACCATGAACGTAAGCCAAGCCTCAGGCTAACGTGGGTCTGTCTGGTGGATCAGTGATGCCCCTTTGCTCCATTGCTCCCTTGAGAAATTCTTTGTGGCGTCAAAGCCACCCGCGGAGTCTTAGAACTCTTGTCATACTGGATCCCCTCCCTCGGAGCAGCCACGGTCCCCTTCAATGCTTCCTCTCCTCTCTCCTCTCTCTTCTCAAGGGGTATTTGCCGTCCACTGCTCCCTCCACCTCTGAACCCCAGGCCAACGTGCTCCCTGCTGCTCTGTAAGCCACATCCCCTTCGTCCCCAAACCAATGGTGGAAATCGTGAGATCAAGACATAACACGTCCTTTTAGCCACCACATGTTCCTTCGATGTTTTGCCTTTTGTCTAAAAGGTCTCTGTTTCTCTGTCTTGCGCTCTGTGTTTGTGCACTGGCTTTAAATGTCATTTCAGGGAGTTGATTACAGATGTCACCATGTTCCGGGGCCCATTCTCCAGCAGATGCCCTGACCTGCCCCTCCCTAACAGCGGTAAGATGTCTTCTTCCTTTTGGGGGTTGCTCCCAGCCTTTTGGGAACACATCTTTCAACCAGTAAAATCTCTGCTCTGTGTGGTTTAAAGAACATGCAACAATCTCCCTTCCCTGGTGTTCGGGACCCGAGATTATCTGGTCCCTATCTGTCTTTCCAACCTAATCTACATGAATGCTCTTTATGAGCCCTCTAGGAGCAAAACCTTTCTCTTTGTTGTGTTCTGTGTTTCTATGTTTTTGCCCCACTCAGGAATCTCCTCCATGATCTGCTCTACTCATTTGAATCTCATCCATCCTTCAAGTCCTCACTGAGGTGTTATTTAGCTTGTGATGCCCTGTGTCCATCCTGGCTCACGGTGGCTGTCCCTATTCATCTGGAACTGCTCACATAATTTAAGGATATGTATAAAAAAAATAATGATCTCACAATTCTAGATAAGATGAGCACAGATGTCTGACAGTCTGCTTCCTATGCTCCAATAAAATGAAAAAAGGACTATAAAAATAGGAAGAAATTTCTATTGGGACTGGAACCCAGGAATAGATGCTATTTACATGCCAGAAACTATATATGCTTATGATGTCGTTGGTGTATCCATCAGACATAGCGCAGGTACAGAGCCAAACCAAAAAAAGACGGCCTCGCATCTTTCCCTCACACATCAGAGAGGAGCCTTGGGAGAAGTCAGTGGGGGAGATGTCAGCAGAAACCCTTACTAGAAAGAGTAAGAGCTGGTAATAGTATGAATTTTCATCAGCCGTCTCTTACATGTAAGAAATGAAAGGAGTGTCCGACAGTAAACAGATGGAGAACGTTTACTCACCTTCTTTCTGGGGAAAAAAGAAAAACCAATTTTAGTCAAGGAGAGGATTCTACAACAAAAAAGTAGACTAGAAGCTGCAGAAGAGACACGAAGATGATAACACTTGGATGAGAGTCATTTTGAGAAATGGAACTGCATTGCCGAAAGGACCTGCTAGCCCTCACATGGCCACCCGGGTTCCGCAGACAGAGAGTCTGGCCTTGGGCTCTTCCCCCTGGGGAGTTTTGGGAAGGACACAGGAGCTACCTTTCCACATACAAACTTCAGCTAATCCCCTGTTTTCAGCCCTCTTCTCACTCCACCTTCTGATGTATCTGCCCTGTCCCAGCCCCATTCTTGGCACACGGTGCAGGCTGTAGCCTCCCTTGCCTTCCCATCCTCCGGGAATTCAGTCCAATTTTATATCCTTGGAGTCCCCTTCCCATGATATGAATTGCTGCAGGCTCTAACATTTCTAGGGCTCTACCATCATCTACTGAGGCATCGAAAGTCAAAGTAGATGTGTGTTCAATCTGTTGATCTCATCTGAGAGGCTCTCAGAGTTTTAGTCAACCCTTCCCAAGTTACTTTTTAGATTTAATGAAATTTTAATCAAATTAAAAATGGAGTATTTTAACAAAATTAACAAAATAATTTAAAGTTTATTTGGAAGACAATATGGTAGACCAACCAAGACAATTCTGAAACATAAGAATTATGGGAAAATGAGCTCATAGGCTGGATAGTAGAATCTTGGTTACAAGAAATAAAGCACAGTGATTTTTAGTAGACTGGCAGATCAGTGGAACAGCAAAGAACAAACAAAAGACAGTCCTAACTATATGCATGAATTTAATTTGTGATTAAAATACTGTTTCAAATCCAGCCGGGGGAAAAAATTAAGGCTGATGATGACAAACTGGGTGAATCATTTGGAATGAAGATAAAACCAGGCTTTACTCTTTGTATGATGCCACAGAATACATTTCAAATAAACTAAAGAGTTAGCTGTTTAGGAGAGAATGAAAAACAATAACAGAACAAGAGAAATTAAAATTCAGCCAATCTTGGGTGGGGAAGACATTAATAACACAAAAGAGGAAAAGGAATCCCAAAGGAAAAGAACCAATAACACTGATTACATAAAAGTGGAAATTTTCTAAAAGCTTAAAACAAAAGCCTTTAAAAGACATAGATAAATCAGATAAAATATCTGCAATTCACTTGACACACAAAGGGATAATAAGATTATTATATACAGACCTTTTAAAATCAATAAGAAAACTATAAGCCCCCCCCATGAGAACAAGGGGGTAAAGACACAAATACACAATTTACAAAAGAAGAAACAGAAATGACCAATTAATAAGAAACTATGTTCAAGTCCTCTACTAAGCAAAGAAACAAAAATTAAAACAAGATATTTTATCCACCAAGTCGGCAAACATTTTAAAAACAATAACACCCAGGACTGGTTAGAGATGCAGTAAATAGGGTACCTATGGGTGTGTGTGTAAATTCCTACAGCTTTTTTGAAGAGAAGCAAAGGGGCTCTAACCTTGCATGTGCATTTTGTAGTCCTTTAATATATTTATATTTTGGGATCCATTAAGCCTTCATCTAGGATATTCTCCTAGGGTAATTTTTAGAGATGTGCCCAAATACATGTGCACAGAGATATAGATACTGAATATTATTTGTAATAGCCAATGGTTTCCATCCACATTAGGTCCAAAAAGGATCTGTTCAATTAATTATTGTGCATTCAAATGATTAATTCAAATTAATCAGATAATTTTAAATAATATTTAATGACTTTGGGTCATGTTATCAGTAGAGTAGACGAAAAAGCACATTCAAATGTGTATAACATGATCCTGGCTTTGTAAAAAGAAATTTGAACACATACACGTTAAAAAAAAAAAAACAAAACAAAACCAACTGTACCAAATGTTAATGGTGATCATCTCTGGGTGGAAGCATATGGGTGATTTAAATTTTCTTCCTTATATTTTTATATATTTTCCAAGTTTCCCATAATAAACATATGTCATCTTTATAAACAGAAAAGTTTTTTTTTTTAATATAATGATCTTCTGAACCAGATTTCAAATTCCTTAAGGGCATTTTTTTTTTTTTAAACAAACGCATCATCCACAGAACCGTAATTCCAGTGATGTTCGGGCCCATGGTGTGATTTCAAATACAGTGGATAATGAAGAAATACTTATCTGGCTAATGAGCCTCCTTCTTGGGTTTTTGTTTACCTTTTCAAAAAACATGTGGCATATCTTTATAATACTGGACCATCATCTCTTTTTCATGTGGGCTGTGATACATACAGCTGTGGTTCTGTGGGCAGCAGAGAGCAAACCCATCTTCTGGAAGGGTTAATTTCAGGCCTCCTGGCTCCCTGTTCAGCTTTCATCTCAAAGGCCTCCAAGGCTCACCAGCTCAGGAAAAGGATTTTTGTTTTACAGTTGGATATATACACAAAGGCAGAGCCAATGCAAATAAGAAATTCCCGGTCTGCAAATAAACATTTCTTAAGCAACCCAGACAATGAAATGGATAAGAGCCTTCTCTCCCAGAACCTTTTTGTAATTACATTTTTATTGACTTTTCAGAGGAAATGAAAGAGGCTACCATATAATTGACGAAAAAAAAAAAGAAGTAATAAACCAAGCCAGAAAAAGTCTCGAGGAAATGTATACGCAAGGTAAAATAAGTCTAATATGGAAATCCATTATATAATGTTGAAGTTACGTAACTACTTGAACACGCTGGTTTGGCTGCAGAAAGAGCAAGGTGTGGTGCTGGGATAGAGAGCTCATGAGGGCTTGGGTCCCTTTCCAAATTCGTCCATCTTCTGGGTGTTCTAAATGCTCAATTTCAAAAGCAGTTATTAGTACTGAATTCTGAATTCCGCATGAAGAAATTGTGAATGGTGGAGAGTGTGGGCGTGCATGTGTTAACAAAACACTTAAGTTGTCTTATTTTAACCTTGCAGCCAAGATGATGAATTAATTACTTGGTGAACATACATAAACACATACGTAAGTATTCTCCAAAGGATCAGTACCTCAGGGCTCCTCTGGCACCAAGTGGTCACATACACTGTATTTTCCACATAACCATTAATGTACTTTGAATTAGCGACTCCAAATGGTTAGCCAGAATTATGAGTAGAGGTCAGAGAGCAAGGTGGTGGACCTTCAATTTACATATGTCCTGCACCCTAGTATTTAAGTAGACATACTCCTCACCCCCTTACACACCTATGCTTTGAGTAATCCCACAGTGTTCTAGATGGGAGAGTATCATACCCTCCAGATACTGAGGTAGAAAAAAGGTTAAGACCTGCTGACACTGAATGGCTAAAATTAGCAAGTCAGGAAACAACAGATGTTTGTGAGGACGTGGAGAAAGGGGACCCCTCCTACACTGTTGGTGGGAATGCAAGCTGGTGCAGCCACTCTGGAAAACAGCAGGGAGGTTCTTAAAAAGTTGAAAATAGAGCTACCCTATGACCCAGCAATCGCACTACTGGGTATCTACCCTAAAGATACAAATGTTGTGATCCAAAGGGGCATGTGCACCCGAATGTTTATAGCAGCAATGTCCACAATAGCCAAACTGTGGAAAGAACCTAGATGTCCATCAACAGATGAATGGATAAAGAAGATGTGGTGTATATATATACAATGGAATGCTATGCAGCCATCAACAGAAATGAAATCTTGCCATTTGCAACGACGTGGATAGAACTAGAGGGTATTATGCTGAGTGAAATAAGTCAATTAGAGAAAGACAATTATCATATGATCTCCCTGATATGAGGAGTTTGAGAGGCAGAGTAGGGGGTTGGGGGGTTAGGAAGGAAAACATGAAACAAGATGGGATTGGGAGGAAGTCAAACCATTAGAGACTCTTAATCTCACAAAACAAACTGAGGGTTGCTGGGGGGTAGGGGGTGGGGAGAGGGAGGTTGGGTTATGGACATTGGGGAGGGTATGTGCTATGGTGAGTGCTGTGAAGTGTGTAAGCCTGATGATTCACAGACCTGTACCTCTGGGGCAAATGATACATTATATGTTAATAAAAAATAATTTTGAAGAAAAGAACTACTGACATTGATAAAAATAGAAAAGGCAAGCTCATCTAATCTTTGCATAAATTACAACTGATATTTTGATGACAGAACCATGCCACAGCTGATCTTGACAGGAAGAAATAACAAGAGGAATATTACAAGAAAATATCTAATGGGAATAAAAGTTCAGCCCTGACCCTGGGCCCAAAGGTCAATGGCAGAAACACAGGGGGAGGCATACATCGTTAAGTAGTGGTTCCTTGTGAAGAGTGCCATGGGGGTTCAGGTACTGGGGTGCTAACCAGAAATTCAGGCCTAAGCTCCATACATGGATTTAACAGAATTTAGAATGAACCCGTTCACATACTCTCTTTTGCCCTGGTCAGAGCGGGAAAGGCAGGCTGTGGGGATCTGGAGGGTTTGAGGACTTCTGAAATAATATATACTGAACTGTTTTCTGTGATTCCCATGCTGCTAGAGCCAGGTCACCTCCAACCTGCCACGCTCAGACGGCCTCCCCACACAGAACCCATCTTTTCATTGACAGGCACAGAATAGCTGGGGGGCTAACAGACACCATGCTGCTCTTTGTGACCAAAGGAAGGAGACTGAGTCTTCCTCATTGACTTATGGAGATGTTGTGACTTGATAAAAAGCCACGTGATGGGAGCCATCCTCTACCCCCAGCACACACATGCAGGCCCACAGGTGTTCTAGAGGCACCATGGTGGCTGGAAGAGAACTTGGGCTTTGGATTTTAAGAGCCCCAGCTCTGTGACTTCTGTGAAGTTGACATCACTTCCAAGAACTGTCATATACATGAGATACATTTATCCTGCCTACCACATAGTGAGCACTCTGCAGTATCTCCCTCCCCACCAACACCCCACCGCCCCCCACCCCCGGGGATGGAGGCAGCAGGTATCTAAGATCCTAGAGACTCACACTTTTCCTCTCTATTCAGTTTTGGAATAATTCCTCATTTGTGACCCCTGACCTTGAACCTGGGAAAATCTGATTGTCCTTTTTTTTCCAGCTCCTCCCAAATTTAAATAAAGTACCCTCCTTCGATGTCTGAGAACCAATATCATCTCTATAATATAATTCTCTGCCTTAGATTGTAATGACAAAAAGCAAGTAGAACTGATACTTGATGTGTGCGTTATGGTTGCTGACATTATTTTGGGCACTTCCCTGTACAGACTCTTATTCAGACTCATGGTACCAGAAATCCATTTGGATATGCCTCAACTATGCAGTTCCCCTTCCTACTTGCAAATCAGACTTCATTCTCTGTTAATCTCCGGGAAAGAATTCATTCATTCATTCATGTGTCTACCTGCTCACTTGCTAACTAATTCAACACGTGTCCACTGAGTGCCTATCCTTTGCCAGACCTGGGTCAAGAGCTGATGATGCAGAGACTGAATCAGGGGTGATCACTGGTCCTTGGTCAGCCAGGGAAGGCGTGCCCCTTTACCAGTGCTTGACAATGGGTTAAGTGCTCTGGTGGGGGGATGGGAGAGGTCACCAGAAAAGGAAGGAGCCTTGAGTTCTTCCCAGAGGTATCAGGGAAAACTGCAATAAAGAGATATGAAGACTAAACCATGAAAGTCAAAGTTGGAGTTAGTCAAACACATAGGTTTGTTAAAGGGAATTTCAGACTGTCAGGACCTCCTGGGGAAAATCAGGGAGGCATGGATGTGCACAGTAGGCACAGGGAACATTCTGCGCCTTTGCAGGAAATGAACAACAGTGGGCTTCCAAATTCATTTCCAAGAATCTGGAATGGCCAACTTTCTCAAGAAATAGTGTGGAAAGTCTTGTTTATCCTCAGAGACTTTCCTGGGTCTTTGAGTAGATTTTGTATATTTGTATACAAAGATATACATTGGGCAAACACCACATTCTAGCCACTTCTATGTGTCATGCACATATACTAGACCATTTGGCCCCACAACAAACCCACTCACAAGATATCAACCTCCCACTTACAGCTGAATTCCCTCTGGCCACCGAGATCAGAAGTAGAAAATCCAGGCCCTTCAATCCTCAGAAGTCCAAGCTCCAGATCCCTACTAGAAGCAGGTGTTTGCCATTTGCCTTTGTACTGTGTTTGAAATGCAGGTTTTTCTGCTTATGTAAGCTGATGCCAAAACAGACAAGCTCCAAGCAAAATACCATTGTGGTTCTGCTCAACAATGCCAAGGTGAAATCAACAACATTCAGTTTCCTCAGACAGAAGAAAAAAAAAAAAAAGACTAAAGCAGGATTTTGGTGGGCAGAGGGAAATGGGTAACTTCAATAATTAACCCCAAAGAGCTAACTTTGGATCACAATTAAATCCTCATTCAAAATAACCCATTTCTTATGCAAATAGAAAATCACCACCTCTTAGGTTTCTATAAAGCAAACTAGCAATGGAACAGGAACATGTGAATTCTTTAAAAACATTACCGGCAACAAAATCGACCTTAAAATCCCCACTTGCGTGGGAAAGCCTGAATGCCTCAGTAGGTTACTGCCAGATGGATGTTTTACCTGTACTTCTCATAGGTATGGATAGAACAGGTGTGGGCATGTATATTTAGTATAGAAATACAGGCCACAGGCCATACAGACATCTAGGTGGATGATACAGGAGCAGATAAGACTGATGAAAGTCTATGAGGGACCCAGAAGGTCATATCTTAGGACCTGTCAGGACCATCTCCTTATTCAGCCATAACAAGGTTCAGAGGCTAAGGGCCAGGCTAAGACACTAGGTGTACCAACGTTTAAGGGTAAGTATTGGAGGTTGGCCTGACTGATAATGAAGGCCCAATGTGGCATGGAGACCAAGGGGTAGAGAAAAATCCAGCTACACCTCTCAAGAAAACTCTCAGAGGCAGTGTTTTCAAGAAGAAACGGTGTGTTTTATAGAGACAATATATGGGAAATTGGAGTTTTAACACTTTCATAATCCAAGCTCACCTGGGGTTTTTCCATCCCTACTAGAACTAAGTAATTTTGGTTTGAACACTACCCTGTGGAACAGGAAAGCCATCCCAAATATTGTGGGGAATTCCTAAGAGGCTCTTGGGTTTCCAGGGCCTCTGCCTCCCTGGCATCCTAGATAGTCTTTAACAGTCCTTCTAGATCAATGCCCCCAGCTTCTCCATCTCTCCCTCTCCCTGGGTATTGAACGTGCACTGGCTACATCAATGGCTCCCTTGTCTTTTAGCTTCCAGTGTGGAAGAGTGGGTATATAGCACTTAACAGGTCAACTCACAGGTGACCTTGACCGGCCCATAGACAGGACTTCAAGCTCTGAGGAAGGGCACTGAGGGGAGCTCCTAACTTAGGGTCTCAGACCAAAGCAGAAGCCTAAGTGCAGGTTCAGATTTGAAAACCAAGGCATAGGTGAGGCCCAGTTCCTGGGAAGTACTCCTGAGGGGGAATGGAAGGTGCGACTGTCAAACCACAGGAGAGGTCAGAGGTCAGCAACAAAGCCTTGTCCCGGCCAGCCGAACTGTAGGTGACATGGCACTGAGGCCAGCCCCTACTCAAGTAGTTGCATCCAGGTTGGTCTGAGAATTTGACCTTCTCTCCTCATGGTAACTGGAGAAATCAGTATGGAAAAAGTGAGTGTGGGGCTGACCCATGCCCCCGTTCCATGGAGGCACAAAAATGTTTATGTTTGTGTTATTAAAGAAACTAAATTATGTCATCCAAGACATAATAGGAAGAATGAACCATGACCAAAATATATTTAACGAAAATAAGCAGGGAGTATGTGTGTGTGTGCGTGTGTGTGTGTGTAGAGGGGGAAGCTTTGGTATTAATAAACTACCACAAATTTCCTCTGAGTCCCATTTTAATATTACTATCAAATAGAAAAGAAAGAACATAAGGTAAGTGCATCCATTCTCTAGAAAACAATAATTGAAGAAAAACTTCCTGTGGCTGTTAATCTCAATAACAAAAATGAACACCTGTAGAGCACCTTACTTTTTCCAAAATACTTTCAGATATATTGCCTCATTTCAGATATATTATGGAAAAATCGAGGACTGGTTAGGTTATGGTGGCTCAGTCAGGACAAAGAGGTAAGAAGCCATGCCATGAGGAAAACATCCCAGTCTCTAACACCAGAGTTATGGTTTTACCACCATTGGCCTCATGGGGAGGGGAAAGCCCCCACGACTGAGCACTCAATTAATCTTGACTTGTCAGTTAGGAAAGAAACAAGGTAGGGCTGCCCCCACCCCCAACCTCATGCCATCAAATGCTTTTTGGCCTTTCTCAGTAGTACCATCCACAGTTATGGGAGAAAATCATCCCACATGATAAAGGACTAGAACTGGTAATGTATCACATATGATTAACTTACTGGCTAATGACATTACAATTTACTTATCAAATTACCACACACAAAAAACCCAGACCTGTATAAATGATCTAATTATTTACCAGCAAATATCAGTCTTCAGAATTAACTAAGGCAAATGAATTGTAGTCATGCACCTAAGTAATGTCCTTGTCTGCTCCATCTTCCCAAATTTAAATTTAATCAGTGATATACTCTTGGTGACTACAGGCAATAAATATCTACTTATTAATCTCTAGCTCAATCACAGAAAATTAAATATAATAATGTTACACAGTTTAAAAATCATCTTTCGCATTGGTCAACTCTCCAAACATCATGGCTGGTGAATAGTCAGATAATGAACGTGGTTAAGTTGCCATAATTTTTATTCCTCTATAATTAACTCAACTCTGTATTAATTAACTGGCAGACAAATAAAAATACTTTGGGTGGGTGAGCAACAAAGTGATAAAATAATTGTGGATATTTTGAGACTCTGCTCAGATAAAGAAGAGCTTGGACCCATCAAGACAATACCTCTTTTGATTTATACTCCTTTATCATGCATGACTTTTGCTGACCCAGGCCTGATCTTCAGGGTAGATAGACAGTTGGTGAGTCATAGCTTGTAACCAACAGGGGTGCTGGTATTAAGGAGCTTAGAATTTGCTGAAGAGTGAGTTAGCACAACAATCTTCTAGGCTGTTCCCAGGAGAAGAGTGGACTCCTGGGAAAAGAGCCTGAGATCCCTCTTTCTTTTTTGATTCAAAATTACCAAGACTGCCAGACACTGTGGGGTAACCATCACAAAGGTAGAAATTAGGAAAAGGCTGTGTGAAGTCACTTGGTGAGCTGGTTTGAATTCTGTTCAGGCTAGATTCACTCCCTACCCTTCACACCGCAAGAGTAACATACTTCCCTTTGGTGTTGCTGTGGGCATGGCCACGTGACATGCTTTGGTCAATGGAATGTTAGCAAGCTGGAAATGTGTTTGCCCATTTGGGCTTGCATCTTGCGCTTGTGGGTGAGAAGGCCATGCCCTCTGTAGTTTACTGACTCCAAAAGAATGACAGCCATGTGGAGCAGGCTTGAAGCCAACCTAGAGCCTGGGGCCAAGCCCAGAGGAGTCAGCTCACATCAGTCAAAGCATAGTTGGTTTGTAGACTTAAGAGGAATAAGTAAACGCTGGTGTTGGATGTCACCAACATTTTGTGGTTGTTAGTTATGCATCGAGAATTGTGTGAAAAATTAACAAGTCACCCTGTGGAGAAAAAGGACACAGGGCAAATGAATATTGACGGCCCAACACTGAAGGAGAATGGGAGTTCTGGGGTTGAAGACCCCCCAGCCCCCGAATCTGTCCCCAGTCGCAAGTCATCATGGAGAGAGGCTTACCACCCCCAGGGACTGGCTGAGTGAGCGAAAGGCAAGGGCTGCAATCCTAAAGAGGCGTAACCCTGGGAGCTCACACTTTGTGAGGTTCGCCCTCGGCCAACCATCACACGTGACGTTAGAGATCTAGAAGCCGCACGGAGACCAGTCAGGGTAGCTGCCAGTGGGGAAAGAGAACAAGCCACATCTCTTCTAAGACTAGGGCAGCAGTACCTTCTAAAGGTGAAACTGAGTTCTGGGCACCAGCAATGAAGTGAGAATAATTAGTACTCATCTTTGGACGTGCGCACAATCTAAGAATTCTAGAATAAGCCACGGGAGGGGGTTCTCAGAATGGGGTGGTGCATGATGGGTCTCCTGCTCATCTGGGAGGTTTAGATCTCTTGTTGTTTTGTTTTGAGTTGCTACTTGAGAAGGATATCATTTAGGCTCCACACTGGTGATATGTGGCTTATTAGTAATCCTAATCAAAAGGGATATGATGGCCTAGGCTCCAAAGGAACCCAGGTAGACCACACACACACACACACACACCCCACAATCACTAACTCTGGGCTCTTACTGTTCCCCTCATGGAGTCCCCTTTTCCAGAACCCACTATTTGCCTACTTCTTTCCCTTGGGGAAAACCCATTTATGAATTCATATACTCATTAGATTTACTTCCGAGGCACTGTGTGTGGTGTACACATACACAACCATCATATACTGGGAGATAGGGTTTCCTTTTGAAAATTAACTATACTGTAATTTAGGGCTTGAAGATTTAGCTCATCATTAGAATTCCTGTCTTGATGAGGTAGTTCTAATCCAAATATTGTCAGCATGGAGAAAAGAGCTTCTTTGCAAATTTTCCCTTTGAATATGACTTCCAATTCCTGAGAGAACACATTTTTTGAGAAATGGAAATACCTTCTTCACAAAGAATCTACTACCTAAAATTTGCTACAATGGGTTAAAAAAATTGTTTTTTCATTTCCCTTGGCAAATATTTCTAGCATGGAAATAACTTTTAGTGTCATCAATAATCTATGGACAGTTGAACCCAAAATATTATTGCTTAGACAAAAAGAAATGAGCTTTGTGGTTTTTGTTTTTTGTTTCTTTAACACATTCTTTTCTTGACTGGAGGCTACACTGATGCTCTCCAGAGGACAAGAGCCAGTAGAATGTTGCTATATACAGAGAGAGGTGTCTTAAGGAATTGACTCATGATTATGAGGCTAGCAATTCTGAAATCTGCAAGGCCGGCCAGCAGGCTGGATACCTAAGGAAGAGTTGATGCTGTAGCTCTAGATCAATGGTAGTCTGGATCCAAATTCCTTCTTCCTCGGAGGACCTCGGTCTTTTTCTTCTTAAATACTTAACTGCTTGGAAGCTTTCTCAAAGTCTATGGATTTGTCAATCACACCCCCCCCCACACACACACACACAAAACAGTACCTTCATAATAACATCTAGACTTGTGTTTGTCCAAAGACTTGGTACCATGATTTAGCCAAGTTGACACATAAAATTAACCATCATAGAAGCAAAAGGCAATTTTTTTTTTTTAGATTTTATTTACTTATTTGACAGAGAAGAGATCACAAGTAAGCATAGAGACAGGCAGAGAGAGAGGAGGAAGCAGGTTCCCCGTCGAGTAGAGAGCCCTACGCAGGACTCGATCCCAGGACCCTGGGAACATGACCCGAGCTGAAGGGAGAGGCTTTAACCCACTGAACCACCCAAGCGCCCCTCCAAAAGGTAATTTTCAAAAAATAATTGGCAAAAGTTGGGTATAAAATATATTGTAACAAGCAAACTTCCCATATCATGCACATTCTTTTACAGCTGACGATGTATTTTTTTTTAATCAAAAGTATCTAGCTTTTTGTTGAAATAATCTGATAATCCTATTATCATTATCCCCACACTGGAAAATGTACATATTCTCACCTATACAAGTTTGCATATATTAGCCAATCCATAAATCTCCCACGTTACGAAACCTTGGCTTATAGAAGTCTCATGGCAGTGCAAAAATGAGATCTGTACCTTGACAGCATTAAGAAAAACATTTTTCACAGGATCACTAAACCACTGGGAAGACAACCAAACCATTTAACATCTTAGATGTTCCCGAGACAGAAACAGCTCCAACCTGATTCGATCACCTTTTAAATGTGGGAGAGAACGTAATCACCTTAGCATATGGTTTAAAAAAAAAAAAAAAGGTACAGTGTTGATTAAGAAGTAGCTATTAGAAACTGTGGCCAGCCAAGGACAGCTTTTGATTTAAGCACAACCTAAAATTGCTCTCTCCTTGTAGAAGCAACTCTGCCCAGTTCTGGAGTCTGGCTCCAAGCAGGTCAGAATCCGAGCCCCACCCTTTGTCTGCTTTCTGACCTTAATCCATGACTTCACAGTTTCTGAGTCTCACTTTCTTTGGCAACATGGAGATGATATTGCTTACGGTACAGTGGTCTCGAACAGTTAAATGAGATACTACCTGAAAGTGACTAACGCACTCTGGATATGTAATAGAGATTCAATAGACGCTAGCTATCTTTGGGTTCATTGTGTTCTCATAAGATATTAATTGCTTGGAGATAAAACCAAGCGGGAGAGAAAAGTCATTTTCATCTCACCGACCACACTGATAATGCAAAACCAAATAACACGGATGCTATTAATTGGAGATGAGTCACCTAGTCTGCGTCTGTTAGCAACTGGCAATTTCCTCTCGGGAACTCTGCCTGCAGTTGGGACCCACCAGGACCACGTAAGCAGGGCCTTGCTGGTGACCACGTGGCTTACGTGGCAGTTCTGGTGTAGTGAAGGGAAGAAAAGAATCATTTGCTTTTCTATATCCACGTAGACTTTCACAAACAAAATTAAGATATTGAAACATAAGGTCTTAAAAACAGTGGAATTAATTGTGCCGCTACAGAGTATATTGAAACAACATAAGCAGAATGAGATATTTTTAAAGCAAGCACGTAAGAAGGATTTACTTGTCTCATCAACCCTTTCCCATCTGAGCTGGTTCAAATGTGCCTTTCTTGCTCACCTGAACACTTACGGCATCCAAGGCTTTAAGGATGACTCTGGGATTTCCAGCCAGGTGCCCTCTACCTTTTGGGATCACCTTGTGATCCACCAGCTGACAGAGGGAATGAAAGGAGAGCCATATTCTACTTGTTTTGCTTCTCCTGCTGGCTACCTACCCGTGTTCACATAACAGAAGCAGAAAGAGGAGAAAAAGTTGCACAACAACCCTAATTTGGAAATGACTTTTTTCCATCCACTTTCCAAAGGAGTCAAGACACCTCCTCCACCAGGATTCTGCTGAGAGCAGTTTTTTTCTGCAGGGACCGAGAACTTGGTGTAGGGGATAGGTTAGCCATAGTTTTATTTCCACAGGATCTGAAGAGCTGCTGGTGGCTGGAAAGCTATAGATGTCCTCAGCCTCTGGGACAAGGGACTGAACAGGAAGACACTTCCCCTGCAGGGACTGAAGAATCAATGAGCCTCAGCCTGGCCCTGAGACACTGGCCCTGGGCCTTAGGGAAGGACACTGAAACAAAAGCAAAGCTCAGTGTCCATTTCCCATAAGCATTTAGTTTTGCGGTCTAGGGCTCAAGTGTGCCTAGGGGAAGGAGAAGCATTGCCCCCACCTAGCACAGCATCTGTTGGAGAAACTCTAAAATCAGCTGCAGCCTCAGAAATATCAGGCGAGAGGGGCACCCTCCCTTCCATCCACCCCCCACCAGCCAGGAGGCCCCAGACTGTGGCACCTCACCCACAGCTCTGAGGCCAGAGAGGGCTGCTGGGAGGAACAAAGGGCTGGGGATGGAGAGGGGCCTCCAGGGAAATTGCCATCAGGATCCACGAGGCCCCAGAGCAAATGCCAAGACCCTAGCCAGCTAGAATGGGCTTCCAGAGATTTTGCTGTTGGGAGCTAAGCGGGGCACCAATGCCGTGCTCCTGTTCCTTCCACTCAAATTCCTGGATGGCTGCCCCAGGCCAGGGGCCCTATGGACAACGAACGGTAACTGTGAACATCCAGGACCGGCCTGACCTTGGGAGCACGTTAGGAGAGAAAGAGCTGGGCCAGGCAAATGTTTTATTTCAAGAGCCCCTCACTAGGGTATCCCTTGATGGCTGAAGTTGTTGAACCCTGGGCCCCTGGCTGCCGTATCCCCACATACAAATAACCCAGGATGTTCCTGATAGGACTGTGGCAAGAAAAACAAATGACCAAACCACTAAAGAGTTGGGACAGGAGACTTTCTGTTTGTCTAAGATTGCCCCTGACCTCACGCCTCGTCCTGTGGTCTTGCACCCCTACTTCCTGGCTCAGCAGACAAGGAAGCCGGTCTCTGCAACTGAACGGAAAGGAGGCAGTTGGCAAGACATTCAGTCTGGCCACTGTTACTACGGGGTCTTCCTGCCGCCTGTTCTCCCCCTTCTTCTCCCTGCCCTCCAGCCCCCCCAAAAGCTCAGCGAGTCAATGTCAGGTGCTGGGACATGCACAAGACAAGGCAGCTGGGACAGCTGTCCCTGGCCTCTGGGTAGGCCCCACCCATCTGTTCCCTTGTTTGTCTTGTGAAACAGAAGAGGGGCATCTCCATGGCGGGGAGTCACAGAGCAGGTGGTCAGATATGGGGGGTCAGTGATGTGGGCCCGGGAAGACAGGATCCAGGAAGAGAAAGGGAATGAGAGCTGGAGTCTCTGCTCCAGAGGAAAGAGGCTCCCAGGGGAAGCTGGTCCCACCGATGTCACAGTGGGCAGAGATGGCACCCTGGGTTAGCTTATCCTGTCCTATCAAAGACGCTGCTGTTCCTTGAGGCTTCAAAGGAAGAAGCTGAGTGAGTCTTACTTTTGAGAGAAGGGTGGTTGACAAATCTGGCAAGCAAACCTGAGGGATCTGTACAATATCCCTCTCTTAAATGTGTTTTCCAGGATCTGTGCTCACCTTTTAAACTACCACCTGCTGATGTATACCCAGTCCCTAATGTGCCTCTCCTACCCAGCCCACACTATCTAGGGACAAAATGTCTTCTTGCTCAACCATGTCCCCATTAAACCTCCCTCAGTGTCAGCGTTGGGAAAGCCATCAGATGGCAGTTAGGTCAGGCACATTCCTTTGTTTCAGGTTATAGTCAAACTAGTTTCCCTCCCCTAGGCCCCCCTTACCCTGGTGCTCAGCCCTTATATTTGCCTTCTCTAGCTGTTTATTTTGTCAGCAGGAAGTATCACCTGTCCATTTGCCTGCTAATGGACTGTACAATCATAACAGCCAACCTCCTTCGGCCCCAAGAGAGGAAAGGAAAAGGGCTATTTGTGGCCCAGGCCAAACATCCAGGTTGGGGGGCGGGGAGGGGAGGGCGGGGCAGTGGTTGGGCAGGAGGAGGGGCTGTGGTTGCAGTGGAAACAGAGAAAATAAGAACATTTCCGGCCCACCAGCAACACACAAAGTGCCGTGGTGGCGGGGGTGGCCCGGATTATCCCACTGAACGGAGGAAGAAACTGGAGCCTAGAGAGGGTAACGGGCTTTCCAGGTTACACCGCCAGTGAGCACAGTGAGTGGCAGAACAGGGATTCGAATCCCAGTCTATCAGTGGCCAAAGCCACCAACTCTGGCAGCTGCCTTGTGGTTTAGAGGCTGCCCCCGGAGTGGGCGATGTACTCCCAGGTGTCCCAGGCACCTGAGCAGACACGGTTGCTCTCTTACCAACAGGACCAAATCAAGATCAGTACCCAGGGGCCTGGGGATCAGCATGGCTTGAGGGAACTTGCAGAAGCCATTCCTGTGATCAGACTAGAGGGTTGGGGCCCAAGCAGCAGGCAGTAGGCCAATAGGAAGGAGAGGCTCTTCCTTTCAACCCCACTGTGGAGAAGAAGGGACCTTTCTGTCTTCCCCACTCAGTGACCTTCCAACCACCAGGACCTACAGAAACCCCAAGAGCATGGCTGGCTGTGAGAAGGAAGCTTATTAGCATTATATTTGAGCCCCTCACAATAAAACACAAAACACACAAAAAGCAATTCTGAAAATTCATGAGTTCCTATTATTAGGAATATATGTAGGTCTCGATAGTAAGCTCTGGTCCAGTTTGTGAGTCAACAACTTAGCATTTAGAAATTAGGAGCACAGGGACGTCTGAGTGGCTCAGTGGGTAGAGCCTCTGCCTTCAGCTCAGGTCATGACCCCGGGGTCCTGGGATCGAGCCCCGCATCGGGCTCTCTGCTGGGCAGGGATCCTGCTTCCCCCTCTCTCTCTGCCTGCCTCTCTGCCTACTTGTGATCTCTCTGTCAAATAAATCAAGTCTTAAAAAAAGAAAAAAAGAAAGAAAAGAAAAAGAAATTAGGAGCACAGTGTTGGAGTGGGGTGGACAGGAAGTAGGGTCCAGGGTAAGCAAGGAGGACACCAAGGCCTGAGGCGGCTCGACGGCCTCGGCAGAGATCCTCCCGACGGGAAGGTCCTGGGGAAAGGAAGATGAGAGGGTAGAGGGTTAGGCTTGCAGGAAGGTTCAAGGAGTGAGGGGAAAGGGAGTGTACGAGAAAGAGGGAGAGCTCCTGTCACACTACAGGGGAAGAAACAGGTCTCTCTAGCGATGCGGGGACGGAGGTTCTGGGGCCCACCGATGTGAGTCCTCAGGTGAGGCTGTCTAGTGGGCAGTTAGAGGTTAATTAACATTGAGAAAACATTCCGGAACTGAAAGAACTCAAAGGCTCTATTGTTTCTGGTATGTTCCGGGCCATGTGCCACCAGCTGGAGCACAGGTCTGTGAGGAAGCCAGGAGCCCTGGGCCTGTGGGTATGGCTCCGTCAGGCCCATTCCCGGGCAGCCCATGTGTGTGTGTCCCTGTGGGGGCCGCCGGCATCGTGGCCTCACCCCTTCCCTACTCTGTTCGCAGGTCAGCGCCGCGTCCTCTCGTCCCAGGGCACGTGAGGCCATCTCCTCTACAAACCTCTGGAACTGGAGCTCAGTGTCTTCCCGGGTGAGCACGGGAGCGGACTGGTCTACCTCTCATGCATCAGAATTAATTTACTAAGTAGAAGTCAGTCATAAAGGGCAAAGAGGGGGAACCCCTTACACGGCACTTCATAAAAGCCAGCTGTGGAAGACAAGACTGTGGGTGTCCCTGACTCCATCCCTGTGCTGGGGGGTCATGGAGCTGAAGTTTGAGAGGAAGGAAGGTTTAGCTATATTTGTTTTTAAATGGGATTTCTGCCCATTTTTGGCGAGCTTCCCCTTTAAGAAAGTGGCACTAAAAATCTAAGCTTATGGGGTGCCTTGTTGGCTCAATTAAGTATCTGCCTTCTGCTCAGATCACGATCTCAGAGTCCTGGGATGAGACCCCTCAGTGGGGAGTCTGCTTCTTCCTCTTCTTCTACCTCTCCACCCCCATGGCTCATGTACTCTCTCTCTTTCTCTCTTTCTCAAATAAATGAATCTTTAAAGAAAAAGTCTAAGCTTAGCAAAACGGACGCGTTGGACATGACTTACTCCCCTTAGGAAAAGATCTTTTATTTTACACCAGCGTTCATGGCAGGGTATCTTTGACTCCGAACGCCACTAGAGAGAGGCCTTCTGCACCCCTGCTATTAAGCTAGCTTTGGAATGCAGAATGGGGCATCCTGCTGTCCAAATGCAAAAGAGCAGAACTAGACATCAGCCAAGGTCACCCTGTCCATGGAGATTTACACAAATTAGCTTCAGCCCCCTAGGCCATGTCCGCTGGGCAGCCCTACGCAGACATAAGTTTCTATTTCCAAAGCTCTTTGTCTTAAAGGCTCCTTCAGGCTTGTATGGAAACCTTAGCTCCACACGTAATGTATTCCCCACCCAAATATGGAAGTGTTATGGTTAGAGTATGCTCCTGCTATGAAAGAAAAAAAAAGTCTATAGCTTAGGATTTCTTTTTCTCTCCAGTAATAGTCTAACGTGCTTCTTTCTGGCTGGTGGGAGGCTTTTCTCCAAGTGATGCTCACGGACTCCTCCCTTCTTCTGGGTTCAGGAAACTCTATATCCTGCTGGAAGATGGGGAAGTGGAGAAGACGGGAGTTTTTGCCACAAGGATATCACCACTTTTCACCACTTTCCCCTCTCACTCTTGGACTTGGAGTGGTAGACGCTTTCACAGAAGGTTGGTGGATGGTAAAAAGGGGCTTGGCCACTAATGATTTTTGAATCTGTCCCATTAAAAATGGCAAAAATCTTCCAATTAAATTTCAGATGGACCTCTTCTCAACAATCCCTTGTCTGTCGAGCCAGCAAGAATTTCTTGCTGGGCGAGTTCCATTGCAGGTTGTTCTAATCTCTTCAACCCCCAAAGTCTCGTTAACCTCTTGTGTCCAGCTGTCAGGGGTCAGACCCGTGCACGCACAGCTCGGGGCTGAGCCAGGAGTTCCTACGTCACCTTATGGGATCAAGGCCTGGATCTCACGAACTTCGCAGCTCACAGGCACCCCCTTTCTTGATCCACTGGCTCGAGATCCAGGGCTTTAATTACCCCGTTCTGTTGTGCTCTTCCTGTGACAGCATCTGCTAACAGTTCTGTGGTACTTGAAGTTCTGTTTTCTTTTCCCCAATCTGCTCGCTGTCATTTTACTTTGCTGGGTCCTCCAGGAACCACTCCACGCATTTTCTGCGGGGATTTCAGCCGCAGTCAGTGGGAGACACAGAGGGATGTGTGCTTAATCCCTCTTTACGAGAATCAGAACCCACTGAGGGTTCATAAGCTGTCAAGAGGCACCTAGCTTTCTGGTCCAGAAAGCTCTGTTTGGCTGAAGCAAGGATAGATTGAATGCAGCCATGCTGGGAGCTGGGAGCGCAGCGGGTGGTGGGGGAGGGCTGCCCCAGCCAGCTAAGGAGCAGCTGCCATAGACCAGGTGTGAGGCCATGGCAGGTGAGGCGGAAAGGAGAGAGGAAAATTCCAGAGCTACCGAGAGGTGGTTTCCATAGAACCTGATGGCCATTTAGATGCAGAGACTCAGGCATATGGTGGTATCTGGAAATGACTCCCCAGGAAGAGAACAGGAAGAGGAACAATTTGCTCTCTGAATGTCAGTCTTTGATCAAATTCATGGGCAGATGCTTCTCGCACAGACCAGAACAGACGGACTTGAAATCTCTCTCCATGTTCCTTCCCAGCCCTCCGGGATCATTGGCCTCTGTGTTATCAGCCCTGCCAAGAGAGTCTCGATTCTGACACAATGTATTTGAGCCAGCCTGGGAAGATCTGGGAAGTTTACTCTTGACCTATCTGCCATTTTTAATAAACAAACTCAAGACAGATTTTATTTGTATAACAAGCCACCACCTTGAGTTGCAAAGTAGTCACAGAGCTTTCATTCTGTGTATGTTACATCTGCGTATATTACCAACTTTTTAGGATTCATATTTAAGCATTTTTACCATTTGGTTCTATGCTTTGTTTGCAAATACTGTTGGGTGACATTTCAAATATATAAATAGAAGAAACTAAGAAAACCTGAGTTTGCCTGGATTGTTTGTTAAAGAAGCTAATAACTGGGATGCTAATGCAACCGCATTTAGTATAATGTTTTCCTGGTTTATTTTTGCAGAGGTAGCTATGTCTTCATGCGTCACATACACACCACACACAGACACACCGCAGAGATAGATTCAGGTCTCCCAAGCTTCCACCTCACCTGCTAATAAATAATTCAAGTCTTTGAGCTCTCTAAAAATTCCGCATCTTATCCCCATTATTTTTCACAGCTAAGAGGTGATTAATCACCCCAACTGTGGAAAATTTGCCTCTTAAACTACAATCACTCTATTTCCCCTGCTGAGTATGCTTACAAAAAGCCAGGCTCAGAACGCCTTTGGCTTGGTCACAGCACCAAGATAGCAGTCTACTCCATGCCACTCGTGCACCCTTCCCCTCATTGCAAGCCATGTGCTTAACTTCGGGCAGGGAAAAAAAAAAAGTATATATAGATATATATATCTATATATGGCTAAAACTGGAAAGAAATTACCAAGATAAACAGTACAAAGGACTGAGAATGAAAGCCCTTACATTTGAGACAAAATTGGATTATTTCTTGGAAAGGCTTTCGAGACAGGAATCTGTGGGCAGAAGGAGAAAGAAGTTCCTTTTGTGTAGCTTGTGCATGTAGGCAGAAGAAATAAAAGAAGGAAAGGCTTTGGCAGTCTGTTGCTAACAAAGTCCTTAACTTGGGCTCCATCTTCTAGGGCTGGGGAGAATCAGAGAGTTTTCTTGTACTCTAGAGAGCATCGCTGTAAGACACTGCCCACCCTCCCTGTTCCCTGGGTGGGCAGTTGTGTCTCCCTTCCTGAACCTGGGAGAATGCTGAGTCAGATGGCTTTGTTTGATCAGTTACAAAAGAAAGGTGAGTGGGGGATTGACGTGCTTTTTTCGTTCATGCTCAGACACAAGAAAGTCAGACCCATTGCCACTGTGTTGCTTGGCAAAAGATATCCTTTCATCAGCACAGAAGGACAAGGCTTTGGGTAAAAAAAAAAAAAAAAATCCTACATTGCTCACACTCTGGGTGATGCTTTTAATCATGTACATTTCTGCCATGTCCCTCCAATTAGAATCTTTTCTGAGAGCTCACTTTCTGGCAGCCACATTTTAGTGTTGTGGCTCGCCCACTGATAGAGGCCTGCCGCTGTCTTTGGGATCTGGTAACCTGAGTTTTTCTTTGGTCAAAGTTTTGCAAAAGGTGTGGTCAGCGCAGCACTGGCTGGAGATTATGGAAATGAGGACCGAGCTGGGGAGTCAGCAGGATTTAAGTGCTTTGGGAAGCACACGCAAGGATTTGTTGATTCACTACAGTTGGTCAATTGCAAACATTTTCAAACCCTCCTGGGTGCTAGTGTAAGAGCTAAATATAGGAATAAACTCCACATGTGAGAGAATTCAAAATAGCATCAAACAACAGACTCGGAAATATTTGGAGGAGGCCCTGTCTGCAAATCTCACCAAAAGACAAGGAAAAATCCTCAGGGGACCTTGGATTCATTGCAAGATTCAGACACCTCGGTGGATCGGTTTCTACAATGAACGTATTCCTCGAGATATGTTAGATGAACCCATTCATCCGTGAGTCCTCAGTAGCTAGTTCGTCTCTGGATTTCTCATTCACAGCAGTGCTAAAACAATTTTCCAGGAAAAGACGTTAAGTAGCTATTGGGGGGGAGGGTGGTCGGTGATGAGTTTCATGAGAAAGAAATCGATTTCTCAGGTGGACCTGAGCTCCCGAAACGTGCAATTGCAGCGGGAGGGAGAGCCATCGTCACAAAGGGCGGTCAGCCCCCAATGAAGACAGGATTACTAGAGCTGTAAGAGTAATGACGAATTAGCTAACATTTATTGAACATTTGCTGTTTTTCATTCGTCCAAGGCCCCATAGCTGAGAAGTGGCAGAGCCTTGACGCGGACCCAGAGTCTGTGATGGAGAGCCCTGGCTTTTTGCCGTCATCCCACCAGCCAGGCCAGTGGGACCCTGGGTTTCCCCGGCTATGGTGAGAACTAGCCAAGGAGGGCAAAATTTCGTGTTTCGAATTTTGGTACCAGGTCATTGCTCAGCTCACGCTGGACGGACGCACAGGTGTGTGTCTCACAACTCCAGGAAAAGCTGCTCACACCACGGTTTAGGGGACCGCCGTGGCAGACTGACAGCTGGCCGTGAACTCTGGCTCCGCCATTTCTAGTCTTCCACTAGTACAAGTGTGACACCTGCACTGCTAAAAAGCAAAGGACTCTGGCCCAAGGCCCCTAGTTGTGCGGCAACGTCAGAACTGGACTGCAAAGGACATCTCTACGCTCTACGCTCTGGCCCTCTCCTTGCAATGATTTCTGCTCGCTATCCTGCAACGCAGGCTCTACTCATAGCTGCTGAATAAATCCAGCATGCACACAGGGTTCTGGGCAGGGACAGGAGGAAGTAGAAGGCAGAAATCTCTAAAACTGCTAGGGCACCTGGGTGGCTTAGTGGTTAAAGCCTCTGCCTTCAGCTTGGGTCATGATCCTGGGGTCTTGGGATCGAGCCCTGCATCTGGCTCTCTGCTTGTCGGGGAACCTGCTTCCTCCTCTCTCTCTGTCTGCCTGCCTCTCTGCCTACTTGTGATCTCTATCTGTCAAATGAATAAATAAAATCTTAAAAAGAAAAGAAAAGAAACCAGTCTACCCCAGAGAAGGCAAAGAGGAATGCTTGCCATCGACTTGGATGAGATTCCTGGGGATTTTAGAGGGTGGCAGGGGGGAAAGGGGTGGGGTGCAGAAATCAGACTTCAAGATTCCAGGAATTTATTGTGGTTTCTCATTTTAAATAAATACTCTGGTACCTAACTTTGCAGCAATTCTTAAAGTAGGCCCCCCAAATTGTATAGACACCAGGCCCATAAAGCCTGGATATGTCCCTAATTGTGTATCCATTCTGTTAACCATGGTTACCTGGACTAGGGAGAAAGCCCTGAGCCAGGCTGAGCAGTCGGACCTTCACTTCCATAGAGCTGTCCTTAGAGCCAAGGCCACCAGGCCTCTCTGTAGGGCACAGACTTGGGAGGCACATGGGGCAGAGGCTTGGCACCTCCCACCAGGCTCGGGGAGAAGTCAGGCTGCTGAGAAAAAGGATTTAGAAACAGTTGAGCAGAAAGGTAAATACAAGAGACTATAGGGAAAGAGAGAGAGAGAAGGAGAAGGAGAAACCTCAGTTTCTCAAGATTTTTAAGATCCTGGTTCTAGCTCTTTCTGAAGCCCTTTTGCCCTTCCTGCCCTGATCTTTCCTGCCTTAAGCCTCACCTTGTCCACGTGGGTTTCTCTTCTATGTAACCAAATGATCCCTGACAACTCTTTTCTCCAGGTGACTTCGTGTGACTCTGCCTCTGGGGGCCTCTGTTTCCTCATCTGTAAGATGCTAGAGAGAGCACACGTATTTGAGTTCCTTTTCTAGCCCCCTGACTATAGGAAAGCATTCTGTAAAACAAAGCAGGGTCAAGTCACAGGGATGCCTCTCTATTCCCCCAGGCCACCAGCCCCAGGCCGTAACCAAGCCACAGCAGCCAAGGCCAAGAGCTCTGAGAGCTGTCAGAGCAGAGGCTACTGTCCCTTCCAGAAACCAGGGGTGCAGGAGGGAAACATGAACCCAGGCTCCCGGGGCATGAAGTCCATACTCCAGCACTCGGATCTGGCAGGGAGGAGACAGGAGGCTGGCACGCCGACCCACCTGCACTCTCAGGAAGGCTCCATGGGTATTTACAGCTCCCAGGGCCTGCTGGAAACCGAGGCAAAGCGTTTTTATTACCTACCCTTCTGCCAGCCCCTTGGAGCAGGTACAAGGTTAGTGACGCTGCGGTTTCCATCGGAGTCTACGCCGCATGGGGAACCTCAGACAATCTGTGTCCCCTTCTAATGCACGTGGCCTTTCATGAGGACCGCGGCCAGCCCCAAAGGAATGCTGGCTGGGAAAAACAGAAGAAAATGCAGCTGTAAGGAATTAGGTTAGACAAAAGAAGAAAAGGAAAAAAAAAAACCACTCTTCCCTAGAGCGGTAGTAGGACAGTGCTGTATATTAAAAGGGACAACGTGTGAAGGAAATCTCAGGATATTTTTAGAAAGAGCGGACAGCTTCCGCCTGGAGATGGCTGGCTGGCTGCAAATGCGGTCTGGCTGAGAGGCTCTGGAATAGATTTGAGGAAATCTGCGTCCCTACCAAGCCTCGATGGCCACCGAATCCATCAGAAGGTCTCTCTGTCATCACACCAAATTCCCAACGATCCCATCACATTATTATCCACTCTCTTCTAACTGCCTAGAGAGGCCTGGTCTTTTGAGCCGACTATGACTTTACTCCTTCCAACCCGCATCACTGCCAACCCCTGCCCTCGCCGTGGAGGTGAGGCCGACCAGCCAGAGTCTAGACGCGATGAGCAAACCGGTGAATCTCTTCCAGAGACTGAACTGACAGCTGACTAACTCGGGACACGGGACCCCGCGTTCCTCATTCGAGGTGTCTACATGTATTACCAACCCTGAGGACACTTGGCCTGCATGCTCAGTGCCCACATTGGGTCCAGCTTCCGTCATAAAGCAGCAGCTCACTGCGTTGGTCTCTGGCGGATGCCTGCATTTCAAGGAGCTTTTGGTGGAAGGCAATGACATGGGGCCAAGTTATTTGGTAAAGTTGCATCCCACTGGGATGGGGTAGTGGGGTTGGGGGGAGAGGGGCGGGGCTACCAGTAAGGCACTCAGCCTGCCCAGAAGAGACTGCATTATTTATTCAATATTTGTTCATCAAGTATTCATAGCTTCAAAATGCCTCTTTCTACATTCACCTTCTCCACTTGCTCTAGATTCTCTAGATTCCCGTCACCCAGGGACGAGGAACCAAATGACACTGACATTTCTTAGTACCGGGCACTATGTGCTTTATGGATATCACCTTATACAAATCTTCCCTAGATTTCTGAAGCGACCTTCTAGATGGTATTCATCCATACCCCGCACGGTTGCCAGAACGTCCTTCTAACGCATGCTTCCCACTTGAAAATCTTGATAGCTCCTCATTGCTTTCTGGAAGAACTGAGGTGACTCAGCCCTCCACAGTGTGCTCTGGCCTCCTCAGCATCTTCTTAACCACCTCCTACAGAGATCCCATAGACACGCCTGGACTACCACTCTGAACTCAGGACGTATTTCCATCCTGAGCCCCTTGGAAATACACTTATTTAAACTGCCTCCCCATCGCTTCTCGGCCTTTTGGCTAAGATCAAGTGTAAACTGCCTCCCCACACTTCCCATTTGGCAAATTCCTTTTCGTTTGCCAAGATTCTGCTTAAATATCATTTCCTAAACTTCCCAGGTAGAATTAATTGGGCCTTTTTTCTTCTTATGACACTTTATGTAAATCTCACCTGTAGCATAGCTCACATTGTATTAAAGATTCACTGTTGGGGGCGGTGATGGGTGGCTCAGTTGGTTAAGCACCTGCCTTAGGCTCAGGCCATGATCCTGGGATCCTGGGATTGAGCCCTGCACTGGGCTCCCTGCCCAGCAGGGCATTGGCTTCTCCCTATTCTCTCTGCTCCTGCTCTCTCTCTCTCTCAAATGAATGAATACAAGATTTTTTTTTTAATTTAAAAAAAAATGGACTGTATGTCACTCAGGGTAGTGAAATGCTATGATAAACAACTCATGAATTTCCATGACTTGCCACAACAAAAATCTATTTCTTGCGCATGCAATAGTCCAGTGAGAATGAGAATGCTGCTCGGAGAGGCTCCCTGCCGAGTAATGACTTAGAGATCCAGGCTGAACCCCTAAGACCTTGGAGTTAGTTCTTCACTCAGAACCACAGAGACAGTAAAAAAAAAAAAAAAAAAAAGAATGTAGGATAGAGTGGGAGAGTTTTAGGGACCCAGCCTAGTCCAATCTCCATCACCACTCCAACACAACAGGACTTCAATCAATCATAGCCGCTAGCTGAACTTCTCGTAGGACTCTCCATCTACCATACTGCTGATTTGGGACCTAAAAATATCTTTGAGAAGATTAAGTATCCATTGTCTGGTCTATAGTAATACTACAGCCTTTGCAATTTTTAGTGGATCCATTCCTCTGAGAGAGGCCATTATAAGATTTTGGGTACTAACAAGAATTTTTATATTACAGGCCTGCTAATATGAGACGACCAGCACATGTTTATAGCTTCCATTTTTGTCTCTTAATATGCAGTTACTCACTGCAATCTATGAAATTAAGTAAACAGAAATTAAAAGGTAAATCTAGGCTTATCATATTTATCATTAATCATACAGAATGAATCACATTGTCAGCACTTCTAAAACTCTTAAGGGATTTTTTTGACACCACCTTCAGTTCTGTGTCATACTTGTTGAAAGATAACCTTCTCTAGTGCATGCAATGATTGTTTAAAATAAATAAATAAATAAAAATATATTGTTGAAGACTACATCAAAAACGAATGATTTACTATATGTTGGCTAAATGCACATATTTTAAAATTGTAATTAATTAATTAATAATTGACCAGCATTCTCACCTCTTCCACGTAAGCCTTGGGATTATTCAAAGAATACAGTTCTTCAGAGTAAACAGGTAAGTTCTCAGCTGACACATAGGACATTTGACATGGTCCCCTAAACCAAGTTCAAAGAGAAGATAGGTAGGAAATTTCTATTTTTTTAACTAAATTTGAGAAGTGGACAAATTCCTCCCTAATGCAAAACAAAACAAAAACAAACCAAAAACAAGCTGGGGGACATAGGAGTGAATATATTTTAATTGGCATTTAGAGGTCAGTGAATCAAAAGAATAACTCAAGCTTTGATTTCTAAAGCTCTTCTGTCTCTCATTAGCCCTGGTGATGGTCCATGGCACTGACAAAAGAAACTAAGGCAGGGAAGGGTTGACTGGTTGGCAGTGATCACACTGTAAATTATAGGTTTCTCCAGGACCTGTTCCTGCCTCCCAGCCCAGGGCACAGTCCAGGAACTGAGGCACAAATCAAGTCCACTGGAGCTACTCTCAAACATTTCCATCACCTTCTGCTCGTTCCTCACCTCACTTCCGGTTGAGTTTCCCTCCCAACTACCCACTGATGCACCCTTAGCCAAGTCTGTTCAGTGATCCTTATGTCATTGAATCCAATGGATCTTTTCCATCCTCACCTTGTGTCATACCTAAGCAGGGTTAGACTCAGAAGCCCACTGCTTTCCTTTTGAAACATTAGCCACCCTCATGGTTCCTCCTCCTCTTGCTACTCCTTCTCTATCTCCTTCCCCTGTTACCTTCTCTATCCAAGCCACCACCAAAGATTTCTATTACTAAAGATACCATCCTAGATCCTCCTCTTTTTTCTTTCTGTATTTTCTCTTATCCGTGCTCATGGTTTCAATAACCACTTTTTCATGAATAAACTCCAAATTGCGTATTTCCAGCTAATATTATCCTTTGAGTTCCAGGTCTGTACCATATGTTCACTTCTACTTACAAATTTACTTTGAAATTTAAAACACTTCAAATTTACTTTGAGACCAAGTCCAAACCTTCTTCCCTACATCAGACTTAGTCCTCTTCCAATGTCTACACTAGCAAATAATGCTTCTGTCACTCCAGTTGTGTAATTCAAAAGACTTAGAGTCATTCTTGATGCTTCTCCTTCCCTCACTCTTCACATTTCATCCATTACAAAATCTTGTTCCTTTTACCTCCTAAACATCTCTCAAATACATATGCTTCGCTTCTTCTAGAGCCCCACACCCCACCATGTCCCGACTGGACCACTTCAACACGTATTTAAGTGTTCTCCTTGCACCCACTCTTACCATCTCCCAGCCTGTCCTCCATACTGCAGCCAAAGAGATAGTTTCAAAATGTTAACCTACTGATGGTTGCCATCATGTCTTCTTCCTTGTCCCATCTGAGTCCTCTTCTAAATGCTCTTAGGAAAAAGATCAGATCCTTATCATCAATAAGAAAATCTTTGTGCACCCTATCTCCTACCCATCCCAGAGCCTCATTTCACACCACGGTCCCCCTTGCTCTCTGAATTCCGATTATTCTGGTCTTTCAACTCCTTGACCTTCCCCAGGTCCACCCTACCACAGGATAGACTGACTCCACAAAATCAGGGGGCTCTTTTCTGCAAAATCCCCTCACAGCACTAAATGCTTCTCCCTCACAGAACCTATCAAAGCAGGAATTTTACATTTTATTATGTGTTCATCTGGCTGATGTCTGTAGATTCCCATTAAACTATAAGATTAAAGAAAGTGAAACCATTTTTTTTTTTCTCATCATTTTGCAGCACCCATCACTATGCCTGGAACATACTAACACTCAATAGAAATTTGTCCACTGAATAACAAAATTAAATGTATCGATTAAATAATTAAGCAATATTAGGTTTTCTTGGGTTCCCTCTGGTTTTGATGTTATGTTTACATATTACTCAGATTAGATGGCCTATTATATAATGGACAGTTTTTCCTTGTATTTGCACTAAACTCATCCTGCCCAAGATTCAAATTATTTCCTTTTGTGAAAAAAGTTTCAGGACAATTGGGTGAACAAGTCTATGTTCATATTTTTTTTTCTTCAAGATGACTGGAGATTCATCCTGGTGTTTAAAAGTAATGACAACACATTTTCCAGAAGGAAGAGGTCAGGGAAGGTGGCTATGAGGCAGGAATATACCTGAGTGAGGGTTCTGGGTTAGGATCAGCAGATCAGGACACTAGTGCCAGCTCTGCCTCAATCCAGCAGCTTCACCAGGAGGAAATAATCTCCTCCCCTAGACCATAGGTTGTTCATCTTGGAAATGACAGGGTTGTTCTGAATGGAGAACCTTCTGCCTTAGGCATGTGATGTGATTCATGAGAATGACTGTCCATCCCACTGCCTGCCATCTCCCTGTAAAACCAGAATTCTCCCTGTGGGGAGAAGGTCTTTGAGAACCCAAGGTCTTTCCTTCTCCATGGCTAAGGTTTTCCCAGTAGCTCTTGACCTGTAATGTACAACAAGATTGTCCTGAGAAACTGCACTCAGCCATTATATGGTACATCTTTAACATTTTACATCTGCCGGACATTCATCTTCCTAAGATCAAGAAGGAGAAGACTGTTGTCTAATCCATCAATATTCCATTTCTAGAAACAATTTAAGTCAGAAGAGCAGGTGCCATACTCTGGCTTTTCATCGTAAAAGGAAATCCTCAGGATCGTGAGTCAGGACTCCTGTGCCAAGCCCTCCACTGACTGGCTGTGAGCTTTGCACATGATCACTCAGCTTCCCTGTATTTCAGGATTTAATTTTAAAAACGTGTATTTAACTGACTTACTTCATTGGATGGTTATGAAAACCATATGAGACAGCACCTTTGAAAAAATCTGAAAAATGTAAAGTGCAATAAAGGTGGGTTTTTGGATGACCAAAAGATGCCCCAAAGGAACAAAGGCGTGTGGAGTCACTATGACATTTATGTCATAGAAATTACACTTCCAGCAGCCATTTGGTGCCAACCTCCAGTAGAAAAAGATGTTAACTGCTCAATGCCTGCATTTCCTCCACAGTCCAACTCCACAGTGTTCCAAAAGTTCTAGACACCTCCAAGTGCTCATTTGAGAATTTCAGGATTATTTAGTGAAGTCACGGTTTACCTTGCAGGGTGATAAAGGATTTAAACTCACATGTTAAGGAAAATGACAGCAACATCAACAGGTAAATATCAATAACCCATGGATAAAAATTTGTTAGAGATAATCTCACTCAGAATATTAAGTAGACTGAAAAAAACAAAACAAAACAAAACAGTATTACCCAAGAAAATCTACTCATTCTTCTAGTTAAGCAGTAACATTTTCAGGACCATCAGAGACTAATTCCTCCAAACCAACTGATACTCAAAAATAGAATGGAAGTTTTTGCTTCTATGGTCATTTGATTTCCCACAAGGGTGCTAAGACCATTCTATGGGGAAAGGAGAGTCTTTTCCACAAATTGCGCTAGGAAAACTGGATATCCACATGTAAAAGAATGAATTTGGGCTCTTGCCTTATACTACATACAAAAATTAACTCAAACTGGAACAAAGAACCCAAACAATGAAACTCTTAGAAGAAAGCAGAGGGTAAAACCTCAAGATATTGCATTTGGCAGTGATTTCTTGGATATGGCACCAAAAGCATAGACAGCAAAAGAAAAAAGAAATGGGATTTGATCAAAATGAAAATCTGTTGTACATCAGAAACCAATATAAGGAGAGTGAAAAGGTAACATATGGAATGGGAGAAAATATTTGCAAACCATATATATAAGGGATTAATATCCAGAAATATATTAAGAATACCTGAAGCCCAAAACAACAACAAAAAACCCACAAACAACCCAATTCAAAAATGAGCAAGGGACTTGAATTGACATTTCTCCAAAGAAGATACACAAATGGCCAAAAAGCCCATGAAAAGATGCTCATCATGAGACATCAGGAAAAAGAAAATCCAAACCACAGTGAGATAGCACTTCTTACCCATTAGGATGACCATTATTTTTTAAGACAAGAACAACAGCAAAAGAAAATTACAATGTCGGTGAAGATGTGGAGAAGATGGGACATTTACACATTGCTGGTGGGAGGGTTGAATGGTGCAGCCACTATGTAAAATACTTTGGCAGCTCCTCGAAAAATTAAAACATAGAATTACTGTATGACCTAGCAATTTCACTCAGAGGTATAGACCCAAAAAACTGAAAGGAAGACTCAGACACCTGTGTTCATGGCAGCATCGCCCATAATAGCCATAAGATGGAAACCACCCAAATGTCCATCAACGGATGAAAAGATAAACAACATGTGGCATATACCTACAATGGAATGTTATTCAGCCTTAAAAAGGAATGAAATTGGAACTCCTGCTACCAAACAGATGAGCCTCGAAGTCATTAAGCTAAATTAAGTGTCAGATATAAAAGAAGAAATATTATATAAGCCCCTTTGTATGAGGTACCTAGAATGCACCACTTCAGAGACAGAAAATAGACTAGAGATTATGAGCAGCTAGTAGGAGGAGGGAATGAGAAGTGAAAAAGATAGTTTCTCTTTGGGATGGATAAACAGATATCCATCTCTTTGGAGATGGATACAGGCGATGGCTGCACAACATTGTGAATGTACTTGAGGCTACGGAATCGTATGCTTAAAATGTTCCAAATGGCAAATTTTATGTTATATGTATTTTACCATAACTATAACAGTAGGATGGAGGTCCTGACACAATGGAAAATTGTTCTCCCTTTGTTACAGATAGGAGGTATGTTCTATTTATCTAAGGAGCTTAAAACCCAGGAAGGGAAGGCGAAATTGATGGAAAAAAGCCCATGGCTGAACTGCCCAGTGCCTCCTAAAGCCCCCATTCACACTTGCCAATCTAAGATTTTTGGCAATCAGTCAACTTTCTTTTTCCCTCTTTCAAATACTTTTCATGATGGCAAATAAAGATGTCAAGCCTAAGCACCCTCCTATCTCTGGACAAATGAGATGTCACGCGGTCATTGTTTTGGTCTGCCCAGCAAAGAGCACAGCAGGAGGACTTTGGATAAGGCTGGAATGCCCCAGCTTGCTCAGACCAAGTACGGTCTTCACAAGTGGGGGGATGGGAGACAGCTGGGAATAAGGAGCAAGAACATGTACACCGAGGACTCCAGTAGTGGTCATTTCCCTCTGCCTTCCTACAGGAGACACCTTTGAAATACACAGGCTCCAATGTGACAGATGTGAAATCCCTACAGAAGATAGGCCTGGGGAGGTTATGAGTGAGGGAACTGGGGTCCAAGCACCGGGTACAGCTCCTCACTGGGCCATTGGCAAGTTGGCTCTCCTCACTGTGCTTTTCTTTTCTTTTCTTATTAAAGATTACTTATTTATTTGAGAAAGAGAACACACAAGCAGGGGGAGCAGCAGGCAGGGAGAGGAGGAGAAGCAGGCTCAGTACTGAGCAGGAAGCCTGAAGCAGGACTCCATCCTAGGATCCCAGGATCATGACCTGAGCCCAAGACAGATTCTCAGCTGACTGAGTCACCCAGGTGCCCCTGTGCATTTCCTTCTTTATAGAAACAGATAATCCTATGATAGAGCCTAACCTACTAGGTTCTTGTGATGATTTTGAAGTATTAATCGACATTAGCTATTACTGTCAATCAATGTCAGCTATTATGATCAGAGAACATGGTAAAGATCCCGAGCTGTAATGAAGAGTCCCAGTATTGAGCAAACAGGAGAAAATATTGCTGTGGGGGTATACTGTGTCTGTGTGAGCTCACACTGTGACTGTGTATGTGATTTGTTTATGACTTTCAGGCAGAGTTAGGTTAAGAGTTGCCTAAGATCTGCTACCAAGCTGCTTCCTAACTTCTACCTGAAATGCTCCTTCAGAAGCACAGCTACTTCACAGGCAGAAGGGCTCGATGATTTTAAAATCGGACTTGGTGGAGTGTTTTTCTTCTTACCAGCTTCCCTAAGTGACAAAATCACAACTGCACCCAAGCTAGCTGGGCTCAAGTTATAGAAGCTGGAACCTAGTTCTTCCAAGCTCTTCTCTGCCCTCTTGCTCCTCTGTGGCAGCTGTCCCATGCCACCCTGATTCCAGCTATGCTGGACTCTTCTTTCATGATTCTACATCTCATCCCTGAAGGTGAGAGAGCTTATGCCCTCTTCTTTGGGTTTATGTCCCTTTTTAGGAAGTACGTTCCTGGCAACTGTGCTACCTCCCTCTGCTCAGGAGGGCACATACCTCTGTGGGTTTCCTTGATCTGAGCAACCGAAACTTCATCCAATAGCTACCATTTCATGCTAAGCAAAGAGGTCAGAGGTCTCCTAGCAATACTGGGAAATCTATGGTTCCTGAAGAGCCAGGAAGTCCATAATCAAAGGAAAATGTGACATAAGAGACATCAGCATTCACTGGAATTATAGAGAAAGTTGATCAGGAAGAAACCAGTGAGAGAGAACAGATAAAAAGTAGGCACAGGTTTATGTAGTAACCCACAAAGCTACACTATCTCATAGGTTCTTCCATTTATCACCATCCGTCTCAAAGGAAAGAAGAAATCTAAACCTGGATGCTAACAGTTGTACCAGCAAGGATTCTCACCTTCCGGATCAGGGGCACAGCTCCCATTCTTCAGGGCGGAACAACAGCCACAACAGAGATGGGGCAAGGTTACATTCCAGACTCCTGGAAGAGGAATCATCCAACAATAGGACAATTCCCAACATCTGTGATCATGACCAATACAGATCCAAGAGACCCACCAGCTTCATGACAAACTTCTGCTTTCAGAGAAAGCCATCAGTCTAGGGGACAGAATGCTGCAGACCCCAAAGAATGGAGTGCTATACCCTTCACTTACCTAACTGCACAGAGATTTGTTGTAATTAACAAGAACTATCTTTCTTTAGGCTTCCTTTCATTCCCCCCACTGTGTGTGCTGGGGACCTGGTAGGAAGTACACAAAGGATGACTGTGGGGAAAATATTAAGAGGAGGAAGGCAAGCTATCTGAGGAGTTAGTGCTGTAGAAGAGAAACACAGCAGAAAGAAAAAACTGCTGTGGAATATTTCAATTTGCATTTCCATTTGCTTGCCCTTCTTGTAACATAGACTCCCAAGAGTAAGAACCTTAGTCTCCAAACCCTACCAAGAGGCTGCTCATCTTCAACCAATGAACGTTATACAGAGGTTTGTAATAAGGAAAACTGAACATTTTAAAAGATGCCAATTCTTTCCCAGTTATAATTAAAATACGAAAGGGTATTCTTTGGGAACAAAGCAGTTCTGAAGTTCATCTGAAAAAATAAGTAAAGATATCATAGAAGAAAATTTTGATAAAATAAAAGCAATGAAGGAATGCTAGCCCCATCAGATACTGAAACACATTTTAAAGTTATAATATGTAAACCTCCATGGTACCAACCCTAGAAACTGAGAGGTCAACTGAAGTAAATAAACATACTAGCAGTAAATCTTGCATAAAATACAATCAGTTTAAAAGGTGGTATCGATACTCAGTAGGGAAAGACAGAATTGCTCAAAAACTGGATTTGGTGTAATTGCTAAGTTTTCATAAAGAAACTAGGCCAGCTCTTACTAGATATTGCTCTTAAGTCCCCAACCCTCGACTGTCCCAGCTCTGTGTAAGTTTGTCAACTCCGTGTCACCCTGGCTCAGGAACCATTGCCTTGCTCTCTCCCACTCTGGCCCTCTCATCTGGGCTCTGCCCGTGGTCTCTATTGCCCGCTACCTTCCTGAGATCACAGTTCTGATGGCATCATCACACCCCCACACACTGTTGGCATGACTCAGCATGAGCAACACACACCACCCTTCCACACCCATTCACTTCCGGGGCAAAGTACGATCACACCCCCCAACAATTCCCACCACAAGTCCAGAATCAGGACATCTTAGAAGATCTGGAGTTCATGAAAAGTAAGTATTCAGTGGTTTCCAGGGGAGGGAGGGATGAAGAGGCAGAGCACAGAGGATTTTTAGGGCAGTGAAACTCTTCTGTGTGATGTTATTAAGGTGGATACATGTCATCACACTTTTGTCGAAACCCATAAAATGTATGGTTAAGAAACAAATTATTCTAGGGGCGCCTGGGTGGCTCGTGGATTAAGCCGCTGCCTTCGGCTCAGGTCATGATCTCGGGGTCCTGGGATCGAGTCCCGCATCGGGCTCTCTGCTCAGCAGGGAGCCTGCTTCCCTCTATCTCTCTCTCTGCCTGTTTCTCCGTCTGCTTGTGATCTCTCTCTGTCAAATAAATAAATAAATAAAATCTTAAAAAAAAAAAAATAAATAAAAAATAAAAGCCTGAGAAAAATTTCTAAAAAAAAAAAAAAAAGAAACAAATTATTCTAATACTTATTAAAATGGTAAGGAAAACTTCATCCAGGATTATTGTAACAGCATCAAGACCATCACAATAGGGGTGAGAGATCAAGCTCAACTCCAAATACAACAAAGGCAGCTGGAGATTTATAACCATTGAGCAGAGTGAGGGGTCAGTGGGTGGACAGTTACTAAAAGGGGGCATCAAAGGTAGGGGGGTTCTTGTTAACCTGGATTAACAGGATTTTGTTATGAAGGCAGGACATGATGATCAGTTATCAGCAGTGAGACAAGAGGAATTTGCTCGGATATCAAGTGTGGGGTGTTCTTACTAAACTGACTTAACAAGCTTCTTCCAAGACTGGATGGTGCAGGCCTGGTGTGGTCAGGACAAGGGTCAACATCAAGGCCTGGTCAAGAAATGGGTCCAGAGGAACCTAACTGAAGTATGGTATGGTTGACGACAGTCTTGGTCAGTACAATGCCAGGAATGAACCCTGATGTAAACTATGGACTGGGTGATACTGATGTGTAATGGAGGTTCACCAGTGGTAACAAACGTACAGCTGTGGTGTGGGATGTTAAGAGTGGGGAGTGGTGAGGGTGGAGGGGACAGGAGGAGGAGGGGACGAGAACTCTCTAGACCTTCTTCTGTGAACCTAAAACTGCTCTAACAAATAGTCTATTAAAATTTGTTTTTCGGGGCGCCTGGGTGGCTCAGTGGGTTAAAGCCTCTGCCTTCGGTTCAGGTCATGATCCCAGGGTCCTGGGGTCGAGCCCCGCATTGGGCTCTCTGCTCAGTGGAAAGCCTGCTTCCCTTCCTCTTTCTCTGCCTGCCTCTCTTCCTACTTGTGATCTGTCAAAATAAATAATTTTTTTTTAAATTTTGTTTTTCTAAGGAAATGGGAAATTGAGTAACTTCTGACTATGTCACAGATGGCAGGACCAGATCTGGACCCTTCAAAAGGCAAGAAGTTTCCAGCCAGATTACCAGCCATGGCACCCACTCCCCCTGGGAGGTTCAGTCATCTCTGCTGTGCCAAACAGAGAGAGTGCCCAGTGTTCATGCTGGTCCCCTCTCCCCTATCATCTCTCTCCACTTCTCTGTTCTTGTTGTGGACACTGTGGACAGACTACCCAAGAGCCACTCACAACACCCCCTCACTGCTCTAATAAGAAGCTATTAGGGGGTTTGGGGAATGCTTTTAAGGCCATAGACTGAGCTAGTATATCTCCTTTAGTCTTTCGTCCTTTTTCCATTAATCCTGCCTGGGATGTGGAAAGTATGTCCAGGGCAGCCATCTTGTGATTATGAGGATGAAAGCCCAAGGCCATAGTAATAAAGTGAAAAGAGAGAAAGAGGTTGGGATATTGAGGTCATTGCGAACACTAGATTGCCTGTACCCAAAAGTTTTTGCCTGAGACAAATCCCTTACTTACTTTTCAGTTCCTGAGAGTTGGGTTTTTGTTACTTCTAGCCAAACATAATGTCAACTGACAAACTTCCCCACTTCCCAAATAAGCAGGAGGGGCAGATCAGCCATCCTCCTGCACAAACAAATATATAACTGGGATGCAGGGGACCTTACTTTTTAAAAATGATTTTAAGGGGCACCTGGATAGCTCAGTCAGTTGAGCATCCAACTCTTGATTTCGCCTCAGGTCGTGATCTCAGGGTCATGGGATTGAGCCCCGCATCCAGCTCCATACTGGGCATAGGGCCTGAGATGCTCTCTCATCTGAGAGAGATGCTCTCTCTCCCCCTTCTTCTGTCCCCCTGCCCTCCTCACATACACTCTCTCTCTTTAAAAATAAATAAATAATTTTAAATAAATTATATAAAAATATATATTTAAATATATATTATATATTATATATTTTATATAAGTATATAAAATACATATAATAAATAAACTTAAAAATAAAATTTAAAAAATGATTTTAAGTGGAAAAGCGTTATCTCTTTCCACAGAATTTACCACTCATGATTGCAATGATTCTGTCCTCTTCTTCTTCCCTAGGATTCTACTTTGATGCATAGAGAGTGGGAAAAGGTGTTAATTGTGATAGGATTCATTATGTGATTTCTAGTCCACTAAAAATCTGTTTTTAAAATATTTAAGACCAGAGAATGTAATCCATTGCATCTGAAGATACACTGTCAAGTAACTGTAGTCTAAACTAGCGGTGATCTATATGGGCTCTTGAAGTGACTAGCGGTGATCTGCGTAGGCTCTAGAAGTGACTAGCAGTGATCTGCATGGGCTCTAGAAGTAACTAGTCGTGATCTGTATGGGCTCTAGAAGTGATCTTTTTAGCATATAAACCGGCTCACGCCTATAGTCAAAAATCTCTTATAGTAGGTGTATTACTTCCTTGTCCATTGATATCGTGCTGGGTCAAATGACTTGCTTTGACCTGTGGAATATAGCAGGTATGATGTGAGCAGATTTCTGAAGCATGCTTGCTGCCCTGGCTGTCTTTCTGCTATCTGCCCAAGAAGACAAAACTTGGCAGCTACTGTCTCAGGTTGAAGAGACAATCAAAGCAGTCAAGAATCCAATCTGCAGCCTGAAGCAGAGCCTTCACAACAGATCCACAGGCTCACGAGCCAAAAAATAAAGTGTGTTCTTATATACCACTGAAAATGTGAAATTGTGTGTTATGCAGCATTAGGCAGGAATAGTCGGCTAATGCACTTCTCAAAGTTTTCCAGCTCACTCCGAGTAAAGTGGCAAAGTCATCAGAATCATTTAAAAGAACCTCATGAGCCGGATCCTTTTACCTCTCTGACTTCATCTTCAACCACTTTCCTCCTTTCTTACTCTGTTCTAGATACACTGGCCTCTCTGTTTCTCCTCTAACATGTGAGGCACATTTCTGCCTTGGGACTTTGCACTTGTACCTCCTGCCTATAACCCCTTCTCTAAATTCCTAGCTGGCTGATTTGTTAATTCCCCTCAGATCTGTAAGAATCATTTCAGGGCACTTATCTGACCATCTGATTTTCAGCTGCATTCCTCAGTACTCCATTATTCCTTCCTTGCTTTTCTTTTCTGTATCTGTATGTCCTCTTCCCACCACCTCTCCATTTTGTTCCCCACAGTACTCCCACAGTCCAGGTAGAGCAGGGAATGGTACACAGTAGGTCCTTGATATTTACTCATAAATGAACACATGCGATAAACGAATGAATGAAAATCTCAAAATAAAGTAAGTAGGGATAATAAAAATGTGTTATTTAATAAAATAAATACTAAATTTTCATTTTATAAATAAATGAAAATATATAAACATAAACAAAAGAAGAAATCTAGATGGCCAAGGAAAAAAACATACATTGCCCTCATTTGTAATTAAAGGACTAGGAATTAATATCCTAGAAAGCTATCCTTTCTCCTTTCGAATTAGCAAATGTTTTAAAGAATCATAATATTCCTGTTGGTGAGAATTACCTTTAACTGGCACAAGTATTCTCATACACTGTAAGTAGAAATATGCAGAGACTAATTTTGGGGAGAAAGCAATCAAATATCTTTAAAGTCCCCATTTGTGGTTCAGTAATTTCCCTTCTAGGAATGTTTCCCAAAGAAGAAATTAATGTTTGAGGCAAGGAATTACATACCAAAAAGTTCTTTATAGCATTATTCAGAGTGACACAAATTTAGAAACAACCTAAGCAATCAATAATGGGAGAAGAGTTCAATGAATCATAGCACGTAGTTTAGTACATGACGTTTGAAAATATTATTTTAATGATATGGGAAATTGCTCACAACATTATGTTAAGTAGAAAAGGCAGAACACAAAATTGCATGCAGAGTATAATCCTCATTATGTAAGAACAAGAATATACAGAAGAGTAAAAAGCCTAGATGGAAAAGAATATATAAAATTGTTACCAGTGGTTATCTCCATGACACAGAATATGAATTATTTTCATTTTTTTTTCTTTCCTGATTTTCAGGACTTTCTGTGATAACCATATATTGCTATTACAAATACATTTCTTTTAACTCAAAAGAAAATGGGATGCAAATTTGGGACCAACCTCTCTGGTAACAGAAAGTCCACCCACGATATCAGGAAATGATGCCACAGAATGCCAAAGACTTTCTTGCCCATATTTGAGTTGGAAAACATCTTTGAATCCTAGATGGCACAAGGGAAGAAGACAGAGAGAAGAAGAAATAAAGTCTCTACTGGCTTCCATTTTCACACATTTCATATAGCACTATTTTTTTCCTCTACTAGTTTGTAGTGCCTTCAAGACAGAGACCATACTTTCTCTTTTAGTGTCCCGCACGTCCAACCTAGGCTTGGCACGCAGCGTGGCGAGCACAGGAAACACAGAGCTGAAATGCAGGTGAGCAAATGGAAATGGGAATGGAGAGAAAGGTTTGAGGGGCGGTAGAATGGAAGCATGGAACATATGGGAAGATGGGATAATGATGCCAAAGAGAAATGGAAATAGACACAAAGGAAGAAAGGCATAGAATGGAAGGAGAGAACAGTCGAGAGGATGGTGAAGACAAGTGCTGACGTCACAGTCTGTGAGGACTCTAGGAAGGCGCTGGGCTACATCCATTTCAGATCTGA
Source organism: Mustela erminea (assembly GCF_009829155.1). Taxonomy (NCBI): domain Eukaryota; kingdom Metazoa; phylum Chordata; class Mammalia; order Carnivora; family Mustelidae; genus Mustela; species Mustela erminea. The sequence continues at coordinate 23,438,727 of NC_045634.1, forward strand.
TCTATAAAAGGAAGTTCTCACCCGTTCTACATCAGCCCCAGATGATTCCTGAGTGGGTTCTACATCACCCACTGCAGAAGTCCTTGACCTTGCAGCCAGGTCTGCTCAGCAGCAGGATCACAATCAGCACCGAGTGACTCACCAGCCACTCGATAATTTGGAAAAACACAGAGATGCCAAAGGCTTGCTTTGGGTCACTTGCGGCATCTGAGGTCCATTGTGATCCAGCTCTGGTTAACAGAAATGGGGGGAGTGGATAAGAGACTATAAATATTAAAGCTGGGCATAAGAGGTGGGAAAGTAGGTCACCCCAAAGGCGATATCAATTTCTCTATTCATCTGGTGCAAAGAAGGCACATTTTTACCCAGGAAGGGGGAATGATGTGGAATAAGAAAATATGGCTGTCGGCCAAACAGGCTTGACCCATCATTCCCTCCCTCAGCACCTCTACACAGTGACACTGTCCCCACCCTTCTTCTGTTCACTGGGTGACGGAGCCTGGCCTGTGTGTGTTTCACAGTTCTCTTTCCTACCTCTCTACATTCATGTAGACATTTCCTGAGCAAGTAGCCCTGAGCTGAGCTCAACACTCTTCCTCTTCCTTTCTATGGCTTTTCAGGGGATTATGACCATGGCATGCTGGATTAGGATGGTAAGCATCTTCTCTCTTTCCTAGGGTATGGGGTAAAGAAGTCATCCCAGAGACTTAAGGGAGCTCCAGGGCAGGGCCCCAATTTCTAAAACTGCTCAAACATTTCAGAAGCTGCCAAAGAACTGGGACAAGATGACCAATGATGAACAGAGCTCAAATACTCGGGGATACTCCATTAAGTGGGCATGTCTGGACTCTGGGGTGTTAGGAGACTGCTTGGTAAGACATCACCAATGAGGGAGACCTGAAGAAAATATCCAGGTCATGGTTATTACTGAGGATCAGTCCTTATCCTTGATCAGAGGTTCAGAGACACATGTGCCATCATTCTCCATTGGAAATGCTGCCCCAGATTCTCAAAAGTATGGTCAATAGTAACAAGAGATACTTGTTTCTGCCAAGCGTGGTGTAGGTGTGCCCAGCCTCCCACATAACACAATCCCATAGGAGCTCCCTGACTGTGGATGTGGGGGAGTCATTTAACCTGTTTTATACTGGTTTCCAAATCTTTCATGGTAAATACGAGAATTTGAGCTGAGTTTATTTAAGGCATCTAGCATGAAATAGAAACTCAGAAATGGTGGTCGTTGTTATTAACACGCTATTCTAAGTGCCAAAGTTTACAAAGATGGGTAAGATATTTCCTGCCTTTAAAATCTCTAATGCAAACATAGAGACAAAGCTGAATGCACAATAACCATCCTACAAGATATGATGATGAGTAAGGTATAAATTTCTATGCCAATTTGGAAGGGGAATGATCATAACCTCTGGTGATTGGGGTGGGGAGGGAGCCAACAGGAAAGACTTTCTGGAAGAGGGAGATTTCTACAGAGGCAGGTACATGATGTGAGTGGCCAATTGTTCAGGCAGAAGGAGCAGCAGCAGAGAGACCCCAAGGCAGGAAGACAAGGGCCTGTTGAGAAACATCAAGTCATAAAGTTCAAGTATGGGAGGAGGAGAGATGAGATTAGAAGGATGTTCCGGGGCCAAGCTGTAGAAAGCCCAAATGCCAGGCTAAGGAGTTCATACTTAATTCAGTGGTCAGCAGGGAGTCATTGGAGGCTGTTGAGCAGGAGAGTCACTTTCTTTACAGCTGTGCCAGGCTAAATTAAGCATAAACAGTACTTTATAATTGGAAAGAGGAGTCTCAGAAATAGCTCTTGACTCAGAAACAGGCACAGGGAAAGGTAATGAGAAAACACGGCTCTGATCAAAGCTGGGAGGTTAATTAAATTTCTGATTATTGTGAAAGGCCATTTAAAAACCCTAGTTCACAGGGGATAACTGCTGTGGAAGGGCCCAGAAGAATAATGCTCCTCTTAACCCTTGGACAGGTGCAACAAAGGTGGGCGTTTGCTTTTCTGTGGAGGAGAAATATTTAAGGTGCTTAGTAAATGGTAGGTAGACATGCACAGGGTTGTTCTCTATAAGCCCACACCTCCCAAATACCCATGTATCTATGTACAGTGCTCTACAATATCAGGTCAGTAACTCGTTAAAAGAAATCTACACGGTAAATGATGAGTCTTTAACTTGACTTCTTATCCACAGGGCAGATGCTGAGATAAGTCAATTTGTTCCATATTGCTAAGGTTTCTCATTGTTAAAAACCTATTCCTATTACAAAGTGTTCCACAGTTATTCAAATAAGTAGTAATCTACTAACAGATCAGTTTACCATGGACCACTGGGGTTACTGCACAACTCTCCATAAACACCATTGGCAGAATTGGTCCTGAATCCCAATGTCACCTGCCTTCGGCTCAGGTCATGATCTCAGGGTCCTGGGATCGATCCCGCATCGGGCTCTCTGCTCAGCAGGGAGCCTGCTTCCTCCTCTCTCTCTCTCTCTCTGCCTGCCTCTCTGCCTACTTGTGATCTCTCTCTGTCAAATAAATAAATAAAATCTTAAAAAAATAAAATAAAAAATAAAAAAGGAAACCAGAGAATAATGCTTTCTCCAGACTGGTATTTAAAAAAAAAATGGTCACCACTGTCTACACAGCATAGTAATTAATGTTGAACTAGAACAGTTCACCATCTCAGTGTTGTACATGGTTTTGTGGTTTAGAGAATATTTTCACATCTCCTCACATGGAAGATACAACATGTATTCCCCGTAAGCAGTTGAGAACACTGAAGCTCAGAAAGATTAAGAGCACCTGGGGGGTGCCTGGGTGGCTGAGTCAGCTGAGTGATCAACTCCAGATTTCAGTGCAGGTCATGATCTCAGGGTCTTGGGATCAAGCTCCGAGTTGGGCTCTGCGCTCAGCATGGAGTCAGCGGGAGATTATCTCCCGCTCCCTCTCCCTCTGTTCCTCCCTTGTTCATGTTCTCTCTTTCACTCTCTCTCTCTAACATAACAAATAAATAAAATCTTAAAGAAAAAAAATGCTCCTGGATTTCTTCCTGGGCTACAGGGGTGGTTCAATATTTGCAAATCAATCAATGTGATACACCACATTAATGAAAAAAAAAAAAAAAAGAACCATACAATCTTTTCAATAGATGCAGGAAAAGCATTTAACAAAGTATATCAGCCATTCATGTAAAAACACTCAATGAAGTAGAGTTAAAGGGAACATATCTCAACATAATAAAGGCCATATACGGAAATGCCACAGCTAATATCATCCTTAATGCGGAAAACTGGAGAGCGGGAGGTCAGGAACAAGACAGGGATGTCCACCATCACCACTTTTATTTAACATAGTATTGGAAGGCCTAGCCACAGCAGTTAGACAACACAAAGAAATAAAAGGCATCCAAATGGGCAGGAAGGAAGTCAAATTTTCACTATTTGCAGGTGACATGAAACTCTATATAGAAAACCTGAAACACTCCACCAAAAAATTGCTAGAACTGATGCGTGAATTCAGTAAAATCACAGGATACAAAATCGACAAGTCTGTTGCATTTCTATATACCAATAATGAAGCAGCAAAAAGAGAGATTAAGAAATCAGTGCTATTTACAAATACACCAAAAATCATAGGATACCTAGGAAAAACCTAACCAAATAGGTAAAAGATCTGTACTCTGATAACTATAAAACACTGATTAAAGAGACTGAAGATGACACAATGAAGAAAAATATTCCAAGCTTGTGGACTGGAAGAAGAAATATTGTTAAAATGTCTATATGACCCAAAGCAATCTACACATTTAATGCAATCCCTATCAAAATGCCACCAGAGGAAAAGAAACAATCCTAAAATTCGTTTGGAACCACAAAAGACCCTGAATAGCCTAAGCAATCTGAAAAAGAAAACAAAAACTGGAGACATCACAACTCCAAACTTCAAGCCATATTACAAAGCTGTAATCATCAAGACACTATGGTACTGGCATAAGACAGACAAAGAGATCAGTGGAATAGAGTAGAAAACCCAGAAACAGACCCACAACTCAATGGTCAACTGATCTTTGCCAAAGCAGGAAAGAATGTCCAGTGGAAAACACAGTTTTATTGGGAAAACTGGACAGGAACATGCAAAAGAATGAAATTGGACCACTCTATTATACCATATCCAAATAAATTCAAAATGGGTGAAAGACATAAATGTGAGACAGGAAATCATTAAAATCCTAGAAGGGAATATAGGCAGCATTCTGATGTTGGCCATAGCAACTTCTTACTAGATATGTCTCCCGAGGCAAGGGAAACAGAAACAAAATTAAACTATTTGGGACTTCATCAAATGAAAGTTTCTGCAGGGTGCATGTGGGTTGGCTCAGTCAGTTAAGCGGCTGCCTTCAGCTCAGGTCATGATCCCAGGATCCTGGGATGGAGCCCCACTGTGGGCTCCCTACTCAGCAGGGAGACTGCTTCTCCCTCTGACCCTTCCCCACCTTGTGCTCTCACTCACTCTCTCTCTCTTAAATAAATGAATAATATCTTTACAAAAAAAAGTTTCTGCACAGTGAAGGAAACAATCAACAAAATTACAGAATGGGAGAAGATATTTGCAAATGACATATCTGATAAAGGATTAGTAACCAAAATATGTAAAGAATTTATAAAACTAAACACCCCAAAACCAAATAATCCAGTTAAAAAATGGGAAGAAGACAGGAAAACACATTTTTTCAAGGAAGACATATAAATGTCCAAAAGACACATGAGAAGATGCTCAACATCACTCATCATCAGGGAAACACAAACCAAACTACAGTGAGATATCACCTCACACTAGTCAGAACAGCTAAAATTAACAAGACAGGAAACAATAGGTATTGGCAAGGATGCAGAGAAAGGGGAACCCTCTTACACTGTTGGTGGGGATATAAAGTGGTACAGCCACTCTGGAAAACAGTATGGATTTTCCTCAAAAAGTTGACCCATCAATTGCACTAATAGGTACTCACCAGAAGATACACAAAGTTCTGATTCAAAGGGACATGTGAACCCCAATGTTTAAAGCAGTATTATCAACAATAGCAAACTTATGGAAAGGGCCCAGATGTCCATTGATGAACGAATGGATACATAAGATGTGAGATATATACGTGTATATAGATACATACATCTATATCTATATATAAATTTGCAGTGGAATATTACTCAACTATCAAAATGAATGAAATCTTGCCATTTGTATTGATGTGCATGGAGTTAGAGTATATTATGCTAAGCAAAAAAAATCAGTCAGAGAAAGACAAATACTGTATGATCTCACTCATATGTGGAATTTAAGAAAGCAAAACAAATAAACATAGGGGAAAATAAAGAGAAGCAAACCAAGAAACAGTCTTAACTACAGAGAACAAACTGATGGTTCCTGGAAGGGGGGATTTGAGGGGACGGGTTAAATGAGTGATGGGGATTAAGGAGGGCACTTATATCTAAATTAATATCTAGGTGATGAATCACTAAATTCCACACCCGCAATTAATATTGCACTGTATATAAACTAACTGAAATTTAAATAAAAACAGTCTTCATTACAAAGAAAAACACTCTTTAAAAACTTTAAAAAAAAATGAAGAAGAAAGAAAAAATGCATCCCAAATATACACTATTAATCAGGAAAGGCTAGAACCTAGGTTTTCTAACTTCCAGTTCAGTGTTCTTGTGGCATGTCAAACTGTGTTCAAGTCTAATTTGTGGTGCTTGTCCTTGGGCAACCGGCTGGCAAGAGAAAATGAGTAAGAGAATAAAGTGAAAATGAATATGAACTGGTCTTGGTGGTCCTGGTGAGAGTTTAAAGAAGGGAAGAGCCAGGAAGGCTTCTTGGAGTAGGTGTATAGTTCTGCTGCTATAACAGACACCCAAATTTCAAAAAGCTTAAACAAGACAGAAGTTATTTCTCTCTCCTGTATCTAACTACAAGTATCCCAGGTTGATATGACACCGAGCTCAAATGACAGCTTCATGCTATTGGGAACTAGGACCCCTCTCTTGTGGTTCTGCCATCTCAGTATACAACTAACCATTCAGATAGCTCACACCCTGTCCACACCCCAGTCCAGAGAAAGGAACAGGGAAAGAGCATGCCCTTTCCTATAAGAATATGATCCACAAGTTGTGCAAACCTGCTCATGATGAATTGCTCATTTGCCAGGCCCTGCTACAAGAGAGACTGGGACATGGGGTCTTTGTTCTGGGGAGCCATATTCTCAATTAAACTTCTTTTGCTATAGAGGAGGAGAGAATGAATGTTCGAGAATAATTAGCAGTCTCAGCCGAAAGTGGGAGGATGGCCTGGAGCTTCAGGGAAGGGTAGGTGCCAACATGGTGGCACAAGGCCAGCAATGCAGATGGAAAATCCTGAAAAGGCTGGACTACATGACCAAGAGCTGGGAGGTCCCATTCTGGACACAATGAGGAAATTAACCTCTCAGGATGGCAAGTGAAGTCGGGGGAAGAAAGTCAGATGTGTTGCCTGGAGCAAGACACATGATAGAATTTGAAAGTCAAGCTAAGTGGTTTGGATTCAAGCTCCTGTCATTTTTCAGGGAAATAGTGTTGAAGCACACTTTGCTGGTCAAGACGGCACAGGATGAATTAAGTGGGATAAAATTGGGAGCTAGAAAGACCCATGAGGAGATTCTTTCAACAACCTGTCCAAACATTGATAAAAATCCTGCCCAAGGTAGAAGTCCTGGCTCAAGAGAAGGGGTAGTATGACTGGTGTATCATGGGATAATAACAGGGTTTCTGTTGGGCTGCATGGTGAAGGCTCATGATGCCCCAGAAGCTTCTCTCTTGAGAGGTGCCTCCCACACCCGTGTTCTATAGTGCCCTCAAGATATGCATTCATCCTTTCTGTCTGGGGTGAAGTGCGTGAAGCCAGAACAGCCCTCCACAGCAAGTACCTGTTCAATGGAAGCTTCATGAGAGCACAGAGCCTGGCAGGTAGGAGATTTTCAATAAATATCTGTTGAATGAAGGACTGAGCGTGTGAGTGAAAAGGTAACATGTAGGCACAGAACGCACCGGGTACTGCACCCAACAGAGGCCATTAAATTCTTCTGGGAAGAGACAGGAAGTGCAGGATTTTACACAGAAAAGAGACTTAGATGGAATGTTTTCTGCAAACTGTCATAGCAGCAGCGGCAATTCGTGACACTGTAGAGTGAAGTGGGACATTAAAATATTCTCTTTGCCAAACTATTTCTTCAGATCAAACCCGTAGAAGAAATAGCAGATCCCAACCACGCCCCTTTATATATATTCTCATCTTGGTTTCCTTTCATTTATATGCCTAGATTTTTTGAACTAACTAGATGTGGGTAGTTACAGTTCAGCCATTATTTCTGGCTCTTTCTTCTATATTCCAACTTCCATTCCATGAATGAATCAAGAGGAGGTTGCCTTGACAACACTCACCTCTCTCTAATTGAGCCTTGAGTTCTTCATTGAGATAAAAGCCCACAGAGTCCCCAGATTCAGGACCTCAGACAACACCCAGTCACTGAGAGGCTAAGCGGAGAGGTGCCACTCTAGATAAAAGCCTGAAAACCACTTCCTCCTCATCACCTTCCATCCAGCACCCGCCGCCAGTCACACGAACGGGTGAGCCCTAGATGCAATCCTGCAAACAGAAACCACATTAAGAGGATTTTTGAAATGGGCCCGTGAGCTGCTGTTTTCCAGGTAATGAAGACATTGTGTGATCAGATGAGAAACCCATCAATGCTTTCTGAGCCACTTCACGTGGACCGTATCTTGTTAGAGGAGGCAGAGGGCCATTATTTCAGAAGCCCTGGATGTTCTCTTTGGCCCAAGACAAAAGGCTAGGATTCCCATCCGAGCCACAATACCCACCCCCCGGCTTTGAATTCAAGATGATAACTAAAACACCAGAATGAAAAGCCCAAACCAAACTCTGATCTTACATTTCTAATAAAGCCAGAAGAGAAGCCCAAATAAAACCTGTGTATTTACTGAAACAATTAAACCAGAATAAAGCTGGATGAAAACATTCTCTGAACCAAACTCACATTTTATGCCATTCAAATACTCCCAAGATCTGAAAGACGGAGCCATAGCACAAGCATTGCCATAGAGTGGCAGTACCTCTTCCAAGCAGCACCAAATTTGGGAGTTCATATTTTTAAGATATTATCATCATTATTATGAAGACATTTATTCTGCAGTTAGAATATCGCAACCCTGACCCACAAGCACTCCTCATGCATAATTCTGTGTAATCGTCATCACTACTAGGGTGTCTTATTACCACATATTATAGATGAAGAAATGGTTAGGAGGCCTGTGTAGACTTCTCCAAGTCTATAGCCAGCCAGGAGGAGATCTGAACCAAGATTACGATTTTACCTACGTGTCCAACCTCTTAGGTGAAAGGAAGAGAGAGAGACAGATCGAGGAGGAAGAGGAAGAGGAAGAGGAGGAGGGGCCAGGGCAGGGGTGAAGCAGAGAGAAGAAGGAAGGAAGGAAAGAAGGAAGGAAGAGAGGGGGGGGGGGAAGGAAAAAAAAGAAAAAAGGAGAGGAAGGGAGGAGAGAGGGGAAATGGGAGCGGGCTGGAAATGTAGCCAGACGGCAGTCTTGAAATTAAGTTGCTCATCTTATGAGAAAATGATCTGGCCAATTTAGAAGGAAGAAGGATGCATCTGGCTCCTTACTGGCACAGGGAGTTTGAAAATGAAGAGAAACCTGGATATCAAAGACAGGCCTTACTGATGCAGGACTCCTACATTCGCTTGCTTTTTCTCTCTATTCTGGCCCTGATGATCCTACTAGGTTAAGACTCACTAGGAAGGCCGCTTCGCCTCCCCAAATCCTAAAACAAAGTGCGTTTAATCCTTACTTTGGAGAGGCTTGTGGGAAAGCTACGGAATACCAGGGTTCCTGGGGGGAATCTCTGCATTTTGGATAGAAAGTGGCCCTTGCGGTAGGGTGGCATATGCCATTTTACTTTCTAGAATCAAACCCCATGCCAGAACGGCAGTCCTTGACAGTGGTAACAAGCACTTCAAATGTGACATGTCTATTGGAGGATTTTAATTCTCAGTTTCGCTCTGACTTACTTAAAATGAAAAGACGAGGTATATGTGGGCCAATAGGAAGGTGAGGCAGGCAGGGTGGACAGGAAGGTGAATTATGGTAGACCCGTGTGCATCTGCTTCTATGCTTATAATTTGTAAGACTAGTTTTTCCACAAGTGTTTTGCAGAGATATCTTACGGTGGAAAGTTCTAGCAGTTGTTAGAGGGTGGTAGACAACAAAAACAGTATCTCAACAGGGAAAGAATAATATCTGAACTCAGAGCAACTCTCATCTGGAAATATAGGTCCAAGGACCTTGTAAAATTTAGGGGGAAAACCCTAAAATTTATCTTCTTATGTTCCACCTTTGTACAAAGACAAAGGAAAGAGATTTAATTTTTTTTCAAATGGTGTCATTAATGGAATACCTGCTGGGTTTGGAAGGACTGAGAGATTTGCGGCTGGAAGAGAGTCTGAGCTTGACTTACGGTAAATTACAGATTATCCAAGGCACACGTGCATACACACACACAAACCCAAGCTTGTTATGAACTCCAGGGAGACCGAAAAATCATGCAGCAAGGGAAAGTGATCACAGTTTACTACATGGCTCGGTTGTGTAGAGCCACTTATATATTCATAAATTAAAAGTGATGACTATCATAGCAATCAAATTTACAATGTAACCATATTGTAAGAATGTGAAGTCCAAGGAGGGATGTAGGGTGTGTGTGTGTGTGTGTGTGTGTGTGTGTGTGTGTGTGTGTGGTGTCTGTGTCTTGATAACAAATCAGTCTGCAGAGGTAAGAAGTCCAGATGAATTAAGTAGCAATACACACACATTATGTAAAGACATGGAAATTAAGGGGCATCTTGGTGGCTCAGTCAAGTAAGAGTCTGTCTTTGGCTCAGGTCCCGGGATTGAGCCCCACATGCATCACATGCATAGGACTCCCTACTCAGCAGGGAGCCTGCTTCTCCCTCTCTCCCTCTGTCCTTTCCACACACACGCCCCCCTGTGCTTGCTCTTTCTCCCTCAAATATATAGATAAAATCTTGTCTCAAAAAATATGAATGATGGGGCGCCTGGGAGGCTCAGTGGGTTAAGCCACTGCCTTCGGCTCAGGTCATGATCTCAGGGTCCTGGGACTGAGCCCCACATCAGTCTCTCTGCTCAGCGGGGAGCCTGCTTCCCCCTCTCTCTCTGTCTGCCTCTCTGCCTTCTTGTGATCTCTCTGTCAAATAAATAAAATCTTTTTAAAAAATATGAATGTCAATACTCAAAAATTCATTTAAAATGTTGAAAATGGTTGCCTCTACGCAGAAAAAGGGGAACCTTCCTACACTGTTGATGGGAATGCAAGCTGGTGTAGCCACTCTGGAAAACAGTATGGAGGTTCCTCAAAAAGTTGAAAATAGAGCTACCCTACAACCCAGGAATCATACTACTGGGTATTCACTCCAAAGACAGAAATGTAGTGATCCAAAGGGGCACATGTACCCCAATGTTTCTAGCAGCAATGCCCACAATAGTCAAACTATGGACAGAGCCTAGATGTCCATCGACAGATGAATGGATAAAGAAGATGCAATTACATATATAATGGAATATTATGCAGCCATCAAAAAATGAAATCTTGCCATTTGCAATGATGTGAATGGAACTAGAGGGTATTATGCTGAGCGAAATAAGTCAATCAGAGAAAGGCAATTATCACATGATCTCACTGGTAGGAATTTGAGAAACAAGACAGAGGATCATAGGGGAAGAGAGGAAAAATTGAAACAAGATGAAACCACAGAGGGAGACAAACCATAAGATACTCTTAATCTGAGGAAATAAACTGAGGGTTGCTAGGGGAAGGGGTGGTGGGAGGGATGGGGTGGCTGCGAGATGGACATTGGGGAGGGTATGTGCTATGGTGAGTGCTGTGAATTGTGGAAGACTTGATGAATCACAGATCTATGCTCCTGAAACAAATAATACATTTTATGTTAATTTAAAAAAAAAAAGAAAAGAAAAGAAAACGGCTGCCTCTGAGGAATGGAGTATTTTGGGGACTGATGTATTTCCTAACAAACTGGAGAAAATAATTTGACTTTTTAAACTATGTGCATGTATAACTTGATGGAGGAGAAAAACGAACTTCAAGAAATAATTCACATACAATGATACTATACACAATGAAGAGTTCAAAGAATGTGAGCTATTCTTATTAACCATGAATGCTGATATCTTTAAAATGGGACCAATAATAAGAGACTCCATTACTCAAAGTACAACAATCTCATGATAAAGCTCTCTAAAAAAACTCACATCCTGTGAAAGAACCTTCTCTTGGCTATGCCCCATAAGAGGCCTTGAGAACATAGCATAAAAAAGCCAGACCCAGCTCTTTGGGTCATGGGAGTTCAGCCACATGGAGAATGTGGAAGAATCAAGAGTTGCCTACTAAGTGCTCTGCTCGGACAAGGACAAGGTGTAATGGGAGAAGGGTCCTTGCTCAGACTTGGGGTTGGTCAAAGAGAGCTTCCTGGAGAAGTGGTCACTTTGGAGTCTAAGCCCAGCAATTACACCCCTCCTTTCATCACAGCTCCATGCCAACCTCTTTAGCCAAGCACTGTGATGAAACATAAAATAGAAGGAGATCTTTTCGTCTCTCGAAGAATGCGCCCCTCAGTTAAGGAGTTTGCCAAGTCCCAAGGCTGAATGCCCTTACTAGGGATAAACTGGAGGTAAGAAGGCCCAATAAAATCATAGCCAGAGGAAAGGTTCAAACAAAAAGACGTTGGATGTGAATGATTCCCTGACATTCAGAAGCACCACCCAAACAAACCAGCCCACTCATCCCTGAGCCAAATTATTGGGATCCAGGGACTGGCCACTTCCAGCAGCATGCTTCCCATGTCCTTCCTTATAAAGAGGCCTATTCATCAAATCCATTGGTAAGATACCCCAGATTGCATGGGGTATGAGCTCCAGACCACAAACACTAGAGCTAATTTTCCTATAACCCTGCAAGTCACAAGGACCAGCTTCCAAAGCAAAGGCCATCTGAACTTTGGACAAACAAGTTCCTCAGAAAATCCTAGAAAATCCCCATCAGTGAATGTGCCTGCCATGTAGTTGGTAGTCACCTACATCCTCCAAAAATAATGATGTGAACCAAAAAGGAAGAATGATACAAATGATTAGAGATTGCGACCTAATAACTGAGACGTGACCATGGTAGATCCTTGATAATATGAACAGCGAAGGTGATCGATATTTTCCCACTTGGTTATAGAAGGTTTGCATGACTAACGTATACCAAAATCTCCTTTTTTCTGATTTTTTTCCCCAACAAAATCTCATCCTAAATGTCAGAGAGCTTTTTTTAATCTGTATGCTTGCTTGCTCGCTTGTCTGTTTTTAACCAGAGACCAAAACTGATGGAAATATCTGTTTGATTCAGTCCAGAGGATATTTTGGTATGCAAATTAAATACTTTTCAAAAATATAAAGAACTGGTTCTGGTTCTAACTAGTTCAAAAAGTGGCTTGTTTTATTTTTAAAAATACACATTTGGTTCTTGGTTTTCTAAGTTCAGTTTTTGAAAATGTAATTTGGGAGCTGAGCCCTGGGTTCAGTTTTTTTCTGGTTTTTGGCACCAGGTTTGGTTGGCGTCCTGGCTGTTGACTCCCGTTCACTGGCACTGACAAGGCGGCTTGCTTAGCTTGGTTCTGCAAGTTCTTGGCAACGGGAAGTGGGACAGGTGCTGTGCTCTTAAACGGGCCGTGATTAGCCAAGGAGAAGCCCAATCAGGACACATGAAATGCGGGAGCTGGAAGGCGCTCTGAGGCCAGATAGTTCAGTGCCCACATTAGAGGAGAAGGGTGCCAGGGAGACTCACCCCAAGTGGCACCATTAAATAGTGCAGAACGGACACTATGCGTCTGGTTCCCTGATTCCCCGCTACTTCACCAAGCCATTTAGAAGACCCTTCAGAGGGTCATGGGTTAGGGTAACAAAGAAGATTCCAACAGTAACATTTCCAAGTATTACCTTTCCATCTCAGCCCTTGAACTGATGTTCCAGGGACCAAAGCAAAACATTGGAAAGCTGCCCTCCGGCCCTAAATCCTACCGTGCGTTCCCTGACTGTAGAAGCATTTCCCAGAGTCCTGTGCGGTGATTCTGGGAAGGGGTGGTTGAGTAGAGCAGCCAGCATGTATTTAAAAAGACCTAAGCTACTAACATAGGAAGGAGCCTCTAAATTCTACCCCGTCGTCGTTGCCAAGGCAATGCAGGTGGGCCCGGAGCTGGCTCTCGGGCAAGAAATCCGCACCTCCTCTCTCCACACACATTTCTCTGGCTACGTGTGGCTTTTTATGACAGCATGACTTTTCCTGTATAAGGCAGCTCATTTTATCCAGATTCCAACTATGTGCAAGCAATTCTGAGGACTGTGGGAGAGCCCATTGTATGCTTCGCCCTGAGTCCCAGCCTCCCCTTAGTGGTGAGATGGCCTCAAGCCCTTGTCCCCCGAAGTTTGGGAACCCTGGACACTCCAAGGCATGGACGGCAGCCTCAGTAATCACTGTCATATCCCTGCCTTCCATTGCTCTTCTGCCAAATACAGGCCTGACCACTGAGCGTCCACATGGGGTCCCCACCAAAGTCAGTGTGAAAAGCACAGGGGCGAGAGTCCAAGCCTCTTTTTGAAAAAGTGGAGTGACCACAGTCATAAAGAAAGGGGAAGGCCAGCTATGAGACTCCTGTTCTGCTCTTGGAGGGCCAGGTGGGAGAAAGAAGGGGTTAACCCACATTTTGACTCCATTTCTGTTTCTCCCCCCCCCCCAAAGAGTTCCATGATGTATGTCAAATGCCCCTCCCCCACATCCCTGCACACAAGAGACACCTTTTTATTCCTAACGCAGCTGCTGGGATTAATGATGACAGCCGGGCCATATGGCCCCAGTCACTCGGCTCCATCAGGCAGCATCAAGCTCATATGAAGTGTGTTTACCCCACACTTCTCTGGCAGTCTAACTCAGTCACACCAAGAGCTGTCCTTCTGTGGGCCGGTGCCTCCACGAGGCTCCCCTGAGAGTAAACACAAGGAGGATAAATCTAGATGTGTTACAGCTTCAGATCTGGGGCTGGTCCCTCTAAAGACCACTGAGGACTGAAATAGTACAGGAGAAAGATCTGTTCTCAACATCAAGCTAATGTTATCATTGACCAGACTGCTGATGCCTAATTCGTTACCAATTATGTCAGTTGATGGTGCCTGAGTCCATGATGTCATTTAATCAGATATAATCTCTGGCGTGAGCCAGAGTGAATGGGTATATGTGCCAGAAAAAGTGAGAGGCAAGCCCAGTTCAAGGGCCGGAGAGAGGAACCCAAGCTGGGGAGAGAGAAGCAGGTGAGTGCCAATGCACACCTATCCCAACTGCGTAGCTCTTAGCTCTTTCCCAGCCCCACGCCCTACCTCCCTTCCTGAACCCTCAATACCACCATCAGGTAAATCCGGGAAGCATTTGTTCTTAAGCCAATGTCATTGAAGAAGCAGGTGCAGGCCTGTGTGGCCTGAAATTAACAGGGTCAGGGCGCCCCGATTTCTGCCACCTATAGAGTCTCCCAGCCACGTGAAGAAATAGGATGAGCCAAGAGTCCCAGAAAGATCTCAGGAGCTTAAGACTATGAATAAACTTCTGAAGTTTGAGTGTTGAAATTCTGCTTCAATATTTGTAGGAAGCTCTTTATAAACTATCCCAATAAAATATCATGACCCAAGACGCAGCAATTTACGTAATAGACATTAGTAAATGAACTAAATCACTAAATTAAGGACTTTGTTTTTTAGGCAACATGAGGTTAAGTATTGTGTGCGGAGTTTTCGTTCAAGCAGACCCAGCTCTGTCTCCACCGGGGAATATCACCGTCTGCCTGAGCAGTGGTGTCTTCCATCCTAAAGTGGGAATGGTATGAGCACATCTCAAGAAACAAGAGGACACCTGAAGCCTGGCACATCAGAGGGCCTCGATAAGTGTTCATTCTCTCCACCTTACCTCCTTTTCCCCCAAAACTGTATACATGTTACACTGGTACACACATACTTACAGCCCCAGGAGCAGAGCAGAGATGCAAAGCATGGTACAAACCTATTAAGCACTCTTCACCTTGACTGCTGTGGGTGGGGGCTGACAAGGGAGACCGACATGTTATTATCTTAGAGAAACAAGATGAATGCATACTGAATGGCATCCACTGGACTTAGAGTCATCCATTTACAAATTTTCCAACAAAGGACGAAGTATATCAGATGCACGGCGCTCCCATCTACCTCCTCTTTCAAAAATAACAACAAAAGCGTAACAGTTCTGGATGGAGGAGTAAAACCCATTTTTTAAAAAAGATTTTATTTTTATTTATTTGAGAGAGAGACAGTGAGAGAGAGCATGAGCGAGAAGGTCATGGGGAGAAGCAGACTCCCCGTGGAGCTGGGAGCCCGATGCAGGACTCGATCCCAGGACTCAGGGATCATGACCTGAGCCGAAGGCAGTCGTCCAACCAACTGAGCCACCCAGGCATCCTGGAGTAAAACCCATTTTAAATGATTTCATGCATAGTCCTCAACAACCAGTGAGTATTATTTTATACAGACGTGAAGATCCGGCTCCAACTGTGAAAATAAGACTCTGCCACTTGGGGGTTAAAACACGAAGGCTCTGGGCTCATTGCATAAAGACATTTTGAAAATTTTAAGACGGTTCCATCAGGGAGGGCCAACCACAAAGCTTTGTCTTTGCCTGGGTGGTCTGTGAGAACAGGGGAGCAAAGGGGAAGGGTTTCCAGCAGGTCCCCACCCAGGACCCCCTTGGACTGACTGCAAATGCAGAGACACACATCAGGAGACCACCGGATGTGGGGATATTTCCAGTTTGCCCTGTCGGCAGCGCCTGACGCATCAGGCAAATGAATCCCATTCATGAAACTATAAGTGTTTTCCTCAATCCATTGAAAGATGCGGGACTATTCCTGCTACAGTTCCACTGTGGGTTCATCCCAGCTAGCCAAATCATTGTCCCCTGCTCACAAAGAACCTTGGAATTCTGCACTGGGGCAGCATCAGAATGGCTTCGTTGTTAGGCAAGAATATATCCAGTGTAAGGCAAGAGAGGATTTATATGAATGCGTGAGGCTGTGTGTTTCTGCCCCTCTGCCCTGCCTTTCCCCTCCTCTCCTGCCATTTCCATCAATAGTCAGCAATACAGGAGGCTGCCATGAAAACCCCCCGAGAGCATCCAAGCTCTGCTCTGTAAACAACCCAATCTCCCAAGATTTTCCTCACAAGATCTTCCTCACAAGATTTCCTCACAAGATTTTCCTCACAAGATCTTCTTCACAAGATTTTCCTAACAAGGTTTCCTCACAAGATTTTCCTCACAAGATTTCCTCACAAGATTTTCTTCCCCCTTCGAAACCCACCACTGCGCCATGTTTGCTAACACTTCTAGCCTGGACACAGTCAGCAGTGGTGGGGCAGCTGCCGTAGCCGGGCCATCAATTTAGAAAGCCTATCAGGTTAAAATGTTCTTTAATGAGGCACCACTCTGCAGGGACCATTTCCAGATCACAGGGAGATTAATATGCATATTAGAATGTGTGAGTAATCTTTGCCTACTGTAATAACATTCCATAAGGCTCCAGGCATAAGGAAACATGTATTTTAGTACCAGATCAATGGGGAAAATATCGGGAGTTAAGACTCAGCTCACAAATGAAGAAAATATTTAATTCATCGAGAAATAGGCAAAACACCAAGGCTGTAAATGGTCCATGGCGGTGTTCGAAAAGGCATCTGCCATGTTGCAGCGTTGAAAACAGACCTCCTCATAACTCCACCATGAGAGAAGCTACTCTTCCAGACCAAGGAGGGGAGCAGGGGGAGGGATTATACCAGCACTGCATTTTGCCCCCTGATTACAAAATTCTAGGCTCATAGAGAAGAATTCAGCCTGCAGTCATGGTGGGTAAAAGTGATCAGTTTTATATCACAAAAGCTGGTAAAGACAAAGGTGGAGAAGCAACAGAGGAAAGAAAAGGTTCACAAATCAGCTTGTCCAGATACAAGAATCCAGAGTTTCTTGACCTTTACCAGCATCAGTTCAGCTGAGATAAAGCAAATTTATGTGTGAAACCAAGTCAATTGTTACTTCACCAAAAAATGACTTTGGTTAGAGTCATTCAGGAGAGAGCAAAATCCACTGCAAACATTCACCTGCCATTGACCAAGGCTGGGACAATATGGAGCCTGGGACAGTCTCTGCATATGTCACCTGTGGTTCACTGAGAGCAGGTAGATGTGGCGGCGTAGCTGGGACCACGCTTCGGGGCTCAAGCTTCAGATGCGTGATAATAAATGGATGAAGACAATAAAGTTTTATAAGTACTACACCTAAGAATATATTTTTAATGGCTCCTGTGGAATGTGCTGGAAGAGGGCCAGAATAATAACATAAATTCTGGCCAACACATCAGACATTTGGTTCAACAAGAAAAGTCACAGAGGCAGAGAATGCGCCGGCACAACCATCCCAGTTTGTTTCACACCCACAGCCATGAAGGAAGAATCATGTGAACCCAGCATGTTGCCAAGTACTTGAGGTACAAAGATGAGAAGTTTCTTCATTTGCCCACAGTTAACTACTCAAAAAATCCCCCCAAAAAAACCAATGCAAGAAATATAAAAAATCCCCCCCACAAAAAAAACCAATGCAAGGGAGTAGGAAGAGGCTGCAAGGGAGAAAGGGGTTGGGAACAGCTGCTATAAAAGACTGAAAACTTCCCAGCAGCTAGGAGAGTCAAGGAATCAAACTATGCCCCTGAACACAAAAAATGAAGGCCTCGTTTTCTTTTCTTTCAGCGAGGGACCTAGGCTTGGGGGCTTATTGGAAATTTTTTTTTGTGATAAAAAGGGGAAGACCCAGGTGCTACCACCCTCACTACCTTCACTCCTTTTGGCCTTGTGTGGAGACATGGGCAGGAGCTGCAGCAGCTATCTTGCAACCATGAGGAAAAAGCCGAAAGAATCACAGAAGTAACCCTGACATCACCTGCTAAACCAAGAGCAGCACCTGCCAGCTCCTGATGTCTTGTTAAATAGAAAAATCAACACCAATGTGTTTAGACCATGGTGGTTGGTACAGCCAAATGCATTCCTAACGGATACCTCCTCTAGGGAGTCGATCTCGTGCTGTAATTCCCCAAATCAAACATTTACATGGCCCCTCAGTGAAGCCCAAACTCCCTTTAGTTTATTCGGGATCCTTTCTAGTCTGACTTCCCCCTTTCTTTCAGCCTCCTGCTCCCAACATGAGACCCTCCGCTCTCATCAGCATGGCTCCCTCACCCTGGTTCCAGCTTGAATACCAACTTTTCTTCTCTAGAAACTCCCGTCTCCCTTGGAGTACTGCACAATGCTTTACTCCTCTGTTTCCATCTGGCCTCCCCAACTCTAGAGCTTTCTGAGGGCCAAGACAAGAATGCATGCTTACTTTTCCAGGTCTCCCATGATAGCCAGCACAGGGCTGAGCACATCAGGGGAGAAAATACCAGAATATCCAACAAGAGCAGAGCTTACTTAGCTAGGTCTGCTCGAACCCACTCGTTTGATTGGACTGCCGAGACCCGAAATGGTAAAGGGACTTGCTCAGGGTTACTCGCTGAAGTATTAATAGACCCAGAACGAGAACACCAGGCCCCAGCTCCTCGATGAGCATATTTTCCACTATACCTCATTGTCTAAAAGAAAAGTGCCAATTAGAGGCACAAAAAGTAACAAAGCTGGTGATGACTATAATGGATGATTATGTCTTTTCAGAGGGCATGAAAAAGAGAGCTGAGTAGAGGCTGGAGTGAAGGAGCTGCTTCAGTGTATAATTAACTGCTGGCTTCTTTGTATTGTTCCAAGAATGAACTCAGCAACGTTCTGCGGAACAACCTTGCCTGCAGAGACAAGAAAAGCGGGGCCAGTCTCTTCAGAAGGCTGCTCGGGGGCGGGGGTCCCCGGTGGGCTCCGAGTCCCCGGCTGCATTTCTCCCTCACATGCACGCACACTGATGTGACCCAACAGATGATTTCCTGCTGCAGGCAGCTGTCACCGCGGGCCACCATGCTGCACCAGCAGCCCCCCGGGTTTCCTACTCGCCCGTCCCGTCCCGCTGAGGAAGGACCCACGGAGCCTGAGGCATGCCTCAGCACCGCTCCTCTTTCCAACCAGCTGAGAAATGTGCTCTGAGCTGCTCTGAGGGATGAGGTTCCAGAGACTCTGGAGGCCTGCGATCCCCCTGAATGATCTAACTGGAGGCCAGTGGGGAGACAGAAGCTGTAGGTCTGCAGGCACAGAAGCTTAAGTTATTGAGAGAGAAGGAGCCCTGGAGATGACCTTGTCCAGTCTTTTTATTCTAAAGATGACGAGGGGGGCCCAGAGGGGGAAAGGGACCGGCCTGTGGTCACACAGCTGGGAGTGGAGGGCGGCAGGCCGGTCGGATGCTCTGTTCCCCAGCTGTTCCCTATATTCACACACTCTCGGCCACCCCTCCTGGTGCAGGTTCCTAGCGCCCACACTGCTGAAATAGCTTCCAGAGCCCCCTGAAGTTTCTGGTGTTTGCTGGAAAGAAAGGGCAATTCCTGACGAGACATGGGTTGAGGCCATTTTTTTTCCCCTCTCCTATGACTCAATAACTGAGCACAGGGGTCTCCCTTTCCTGAAACATCATCCAAAAAGCAGTTTCACAGAAGGTGAGTGATGGTTTTGGCAACCCTGGCAATGCCTTTGCTCCGAGAGAAGGGGGACAGACACACTGACGGGCAGGTAGAACTACCCCCAAGTTATGCCATTAGTCTCACTATCCAATATGAGGTTTTAAAAACTTCCGAGTTAAAAGAACTATCCAGAACATAGAAGTTGAAAGGGAGGAGGGAACTAAGAACCAGACATATTAATATCTGTCCCAAGTCAAATAACTATATAGTGACACACCAGCGACAATATGGAAAGAAAACCTGGACAAGGATGACACACCAGATTAGCAAAAGGCCATGGAATGCTTGTAACAGGCACACATGAATAGAAATGTTTAATTAAATCTTCAAACTGCCACGACCCATCTGGTGTTTCTGTCCCATCATTTCCAGTACCTGGGCTCCCAAGGCCCCACCTCGAGCCAGGGCTGGCTTTGTGGGTGTGTGAGGCCAGTGCAGCTATCCAGGGCCCCGGGCTCGGGGCTTCAGGCTCTAAGACCACTGTCCTGAAATTCTTCATTTGATCTTTAATTTCTGTTTTGTAACTAAAGTCCCATAAGAGAGCAGAATATGCGTAAGGAACTTGGAGCCTCGACTCACACACTGGTGAGTGAGAGGTGGTTCCACCACCTCTCTGTCTCCCTGGGAAGGGTTCTTAGCTGCCTGTGAGTCCTGGTGCCCTGACCCAACCCACCCACCACCCCTCCCTCTCCCTATCCTGCTGTCTTCTGCCTAGGGAGGCAACCAAGTCACTTGGGCTGGGAGACAGGGATGAAAGGCCCTCATTCTGCCACTACTCCCTGCACCCAGACGGGGTCTAGTCACAAGCAGAGGTACTGGGAGGCTCAGGGTTGTATCTCAGGACAGAGCATGGTGGCAGCAGTCCACATCCTGGCAGTGGGAAACCAGGCAGGTGTGAGCCTCTCAAACACCACCAATCCAGGACCAAACACTTCACAGTGATAGAAGTTGCAATCCCTTTGGGGACACCAGTCCTCAGTGAGTTGGGGCTTGGGGCCGGGGGGAAGAGGAGATGAGTTTCCACGACACTGTGATGGGGTGGCTGGCAGGAAGGGAGCCTGGAAACTGGTGGGTCACACTGCTAAGTAACAGGGTTCCTGGCACTTAGGAGAATTAATTTATACTGACCTTGCAAAGCAGCCCATGTCCAAGGGAGTGCGATATTAAATATCAAATAAAAAGCCAACATAATAGAGAGACTGGAAAGAGAGGAAAGAGTTTTATATTTTAGTACCTTTAACAGAACTCTTTTACAGTTTTTTTAACAAGGACCCTGCATTTTCATTTTGCACAGTAAAATTATATAGCTGGCCTTGACTCAGAGTTAGCCCAAGCCATGGAACCTATCATGTCCATAAAGGAATTTAAGGGTCCCAAGGCTCAGTAGCATAAGATAATCAATCCTCGCTTGAATGTACACTCTGGCTCTTGATCTTTCTGACCTATGCCAGACCCCACTGTGATCGCTAAGTTCCTATCTTGACCATCTTGCCTCACTCCATGCCTGTGGTCTTCCTCCAGAGTCTCCATCCCTAAGATCTGCTACCAGATCTTCCAAAGGCCACCTGCTTGTCAGAACTTCCATCACTGCATGCTACTGGAACCTCTTGGGGCTCCTGCCAAGGAAAGGTAAGAGCCAGCATCTGTTGTGGTCCTACTCAATGCCAAGTCTTCACCTCAGCCGAGTCCTCGACTCCAATTCTGTCTGTCTGAGAAAAAAACTAGCCCAGCTGTGACATAAAAGGGGACGGGTTCTGTTTTATGAAGCAGGTTCGTTTGCCTGGTTTCTCTGTGTTATTTCTGGGCAGTACAAGGAATGAGTAACAGCTCCAAAGAGAGAAAACACCTTGAGTTGGAACGCCTTCACGTGTTGAAGGACAGTTGGAAGATTTGATACTTTGGGAATGGGGTTACCCGAAGGATGGGGGTGAGATTTTTCTCTTGATCACAGAAGGCAAAGCCAAAGCCGATGAACTTCACTTTTAGCCAAGAGGGATTTAACACGAAGAGAATGTTCTAGAACCGGTAATTGTTTAGTGGAGTAAGTTACTCAGAATGTATAGAAATGGCCTAGGATGCCTGCAAACAGACTTGGCTTTGAATTTGCTCCCTAGCTGTGTGATCTCGGGCAACCTGGTTTCTTTAAATAAACACCTGCAAAGGGGGGAGAATAACACATCCCTCACCATTCTGCCTGTGAAACTGTCCAGCATGGGCATTCGGTTATTTTCTCTGGTGTTTCAGGTGCAAACATCCTGGTGTAGGACAATCTGGCAGCTCTGAGTCAGAATTCCAGATCTGCCACTCACAGAACTACTTTTAGAGAGAGAACACAGAGTCTAGGTCTTGGCACATCAATATGGGATGACGCTATCTAAAACACGGGGCTGTTTTGAGTATTAAGTGAGAGAGTCTGTATGAAGCATCAGCGCCCAACAAATGTTTTCTTCCTTCCAAACTAATACACACACACACACACACCATACACACACACACACACACACACACACACACACACACACACACACACACACAGCTTTCATCAGTAATAGAAAGAGAAACACTGACTGATCCTTATTCTTTTGTTCTTCTTGTTGTTATTGCTTTATTGCTAGGTAGATGAAAGCCAAATAGGTTTGGGGAAACTCAAGATTATTTTTATTTACTCATATGCAAGAGGGACTTGAAGGAAACAAGATATCGAACATAAAAGTAAAGAGTCGCTTTAACAATGGAAATGTAAACATCGTCCTAGTTGATGTCCTCGGTCATTGCAGTGTCCTTGCCTTTGGAGCATGGCTAAGTTGGGTCTTCAGCGAGGACCATAGCCTCCAAAATTCTGCTGCCCTTGCAAGTGGCAAGTGCCAACGGGCTCCATCTGAACCCCAAAGTAAACATCGCCTCCAGCTTCCTGTTACCAGATCCTTCCCTTCAGCCTCACTACATCTCTCTCTCTCCTTTCTCTCAGGAGATCAAATGTTGATGCACTATATATATCTATTTTTTTAATAAAAGGCTAATTTAAGCTTTAATTTGTACTTTAAAATAAATTCTCCTAGGACACGGACCCACTAGGGAATTATTACAAATAGCTCTACGTGGCACACATTTAATGAACATTTAACTAAAGAAAGAAAATGCACGATTCTTTTTTTTTTTCAACTGCTGAGTACCATCAATCCAATCAGTCATTTCTTTTTAACTACATTTGCCATAAAAGCACTTATTTTATGGCACCCATGACATAAGTACGGCTGTTACACCTTATGATTAATAAAGTAATTACCACCAGTTCTAATACTCTCAGCAGAAAAAGGCTGGGCCGGGCTCTAGGTATTTCTGTTCCAGTAATAGGTTTTCTAAAGCAATGCGGCGCTCACGGAGGGCTGCACAGAGGGGCCTGCAGAACGCAGTCTCTGGTGCACCTCGTGGCGATCGATTGATAAATGACGTCAGTCTGGGTTCGTCATCATACAGAGAATACCTCTGGAGAGGAAAAAATAATGGAAGGACGCAGGCAGGGGCAATTTACTTTTCATTGTTGATTTATGTCACAGAACGATTCTTGTAAGTCAATTACCAAAACACAAAATGCTAGGGAAAACACAAAAATTCTAGAAGAGCAGAGCCTTCTACAGAGAGAGATGCTGCAAACAGATAAGAACAAGAACTCTCTTGAAACAAGCATCCCATGGAGTTGACTGGAAATCACATTCCTTTTCTTTTTTTTTTTAAAGATTTATTTATCTGAGAGAGAGGGAGAGCATGAGAGAGGCCAAGAGCACAAGCAGAGGGTAGGAGTGGAGGGAGATCCAGACGTCCCCCTGAGCAGAGAGCCCGATGTCCACTCAATCCCAGGACCCCAAGATCATGACCTAAGCAGAAGGCAGATGTTTAACCAACGAAGCCACCCTGACGCCCTAGAAATCACACTCCTAACTTGTGTAGAGTGTCCTTAGAGCCATGCCCAGTGCAGAATGGAGCCCTGGGCTCTGTTTTGTCCTTTCTTCAAAACTGTGTTTCCTTGGAGTACGTTTGAGGACACCTCGGGGGTGCAGGTCCCAGTGAGAGTGGGCTGAGAAGAGGACTACAGTGACCCCAAGAGTCTCAAGGTTGGTTCCTCTAGGAAACTTCAGGATGCTGAGCTCAGTCACAAGGGAGCTGTGTGTCAGTCAAGGCCCCTTGTGACTCCAACAAGAACGATTAGAAACTGCAGTGCTGCATGGGCACTGCTGAAAAAAACACCCTCTCTGTTTTTAGAGCTTGCCTTGGAAACCTATTAGGGAGATTTGATTCTTGGGATGGGATACAGATTTTCTTACCAGCCTCACTATCATTGACTTCACTGCCCTTCCATCATTCATTCATTCATTCATTCATTCAGTGAGCACTTGGACTTGGCCCTGGGGAGACAATGGTTCTTGTGTAGGGAGTCCATAGTTTATCGTGGACACCAGTGTGGGCTCGGGGGTCAGACAAACGTGGATCCAGCTGTCCTTCCTTATTAGCTAAGTGACTTTAGATAAGTTACTTGCCCAAGCTAGGTCTAAATTGGGGATAATAACTGTACCTAGTTTATAGGGTTTCCGTGAGGATTGAATGAAGGAATCCTGATCAAGAGCTAAAGACAGGTCTGGCCCATTATGACTGCTCACCAACTAGAAGCTACCACTCCTAGTAAGATAGAGCCACTCACTCAGGACTGCACAGGCATATACATGGAGCTGCTTCTCTGGTGTTGGGAACGAATCTGTACAGAGCCCTCTGAGCTCTGTCCTCGGGGTCAGAGTCATATGTGCAAAGAATGTTCTCAAATCAGAGAAAACCAGCAATTGATGGAGACTGAATAAGGCATCTCATACTGATCAGCCCAGAGCTCCATCAACCAAACTGCCCAACGCAGACCAAACGAATCCCATTCATTAAGAACACTGCACTTTTTTTTTTTTTTCCAGAACACTGAATGTTTTTTCTTCCTCTCCCTTTCCTGGTCCCTCTCCTGTCTCCTCACACTTCCCCTCTCCCATCCCCCCCCCCCCCCCCCCCCCCCCCCCCCGTCTCTCATTTGGCACACCTTAGACAGCCTGAATAATCCGTATCTCCCTCAGGGACCAAATCAAAGTGAAGCAAGAGTTCCTTGCTCAAAAGAAATGTGAGTATAGTCCACAGACCCCAGTTCCTCGGGGCTGGGAGGAGCCTCAGAGATGCTCTCCAGACCTTTGTTTTCCTGTCTGGAAAGCCTCATTTCCATTCTCAGAGCGAGCTACCCGGCTGCGCAGCTGATGGGCGGAGAGGAGGATGCGAGCCCTGGCCTCTCCTCTCTGGGGCACGGTGACTAGAATGAGAAGTCCCTCCAGTGTCGCTGCCACATCAGCAACCCCTCCCCTGCTGCTCTTCCTGGCGCTCAGGACGCTCTGTCAGAGCGTTCTGGATGGATTCATTCAACCAACAGCGGATCTGTCAAGGACCAGCACCACTAAAACGCTTTTGAATGCAAGACATCTTGTCTTGGCTTTCTCTGTGACTCTGCCAAACAAACCCCATCTCAACCATGTCTTTAGCCGTCTCCAACTCACTAGTTTCCACAATGGTGTCTGTTCACAAGAGGTGTCTGGTTGGTGGCAGTGCCAGAAGGCGGGGAACTCAGGGAGGAGGAGGACAGTTGGACTCCAAACGCCTGTGCTCATCTGCTCTCTTAGCCTGAGCTGGACCTCTGAGGTTGAGAGGCTAAAGCCTAGTCTCAGACCAGCTCTAGCCTGGTGTCCACATAGGCCTGGTGTCCCCACAGCCCAGTGTCCGCACAGCCTTAGTGTCCATACAGCCTGGTGTCCACACAGCCCACTCTCGACACAGCCCGGTGCCTGCACAACCTCTTAAAATCTTTAAAGAGGTTCTCAGATGCTGAGTGTGTGAGGCTGGCTGTCCCAGCTTAGCCCATAAACTCCTAGACAGACACGTTTGTTCATCACTCAGTTCTGGCAAGAGAGGCCAAAAGGAATCCCCACAGTCACTGAGGGACAGAGGGTAGGTTTCTTGAATGAGGGACATGGCGAAATGTTTCTGAAGTTTCTCCTGCCAGTTTCCCTGTTTGCACCTCCATCACTGTTTCAAGACACAGAGGACATAATCGTGTCATCCAGAGCAAGATAGAATTTTAACATTCAGCTGGAAATAAGCACACATTTCTGATCTTCAGGTCATTCCCACCAAGCAGGAGCATCTACAGTCCAGCCTGACCTCAGCACTGCTGCACAGAGCCGTCTGGAGTGCGATTCCTAAGAAATTTAAAGGTTTATCCCCATAGTCACTTGCTGCCCCAAACATACACACACACACACACACACACACACACACACACACCACACCACAGCACACATACCAAACATATTCATTCACACACACACCACACACTACATACACCACATACATCACATGCTCATACTATACCACATGTGCCACAAACACACAACACACACACACACACACACACACACACACACACAACACACTTAGGAAAGCCCTTCCCATTCTCCTTTAAGATTCAAGTGAAACGATCACCACCTCTCGGAAGACCTCCCTGCTCCCCCTGCCGCAATGAGTCTCCCCCTCATCGTTGCTCACACGGGATGTCCTCTGTATCTACACTCGCTGCATCTCACTAGTTACGTTTTCTGGTTTGTAAGATCCCTGAGGCCTGAGACCACCTTCCTCGTGTCTGTATTCGTTGCAGGCCTTGTCCAGAGGCCTGCAGAGTTCTATGCTCAGCAAACATTTGTCAAGTTAGAAGCTAAAGACAAGGTATCCCAACGAATCTTGAGCACAACCCCACCTCACCAAATGATGCCAATTTTAGATAAAAGGGCATTTGAGTGTGCTAGGACCTCCATAACAAAGTACCATAGACTTGGTGGCTTAAACGACAGAAACTTATTTGCCCATAATTCTGAGCCTGGATATATGAGATCAAGATGCGCACCAGATTCGTTTCTTCCCAGGGCTCTTTCCATGGCTTGTAGACGGCCATCTTCTCTTTGTGCCGTCATGTGGTCTGTTTTCTGTATTGTCTGCGTCATAATTTCCTCTTCCTATAAAGACACCGGCTAGCCCACCCTGATGACCTCATCTCAACTTAATTAGCTCTTTAAAGACATTATCTCTAACATATGTATGGAGAGGGTGGGGTTGACTAGCACAATCCCATCCGGAACAGGAAGTAAACTAGCAGCACCTATGACCTTCGTGATGTACTTCTAGGCACAGCTAATACTACTCACAAGCCACCCCATGTCTACGACCTCTTCTTGAGTTCATCAGGGGAAGACTTCCTGTCCCTTGAGAGAGGTTTTCACCTGATCTTAAGAACATGGTTCAACCTCCCAAGCAATTTTCATCCTGCAGAGAGTGTGAACTCTATGGTAAATGTGTAGATGACTATGGCTCTCATGCTGAGCCTTATTTCTGGTTCCATTTTTACTCCTTTCTCCCACCTTTTTTTCCTTCATTTGCTCAAATATTAATTTATGTCCATTGGCCAAACTTTCTACATCTTGATAAACTACCTGTAATCCTTTCTGCAACAAAGAAGAGTGTAAAATGTGCTGGTCAACCTATTGTCGGCTGGCACCATCACCTCTCCCTTCTAAGAGCGGCAACCATGCTCCCCAAGATCTTCTTCTCTCCATGATTTGGGGTTAGTTTTCCAATGAGAGGAACTCTCATGAGATTGGGGAGCCATCAGTCCTCAGAGAGAGTTACAGTCACATGTGTGGTCAGATGAGGGATTCCCCACAGGCTCTGGTAAGTTCTTCACCACTGCAGAGTGAGACATTTGGTGGAAGTTTCTTGGAGAGTCTCAAGAATGCCAGGCAAGGGGCACCTGGGTGGCTCAGTGGATTAAAGCCTCTGCCTTTGACTCTGGTCATGATCTCAGGGTCCTGGGATCGAGCCCCGCATCGGGCTCTCTGCTCCTTGGAGAGCCTGCTTCCTCCTCTCTCTCTGCCTGCCTCTCTGCCTACTTGTAGTCTCTGTCAAATAAATAATAAAATAAAATCTTTAAAAAAAAAAAAAAAAAAAAGAATGCCAGGCAAGCTTTTGAGAGCTGGCTGCTTTAGAGTTTCTGGCTGAGATCCTCAGGGTCAACCTCTCTGACTTTCGAGGACAGCTCTCCCAAACATTTGCAGCTTCTCTGATCTTCACTCCCCTAAATCTCCCAACTTATGAGTAAGATCCCAATTCGATTTTAAGCCCTTTATCTCCAGCACATACAGAGTGGTTTCTGTTTTTCTAACCAACTCCTTTCAGCTACCTACATAAATAATAGGAATAAGCAATCCTACACTTGTACATTGCTGGTAGGAATGAAAAATGGTGAAACCACTGTGGAAAGCAGTTTGTCTGTTCCTCAAAAAGTTAAACACAGAATTGCCATATGATCCCGCAATTATACTTCTGGATATATACCCAGAAGATATGGAAACAGAGACTCAAACACCATACACCAATGTTCATTGTAGCATTATCCACAATAGCCAAAATGTCCATCAACAGACGAACAGATAAACAAAATATTGTCTAAACATACAGTGGAAAATTATGTGGCCATAAAAAGGAATACCTTTCTGATACATGTTACAACACCTGTGAGCCTTTAAAACATTATGATAAGTGAAATAAGCCAGACAAAAAAGGACAAATATTGTCCGATTCAACTTACATGAAATATCTAGAATAGCCACATTCATAAAGATAGGAAGTAGATTAAAGGTTACCAAGGGATGGGGGGAGGACAAAATGGGGTGTTTGTTTAATGAGTACAAAGTTTCTATTTGAGATGATTAAAAAGTTTTGGAAAGAAATTGTGGTAATGATTGCACAATGCTGGGAATGGACTGAACGCCACTGAAGTGTATGCATAAAAATGGTTAAAATGGCAAATTTTATGTTATGCATGTTTCACCATGATAATATGTATTTTTTTAAAGATTTTATTTATTTATTTGACAGTCAGAGATCACAAGTAGGCAGAGAGGCAGGCAGAGAGAAGGGGTGAAGCAGGCTCTCTGCTGAGCAGAGAGCCCGACATGGGACTCGATCCCAGGACCCTGAGATCATGACCTGAGCTGAAGGCAGAGGCTTAACCCACTGAGCCACCCAGGCGCCCATGATAATATGCATTTTTAAAGTGATCATGACAGCAGCAGACTTCCAGACCCGGCCTGTGTATAATCAGCCCATTTTATCGCAGGTGACTGACAAAGAGACTGAGGACATATACTGTGTGGATTACCAAGTCCATGTTTCTAGATAAGATTTCAACCAGCTTTGTGGAAAAGGCCCACTGAGACTACACTAATTTGCATTCTTCCATCCTCAGCAAAAAACCCAAGTAAGGCCCAGTCCAAGCTTTCCTTGCCTGAATGACCCAAAAATTCTTTCTTCTCCAGCTCACCGAGACCTTGTTCTCTACAGCACATTCCCTCCTCCCCTCCACAGCATCCCCTCTTTCTAACCAGCATCAAACCTTGTTCAGCGAGACTGGCTTCCTGAGATATCGGAGAACTATAACCCTTCAAGTCCCTGAGTTTATAGAACTAAAACCCTTTTCATTACTAAAACTCAGCCTCCCTTATAGCCTTTCACCTTTCTCTTCACTGACCATGCTCACATTTCTAAACCATTAGCCTGAACATGGAGGATCTCCATAGTTTACTAATGAACACCGTGTGTGGCGGGCGGTGGGTGTGTGGGCGTGGGTGAGTGGGTGCGTGGGTGTGTATGCGTGTGTGCACGCATACACACACCTTAGCCCACACTATTCACTCTATATATATACATAGAATTATATATAATAATATATATAGCTATATATATAGATATATGTATCTATATATATAGTTATATATATAGAATAACAACGTTACTCTCCTTCAAGATATACTGAAGAGAGTCGATTTGCTCCATTCCATTGTTCAGGTTCCTGGCCCATCATGACGTGGCTTCAACTCTACAGAGCTTACCCACAGCCAGTCGGGGCATGGAATCACAGCCCTCTAAGGGATAGCTCCCCCAGGTGTATAAGTGACTGCTACCCGTCTGCTTCAGTTTCAGTACAGATTACCATATGTGTTTGCACCTTTTAAGGATAAATAAACCCTAAACTGAGTTTTAGATGACTTTATAAAGCTGATGGCTGGGGCGTCTGGGTGGCTCAGTGGGTTAAAGCCTCTGCCTTCGGCTCGGGTCATGATCTCAGGGTCCTGGGATCGAGCCCCGCATTGGGCTTTCTGCCAACGGGGAGCCTGCTTCCTCCTCTCTCTCTCTGCCTGCCTCTTTGCTTGCTTGGGAATCTCTGTCTGTCAAATAAATACATAAAAATCTTTAAAAAAAAAAAAAAAAAAGCCGATGGCCAAGATCCTATTTGCATTTGGGGCAGTATGAAAACCACACAGGGCAGCGGGGGTCTTGGCTTGCTTGACTTTCTAATGACCTGCTTTATTTCTCTAAGCCTGACTTTTTCTATGTTAAAAGGGTGGGAGGATGAGGAGGAATAATTGGTGAATTATTAGTTTCTTTCCAGTTCTAGGAGCTTTTTTCTTTGATCCAAGCAAATACCAGATTTCCCTGCTGTGTAAGCCCCTCGGTTTTAGCTGCTCCACTGGCTCAAAAACCACTCTCAAGGCAACAGCTACAGAGAAGGCCCCAGCCTGGAGATCCCGTGGACAGGAGTCCCAGGCTCAAAGAAGTCAGATGTCCTCACCTGAGTCCTTGGCTTGAGGATGGGGTTGCCACAGTTCCTCTTAGAGACCACACTACCTGTTTGTCTGGCCAGCTGGCTGGCCCACCTTGGATATTTTAAAAGCACATAGCCTGTCTTTGTTACGTAATGCCATCATGGGACATCTCCCTATTCTGTATACAGAATTCATGGTTTATAAAAGAGCCTAATCACAGAATCTTCCACTGAGACAGATGCTGGTGAAAACACCACCTCGTGGCCTGGCCAGCTTCTCTGCTCAGTCACCTTCCAAAATTCAGTGCGGTTCAAAATCTTACTTTTCTCCTAGAAGAAGATATATGATCTATTTTCACTTCTCTCTAAGGCCCTTCCCTGGCCTGTATATAAGTTAAGTCATCCGTGTTCCTACCCTCCGAGCTGCCGGGCACCTCTTTCTGACCCTATTGAAATAGAAGGCACTGGGGCTAAGCCTTCCATGGCTGGGCTAGGCCCTGGATTTCCATCCACTCTGTCCCTCTCAGAAAGGGGATATTGTCCAGGGAAGCCGTCCCTGCTTCCACATCTTCAGGATGGTAATTTGCAAGATCGCAGAGACCTCTCCTCCCGCCCTCACTGGAGCAGCACTCAGGAGGCTCACACTTGAGCAAGTGCTGCTCAGTCAGGATTGGACACTGGACTGGAGCTCTAGAGTCAGCTCTAGAACACCACACTGCATAAACAGACTGGCCACTCTGGATCCCAATGTCCTCATCTGTAGGACAAGAGATAAGACGGAACTGTTCCCACGGCCCCTGCTTCAGTGAGCGTAGCTCTCTGGCTACTGAGACAGATCCAAGGTATTAATGCTTAAACATTGTCTCCCACCCAAAAGCTGAAGTCAGGTATAACACCTCTGCTCCATGATGACGCAGGGGCTCAGGCCCCTGACACCTGTTTTCCTGCTATGCCATTCCTAGAGGTTTGCCCTCCTCCACTGGAATGGGGGACAGGCAAGTGGAGGCCACATTCTTTCTCTTTAAGGAGGTCACACTGATGACTGAGAACCTGGACACACAGCCACAGCTCACTGCCAGGTTGGCTGGAAGAACACGGGACCAGCTAGAAATTCTATTACCTAGGAAGAAAGGGAGAATGAAATTGGGGCCACTTAGAAGTGGGGTCCACAGACCCTCCCCATTGGCTCATTCTGCATCTTAAGAGATCACACAGGAGGGGTGGGGGGGGGCAGGAGATA
The DNA here is from genome assembly GCF_009829155.1 of Mustela erminea. Taxonomy (NCBI): domain Eukaryota; kingdom Metazoa; phylum Chordata; class Mammalia; order Carnivora; family Mustelidae; genus Mustela; species Mustela erminea. The sequence goes on from NC_045634.1 coordinate 23,470,618, forward strand.
TCAGAATCAAGGGTCTCCAGGATTAGCAATTCCAACCATCATGTTCGTGTGAGCAAAATCATTAGAAGTTCAAAGAGAAGGTGTATGATCCTATGTAATGTGGCAAACACACACACAGCTTCCGCTCCCTACCCCACATGCTGCTAAGACAAGAGCAAAATGAAGTTTACTAGTTCATTTCAACAAATGTTCATTGACAATTACTATGTACCAGGCACCAGAGATATAAAAATAAATATGACACATCTATCCTGCCCTCAAGCACCTGCAGGCTAGTGGGGAAATAAAACCCAAACATAGAAGTTCAACATAATGGGATACGGGCTTCAGTGGGGTGAACATGTGGAACCACACTCTCTAACTGAGGAGAGAAAACTAAAAACCTAAGACAACTTCTGAATGACACCAGCAGAAAACAATGAGACACTGCAGCACGTGGTAAGGACCACCGTGTTCTGTGAGCATTGATCAGGGAGGAAGAAGACTACCGTAGCATGACTATAAAAGAAAGACTTTATCTGAGGAGGTGAGCCTTAAAAGGGAGTAAAAATGGAGAGTGGTAAATCCTCATGAAGATTTTTTGTGCGATTTTGAAATGGAAGCACCAAACAAATTTTTGTGTCCAATAGTGTTGAAAAAAAGACAGACCTTCTTAAGTTTTAACCCTGTATTGAAAGGCAGGTGAAACTCTTTAAGTGTCCATTTATAAGAGTTCATTTCTATTTCATGGTCCATTTATAAAAGTTCTCAACACTCCTCATAACACGTTTTTATAGCCTTGGAACAACTCTGGAAGGACAGGAAGGCAAAAGGGAGAGACAGACAGACAGAAGCTGGAGCTCAGAGTTGGTAGGCCATGAGTGCACATTCCAAAAGAGGCAGGAGCCCGAACTCAGGCTTCCTGGCCCATACCTGGTGCTTCTTCTGTTGGGCTGGATTACTGTTGAAAACGAAAGATTCAAATTATCTGACGAGAAGGAAGAGAATTCAGACCGACCTACAGGAGATTGGAAGGAGACAGAAGCCAAGAGGAACCAAGGAAAAGGGTCATCCAACACGCTGACCTGCCTCCGATGGGTCATCCCCCTAGCCGAGAAGGCTCACTAAAAGCTGGGTCTCAGTTATACATGCCTCTTAGAGCCAAATTCAAGACTGGGAATAACCAAAGGCAACACACAAAGAAATTCTCAAGGTAAAGGTTATGTGGTCCCTAGAAAGGATTTCTTGGGGAAGTTGTTACATTCCAATGGCAATTTTACAACTTCCCAGTTTTGTTGGGGGGCAGGGGGAGGATGAGGTCTGCTGGGCATGAGATGAGACAGGACACAGTTTTAAAGTCTCTTGCAACCTGTGATAATATAACCCCACGGTCGTCTTGGCGTGAGGAGGGGTGATCCAACCACTTCTAGGCCAGAGGCTACCACTTTCTGCCCACAGAAAGAAGCAGACCAAGGGCCACTTTTTCTTTAATCCACAAGAAAAAACAGGATGATGGGTGTGTGGGCAGAAATCCAATTTTATAAGGATTTCAACGGATGTAAATTGTTTCCTGGATAAGGGCTAATGACATCTAATAGGCCGGCTCTGGGTACCAGGCAGATGACCTAGCAGCAGTTTCCTATTTCTGTTGGCCCTAATCACAACTTCCATCTGCTATTTTCATCCTCCTCCCATATTATTGGCAATGCAGCCACATTTTCACACTCCTACTTCTTCCCAAAGGACGTCAGCCTGCCTATTTTACTTAGGTACACAAAAGCCCAAGCATTCCCTCACTGGACTAATGGGAAATGAACCTGTGCACAGATACACTTCATATCCCGATCGATGGTCCTCGTATACACACCAGCCTGTTCTGTTTGTTCAAAAGCAGAGGAAATGGAGTGGCTTTGAATTGATGAACTGACAAGTTTCTGAGTAATGGTGAATCACTGCTCGATATTTCACTTAAAGCTGAAATGGTGAGCTGGTTCTTGCTACAGCTCTTTTTGGGTCATAAGAATTCAGCGGGATCGCTCACAGCCCTGAGCCCTGAGTCAAAGATGGAAAGGTGGACAATGCCAAGGTCAGCGTGCCCATGGAGAGAGGCTGTCACACATCAGAAGGACACTTCAGAGGGCAAAGATAACATCCCGAGTGTTGGTAAAGCAATAGAAGAGTGGGAGTGGGGTCCATGGGTATGGAAAAGAGAAAAATATGCTTGCTTGATTGGGGCAGGTCTTATATGCTATAGAAGAACCCTACCACACAGACCCAGGGCAGAAACTGTCTTGATTCCCCTAGGAGTCTTACTCCTTTTTATCACCATGCTGTCATCACCCCCCAGCCTCGGGACACTATCTCCACCTCCGGCCCTATGTCTGCCTAGAAAACTCCAATTCATTTCTTAAGAATCTGCAGAATATGACCTTCCTTGAAATTCCTGCCTCAATGCCCCCAGAACTGGTCATCCTGGGTCAGTTTTCACCACAACCCATTACACAGGTTTGTTTTTATTCCTGTCACCCTCACCAGATGGTGATCATCTCAAAATCAAGGACTGGTCCTCATTCATCTTTATACCCCATTGATTGGTATAGCGCTTAGTAAATAACTTTCAGATTGGGAGATGTGAGTGAAGAAATAGAGGAGGGAACAAAAAAAGGAAGAGAGGGAGGAAGGGAAGAATTGAGGGGGGGTCACTTTCAACTCAACTAGATATTTCCTTAAATCAGATGAGATGATGATACAGACTGTATTGTACTAGGAAAGAGAAGAGCAATCACATTTTATATCTGCTTTCCATACTACTGGTAGGACTCTACGTTTTACATTCTTGACTGACAAGGAGAATTTTTAAAAAACTGGCAAGAGACTTAAAAGAACGATTTTTTTAAATAGGGTGATCTCATGGTAGGTAATATGCTAATCCAACATAGCTATCAGCCTGCTTTGAGATGTTCCATCTTTGCCCTGTCACCTCCAGTGAGTCAGAGTACTTTGATCCCCCAGGGGCACTGGGAGACCCCCCAACCCCAAGTCAAAGGCTTCTGAGAGATCCTGTCAGATTTCCAAACTGCCTCCTCCATTGCCGTCACGATTGGCTCAGACCTTCCCACAGAGATGAAGTGAGGCCATCTGGCTCAAAGGAAAGCAAACATGACAGAAGCATGTCTAATATCACCACCCCTTCTGTCTAGAAAATTTGTCCTTTCCTGTAACAATGAATTTGTGCCTTCTCCCCATATCCAGTAGGAATGAAGGTCCTAAGGAAGGCATCTCCATTCACAAGTCCTGCTGCAAACACAGAGGAGACTCAGCAGGAGCATCTAGAGAAGTCAAGGAGAGCCTCAAAATCTTGTATCACTTTGTTGGATAAACATGAAGCAGGGGCATAGTTTGAGAGAGATGAAGAGTCACCGACAGACCTTGGGATTCGCATGGTTCTAGGAGATCAGATGGGGGAGTTGTCATGGTTAATTTTGCATCAACTTGGATGGGCCACAAGGTGCCCACATATTTGGTCAAACATTATTCTGGATGTTTCTGTGAAGGTGTTTGGCTGAGATTAACATCTAAATCATGGACTTTGAGAAAAGCAGATTGCACCCCAAATCTTCGTGGGCCTCACTCAATCAGATGAAGGCCTGAAGAGGGGAAAAAAAAAAAAAGCTGGCTATTTCCCAAGCAGAAGAAATTTGTTAACAGACTACCTTCGAATTTCATCTTTAACACTAGCTTTCCCTGGTTCCACAGCAGATGGCCTTCAGACTCAAATTGGAACATCAGCTCTCATGGATCTCCAGCCTGTTGGCTCACCCTAAGATTTTGGACTCACCAGCTCCATAACTGTATAACCCAATTCCTTACAATAAATCTCTATCTATATATTCTATTGGTTCTGTTTTTCTGGAGAGGTCAGACTAACACAAAGGGGGAGTGAGTAGAAGACTCATTACATGTTAATTTACTGAAAGACCAAATTTCCAAATAAATAATGACCAGATAATACACAAAAAATAGAACTCTGACTCACAATCTGCAGCAAGCAGCCCAGGAAACCAAGCTATTTTCTACAGTAGCCAGGCCAGGAAGCCAGGCTACTATCTGTAAGTCACACTTACCCAAAAGGGATGAGGATATCCTGGCACAGGGCATGGGAGCCCAAGTCAGGCAAAAGAGTGGCCCAGGGCAGGGAATCAGAGCCTGGGCAGAGTGAAGACATCCACATGGTAACATGGTAAAACAGACTTTCTTGGAGCCCAGGCAAAGGTAAGAAGCAAACAAGGCTAGGACATTAGCACATTAAGTGCTAATGTCCCCACAGGGACAGGTGGCAATAGCAGTATAGCAGTATAGCAGAGCCCCATTACAATGGGAGTTTAATAAAATCAGAAAATATATTAAGGAAAATGAGAGCCAGATATCTCATAGCTGGAAAAAGGACTTACAAATATGGAAGGGCAGAAAACTAGAATGAATTCTGTGGTGTTGGGTTGAATTAGAGATAGTAGTATGAATTGGTGATTTTTAAAAATTTGTATGTACATAAATGTAGATACAGAATAACAATATAAATGTCTGAATGTTCATATATATTCACATGTATTGTCTGTGCATACTTTTCTTCCCTAGCTGAGAAGGCCTGGAAGCAGTGACTCACTAAGAGCATTTGGCACTCAGCACCCAGATTTTGATGTTCAAAGCCATTCTTCACTAAAAAGGAACATAGCCTCTTGGGGAAAATGACTGACTCCAAGGATGGGCAGGTAAAGTAATACAGGAGCATCTTCCTCTGCAAGAAAGGAAGGAAGGGTTCAAAGAAGGATGGAGACACATCAAAAAGGATCCAGAAACCAGCTTGCAGGAGCTCCTGAGGGAACACGAGACAATCCCATTGAGGAACATCCTGTAAAATAAGTCTCAAAGTCATGAAAGTCAAGGGAAGAGTGAGGAACTGTCACAAACTGAAGGAACTAAAAAGATTTTGATTAACAGCAATTTGGGACTGGATTCTTTGCTATACATAATTGGGACGACTAGAGAAATGTGAATGGGATCTGGGTATTTGATGGTAGAAGTAGATCACTGTTAATCTCCAGGTGTTGGTGATGACACTGTGGGTCTGCAGAGAATATTCTTGTCAGAGATACACACTAAAATATTCAGGGATGATGGAGTATCATGTTGACAGCTTATCCTCAAATGGTTCAGAAGAAAGATCTTTATATTATACACACACACACACACACACACACACACACACACACATTCACACCTACATACACAGTATTGCAATTATGTAGAAGAATGTGGCCTTGTCCTTGGGAGACACATGCTTAAGTATTTAGGGGCAAAATGTCATAATGTCTAAAACTTATTTTCAAATGATTTGGCAGAGAAAGAGAAAATGTAGCAAAATGTCAACTTTTTGGTGAATCCGGGGGAAGAGTACTCTGAGTTCATTTGTTCAACTATTCTGAAGGCTTGAAAAGTTTCAAAATAAAAAGTCAGGAGAGAACAAGTGATAAAAAGTGGCATAAACCATGAAGTTTCTGGAAGTTCTAAATGGGAGGGGAAAAAAATGAATGAAACCCAGAACTAAAGTTCATGCTTTTAATGATGTTCTTGACATGCTTTATGACATGGAGAACCATGCTGGATTTTTTCCTCTCTTTCCAAACAAAAGACAGTAATGCCCAAAAAAGTTTTTCCTTGTGTTATAAAGAGCCTAGCTATATCTAGTTTCCATTAAACTGCCTTCCACTCCCACCAGATGCACCAGGCTGCAGCCTGGACTGCCCCTCTCCCAGCACACAGAAAACTTACTTTTCCCATCCCCTTCTGGGTGAGCACACAGCAGGGAGTCCCTTGGGGTCACCTGTTCTCCCTGCAGTGTTCCAAATCCTCCTTATTTGTGGAAAAGGTCACAGAAGCTGTGTGTAAGAGAAGCCCATTCAAGAAACCCATATGAGAACCTTGATGTTCTCCTGTTGAACATAAACAATTTCATAGAATACCAGCATCAGAGAAGGCCATTGTGTAAGCAAGATGAATCAAGACAAAATAGGACCATGCCATAATAATGTCAAAACACAGATAATACATGAAGATTGTCTGAGTCAAAACATACCCAACAACCCCTGTCCTGGCTACAATGGGACCCTGTCTCCTCTACCTATTACATTAGCCCTCCAGTAAGACACCCTCCTTCTAGATAAGGTTTACAAAGATACCCAATCGGAATGACCCCACCTCCTGAAAACATCCAATCCAGAGCAAAGTCCCACTTCCTTGAACTCTCTTCCAAATCTCCTCACATTAGCCCAAATCCAATGAAAGCTCCTTTCTAACAGCTTCTATTGAGATGGGCTTTGGTTCCCTATTGTGTATATTCGCCTTCACTACAACAAGTAATAAACCTTACTTGTTCGGATACAGGTGAATTCCTGGTGAACTTCAGAGGAGGGCATTGACAAGCTAAAGAAAATTTGGTCCGGGAACATTTTTAAAAAACAAATCGGTAACTTCCTCCCTTGTTAAATTGATTATTCACATAATTTTATGACCTCTGAAAACAATGTGTGTTACATTAGATTTTTCTCACTGCAGAAGAATTCCCAAGACTGCCAGCTGATGACTGAGAACTCACGGCCAGATGTAAATTAAATGGGTGGCCGATTTCATAAGCAAATGATGAATTATTATGTTTGAAAGAAGCCAAAAGTTTGAGTGTCTGGAGCCTGTGAAAATTTTAAATACCCCGACAGAGTAGGAAATGTGCAAATTTTGTTTGGACACAGAAGTGCCTGAGTGACAGAGAGTGGCAAATACCACCAGCTCACTGATCAATGAAATAAGCAGTTTCAGACCCATCCCATGACTTCAAAGAGAATGCTCTGCCCTTTGGTGGAAATCAGTGGGGCCAGGAGAATGATCTGCACCCCCTGCTCCTCCACAGGGAGCTGTTTTTAAAAAATAGTGTCCTGCCAGCCCACAGGGCAGACCGCTGTTGCTGTTGGCAATTGAGGGCACCACACAGAAAGGGGATGACAAAACAAAAGGACACATAGCCTCCCCAATCAACACCATTCCCAAGTTGTTGGCCCCTTGGCCTTGCTGGTGGGATCTCCTAGTTCCTTTAACCACCCCTCTCCTTTGGGGTGCTTTCCCACTGTTTGACCTCACAGATCCGTGCCCTGGCCTCCACTCCTCAGCCACACAGACGCATGGGCTCTTCTCTGACTCTCTACCATCTTGCCTCCCACCTGCCAGGGGGATCCTCTACTTAGCGCAAACCTTCCTTAAATGGCACTGTTCCTTCCGATCCTCATCTCCATCTCTTCTGCCAGATCACACAGAGGAAGCCTGTGGGCCCGAATGCCATGGCAGCCATCTGCAGCAGAGGAATTCTCATCTAAAGAGAAGTCTCTAGAAGAACTTTCTATTTTCATTCAGCAGTCACATTCCCGGGAAAAAAATAAACCCAGAATCAGAGGTTCTGAGACTCTGGAAGTGGAAATTAAACTTGGAAGTGATGGAGTTCAATCTTGCCATTTTTTATATGAGAAAACTCTGATCTGCGTGATTCACCAATTTTCCTGCAAGGCTATGAAGCTTGATTTTGCCTCCCCACCGCCCCAAGTCTATTGGTTTTATAACCTATAGTGGGAAGGGAAGGAGAAATGTATTTTTCCTTTCCTTGGTCAAACTTAAAAAAATAAATAAATAACTGTGAAATGGTACATAGTCTGTTTTTTTAAAGCCCCCACAAATGGCAACACAGTATGAATTATATCTTTGTCAGTGCAGGTTATGAAATTACTCTAGAGAGTCATTTCTATAGAGACTGGCTATACAAAGGCTGTAACTCAATGGAACACAATTCTACTCTGAGCTCACAGAATGTAATTGATGGAAGGAAGCAACATAAATTACCTTAGCATTCTTCATGGAAAATGTCTCTGTTTCCCACACAATCTCATTTTGCACACAAAACAAACAAAACCAAATTCAATCTCCCAAATGGTGTCTCCACTTGTTTGCTTTCTTTTAAAAAATCATTCTGCCCACATCACCTACAACTATGGCTCTTCTGCTGGGCAGATTAAGTCTAGCATGGACCACATATGACCTCCTTCCCATGCACCGCCCCCTCCCAACTTGCCTCCCTTGTCCTGAACTTCCAGCCCTTCGTTGTTTCAGATGGATCATTCTTTTGCGGCCATGATGAAAGCATAAGAATTAAACTCCACCAAGAAAAAAAAAAAACAGCTAATGTGGCTTCGATTTCATTTTCCAGGCCAAACAGCAGATTCTTTTGTCTGTCTTTGTAACAACTAACAAGATGGTTAGCCAAAATTAAACAAACAAACAAACAAAAAAACAGAAAGAAAAATTAAGTTCTTCATGGTGATGAGAAAAATGATGGTGGGTGACAGGACTCACTGAAAAGGATACATCATCAAAACATCTCATTTAATCATTGCTTTCTCCAACTCAAACAGAGAGCTGTTATCACGATGTGCACAGACATGAATGCCAGACTTACTGAGATGACACAGAGCAGAGACAGGATTGTGTGGGTTTGTGTAAGAGCTGACCCAACTTTGTGACTGACCCCCAAAAAAGAGCAACTCCCAGGCCATTTATGGTATTTACAGTGACAATGCGGCTCTCAGCCAAGCAAGTGTCAACTCTCCCCATGGTTATAGATTCTGAGCAGGCCTCTGCTCAGCAACCAAGGGGACAGCAAGTTCTGGGAACAAAGAGAGTCCACTTTCTTGGATGCAGGATTCCAGGCAGTGGAGAGAGGGTCAGGGTCAGGTCTAGACATCTAGGAAAAGAAGAACATCAAGGTCTTAGCAAGTACATTAGGGTTGGCTCCACCATTAAGGCAACACTGGGACAGATGAATGGATAAAGAAGATGTGGTATCTATCTATCATCTATCTATCTATCTATCTATCTATCTATTCATCCATAATGAAATATTATTCAACCATGACAAAGAAGGACATTTGCCACAACATGGATGGACCTTGAGGCCATTACTGTAAGAGACATGAAACAGACAGACAAAGACAAATACCACGTGATATCACTTACACATGGAATTCAAAAAATCTAACTCATAAGCATACAGAGTCTAATGGTGGTTACCAAGGGTTGGGGGTAGAGGGGGAATTGGGAAAATACTGTTAAAGGGTCCCAGAAGAAGATAAATGAGTCCTGGAGACCTAATGCACAGCAGAGGATTATAGCCAACAGCAACACTGTCTTAGAAACCTCAAAGTAGCTAAGAGATCAGATCTTAAGTGTTCTCACCACAAAAAAAGAAATAATAGCTAATGTGATGCAGTAGAGGTGTTAGCTAACACGAAAGTGGTAATCATATGGCAATATAAAAATGCAACAAATTGACACACTGTATACCTTAAACCTATAAGTCAATTACTTCTCAATAAAAAAGAAAAGAAGAAACGAAGATACCAGAATCCAGAGCAGAAATCCAGTAGGAGGTTAGGGACAGCTTACCTCCGACATCAAGCATAGGAGCTGCCCACTGAACATGCCACTTCCGGTCTCCATGACCTCTCACAGGATTTGGGCAGTCGGGGTCCAACAGCCACAAACATAAAACTCCATAGGTACCACAATGTCCACTGCCCCTCCTCTGTGAACCTACAAAACAACATGTGATGCAAGGATTATTTTTGAACTGTTCAGTTGGACCCCTGAAAGCTTTATTTGGAAAATGAGATTATTTGTAATCAGTGCCGATAGGAAGTGCTCTGTCACGGGAAACTCCCAAGTATTGAGCTTTGCCGGTCTCGACTTTTGTCTTCTACCAACTACAGTTTAAGTTAAGTTTAAGACCAAAAGTATGGTCTCCAGAAGTGTTTCAGAACAATTTCAGGTGATTTGTTAAACTGAAGTTTATAAAATGGATCTATAATCAAAATATATTTCCGTGGAGGCTGAAAAAGGACAGAAAAAGTAACAGCTCAACCTTGGGAAGGTTGATTCAAGTCTCTTAAGGTAATGCTAAAAGCAGCTTGAATTTGCACTGAAATTGTCTTCTGAAGGACCCTAAGAGTAGCTGCAAATCCACCTTTTATTTCAATTAGTTGGCTTATACTGCATGGATTCATTCTCTTCTGCCTATTCCCAATCCACCTGAAATAAATTCAGTTGTTTTTGTCTCATAGGAGGATCACATCCACCCAAGTGGACAGAGCCTAAGGCTAATTCTGGAAATGATGTTCTAACGGAACATATCTGCTGAATGATTTTGGTATCTTTAGACTGATAGAGTGTAGCAGGTACAGGGTAAAATAAATATATCCCCTTAAAAATCCAATTAGAGTTGTATAATTTTGGCAGAGATAGAAATAGAAAGTTCACTCATTATTTCCCATTATTTGTCCAACAAATAACATTCCAGGTAAATTGCTATGTGTAGAAAGTTCACTATTTTCCACTATTTGCTCAACAAATGTTTACTGAGGGGCTCATGATCCATGTAAAGTACTAGATGCTGGGATACAAAGGTAAAATTCAGTCCTGCCCTTGAGGAGACCTTGAGGAGTCTAGTAGGGATAGGGAAGTGGGGAGATCCACAGCTGAACAATTAATGCACACCATAAGGCACACTCAGTGGCAGCATTTGGGAGCATGTGACACATTGCCAGAAGGGTCAGGAAGGCTTCACCTTGAAGGGAGGGAAGAAGCTAACTGTGGAAGGCTCAATTTTTCTAAATTAAGAGTAGATGTGTTAGGGCGCCTGGGTGGAAAACTCGATTAAGCATCTGCCTTCAGCTCAGGTCATGATTCCAGGGTCCTGGATTCAAGTCCTGCATCTCCCTCTCCCTCTGCTCAGCAGGGAGCCTACTTCTGCCTCTCCTTCTGCTGCTCTGGAAAATAAATAAATAAAAATCTTAAAAAAAAAAAAAAAGAGTAGATGTGTTAAGAAAAAAGAAACTGTCTGCTACTGAAACCCAGGACATGCTGAGGAGAACACGCAGCTGGTCAAAACTAAGGATACACCAACAGAACTGATAGGAAATGCACATTCACACACTGGTCCATTTCATCAGGCTACTCAGATGTATGATGTCCTGTTATTCTGAACTTTCTGATACATTAAGTCTTCTGTTGATATTATAGCTCTTGGGTGAATTTCGTTCTTTTTGTGAGTGAGCTGTTTTTTGATAACAAACTTGGGTAGATTTCTGCTGGGCTCTCCAGATCTGTGCAGACACAGCCCTCATTATAGCAGGTGCCGCCACTGCCCTGTGAGGTAAAAATGAACCAAACTTGACATCCTGGGGACCACAGATTTCTTAAAATGACTTCCCATGTGTTGTGTAGAATCCTGTAGGCATTTGAAGATACCAAAATTTCAACCCTCACACTATTGTGGCTTTTGAGAGACCACCTAGAGCCTGAGGCCACTAAAGAACTCAGTGGGACCCATGATGGCGGGTGAACTCTTACCAGCCTGAGGACACCAAACACCGTGATTACACTCTCAGATGTCATTCATTACCAATATGCTTTCCAAGAACTGAATTAAGACGTGTGTGTGCGTGCACATATAATAAATATGAGTAATTTCCATCTGAGTCTGTTCTTTCATATTTCATTTTTCCAGTCCCTGAGAATCCTAAAAAACCTAGTGTTACATAAACCACCAGGATGCCAAGATGCTAATGCACTCATTGCTTACACTCATGTAACACTTCTCTCTGGGTTTCTTCCCCAGGGCTCCTGCAGTGAGGATGCAGGTGATAAACATTAATATTTTTTTAACAAACAGCCTGTTCTGGAGTCATTTTTATCTTCCCATGTGGTAGGTAGATAGCATTCATTTTCCACTCCCTTCTGGGAAAATGAAAAAAAAATAATGATGTGAGATAGTTCAGCCTCGGGTCTTTGGAATTGCCGATAGATAAGGGAGCCTTGGCCTTCAGGTGGAGATGATGTGGTTGACCTGGAATGCTCCTCACTCTTCCTTACTCTAAGGAACTGGGCAGTGGTCTTGAACTTCTGAAACTCTCCTCACCAGCCCCCTTAGAGGTACGCCTTGTTTTTGAGAAGGACTTCATGCAGATCCCTTTAACTAGGGAATGAGCCAGAGGCCAGGGTAGAGTGGAAAAGGAGTTTCCAAGGGATCCAATATGATGATGTGAGGGCCTTGTGGACCCCTGGGATAAGAAGAGGTGAGAGACTAATTGAAAGGAAAAAATGAGCCCAAAATAGAGAATCTTGTAAACTTGGTCGTGCTTCCGACTTTGTCACATCCTGTGCTTCCAAGGTGTGGATCAGACTATAATTTTATCTTAATGTGACACAAATACAGTGGCTGACTCAGTCCTGTATTTTAGCAGGCTCTGTTTTTCTTCCTTTGTAGCCTTTCTAATGGTGCTGCTGCCATCACCTGACTCCCCAGTTCCCAAGGCTGGTGTGTGATTCCTAACACCCTCTGCTGACTTCCCAGATGCACAGACAATGCTTGTACTCTCCCTCTGTAATCCAGCACTGGCAAACACACGAGCCCCTGCAGCTCCGTCAAGTCCAGCATTCAGCAGCTCCAGGCCTGAGTCCTAGCTCTGCCATTTATCCCCTCTGTGACCCTGAGCCAGGTACCTAAATCTCTTTTGCCTCATTTTTTTTCAACAATAATGTAGTCTCAACTAAATATGGTAATAAAATCATGTTTTTTAAACCCCTTAGCACAATGCCCAGCATAAAGCAGAAGTTCAAAATACATGAGCTATCATGAGCTATCTTTAAAATCATTGTTTTACATTAGGTGTTTATGCACCATCTCTCAAAACCATTCTCTCCTGCTCTGACATGGTGATTGTGGCAGAGGCAGTGGTTGGAAATAAGTTAACTAATCAGCATGTAAATTAGACCTACAAGGGGTTTCTCAACACACTAAAACAGACCAGAACAGACCCTGAGGCAGAGTCCATGGCAATCAAACTCAAAGCAAGCTCAAAAACTTGAAAAGAATGAAGTTGCCCCGATAGTCTTAGGTAACCAAGCCTGGCCATCAGAAACCATGGGATATTCATCATCGGTTGAGAAGTCCCAGACTATCAACCTGTGAAGTCATGTACCTGTAAATATCACAAAGTTCACTGGCTCCCAAAATCCACCCCATCACTGTATAAAGCTCAGTGTCTCACCCAGTTTCCCTTCCCAAGCATTCCTGAGACATACCCACTCACCAACAAGAACTCTCTTACGTTCTTCCAAGACTAGCCCTTAAGACTGAATGCTGAGCCCCATGCAGTGACCTCTGCTCTGAAACTCCAGCCTTCAGCTGTGAGTCACTTCTGCTGCTCTCTAACTCATGGTCCCATGAATAGACAGCACCTTTCCCTTGACCCCACAGCAACTCGACACCAGATGGGAAATGTGGCCCAGTCTTGACTGAAGGTTTGGGGGCTAAGAGAAGAGGAATAGAACCCTGGCACTTGGGATAAAACTGCAACCAGAGGGTGTCAGAACAGTCTTCTTTGGGGTCCCTTCCTGCTGAGTTTCCAGTCTGCTATGGCTTCTAAGAGAGAAATGTGTCCCACCTTTCCACTCCCTTTGTCACCTACCAAAAAAGTCACACACTCACAGAAGCCTGGACCGACATCCAACCATGTCCCAGGATATAGAGTACCAAGCAGATGACTGCATCTTGGTGCAAGAAATCCACATCTGACTGAAACCCAGCTCTCCCTCAGACAGTGGCTATGACTTGCTTCGACACAGGTGAACTTCCAGGCCCACACAGAGGCTGCCAGGAAACAACCATGTCTGTCAAAAGCAAATGGATGCTTTCACCAAAATGGCCAGAAACTTTCAAACTGTTTCCCTAGTTTTTACTCATCCAGATTTCAAAATCTTAGAGCCTGGTTTCCCCTGAGACACTGTTAAAATAGGAATTGCTCTATAAATTGAAATTGCTTTTGAAAAAGAAACCGCAAAGGTCCCAGGTCTCCAGGGGCCCAGCTTTCATGATTACCCTCCTACGCAGGGTCGTTCGGCCATGCAGACACAACCCTCTGCACAGAAGCGCCCTGTTCATTGTTTCTAGCCTTTCCCTCCCTCCCTTCAAGACAGAGCTGTGCCGGCTGGCTCTTTGTGCCCTGCATAATTGCTGCTGCCATTCACCCAGCACCACTCACCCTCCATCAACCTACCATTCGCCCCCCCACCACGGCTTTTGTTGTTGTTGTTCTCTCCTTGCATCAGCTGTTAGTCAAGATAATGTGCCCCTAGAATGTTCAGAACACTCAAAAGAAAAGCTTGGATTCTTTGTAAAACTTGGGCTTGCAAAACACTGGGCTTTAAAAAACAATAGTAATTGGAATTATCAGTATTTTCCATGAGTTCAAGCTCTTTGTAGGTGTTTCCATTTATGTTTCAATTCTTGGGCAGTCAGCATAGTTTCACACAGAACATACAAAAAACACACATGTTTAGAGGCCTAGCCTATAACCTGATCGTGCAACGCATGAAGCACCTCTCTTAGGCGGCTCTACAGGGGAGTTCATCCCAAGTTCCGAGTCCAGATACGCTGGCACATCTCCCAGACCCTCCCTTGCACCAGGATCCTGCTGTTCCCTGACAATGGAAGATAGATTCTCCTAGAAAAGCCCAGAGCTCTGGGAACTGGAGTGTGGCTCATGGTCCTGGCCAAGAAAGAAGAGAAGAGAGTCATGGAAGAAAACCAGGATCTGTACAGGAGCAAGAAAATATCGGGAAGCACACACACATTTGAATGAGTTTGTCCAAATCAATTAGAGAATTACTGTTCACATCTTGAGTCAGCCAAATGAATAATCTAGTCGTCTCTCCCCGTCTTCACCAACATTTAGCAAAGCCTCAGATATTGCTTCCCAGGAGATCTGGAGATGATGAGCCCCAGCCTCTGGTCCTCCCAAGTCACAGATGATGGGGTCTAAGTAGGCAGAGCTTGCTAAGAGAACACCAGCCTCATCTGCAGAGATCAGGAGGTATCCTCAGTGCCTGAGCACTGAGGAAGTACCAGGCCATGTCTGCTACCAAGAAAAAAGGGGTGTATTTCTACCCACACACCAGCTTCCCCAAGCCCAGCCTCCATATAACAACTCCTTCAGCAACAATAGAATTTTGTGAATTAGTTTTATCACCAAACTAAGGCCACTCTGATCTCCAGGGTCACGGCAGCTGACAACGGCCCCAGGTGTGGAATCCAGCATTGGCGGGGGGGGGGCAGGAATAATCACACACACACACACGAATGCACAGGATCTGGAGGGGTAGGCCCTTAGTGCATTTTTTTCCACAGCAGGTAAGCAGCCCAAGCCAGTTGCTAACTCACAGATCAGAGTGGGAAGCAGCCTCCAAGGAAAGCATGCCCTCCTCTCCCCACAGATGCTGGCATTCAGCTGGGAGCCCTGGGCATGAGATAGCAAGACTAATCAAAGTCTGATTAGCTGGCTCATGGGCAGGGGGGAGCTCAGCCCACAACTAGAAAAACTGAGCAATAGATCAATGTTTTGCCAATATTTTGCCAAAGAGAAGAAGTCTCCTTTGTTCTAAAATAGCACTTGGGTGTTGAGTAAAAAGACAGGCCCTGCAGACCCCTGAAGATGCTTGGCGGGTCGCTTTATGCTTCTAATAGGAGCTGCTGATCTCTGCCTCATTTTAAATTACTACCAAGTGTTGTGTAGGTTCAGGCTTCTTCTTTGAGTAAAAAAAAAAAAAAAATCAATCTGAAAGGAAAAGCTATTTCTTAGCAACAAAGGAAACAGAAAGAAGGCAGTTCCTTTAATGTAATCTGAGATAGAATCTAGCTTAGCAGAGCCAGAGTGAAAATAGCTTTTATCTGATCAAGGTGCCTTAGTCACACTTAGAGGAAGTTAAGGAGGCCAGGCCCCAGGATGCTTAAGACCACAGACAGAATCACTGGTGAGAAAGTCCCCTCCTGGCAGAGGGGCGTGAACTGGGGCAACACACTACAGCTGCCCAACATCAGGAAGTACTAGTTATTACAGCCATTGGGACATTGTGTTTTTTGTTTTTGTTTGAAAAGTGAGTTTTCTTTTTTTCTTCTTGTTTAAGATTTTTTATTTTTTTATTTGACCGAGAGAGAAATCACAAGTAGGCAGAGAGACGGGCAGAGAAACAGGAGGAAGCAGGCTCCCTGATGAGCAGAGATCCCGATGCCAGGGCTTGATCCCAGAACCCTGAGATCATGACCTGAGCCAAAGGCAGAGGCTTAACCCACTGAGTCACCCAGGTGCCTTGACACGGTGTATTTTCAATCATACCCCTTTCCCAACTTCAATACAGCTGAAAGGAAAGTGATTGGAGTGGTCCGGGTCACATCGGACACAGGGTAATAACCTGTCAGCGATGACATTGGCTATTGTACCTATAGAACGTGGTCCAAACTGGCTGATACTCACAATTATAGCAGCTCCAAGCAGAGAGATTAGGAACCAATTCTAAAGTAGCAAATGTCCAAATAAAATAGAAAGTAAGGAACCAAGGAGGAAGGTAAAAACTACAGGACAGAGTCAGGAGATAAAGTGAGCACACCAAACACATGGCTGTAGAGACCTGTGTAGTTGTGTGGGTACATTAGATGGAAGGGGTTAGTGTACCACAAACACACACACACACACACACACACACACGCACGCACAGCACAGGCTATGAGGGTCCATGCAGCTGTGTGTGTGTGTGTGTGCATGTATTAAACAAGATCTTCTGGTTGGAGCATCAGTCATAACCCACAGCAACGTACCTGTAACTCTCACGTTAGTTTTGTCTGCTCCTTCTGGTGCAGGGCTCACCCGAATTTTCCAGTCGTCAGAAAGAATCTACTCTGGGGTGCCTGGGTGGTTCAGTCATTTAGCGTCTGCCTTCAGCTCAGGTCATGATGTCAGGGTCCTGGGATTGAGCCCCATATCCGGCTCCCTGCTCTGCAGGAAGCCTGCTTCTCCCTCTCTCTCTACAGCTCCCCCTGCTTGTGTTCCCTCTCTCACTATGTCTCTCTCTGTCAAATAAATAAAAATATTTTTTAAAAAAGAAAGAAAGAAAGAAAGAATCTACTCACATCCCAACAACAATGTGAGTTAGAGTTTACTGAAAATTTTCTAGGGAAGGGAGAGGGGGGTTTATATCACAGCTACCAAACACTTCGAACCTCCACTTAGTATTTGCTTTCTCGCCAGCCTTCAGTCAATGGGTCTCTTTTTCTCTTGCAGCTCTCATCCCCAGGGCTCCATCCTCTTAGCTCCAAAATCTTCCTCTCGGTCTCCCTCTCTCACCCCTTTCTTCCAGCTGCTGCCTGCAAACCCACGTAACTCTTTGTCCCGGGATTGGCCAACCAAAGCTCCCAGTTTCAGGATCCACTCATGGAAAAAAGGGCTATATGCAGCCAGAACAACAAAATGTTCTCCTGTCAGATTTATTAAGAAGGTATTGGCAGAAAGTTTGGAAGAAGCATCTAATGAAGCAACCAGCCATAGTAAACCCTGTGTTGAGATGATCATGCATTTCAAAGAGACAGAGCAAGACCCGTACAGCACGTCTAGAGACTTCCTTCCCGATATTGCGTGAAGTACATGACAACATC
Organism: Mustela erminea; assembly: GCF_009829155.1. Classification (NCBI taxonomy): domain Eukaryota; kingdom Metazoa; phylum Chordata; class Mammalia; order Carnivora; family Mustelidae; genus Mustela; species Mustela erminea. The sequence continues at coordinate 23,488,232 of NC_045634.1, forward strand.
TATATCCACCCCTGGATTACTGCTACACAAACATTCAGGACTGTTTCATCTATTCTGGTCCTTTGTAGAAAATCAATCCAAAATCCTAGGTATTCTCAATAAGACCATGCTTGTTTTTAGCCTATTTGGGGTCATACCTAGCTATAAGATGCTACTGCATTTTTGCCCCCCAAATTCTCAAGAATGGTCACAAGTGTAAATTAATTTGTGCTTAAAATGTGAAATGACCTGACTACCCACCACTCCCCAAGTTATTCATGAATCAGTTGGACTGGAGTCTACGCAATCCATCAATACTGTTCTATTTGTCACATGTTTGAAGGCGAAGGCTACAGTCAGTGGCTGTTACAAGCCCCACTGAAAACAGCATCCTCCCCTCTAGTTTAGGACTATGCTTCCTCCAGACACCCGCCAGCCCCAGGCCCCACCTGTGTTTGGCCAGTAAGGCTGCAACCTCAGACAAGTTCCTCACTGAGCTTGGCAGAGGCCCAGTGGAAAGTAAAGTGTTTTTCTGGGGATCCTGCAAGGTCCCAAAGTTAATCCAAATATCAGTTGGTCTTCGAATTAAGGCAAATTAGAGCGACCTGGGAGATCATTGATGATTTAGTTGGACACCATAATGTTACTGAAGAGACTCGGGGACAATCAGTGAATGAGTCAAGAGCATACGGGTTCCAGGAGCCAGAACAAGGATCCGGGGTGCAGCTCAACCCCCACTCCACAACCACTAGGGTCAGGAGCAGCAGGGCAGCCTGAGAACCTGGGAGAGAAGAGCTCAGCATCAGATTGGAGCCAGTAACTAAAAGAAACGTCCTTCTCTGCCAAGACCATTGAATAACAAACCAAATCACTCTCCCAGAAACTTTCTTCTCTGGTCAGATCCTCCAAACTAAGAATTGCCCGTAACAGGTGAAACCCACAGGGTACTGGGTGGAGAGACAGAGCTTCGTGGGACAACCCTGCCTACTCCGCACCTGGGGAAAGGAATTCACGCACTACCAGCATCAGAGTGGAAAGAGCCACTGTGCGTACCAGCATCTCTCGATGGGGCGGCTACACCCCATTCTAGAGACCCAGACCCAAAAGAAAAGGAGAGCAATCCAGTGCAAAGAGAAAAGGCCTAGGTGGATGGGCCTATGGGATACAACTGAGTTAATCCTTCTGACCCTTAATGTCTTCATTTGTATGTAGAAAAATAAGCACCAACAATTGTATGGGACTTAAAATGTGCCAGACAGCATAAATGCTTTTCACCTATCAACTCATCGAATCCTCAAAACCCTAGGTGCCATTACTACGCCCCTTCTTCTGAACTTGAGTTTGAGCCCAACAGTCTGTATCCATCTCCACTCTTCACCCAGTCTGATCCCATACCGCCTGGATGTCACGTTGGAAGAAAAGGCTGGGGAACTCAGACAAGGGTGTCAGCCCACAGTCTGGCACATAGCCAACACGCACTATGGTTCCCAATGCTGCCATTCTTACCATCATCCTTTTTCTTGTCCAGTTCGGATCTATCCTCAGAGACTTACTTGGTTCTCGTGTCAAACCCTTGGAACCACGCCCACACAGCCAATCCCGTGGGCTCAAACTTGAGATCCACTTCTTTCCCCCTGAGAGTGGGGCCCCTCCCTTCCGTCTGGTCCCAGCTTAGAGACTAAGGTCTGCAGTGAGTCCTCACCCACGCTGGGGCTCTGAAAGGAATGGAAACATTTCCTTCTAAACCTTAGAAATCCAGTAAGAAGATTAAAATATGACACTGCTTAAGGACCAGCAACGTTGACAGACGGTCTGTGTGACTCAGCCGGCTGATTTTCCTGGACCTGGAGAAAGAATGCTTTCTTCTTTTCTTTTCTTTTTTATTTTATTTTTTTTTTATTTTTTGTCCTCCACTCGGGTAGATAATTCACTTCCTTGAAACACGTCATTGGAGTGGAAGAGTTGTTTTGGAATAGAATCGTTCTGGACGTCTCGATTTGGCAGCAGTGTTTCTCAGATGCTACTGTCATCCCTAATGCAGAATTGTAGGTCATGTTCTTGGCCCTGCCCTCAATGATAAGATAATGAAGAGACAGAAGACTAGGCCAGAGAGACCAGGGCTATGACATTTGTGAGTACGTTACAGGGTTGAATCTGCAAGATGCAATTTTCCACTGAGCTGGATGCCCCCAAAGGCGCTGTGTCTGGGGTGCCACTTGGAATTATCTCATGCACTTGAAATAATATGAGTACGAGCAGACTTGTTCTGCCAATTGTCCTTTGCCATGAAACAAAAAATTATAGCTAAATAACAGAATTTTATTAGGCATGGATGATTGAAATTTACATTTCAAATATAATAGAAAACAAAAGTTCAGGCAAGAGGTAAACATATGCCATATATAAGCATGAGTGGGTGACGACACCTTTCTCATCCTCAAGGGCAGCTGGTGGGAGTAGATAGAACATGAACTTCAATGGCAGACCGACTCGAGTGGGAACCCTGGAGTAGATGGATTTTGTCTGGTGACCTGGGGCAAGTCCCTGAATTTCTTCATCTGAGCCTGAGTTTCATCATCTATTTGAAAAAAAAACCTCCTTTTCTGAGATTGCCATGAGGCAAGATGACATGTGAAAAGCCCTCCCACAGAGTCAACAATCAATAAGCGTCACCTTCCCTTTCTTTCTTGGTATTCAGAGAGACTCTGGTTTGTTTCTTCGAAATAGGGCTCCTCTTGAGCTTTGTTGCTGGTAACGTCCTGCGTACACTTTCTTTCAACTTCAGAGAGTGTCACTGAAGAAAACCTCACTTCTGTCTGCTGCTTGCTCGCAGGGACATCTGAGTGTCCCAGGACACTTTCCTCTCAAAGATCATCACAGCCCTTGAGTTGAGGGCTCTCTTTTCTCCTTTTGTGTTAAAAAAAAAAAAAAATCCAGGGGTGCCTGGGTGGCTCAGTGGGTTAAGCCTCTGCCTTCGGCTTAGGTCATGATCTCAGGGTCCTGGGATCGAGCCCCGCGTCAGGCTTTCTGCTCGGCAGGGACTTTTCTTCCCCCTCTCTCTCTGCCTGCCTCTCTGCCTACTTGTGATCTCTCTCTCTGTCAAATAAATTAATAAAATCTTTTTTAAAATTCCAAAGAAGAACAGAAGTGTCATTTTTAGAGTCATTTTTAGCCTCAGAGGGTAGCCAGAGAAAGAGTTGTACTTTCTTCCTTATTTTCCCTTTTTCCATCCTCCTTCTTGCTGTCCCTGCCCAGCTCCTCAGTTTCTCTTGAATCTCCTCCTTCAGAGCGAGCCGTGACGGTGCTCCCAGCCAAGGAGTCAGGAGAGAACAGATGTGTATGCATGTGTCCCAGTGTGACTCGCATCACCCTGCCCCCAGCCCCCTGCTGTGGCTGCTTCTTTGGAATTGTTCCTTCCCTCAGAAGATGAGCTACACCACGTTTTCCTTGTCTTCTAATCCCTCCTGCTCCCTCCACCCCATGGCTACCCAAATAACAGTGACTGTTCCCTCATCAGACCCCATCCTGTCTTTCCATCCCCTTGTCATTCACGCAGGTGAAGGAATGGATCTCACAAACCTGTGAGACAAGAAAGTCAGCAACTATCCACCCATTTCACAGGTGAGAGTGTTGAGACTCAAGGAATTTAAATGGCATCACTTGGTAGTTTCAAAAGGGGCCTGCAGTGAGTGGAAGTGTAGCCCCCCAAAAAAGATCTGTCCAAATCCCGCAAACTGTGAATGTGAACTTTTTTATGAAAGGATCTCCGCAGATATAATTAAGTTAAGGTTCTCGAGGTAAAATCACCCAGGATTATCTGGGTGGGCCCCAAATCCAGTGACATTGTCTTTGGAAGAGTGAGGCAGACAGAAGTTATGCAGATAGAAGAGAAGTCCATCATTGGGGAGGGTATGTGCTATGGTGAGTGCTGTGAAGTGTGTAAACCTGGTGATTCACAGACCTGTACCCCTGGGGATAAAAATACATTTTATGTTTATAAAAAATTTTTAAAATTTTTAAAAAGAAGAAGAAAAGTCTATGTGGATAGGGAGCAGAGATGGGATAGGTTTGTTCATAAGTCAAGGGACACCCACAGCCACCAGCGACTGGAAGAGGCAAGGAAAACACAGCCCCCCACCCAGACCCTCCAGGGAGCGTGGCTCTGCTGATACCTTAATCTCAGAATACTGGCCTCCAGACCTTGAGAGAATACATTTGTGTTGTTGTTGTTATTTTTAAGGATTTTATTTATTTATTTGACAGACAGAGACACAGTGAGAGAGAGAACACAAGCGGGAGAGTGGGAGAGGGGGAAGCAGGCTTCCTGTTAAGCAAGGATCCTGATGCAGGGCTCAATACCAGGACCCTGGGATCATGACCTGAGCCAAAGGCAGATGCTGAACGACGGAGCCACCCAGGCGCCCCAACATTTCTGTTCTTTTAAGCCATCAAGTTTGGAAAGGTTTGTTATAGCAGCCCCTGGACAACCAGTACAAGGTGCAACCCAACTCTGATGGTTAATGATCAACTTTACCATCCCAGACCCCGACATAAGACTCATGATAACCTCAGAAAGGAGCCCTATAGGATCCAAAGCCTTAGGTCTCAGTCCCATCTGCCCTGCCTTCTCCCCAACCAAACCCAACCAAACCAAACAAGCAAGCAAAAAACCCTTGTCCTTTCTGAAAGAGAGCTCCCAACCCCTCGCCATTGGAGGCTGAGCAACAGTTCAAAGGCACCTGAAGGAAATGAAGGATCTGTGTACATATTTGACATCATCAAAACTTTGCGCAAACACTGAGAGAGCTGGAGAGTGTATCTTTGTAGAAATAAAGGACTTATTCCTTCCAGGCAATTACTTGCATGAACACACAACCAGTAGGGAGTAATCTCAAGAGCACCCAATCTCCATTTGCTTTTTGAAACTTTTCTATGCATCTAAAAGGATAAAGTATGCTTGCTCTTCCCAAAGCATATGAACCAGGCCTCTCATGCCCTCAGTTCCATCACATCACTTCCTTTCTCAGGGTTCCCAGGTGACCCTCAAATCAACAATGAATCCTAAGCAGGAGGTTCAACAGTCATCCTGAATGTCACCTCCCTCTGCTCCCCTAGCTCTTAAGTGTGAAAATGTTCTTGCCTCAAGGATCTCTCCTCTGAAAACTACAGAACACTCATGGAAGAAATTGAGGAAGATACAAAGAAATGGAAAAACGTTCCATGCTCATTGGATTGAGAGGATAAATTTTGTTAAAATGTCTATGCTACCTAGAGCCATCTGTATATTTGGTGCAATCCCTATCAAAATACCATCAGCTTTTTTCACAGAACTGGAACAAATAATCCTAAAATGTGTATGGAACCAGAAAAGACCCTAAGAATAGCCAAAGGAATGCTGAGAAAGAAAACCAAAGCTGGTGGTATCACAGTTCCAGACATCAAGCTCTACTACGAAGCTGTAATCATCAAGACAGCACGGTACTGGGGCACCTGGGTGGCTCAGTGGGTTAAAGCCTCTGCCTTCGGCTCAAGTCATGATCTCAGGGTCCTGGGATCGAGCCCCACATCAGGTTCTCTTCTCAGCAGGGAGCCTGCTTCCTCCTCTCTCTCTCTCTGCCTGGTTCTCTGCCTACTTGTGATATCTGTCAAATAAATAAATAAGATCTTTAATAAATAAATAAATAAATAAAAAGACAGCACAGTACTGCCACAAAAACAGACACATAAATCAATGGAACAGAATAGAGAGCTCAGAAATGGACCTTCAACTCTGTGGTCAACTAACAAAGCAGGAAAGAATATTCAAAGGAAAAAAGACTGTCTCTTCAACAAATGGTGTTGGGAAAATAGGACAGCCACATGCAGAAAAATGAAACTGAACCATTTTCTTACACGATACACAAAAACAGACTCAAATGTAAGTCAGGAATCCATCAAAATCCTAGAGGAGAACACAGGCAGGAAGTTTGATGACCTCCTCTGCAAGCGACTTCTTGCTAGACATATCTCTGAAGGCAAGGGAAACATAGGCAAAAAAGAGCCATTGGGATTTCATCAAGATAAAAAGCTTTTACACAGCAAAGGAAACAGTCAAAAAAAAACAAAAGACAACCAACAGAATGGGAGGAGAAATTTGCAAATGTCTTATCAGGTAAAGGGCTAGTATCTAAAATCTATAAAGAACTCATCAAACTCAACACCCAAAGAACAAAAAATCCCATCAAGAAATGGGCAGAAGACATGAACAGGCATTCTCCAAAGAAGACATACAAATGGCCAACAGATACATGAAAAAATGTTCAATATCACTGCTTATCAGGGAAATATAAATCAAAATCACAATAAGATCCCACCTCACACCGGTCAGAATGAGTAAAATTAACAAGCAAGTAACAACATGACAGATGTTGGCAAGGACGTGAAGAGGAACCCTCTTACACTGCTGGTGGGAATGCAAGCTGGTTACAGCCACTCTGAAAAACAGTATGCAGGTTCCTCAAAAAGTTGAAAATAGAGCTACCCTACATAACAACCCAGGAACTGCACTTTTAGGTATTTATCCCAAATATACGAAAGTACTGATTTGAAGGGGCACCTGCACCCCAATGTTTATAGCAGCCATGTCCACAATAGCCAAACTATGGAAAGAGCCCATAGATAGATGAATGAATAAAGAAGATGTGTGTGTGTGTCTGTCTGTCTGTCTGTTTGTCTGTGTCTGTGTCTGTGTATACACACAATGGAATACTACTTACTCAGCCATCAAAAAAGTGAAATCTTGCCATTTGCAATGACATGGATAGAACTAGAGGGTATTATGTCAAATGAAATAAGTCATTTAAAGAAAGATAATTACCATATGATCTCACTCATATGTGGAATTTAAGAAACAAAACAGAGTATCATGGGCGAAGGGAGAGAAAAATAAAACAAGACAAAACCAGAGAGGAAGACAAACCATAAGAGACTCTTAATCATAGGAAACAAACTGAGGGTTGTTAGAGGGGAGGGGGTGGAGGGATGGGGTAACTGGGTAATGGACATTAAGGAGGGCACACGATGTAATGAGCGCTGGGTGTGACATAAGACTGATGAATCACTGAACTCTCCCTCTGAAACTAATAATACACTACATGTTAATTAATTGATTTTAAATTTTAAAAACTTAAGAAAAAAAAAAGAGAAAAGGAAGTCCTCTTGTCTCTGAGCAATTACAAGTACCAGTCAGCCCATACATTGCCTCCTGTTTCCTCCCACTCAAAAACGCTCTTTAAATTGTGCTAATCTTTGAAGCTGGTTCTGAACAATTCTGTGTAAGCCATATGCAGCAGCCGGGTGGTGTAATTGGGAGAACACTGGAAGGAGAAGAGCTAAATTTTCATGGCAGCAGTCAGAATAACTTGGGTGGCAAACATCAGGAAATCCAGGTTCTAAGTGGCTTAGCCACCAAGCAATTTATTATCTTACATGACCAGGGGCCCAGAAGTGAGTGACTCCAGGCCAGACAAAGACCAGCAGCTCAAGATGTCATCGTGGGCCCAGGTTCTTTCCGTCTCCCTGCTCTGCTCTACTCTGTCTCTGCCTCATTCCCGGCTAGTTTCCCAAATGATTGCTAGATGGCTGCCAGTAGCAATGAGTTCTATATATGGCCTCATTTATGTCTGGATGGAGAGCACAAGAGGGAAATCATCCCCACTGACCATGACATACAAGTCCTTCCCCTCCATGTGGTTGAGCCAGTTTAGGTCAGAAGTCTATTAGGTCAGAAGTCTATCTTGACCAGTAACCGCCACCAGGGCAATGCCCTGTGGGACAGGCTCAGACTAATCATTTTCTCCTCGAGAGCTGACATGAGCAGAATGTAAATGACCCCAAAGTTCTGATAGGAAAGGGAAAGCATGCCGTAAGGTGGGTGGGGACACAACAGTCTCTAGCATACTCATCCTGGCTCCGCTCCCTACTTGTGTGGTCTCAAGCAAGTCCTTTGACCTCTTTGGGCCTCACCTTTATGTGAAAAAGGGAGAAATGTCAGCCACATAGAAGCATCAAAAGGGATCATGGAAATAAAAGCACCTGAAAAACTGTAAATTTGGGGGCACCTGGGTGGCTCAGTTGGTTAAGCATCTGCCTTCGGCTCAGGTCACAATCCTAGAGTCTTTGGAATGAGTCCCGCATGGGCTCTCTGATCAGTGAGGAGCCTGTTTCTCCCTCTGCTGCTCCCCCTGCTTGTGTTCCCTATTAAATAAATAAATAAAACCTTTAAAAATTCTGTAAATTCTATATACAAGAGATATACAGGGTGGTTTCTGCCACAGCCCTCAGCTCATGGGGCACTGATGTGATGCAGTACAAAGGGGGCTTGCCCTTGCTTCACGCCAGTCTCCAAAACACTGAGCCAAACAGGTCTGGGAGAAGGGCACAGGCTTAGCCAACAAAAATACAGGATGCTGAGTTACATTTGAATTTTAAATAAAATTTATACTAAATATGCCCCCAGTATTGCATGGGATATATACTAAGAAATTACTCTATCTTACATTCACATTGAACTTTACACCTTGTCTTTTATCCAAGAAACTTACCTGGGAGAGGCCAGGCCAGGAATGAGGAGGTAAGCCTAGACTTCTACCCTATTTTTCCCTTAAACCCTGATAGTGCTCTTTGTATCTTTTTTTTAAAAAACTGGCTCTTACCACAAAAAAATTTTTTGTATCATATATGGTAAAGAATGTGAGCTAGACTTACTGTGGGAATCATCTTGTAACACACACAAATATCACATCATTAAGTATATACCTGAAACTAATATAATACCATGTAGGCAATTATACCTCAATTTAAAAATGAGAGATTTATTCCAGGAATTTACTCATGTGGTTATGGAGGCTGAAAAGTCTTCCAAAGCACGGTCTTCAAGCTGGGGAGCCATGAAAGCCAGGGGAAACCCTCAGTCTAGGCCCCAGGCCTGAGAACCACGAGAACCAATGAGCCAACACCCTCAGAGACACACCCAGAAATCCAGTTTCGACAGGGATCTGGGTGCCCTTAGCCCGGTGAAATCGACACATAAAACGGACCATCACAATGTCCTCCATAATAATGAAGACATGTAAGTCAGTATAATGCCTGCTTCATAGGAAGCAGACAGTGTTAGCTAGCCCCATTGTGGGTTTGTCTGGGGGGTTTTCGCTACTATTATTTATCTTTTGCCAATCATCTAGAATACTTTCAACTATTCAAAGAGCGTCTCATGTTTCCATCTTCATTTATGACTTGCCAGGTCCAGAGGCCCCTGCACATCCTTCTCCACCTTTAAAGGGAAATGAGTGCTCAGCCGGCAGCCCTGCTCTCCATCACAGTAGCTCCAGGGCAAAGCCCAAGAGAATTGACTCAGCCTTAAAATGTCAAATGAATCATCATGCCAAGATGATTTATGCCCACCTCAGAATGCAGTTAATGTTGCCTACCTTGACCGGCTTGCCTCTGCCCCCCTCGGAGTCTGAAATTACATTCGTTTACCTGGGAAGGCAGCAGGATCTCAAAAGTGCTCTGTATCCTGTTGGGGCGGGAGGGGCTTTGGGACTCTGTGTGAGGCTGCAGCCTCTCCCTGACAATGAGGCCCAGCCAAGAAACTTCCACAGATAGGTTTTTGGATATACGCACCACCCTGGGGATGGGGACAGGCTGGGGAGAGAATGACCTAAAGAACAGGAGGGTATACAAAAACGGCTGATACTGATCCTAGCTCCTTAGACAGAGGTCCCCATCCGGCTGGCAAGTTCAGTTAAAAAGGAGACTGGATCCTGCAGACCTGCCTTCATACGTCAGACTCATTCATATATTTTGTGCATTAGCTTTCCCTGTGTGTATACTTCTTTAATCCCTGACTTCTTCCTGTATACTCGCTTCTTAGAACTCTCCATCCTTCTGCCTCGAGGGAGTGATGCGTCCTTGCTTGCTCACAGCTGTTTGACCAAGGCTGCAATCTTCAGTGCATTTTCTAGAAGCAACTTATAGATTCATCTTAGAGGATGAGACATTTCTCACGGTCATTTATTTATCAATGTTGACATCTAAACTGGCTAAACCAGATGAACTTGTTCCCTATAGCAAAGAGAAACTAAACCTCAGGGCTAGCAGTCCTCAAAATGGCCTGGTCTCTTGCTCCCAAAACTATGCTCACCCCACAGGGAGGTTTCTTGCCATAGTATTACGAAGTTAACACTCTGAGATCTCAAAAGTTTCTGAATTCCTTAAACGATTTAAACGTTTTATTCTTTCAATTTTAAAAGGGCAAGTAGCAAGCCTGAGGCTGTCACAATTACAAGTGGCCATCTGGAAGTGAACGTTCCAGATTCTTCCTTAGCAACAGGTCTGAAGTGTTCATTTTATTCCAGAAGGATGCAAGAACTTCCGGGACTGATCACTTGGCTCAGAAGAATGGTTGCTTCAGCCAATATCTTATATTTCATGTCTCTGCTCTTCACAAAGCAGGAGTTTCAAAAGGCAGAGCGTATGAGGTCCAACAGAGAAAATTTCCTTACCAATCAGGCTAATCTAAACCAGGTTTGCAATTAGGCTGCACTTCTATGCACCTTTCTTTCCCTAACCTAAGAGACAAGTCAACATATAAAACCCAACTAATTGGATTTGATTGGTCTGAAACTCTCATTAAAATGATAATTCCAATTGCATAATTTGTTGTGAAGAAACAAGCAAAAGCTACATTCCAACAAATAACTGAAAAGAGAGAGAAAGGAAAAAAAACACAAATGAAAAAATGTTAATCCTCAATAGTAATCAAAGAATGTATATATGATATGTTTTTTCAAATTAGGAGGGTTTGAGAATACTCTGTTATAAAATATTTGCACTATCCTTAAAGCAGCAGTGTTATCTGAAAGAGGATGAGGATAAGTTGCAGATATTACAAACTCAGAGTCAACCACTTAAAGAAGCATAACTGAAGTGCTGAGAAGAGAGAAAGCATGAAATGCTTAATAAAAAACCAGATTTAAAAAAAAGAAGGGTAAGTAGAAAGGAAGGGAAGAAGGGAAGTTGCAAGCAGTAACAAATATGGTAGATATTAATCGAACTCTATCAATCATACTTTAAATATCAATTGTTCAAATATACCAGTTAAAAGACAAAAGCTGTCAGAATTAAAAAAAGGACACAAACACGTGAAATCCACATTAAATAAAAATACACAAACAGATGAAAACTTAAGAGATGAAGAAAAGCATACTATATTAACAGTAATAAAAAGAGAAGTAGACAGGGCACCTGTAGGGCTCAGTCAGTGAAGAGGCTGCCTTTGGCTCAGGTCATGATCCCAGGATCCTGGGATCGAGCCCCGCATCAGGCTCCCTGCTCAGCGGGGAGCCTGCTTCCTCCTCTCTCTCTGCCTGCCTCTCTGCCTACTTGTGATCTCTCTTTCTGTCAAATAAATTAAAAAATAATCTTTAAAAGAGAGAGAGAGAGAAGTAGAAATAGCTAACAAAACAAAATTCAGAGCAACAAAAATTAGAGATAAAGAGGAGCATTACCTCATGATAAAGAGGCCAATTCTCCAATTAGACATCACAACCCTTAATGTAAGCACCTAACAATAAAGCCTCCCAATATGTAAGGTAAAACTAATAGAACTACAAGGAGAAACAGATGAATCCCCTTTATATTTGGAGATTTCAACACCCCGCTATCAATAACGGACAGATCCAGGAAGCAGAAAATAAGTAAGGATGGAACTGAAATGCACAACACCGTCAATCAGCTGGAGATAACTGATATCTACAGAACACATCACCTAACAACAGCAGAACACGCAGTCTCAGCTTCTCACAGACATTTGCCAAGATAGACCACAGGACAGACCATAAAACAAACATGAATAAATTTAAAAGAATACAAATCATACAAAGCATGCTCAGACTACAATAGAATTAAACTAAATCCCAAATTCCCTGGCAATTAAACAACACACCTCTAAATAACACACGGATGAAAAAAGAGTCTCAAGAGAAATTTATGGTATTTGAACTTCAAACTGAAAATACAACTTCTCAAAAATAAGGATGATGCAGCAAAAGCAAGGCTTAAGGGGAAATTCATAGCACTGAACTCATAAATTGGATTTAAAAGAAAAAAGATCTAAAATCAATAACCTAAGCTTGTACCTTAAAACACAAGAAAAAGATGAGGAAATTAAATCCAAAGTAAATAGAAGGAAAGAAATTATAAAAATTAGAGTAGAAATTTAAAAAATTGAAAATCAATAGAGAATATCAATGAAACCAGAAGTTTTTTTTAAGTGATCAAGAGAATTAATGTCTCTAGCCAGGTTAACTAACTAAAAAAGAGAGAGGGAGGGAGAGAAGACACAAAATTGAAAGAGGACTCATTGCTACTGATCTCATCAACATTAAAAAGATAATAAAGGACCACTTTTAACAATCCTATGCTGATATACTTGATGACCAACATGAAATGAGCCAGTTTCTTACAAGACGTAATCTATGAAAACTCACATGAGGGTAAGTAGATAATCTGAATAGGTTTATATCTATTAAAAATTGAATCAATAATTAATAACCTTCCAAAACAAAAAGCACAAGCCTGAGATGAGTTCACTCGCAAATTCTACCAAATATGTAAGAAAGAAATTATGTTAATTCTCTACCATCACTTCCAAAACATATAAAAGCAGAAGCAATGCTTTCTAATTCAACCTATGAGGGCAACATTGCCCTAATACCAAAACCAAAGATATTATAAGAAAGGAAATCTATAGACCAATAAATATATATGTGAAAATTCTCCATAAAATATTAGCAAATCAAAACCAAATATATATAAAAATAAGCATACACCATTCCCAAATGGCATTTATCCTAGGTATCCAAAGCTGGCTCATCATTCAAAAATCAATTAATGTAAAATAGAATATTATTCAGCCATAAAAAAGGAAATCCTGACATCTGCAACTCCATGGATGAACATTGACAGCATTCTGCTGAATGAAATAAGTCAGAGAAAAATACCATACAATCTCATGAATATGCAGAATTTGAAAAAAAACAAACTTGTAGAAACAGAACAGATTGGTGATTGCTGGGACAATGGGTATAGAGTAAGGAAAATGGGTCAAAGCAGTCAAAGACTACAAATTTTCAGTCATAAGATAAGTAAGTTCTAGGGATACAATATACAGCATGGTGACTATGTTAATACTGATTGTGTACTTGGTTGTTGCTAACAGAGTAACTTTTAAAAGTTCTCACTACAAAAAAACAAAACAAAACTATCACTAGATGAGGTAATAGCTGTGTTAACTAACCTTACTGTGGTAACCATTCTGCATCATAAACATATGTAAAATTACTATGTTGTAGGGGCACCTGGGTGGCTCTGGTTAAGCAACTGCCTCTGGCTTGGATTATGATCTCTGGGTCCTAAGATAGAGCCCCACATCGAGCTCCTTGCTCAGCAAGGAGTCTGCTTCTTCTCTCTCTCTCTCCCTCTGCTCCTCCCCCCACTCATTCTATCTCTCTCTCAAATAAATAAAATCTTTTTAAAAATAAAAATAAATAAAATTACTACATTGTATACCTTAAACTTACACAATTTTATATGTCAATTATAAATCAATAGAGGAGGGAAAAAGTCAACTTATATAATCCATCACGATCAGTCAGCTAAAGGAAAAAAATCGTATGATCAAATCAATATATGCAGAAAAATTATTTGACAAAACCCAACACCCATTCATGATAAGAACTCTCAGCCAACTAGGAACAGAGGAGGAACTTCCTTAACTTGATAAAGAACATTTATAAAAATCTGTAACTAAGAGCATACTACATGCTTTCCCAATAAGATCAGGAACAAGACAGGATGCCCACTGTTACTTGTTCAACACCATACTGGGGGTCTTAGCTAATGCAATAAGACTAGAAAAAAAAAATAAAAGATATGCAGATTTGGATGTAAGTAATTAAATTGTCTTTTTCTCGCAGATGACATGATTGTTTATGTGGAAAATCAAACAAAACAACAATAAGAAAACTCATGGAACTGGTTAGAGAAAAGTTGCAAGATATAAGGTTAACATTTAACCTTTAATGGCACTCCTATATACAACAATGAACAAATGGAATTTAAAATATATAATTTAAAATTATAAAAAACAAACCATATTAGCACTCAAAAAATGAAATACTTAGATACAAAGCTAACAAAATATGTACTATATGATCCATATGAGGAATACTACAAAACTGATGAACAAATTCAAAGAACAAAACAAATGGTGAAATAGTCCAGGTACACGAATGGGAAGACTCAATATTGCCAAGATGTCAGCTCTTTCCAAATTTATCTGTAGATTCGACACAATTTCAATCAAAATGGCAACAAGTTATTTTGTGGAGATTGACAAACTGATTCTAAAATTTCCATGGAAAGGCGAGTACGTCATAATAGCCAACACAGTGTTGAAAGAGAAGAACAAAGTGGAAGGACTAACACTCTCCAACTTCAAGAGTCGCTCAAAAGCTACAGTAATTAAGGCAATGTGGTGTTGATGAAGGAATGGAAATTAATCTATAGAACAGAAAAGAGAGCCCGGGAATAGTCCTACACAAATAACAGTCAACCTCCAAAAGGAAGCAAAGATAGTCTTTTCAACAAATGGAGATGGAAAAACTAGACATTCCCATGAGAAAATCGATAAATGAGTCTATACCCATCACAAAACTTAACTCAAAATTGATCAGACCTAAATGCCAAATACAAAACTATAAAAATCCTAGAAGATAGCATAGGAGGAAATCTAGGGGGCTTTGGATTTGCTGATAGATTTTTACTCTTCACCACGAGCATGTTCCATGAAAGAAACAAATTGGTAACTTGATTTCATCAAAACGGAAAACTTCTGCTTTGCAAAAGACACTATTAAGAGAATAAAAAGACAAGCCACAAACTTGGAGAAAATTGCTGCAAAACATATATCTGAGGGGCGCCTGGGTGGCTCAGTGGGTTAAGCCGCTGCCTTTGGCTCAGGTCATGATCCCAGGGTCCTGGGATCGAGCCCCGCATCGGGCTCTCTGCTCAGCAGGGAGCCTGCTTCCTCCTCTCTCTCTGCCTGCCTCTCTGCCTGCTTGTGATCTCTCTCTGTCAAATAAATAAATAAAATCTTTAAAAAAGAAAAAACAAAAACATATATCTGATAAAGAACTCGTCCAAAACATATAAAGAATTCTTAAAACTCAATCATAAGAAAACAAGTGAGCCAATTTTAAAATAAGCAAAAGATCTAAACAGATGTGTTACCAGAGAAGTCATATAGACAGCAAATAAACATATGAAAAGATGTTCAACATCATATTATCACTAGGGAAATTAAACTTCCACATTAAAGCAATATATATCTGTTAGATAAGCAACTATGAGAATGGTTAGAATCCAAAATACTGACCTCACCAACTGCTGGCAAGGACATGGAACAGAAACTCTCAGTCATTATTGGTGAGAATGCAACATAGTACAGCCACTTTGGAAAAGAACTTGGCAGTTCCTTCAAAATTAAACACATCTTTACATATGACCCAGCAGTTGTGTTCTATGGTATTTACCCAAAGCAGTTGAAAACTTATCTCCATACGGAAACCTATACAAATATTTATAGTAGCTTTATTCATAATTGCCACAACTTGGAAGAAGCCAAGGTATCCTTCAGTAGGTGAATGGATAAACCTATTGTGGAACATCCCTACACTAATAAGGGAATCCTATTTGGTGATAAAAAGAAATGAGCTATCAAGCTACAAAGAGACATGCAAAAAATTTAAACCTATTATTAGTAAGTGAGAGAAAGCCAATGTAAGGAAAGGCTACATACTGAGTTAAGTCCATCTTTATGGCATTCTGGAAAAGGCAAAACTATGGCAACAGGAAAATATCAGTGGTTGTGAAGGGTTTGGAGGAGGGACAGAAGGATGACTGGTGTAGCACAGGGAATTTTTAGGGGAGTTAAACTATTGAAACTATTCTGCATGATACTTATAATGGTAGACAGTGTCATTATACATCTGTCAAAATTCATAGAATAGATAACCAAGAGTGACTCCTGATGAAAACTAATGAAAATGGTCCCGTAGCATAATATATCAATATTGACTCATTAATTGTAACAAATGCCACACCAGTACAAATGTTAAAAACAGAGAAGAGAGGGTAGTATAAGAGAACTGTCAGAATGGATTTGTAAAGCAAAACCTGACTGTACACTATGTACAAGAGACACACTTTAAATATTAAAAATAGAAGCAAGTGGAAAATAAAAGGCTGAATGGGTGAAAACACAAGCAAACAGATGTGGCTATATTAATATCACCCAAAGTAGACTTCAAGACCGGAAACATTATCAGAGATAAAGATGGTTGTTTCTGAATGATAAAGAGTCAATTCATCAAGAAGACATAACCAACCCTAAATTATACACTCCTGATGACAGAGCTTCAAAATACATGACGTAAAACTGGCAGTACTAAAGAGAGAAATAACAGATTCACAATCCTGGTTGGAGATTTTGACACTCCTGTGTCAGTAAATTGATAGAACTAGGTAAAATGCAACAAGAATTTAGATCAGTACAACTATATCAAACCAAATGGCTTACTGACATTTATAGAACGCTCTACCAGACAAATGCAGAATACATATTCTTGCAAGCACACTGAACATTCACCCAGCTAGCCCATATCCTTGATCATAAAAAAAAAAAATCTTAATTTAAAATACACAGAATGTGCTTTAACCATACCCTGATCACTTTAAATTAGAAAATCATAACAAAACATAGCTAGAAAATCTCCCAACTCTTTGTAGATTAAGCAGCACACTTCTAAGTAATCCGTGGGTCAAAGAAGAGGTCACGAATAATACTAGAAAAATATTCCAAACTAAATGATAATAATAAATCAGAATTCATGGGGTGGGGTGGAGCTAAAGCAAGGCTTAGAGGGAAATTATAGTTTTAAAATGTTTCTATTAGAAAATAAAGAGTCTAAAAATCAGTTATCTAGATTTCCACTTCAAGAAGGTAAAGGGATAAAAATACACTCAAAAAAAGCTTAAAAAGGGAGAAATAACAAACTAAGAGCAGAAATCAATAAAATACAAAACAAACAATAGCTGAGGGGAACATCTGAGAAACAGTCACCGTCTAGAAGAGCTGAAATAGACATGACAACTAAATGTTATGTAGTATTCTGGATGGGATCCTGAAACAGAAAACAGGCATTGGTTAAAAACTAAGGAAATGTGAACAAAGAGTGAACAGTAGTTAACCCTAGTAATGTACCTATATTGGTTCATTAATTATCACAAATGTATCATAGTAATGTAAGTTGGTAACAATAGGGGAAACTGGGCGCAGAGTATATGGCTATTCTCTGTTATAACCTTGCAACTTTTTTAATAAATCTGAAACTATCCTTCCCAATTCATTTTATGAAGCCAGCAGAAGCTTGATCCTAAAACTAGAAAAGAACATTACTAGAAAAGAACATTACAGACTAATACAATTTATGATATATATAAAAAGGATAATAGAGATTGACAAAGTACAATTTATCCCAGAAATACAGGACTGGTTCAACAATTGAAAATCAATCTATTTAATTCACCACATTAACAGAATAAAGGGAAAAAATCATATTATCATTTCAATTGGTCCAGAAAAAGCATCTGACAAAATCTAACATTCATTCCTAATAAAAACTCTAAGCAAAACAGGAATAGATTTTCTTTTTTTTTTATAAGATTTTATTTATTTATTACAGAGAGAGATAGTGAGAGAAGGAACATAGCACAGGAGAGTGGGAGAGGGAGAAGCAGTCTCCCTGCTGAGCAGGGAGCCAAATATGGGGCTCGATCCCAGGATGCTGGGATCATGACCTGAGCCAAAAACAGATGCTTAATGACTGAGCCACCCAGGTGCCCCAGAAATTTTCTTATTTGGATAAAGGCTTCTATGAAAAACCCACAGCAAACATAATTCTTAACGGTGAAATATTGAATTTCCTCCTAAGATTGGGAATATTTTCAGGATAAATTTTTTAAAATGCATAAGCTATTTGTATTTTTTAAAATATCTGAATATCCCAAATAGACTCTGAATTTAACTTAACATTTATTGAGTACTTCCTAGGTACAAAACAGCTGCTCAGTGTTAGGGATTTTTTTTTTTTTTAATGGTAAGAAGCAGACCATCTGTCAAGAAATTACTAAATATATTAAAAAGTAAGTCAGCTACTCATTAAAAGTAACCAAAGTCAAATTAATAGATGCTAGAGGAACAAATGAGGCAACAGAAGATAAATAGCTCAGGCTTTCAGAGTCCAGATTTTATAGGGCATGGACTAATATAGTAAATCGTTTAAATTTTATTCTGTAGGCTATGGGACTTTCCTAGTGCCTGTCATAGGCCTTTGAGCAGAGGAAGGTATAATAAAGATTCTACCATCAGCATCTTTGAAAGTATATTTTAAAAATATGTCTGGGGATCTGTGCCCTTCCTATCATTTTATTGCAAAACAACTAATGATCAGAGAGGTTAACTGATCTTCTCAAAGCTATAAAATGAGAAAAGGAGCACAGGAAATTAGTGTGAAAATACAACAGAATCCTGATTTCCTTCCATTGTAGGACTTCTATTGTCCCAGCTATTGGTTAGATATTTTAAAGAAGAATGGAAACAGAAGTCACTTTTTCTTTTTGACAGCTCAGTAAGCCAGAAACATCTAATATTGGAAGTCTGTCTCCAGACAATGGTAACCAGGAAAAGTATGCAAAGCCTGGAGGAAGGGGGGAAAGAGTTAAAATTGGCGACAAGGAACAGATGGTCTTCTCGACTGAATTCCCACCTTCCTTTCTCTCTTTCCTACACCCACTCATCCACTCATCCAAGTGCACACACACACTCCATGAGCTCCCTGCTGCCTGTCAGTACTAACAACTAACCCACCGATAGAGAAATCTGTCTCCTTCCCAGATTCAGTGGCTAATTGGAAGGCCGTCCCTTGGCATGAGTGTGAGCAGACGCAGAAATTAATAATTATTTGAGTAAAAACAGATGAGATGCTGATAGCACGCTGGTGATAACAAGCGATGTTAAGGGGAGGGTCTTCAAGGCTCCCAGGGGACAAGCTCTAGACCATGACACTCACCCCAACATGTGAATCCTACGGCCATCAGGAGAAGGAAGTCAGACTAATTGAGGAAACAAAGCGTCTGATTCTTAACAAGCACTCAGTACGTGAATGGTTGTCCCTACCACATTACAGGGACAGCAGAGAGAAGGCATGACAGACTGGAGAAACACAGAGGCAGAATCTTAGTTCCAATGAAAAACACAGGGTCTTGCATGGTAACCCATAGACCCAGTTTGCCTTGGTCTATACCATGTTTAGCCATGAAAGTCCCACGTGCTGGGAAACGCCTTAGTCCCAGGCAAACCAGAACACCCGGTCATCCTAGCTTGGGAAGCCTTTTAATACCAAACACTGGAAGTCAGTGGGTCCCATCTCAATACTTACACACCATAGAGCTCCAGAGCCCCAGAAACTGTCCACCTACACAAACAGGGAAATAGGAGACTCTCCACCCTTCCTCCAGAGCCCACTGAATGCGAGAGCTCTGGAAGAGCGCCGTTACTCACCTACTCAGTGATGGGTTGTTTCCTTCCAGGAGTCCAAGAGTGCCCAGAGACTTGTGGGTAGTTGTCTCCCTCCCCATCCTCTCCTGGCTCTTCTGTTTCATTTACCCAAGGAGAGAACAGGACAGAGTGGGACAGGAGGAAGGAAGGTTACCATCTTGGTTTGAGTTTCCAAAAGCTGCCACCCTGGAGGGAAAAAAGAGCAAGGCCCTCTACCCTGCCTCTTGGTGAGTCCTGGGGAGGCGGCACAATACCGGAGAGACCATGACTATGTAAGTTATCGAGGCTAACGAAAGCAGAGAAAGCCTGTCAGAGCCCCGTGCCCTCGCCTAGCACACACGTAGAGCCACCAAAGCTGAAGTGGCCACAGTTACAGGGACCATCATGATGAACAGAAGACAAAGGACCAGACAGGAAGACAGATACCCCACTGCACAACTACACAGACAAAAGACACTAAGGACCACAGCCCTAGCTACTTAGATGTGTGCATCTAAGATGCTCAAGATTAAGATGCGCATCTTGTGTGCTCTAACTTCTTAGCTGGTACCCGAGCACTGGAAGTAAGTATAAGCCCCAGAGTAAGAGCAACTCTTAAGTGGACTCAAATTAAGTTCCCGGCACTCTGGCACAAGGGGGATCTGAAAGGGTTGAGCATTCCTTACAAGTGTGAGTCTACAAGTGAGACTCATCCCTGCCAGCATCCCACAATGGAAAGAACACAGGATTTAGAGTATGGGACCTGGCTCGGGATCCTGACTCCACCACTGCAGGGTTGTGCTTGTTATACGGAAACTCCTCCTTACATCTCGCAAGACCTCTCTGCCCCGTTTGCTCTCATTCTGCCCTCCATGAGGCGGAAGGACTGCTTATACCATCCCACCTCCCGCTCTCCCATAGCTAAGTCCTCCCCAACTTCCCAAAGACCGAACAACCCTACTCTTTGAAAACCATGATTCCCAAGCCCAGCTTGCATTTGGCCACCGTTTTCAAGCCTGGCAGACTGACTGGGTGCTGGCATCCTGACCTACAGCCTGACCAAGAGCCCCTTTCACAGCAGGGAAAGTGATTCTCATTCTAGAGAGCAGCCATCCTGGGCACAGCCAACCACGACCCTGTGCAACCCGGCCCTGTGCCCTTGAACCACAAACATCTTGGTTATTTTTGGTTTTTTTGGTTTTTTTAATTTATTTGACAGACAGAGATCACAAGTCAGCGAGAGGCAGGCAGAGAGAGAGGAGGAAGCAGGCTCCCCACTGAGCAGAGAGCCCGATGCGGGGCTCGATCCCAGGACCCTGGGATCATGACCAGAGCTGAAGACAGCGGCCTAATCCACTGAGCCACCCAGGCGCCCCAAACCATAAACATCTTTAAGCTCCGCTCCCTACACCATGCTGAGCCCTGCCTGGTGACCAAACGAAGGGATCATTTTCCTCTAGGTTTTCCCTCTAGGTGAGTACGTGCCTACTTGTGATGAGGTAGCCTCGGTCTGGATTTCCTAAGTGAGATTCACAAGCTCGGTTCTGCTGGGGTAGTACCTGTTACGTACAAATGAGCTGGGGCCTCCTGTGGTCCAGTAGGTTTGGAAAATTCTGGGATAAGGAGGGTGAAAAAGGTCTCTTTACAACAGGACTTCCCAGAGCCTTGGAAATGCCCAGTGTGCACTATAGCTCCTCAAAGGAATGACAGTAGAATGCGGAGTTTCCCAAGCTTTTATAACCCGAAATGACACGGAGCCCGTGGCCTTCCAGACTGTCCTGAGCATGCACAGCGGTGCCGACAGAATGTTCTGTGTTCCCTTCCCAGTAGTCAAATCTACTCTTTCTCCTTGATGTGCCAGGCTAGCCCTTCCTCAGAGAATGAGGTGGCCCAGGAAGGGCTCTTTCCCTCAGATAGCACCGATTCCCCAGGATGCTTTTCTGAGGGTCAGTGGACTCTTGAACATGGCTAAGGCTAACTGCTTCGAGCTGCTGGCAAGAGCTGATACAGAGGGCATGATCTAGACCTAGGAGCCACAGCGTTGGCTGAGTGTTACAACAACATGTACTTACTTCCCAGGGCTGCAATAACAAAGTATCCACAAACCGGATGGCTAAAAACAGAAATGTGCTGTCTCCCAATCTGGAAAACGGTGAGTCCAACATCACAGTGTCCTTCTGGAGGGCTGTGAGGGTCTGTTCCATGCCGTCTCCCTAGCTTCCGGCGGTTGTTGGTCATCCTTGGCATTTCTTGACTTGTAGATGCACCATGCCAGCTCTCCTGTGTGATATGCCATTGTCACTGTGTCTCTTCACATTGTTCTGTCTCTGCACACATCTGTCTCTGTGCCTCTTCTTTTCTTACAAAGATATGGGTCCCATTGGATGAAGGGCTCACCTTACGCCAGTATAACCTCACCTTAACTAATCACATCTGCAGAGACATTATTTACAAATAAGATCACAGCCTGAGGTTCTAGGAATGGCACCGATTTGGAAGGGGACACAGTTCAACCCAGTATATCACCTAAGGACTTTATTACAATCCACACTAATGGCCAACTGTAATGATCCCAGTCTCTGGGAATGGGACTCAAACACCAATATTCTTTTATTATTATTATGATAATCATCATCATTATTATTATGTTATGTTTGTCACCATACAGTACATCATTAGTTTTTGATATAGTGTTCCATGATTCATTGTTTTCATATAATACCCAGTGTTCCATGCAATGCGTGCCCTCCTTAATAACCAACACCAGGCTAACTCATTGCCCCAACCCCTTCCCCTCTAAAACCCACCAATATTCTTTAAACATGCCCATGTAATTCCAATGTGCCGCCAAGTTTGAGATCTCTATTCTAAGGACTTTACATATTTTGTCTCCCTTTGTCTTCCTAATAAACCTGAGAGGTTCCATTACATGCCCATGTCACAGAGGAGATTCCTAAGACTTGAGGGGTTAGAATAAGCTTGGCTAAGGTTGCACAGTTAGTAAGGGATCAAGCTGGGACTGGATTCAGCCTCAGGCTTAAGCTTCTAAGCCTTGCAGACCTATAGCTGAGTTTTATAACACCAGGTAAGCTGGGCTAGAAGGCACCCCCGCCACCCCAGCGGCTGAAGGGTTCTACGGACTTGCACGGGCCTTCTTGGGGAAACGTCCTCCTTCCTGGCTTTGATCTGAGCCCCGCTCTTCCCTCTCCACACCGACATAACTCCTCCGTCTGGCTCCACTCAGGGAAGGGGAACGTGAAAGTTTCTCTGAATCACCAGGTCCAGCCTGCCGTGTGACTACAGCTTTTAATAGTAACTACTATGCTCGAACAAAAAAGAGACTCTGGTTTCCACAATGGGACGAGTGGCCCAAATTCCAGATACCACCACGGCCCTGAGCAATGGATGTGAAAGATCCACGAAAGAGAGCCTCTCTTACAGCTCTCCCGCCAATGGGCTTGGTGGTCAGTTCTGGCCAGTGCCTGGAACCATAGCACCAGAGCCCCGCCAGACCCGCTGGCAGCCCTGCAGAGCCGGCAGCCTTGGCATGGGTGCCACGTGTCAAACTTGCTATTGACCCAGACCAGAGTGGCATCTCCTAGAAGATGCCATCAAAATGCAACTTTAGGGGCACCTGGGTGGCTCAGTGGGTTAAGCCGCTGCCTTCCGCTCAGGTCATGATCTCAGGGTCCTGGGATCGAGCCCTGCATCGGGCTCTCTGCTCAGCAGGGAGCCTGCTTCCCTCTCTCTCTCTGCCTGCCTCTCTGCCTACTTGTGATCTCTGTTTCTCAAATAAATAAATAAAATATTTTTTAAAATGCAACTTTATTTTTATCTCCCACCATCTCTTTAAAACACAATTTACAGGGTGGCTCAGTCAATTAAGATCTGGCTTTCATTCAGGTCATGATCCTGGGATCCCTGGATCAAGTCCCGCATCACGCTCCTTGCACAGCAGGGAGCCTGCTTCTCCCTCTCCCTCTGCCTGCTGTTCCCCCTGCTTATGTGCTCAATCTCCCTCTCTGTGTGTCAAATAAATCAATAAAATATTTTTAAAAAACATATTTACAGAGAAACTGGATCTTTCATACACAGCAGATGGAAATGGGAAATGATCAGCCACCCTGGAAAAAGTTTAGCAGTTTCTTAAAAAACTAAACATACCACTACCATATGACCTAGGAATTACATTCCTGGGCATTTAACCCAGAGAAATGTAGAAAGGTTCACACAAAAGCACGGACACAAATATTGATAGCTACTTTATCTGTAATAGCCTCAAAGAGACAACAGCTCAGATGTCCTTCAAAAGCTAAAACAAACTGTTATAGCCATACCATGGAACATCTTCTCAGCAGTAAAAAGAAAGAACTTCTTATCTGTGCTAAGAAAAGGAGAACAGGGGGTGCCTGGGTGGCTCCACCATTAAGCATCTGCCTTCTGCTCAGGTCATGATCCAGGGTTCTGGGATCAAGCCCTGCATCTGACTTCCGGCTCCATGGGAAGCCTGCTTCTCCCTCTCCCACTCACCCTGCTTATGTTCCCTCTCTTGCTGTCTCTCTGTGTCAAATAAGTAAATAAAGTCTTTAAAAGAAGAAGAAAAGGAGGGCAGGAGGAATCCTTATGCTGTTGCGAATGGTCTGCTTCAATGTCACGACCCTATCCAATACTGTACTATCGTTTTGCAAGATGCTACCTTTGGGAGGAACTGGGCAAAAAAGGTATAAAGAATCTCTCTGTATAATTTTTTTTATTTCTTACAACTACATGTGAATCTACATTTGCCTCAAAAAGTAAATTTTTGTAAGTTGTGGAACTACTTTCAGGGAGAAAAGTGTCCTCTGACCCTGGATGAAAGCCCCAGTAGGCCCCAAGATTTTCCTGCTGAACTTCAGTCCTAAAGACATTATGTCAAGAAACACAGTCTCCATTTCATAATCAGAATGCCCACACTGATGTAATAATCAAATCTCCCTCACTACTTTTAGGGGTAAATAGTCCCTCTTCCTCAGGTAGTGCCTGTTGAAAAAGGCCCCTGCCACATGGCGGGGGTGGGGGAGGCCTGATCTGCGTCCCCTCTGACACTCACCTCTTCCTCACAGCTGGGAAGGAGGAAGAGGAAAGGGGCAGCAGAAGGTTCATATCTGAAGGCATGGTTTTGAGATGGTTCCTCTTCTCTCTCAAGGGTACTTTCACTGGTTCTTTGTAGCCTTTCCTGCTGGTCAGACGGCAACTCCCACAACATGGGCTTGTACTCAATTCCTTCGTCAGCCCTGGTTTGCCATGGTGCCCTTCACCATGTCTGTCCTGTCAGACTCTGAGAGAGCAGGCCCATCTCAACCATGTTGTTTCTCAGCCTATTTCTCAGCCTTTAAATGTCCCCAGGAGAGTCACCCACCCAGGCCCGCTCAGCCTTCACTGAAGGGGACCCCTAGGGAGCCCTCTCTCTAAGCCCAAGTGACATGCCCTCACAGGCTTGAGATGAGAGTCAACACCCCTGGGGAGGAGTCAGCACAACCTTCCCTGAAGAAAACCCCTTCACAACGTGCTCACACCATTCCTATGTTCAACTTTCTGTCCCTTTTATGGGTTTCAGAGTCAGCTGCCCAGCGATCAGTCACTTCCTTTCAGAGTCTACTATGGTGACTTGATCCAAACTTCCAAGATGGCATCCTGTCACCTCAGCCATACTGGAAGGAACGGGGATACAGAAAGAGGACAGGTTAGAAGGAAATGAAATACCTAAGAGTCAAAAGAGAAGATCAATAAGTAAAGTCTAAAATTGATAAAAGAAAGAAGAGTAATAGGTGACAATAAGTACCAAAAACAAAACAAAAACCTGACCGTAGATCTGAAAGTAACTGCAGTGGGATTGGAGGTTGGGAGGGTGTGGTCGGGTCTGAGGTTTTGTTCATCATAAGCCTTCTAGCTGCAAACAACTGTTTGCCTCTATGTGTGTGTTTCTGTGACTATGAGGTAAATAAAACTTTGCTTACTTCTAAAATTGGGGACAAAATTATATAACCCCAGGATGATGAAATGAGATCACATGTGCAAGAAGCATAGAACATTCCCAGTCAAACACAGACACGCTGGTGAACCGCTCACCCTCATGGCTCACAATGTTGCAGCCATTTTCAATTACTATCTTTCCCTTTCACAGACCCTCCACGAGGAGGTATCAGAGAAAAGAGCCAATATCTCGTAAGCCCTCACTTTCTTTTCTATTTCTCCTCTAATCCATATATATTAGCTTCTTGTGGCTACTGTAATAAACTACCACAAAATAGGAGGCTTAAAACAATAGAAATGCATTGCCTTGCAGTTCTGGAACCTTGAAGTCCAAAGTCAAGATGTCAGCAGGACCATGGTCCCTCCAGAGTCTCCCTCAGAGACTCCTTCCTAGCTCCTTCCTGCTACTGATGACTCCGTGAAGGTCTGAGCTTGTGGCCAACATCACCCTGATCTCTCCGGGCCACACTGTCTCCTCTTCTGCATCAAAACTTTCTATGCCTCTCTTTTAGGGGAGTATCTGTGACTACATATAGGGCCCACCAAGCTGCTCTAGAATAACCTCCCCATCTCATGATCCCACTTAATCCATTTATTAAGTCCTGTTTTGCCAGCTAAGGAAACAGTCACAGATTCCAGGGATGAAGACCTACATATTCGTTTTGGGAGGCCACCATTCCAGTCCATTACACTAGGTCTACCACATTGCATGCCTGGCTCACTGCTCCCCTGGGCTCCAATGGGCTCCCCTGGGCTCCACCTACAGTGGCGGGAAGGACCCATGTCAACAACTTTGTCATCGCATTTCACCACAGCTCAAAACCTAGATCAGGCTCCCTCTGTCACAGAGTGAGAGCAGGCTCCACCTGGAAGGGACCTGAGAAACCCTCTGGTCCACCGTGCACCTGCCGCAGAACCCAGGCTGAAGGGGTTCCAGAGCTCACCCAAGGTCATGCAGTTCATCAGTACTGGTTTGGGGGAGGGGGGTCTCCTCATTCTTCACCGGTCCTGTTCTCACATTCCCTTCGCTGATCTCCCCAGCCACGTCTAACTGGGAACTTGAGCACACTTCATCGAATCCTTGTTTAGAGCCCAGCTTTTTTCTCTACACGTAAACAACTTTGCCTTCTAGTCTGAGCCCACATTCACATCTTTTAGGAGTCTTTCTCTGGTGAAAAATGTGAAATTACCTCTTTGTCCCCTAGTCCCTTGGAACTCCTATATTAATTTGGGGCTGTATTAATCTCTCTCACCTATTTGTGGCCTCTTAAATATTTTAATTTTTATGTTCTGTTTGTAAGTTTAATCCTGGATTTTTTTTTTATCTTTGATGTCCTTTCGCATACTACTCAATCCACAACTGCCCAGTGTCTCCTCCCTCTCCCTCTTTCCTTCTCTGGCCCTCCCTGTTCCTGTCCCTCCCTCCCCCCTCGCCCTCTCTCTTCCTCCCTTTCCTTCTCTCCCTCTGTCTCCCCCTCCCTCCCTCTCTATCTCACACACACACATATGCACACACACACCCATATATGTGCTGCCATCAGGTCGCTGCTGATGCTTCTACAATGCTATTGACTAGGGCTCCCCATTCTACGAACTAGAGTCAGATGAGCACATCACGAAACCTCACACAGTACTACTGTCATGAAGGTGAAATTTTGTTTAAAATCATGCAGTTTTTTCCTCTGGATTTCTGAATATGTTGCCATCACCTTAGAATTATCAAAGGCACCCAGAGATTCCCATCTACCTGTAAAGGCAGAATATTTACAGAAAGAACACAAGCAGAATGGCGAGAGTAATTATCAATTTATGGCATTCAGAAACCAGGTTAAAGAGCAAAATATTAGCTTTAAGCCCAGGCTGTTGTCTTTAAAAGATTTTTCCCAATTCTCCCCCTATCTTCTTAACCCCTTTTTACCCCTCTCCCTACCCCCCCACACTTAAAATTATCAAGGACTCAGCCCTGGTGACACTAATGCATAAAACTCCAGTGGTCACTTAGGCTGTATGCCTCCTCCCCATGGCAGGAAGGCCAGAATGCCTGCCACCTCGGGGAAGAAGGAGACCATCATACAGGAGAGGAAGGGAGCCATCCATCCCTTTTCCAGGCTGGAGGCTGTTGGAAGAGAACGTGAGGAGAGCAAAGCCACGGGACCAGTGTCCCCCATTCCCCATTTTGAGCTTCGGCATTGAATAAGCAAACCTAAAGGAGGCCTGGCCCCTGGCCCCATAGAGATTTCTGGTTAAAGAACAACTCCTAGGGGGTGCCTGGGTGGCTCAGTTGGTTGGGCGAAAGCCTTCAGCTCAGGTCATGATCCCGGAGTTCCAGGATCGAGTCCCGCATCAGGCTCCCAGCTCCATGGGGAGTCTGCTTCTCCCTCTGACCTTCTCCCCTCTCATGCTCTCTCTCACTCTCTCTTTCTCTCTCAAATAAAAAAATAAAATCTTAAAAAAAAAAGAACAACTCCCAGGCTGCCTGCGCCAACCTAAGGTCCGGCAGCAGCAATGTGGCCATGAAACAAGGAGAAGACAAGGACAACCCTCGGATCTCTCTCTTCCAGGTTATCTTCCCTCCAGCCTGGTGCAGATATAGAGGTGATGGCCGGGCGCCCGTCAGGGACCTATGTCTGATGACTACAGCAGCGGGGGTCAGACGTCAGCCAGAGGAGGGGCCCTTACCGGCCCAGGTAACACCAAGCATATTAGCTACAGAATGCCCTAAGCAGGCAGGAGCAGTACAAAGAGGCAGCGACCAGAGGCCACAGCCCCCTCACTGAGAACCCCAGCTCCTCCCCTCTCTGCTGAGGTTAGAACCGCAGCCCCTCCCCCACCCACCGGATGCCTCCCGTACACCAGATGCCATTTTAGGAAGAGAAGCAGTAGGAGAATGGAGGCAATCTGAGATTCAAAGCATTTTTTCCTAGAAAGACGGAGCCTTCCTTGAAGGCTCTGTTTAAATACTCAAATCAGACATTCGCTCAAACCAAATTAGACATTTTAGTTATTTTTTTCCACTGTGGGGTGGGGAAAGGGGGAATCATGAATTAAACTAAAACAGCTATAAACAAAATATAGAAATTACATTTCCTCGTCATAGCCAAGCGGCAGTGAGTTAAATTTTTCAAAGCCATTACACCAGCCTGCCCTTTCTTGGGAGGCTGATAGCTCTGGATTAATTTCTGAATTCGTAAAATACCCCAGTAACAATGAGGACAGAAATTCTCCCCCTAACTACAGAGAAGTGAGTTACCTAGCACTGGGTCACTGATTTATCATACCAGCTGTATGTAAATTAAATTTTAAAACTCAAATTGATTTCATTTCCAGTCACTAAATGTCCAGGTGGCTTGCTGCATTAATTAGAATTGACATGGAGGTTAATAATCTCACCCCCTGACCTCCACCTCTTCAAACTCGGATGCCTTGCTTTTCCTGCTAATAACATGGCGGGGTGGGGGTGGGGGGTGGGGGAAGGCGGGAGTGGATGGGGAAACAGGAGCCTGATGAATCAGCCAGGAGATGAATTGTTCACAGCATCCTTCCCTGGCGCCCGAGCAGGCTATGTTATCACACTGGCAGCCGGCAGCAGGTGCACTGGAGTGATACAGCTGGGCAAGGTGGAAATCAATAAAGCTCCATCACCTGCATGGGGCCTTCTCTCTCCTCAGCATCCAGTGACCTCCCAATGCAGGCTTTACCTTGGAAAAGAGCTAAGAGCCGCCCATCCCCCAGAAGCCCAGGCAGAACAAAGCTCTAGACACAGGCCAACAGCTATCCCAGTCTGGGTTCGTAGCATTGCCATAGCGCAGGGGACAAAGGCAAGACTGGGTACCAATGACGTGAGGCCCTGCTGACTTCAGATGCTTGGGAGACAGATGCTGTCACCCGGATGCTCTTCTGCAGAGAACATATGCGGTTAAGAGCTTTTTTTTTTTAGTTTCTCTGCAGGCGGACTGTGTTTGGCAAAGGGTTTGAAGGTGAGGTTGTGGAAACCATTTGTGGAAATTAGGTGATAAAGGATCTCCTTCCTTCACCAGCTGCTGGGTGCCGCTGCATCCTCTTCCAAATGGTCTTTTAACGGACTAAGTAGCGAACATTTGACTAAAGTCTCCTAATTCCAAAGACTGTAACTACTTTGCAGATACCTGCTTGGATATGGATTCAAATGCTGCCAATGACGGGTGCCGCAATATGGTAGCTCCCTGAGATGCGTGTCTGTTTCACGGTCCCCACATAGCCCGACGTTCACTAAATGATCTAAAAAAAATAATAATTACCCCAGGATTTATTTTTCCCTTGAAAGAATACGGTCAGTGGTGGTGAGTATCCCACATTATTCCAAGAGCCCATTGTGTTGAGGTGGCAACTGTGACTCGGCAGAAATTCACTTTAGTGTGTGGATACCTGTGTTCCTTTCTGCTCAACCACTTTCTAACTACACTACCCCGGATAAGTCACATCGCTGAGCCTTAAAATAAGAATCACGTTAGTACCCGACAGGCCCACATCAGTCCAAAGAGCCATGTGTCAAGAACTATAGGAGAAGCCCAGGGTTCAGAGTGTGAGGTGTGCTGATCACCAAGCTTTGGAACCCCACTGGCCTGGCTCTCCCACTCTGCAGCTGGGCACCCTCAGCCACATTTTTCCACCTTAAAGTCAGTAACCCAGCAAGCTGGACTCAGACTAATTTGGATAAATCCCAACTGTGCCACTTACTAGCTGTTCGCCTTGCATAAGTTATTGGCCTTTCCTTACTGGTAAAACAAGGGAATCCTGCGGTGCCTGGGTGGCTCAGTCAGTTAAGAGTCTGCCTTCGGGTCTGATCTCAGGGTCCTGGGATTGAGCCCCGCATCGGGCTCCCTGCTCAGTTGCAAGTCTGCTTCTCTTTCTCCCACTGCCCCGGCCCTCCACCTTGTGCTCTCGCTCTGTCTTTCTCTCAAATAAATAAAACCTTAAGAAACAACAACAACAACAACAACAACAAAACACAAGGGAATCCTAATGGCAGTTTCATAAGTTTGCTGTGCATATGCAATAATAACACAGAGTATATCCCTTGGCATGCTGCCTAGAATGGAGAGTCAATTCGGGTAGTTTTGGTGGTGGTGGTGGTTAAAAAGCAGCTTATGGGGACACTTGGGTAGCTCAGTGGGTTAAAGCCTCCACCTTCGGCTCTGGTCATGATCCGGGGATCCTGGGATCGAGCCCCACATCAGGCTCTCTGCTCAGCGGGGAGCCTGCTTCCCTTCCTCTCTCTCTGCCTGCCTCTCTGCCTACTTGTGATCTCTGTCTGTCAAATAAATAAAGAAAATCTTTTCAAAAAAAAAAAAAAGGCAGCTTATGGGGAGAATGGTTAGCTGGCATCAGGACCAATATTTAGCAGATGCTAAGTAATTACCTATTTTCTTTCAACAGCAGGCAACTTCGAGGAGCAAAGAATACAACTCTTAAAGAGACATTAAAATCTGGTTAAGTATAAGGATAGGCTCAGGAAGTACTGTGGAACACAGAGAAGAGGTGACTCCATCTGGAAGAGACAATGAAGCTTTGAGAAGGAGGTAACATCGGCCTAAGGGGCCTGACCAGGACCACAGAGAGTTTGAGAGGAAAAATTCTCCTCCATCTTCTATTTTCAGTAGGCTGTGAATTAAACTAATAAAAGACAGCTTAATAGGAAAAAGGTTTGTTTCCTATGCATCTATGCACATGGGGGAGCCTCATGAAAAGCAGTGAGGCCCTGAGAGGTGGTTAGGCCTGTAAGCTTACATACCATTTTAACAAAGGACAATAAATTCTGGAGAAATGACAAGATGAGAAAAAGGGGGTCACGCTTCTAAGGGCAGTAAATTAGGGGAAGGTAACTACATGAGAAAATCTAATGGAACATAAGGGTCATTTAGCAAGGTTTGTAAGTAAGACTCAAGTCTGCCATAACAAACCTTACTAAATCTTCCTACAATCTTAAATTAAATCTTAAAAATTAAATTTAAATGAAATATTACTAAATCTTATCTCCAGTGATATGAGTCTGGTCGTCTCTGGTGATTGAGTCATTCCCTTCTTCCTGATATGGGAAAGAGGAGGGGGGGACCTCTTCACAAGGGGGAAATTTCTGCTCTGCTTTTAGGCAGAGCAGAGGAAGGCAGAGAATTCTGTCCGCATCCGCTGTTTCTTCATAGCCTTCGGCCAAAATAATCTTTATGCCAGAGTGGCCTGTTTTCACGTGGCGTATTCTGATCTCCTTCAAGAGCAAGGTCATTTCAGGCCAAGGCAGTTTGAACAAAGGCTGTGAGCTTGAGTTGTGTACAGCATGCATGGGGGAAAAAATGAAGAATCTGATACGGTTAGAACCCCAGGCATATGGGGGTGGCAGATCTGAGGTAGGGTCATTACAAGAAGAGCAGTTAAAAAGGCAGAAATCGACTGATATCAAATTGTCGTGGGGTTTGGATGCCTTGCTAAGAATTTATGCTTCCTCTCTGGGCTGGTGTTTCTCAAGATGGGGTCCCTGGATTGTCTACACCACAATAACCTAGAGTGTTTATTAGAAAACCAGGTCCTTGGCTCTACCCTGGGCTTTTATACACCCTGGACTCACCCCAGCTCATCACTTCTGGGAGGGGTGCCCAGGGATCGCATATTTCACAGGCAATGTGAATGCACACTGATGTCTGAGGACATTGCCAGGGCCAAGGTGGCCCGTTGAAGGGAGACAGTAAAGACTCTGATTTAGAAAGAGACAGCTGTGTGGAGAATGTCTGGGAGGGGGCAGGGCCTGGAGGCAGGAAAGCAAGCAAGGTGAGGAGACCTGAAGGAAAGCACGGGTGCTGAGGACCTTGGGCCAATGCAGGAGGCACCCGTTGTGGGGAGGAAGTGGTGGTTCCAGAGATTTTTAGACCTTTCTGAGAAACTAAAAGAGTGAATGAATACAGTTCGATATCAAACAGAGGTGTGTAATCAGTGGGCAGATTTGCAAGGGCAGTGAAGAAATCTTGTTAGAACTATTGCTTTCTGGGGAATTCTACATGGGCAGGTGACAGATAGGATCTTCTCTTGAGAGGTGGAAGCTGCCAGTGGCTATAAGTGACAAAGCCCCACTTCCTTCATTTGGCCTACAGAGAATCCACTAGAAATCCCACCAGCAGACCCGTCAGGCTAAACAACAGAAGAAAATCAATGTGCCCCTCACTTTCTGAACCAGAAAAAAAATGAGAGAAGAACATGGCCCTAAGGCAGGAAAAGCCCACGTTAACCAATAATACTTACTCCTGGGCCCTGGAACAGCCTTGCATTAAAAATGGGTGGTGAGGGGGAAAGAATCAGGAAAAGAAAGAAAGAAAGAAAGAAATTAGAGAAAAGCATAAAGAAAATTAAAGATATGTTTCCTAGGGTAAGACAGTCTAAGGCTGAAGCCAGGGAGCGGAGGGTTTCAAAACAAAGCAGACTTTTCCTCTTTTCTCTTCCATTCTTCTTGAATTCTCCTGACCGCTTTTTCCAGCCACCCAGCTCTGTGCCTGTATTTCATTAGAATATGAATGAGAAGCCCTTTGGGAGAATTTTATGCTGTCATGGCAACAGTCGCTATGGCAACTGTTAATTAATTGGATGCTGATGAAGTGGAGGAAGAAAAAAAGCCAACCAGAACGGATACAACTCCAGAGGAAGTCATGGTGTGTAGTAATTATATGAATTTCATTCAGCAGAGGCATGCAGAGGGTCAGAAATGCAAATATCTCCCCCGCAGCCACCACCTACTCGGAACGGAGAGGCCTGCTTTCAGATCAGGCGCCTGTGAATGAGGGGCTCAGGCCCTGACAATTCAAAAAACCAAAAAAAACAAAACAAAACAAAAAAGAACACCCATGGCTCCCCCAACAGGGTCCGATTCTCCAGGGAGAGAAACTCATTGTGATAACGGGGAGTTGCTTGATTCTACGAAGAGTGGCCACGATGAGCAGCTGTAACGCGCAGTAACGGTGGCCTTCGTGCAAAATGGAAAAATGACTTGTGAGCCCGCAGCGCTGTTCAACAAGGAAGCATCTTCTGGTTGAGGGGAGAGGAAGTCTGGTTTGCCGCCACGGTCTCGAGATGGCCCTGGAGCGCCTACGCACCCACAGACGGTTCACGGTTGGAAGAGAACATTAGTCCAGGGGTAGGAGAGGAGGACCACAAGAGGAGGGTCCTGAAAGAAACCCTCACAAGCCAGCTTTCTATTAAGACATCGAGGTGGAGGGGGCAGGGAGGCAAATGCTTGGGGATTTTCTTAGTCTTGTCCTCCTACTCCTGTCCCGCCTCCATAATTCAAATTGCATTCAGATTCCAAGGAATGGACATTTTCTTAAAATTTCCATTTCGCCTGACTGTTAAGGTTAAACCAGTGCACGCAGGGAGGAACACGGAGTACTGGGGGGGGGGGGGGGGGGGAAGCCCTGCACCACACCCTTTCCTTCCAGCTAAAGCAAGCAACCTTACCAAAGGGTACCCTAAGCCCATGATGGTTCCACCTGCCGGCAAGCTAGGCTCTCCACCTCCCCACTCTGCTGAGCTTTCTACAACCTTTCCCGAATGACCAGGTTTTGCAAGTTTTGTGAGTAAAAGTGTTTGGACTATGAAACACTCTGAAAATAGGACTCTGAAAGCGACTCCTAAAGCTACAAATTCGGCTGCACTTCACAGCTGGACTCGGAATCCCACCTCATAGAGCAACGTCATTGCCTCGCCTTGACAATCAGCTGAAAGCCCCATGTCCTCTCCCACTCATGCTGGTGCTGCGAAAGGTGGCCTAGTACTATTTTTATTCACCCTGTCATCATTATTATGCAAAAGTGTCTCGTCACACAGAGCACTGGACTGAGCCTATGTCCCTTACTTTTGCCTTCCAAAATTGCACAAAGACGAAAATGACCTGATGAACAAATCCTTCCTATTCATAAAGACATTTTCAAGAGGGGGGAAAAAAAAAAAAAGACACCTAACCTATCCGAGCCTGAGAGGCTTAACACAGAAATTCTAACCCACGAAAGTACATTCAAATCCTCTTCTCAGCTTAGCTTAGAACAAAGCACACACATGGTCATCTAAAGAAGGAGGGGCACGTTTTCACGCACTCGGGCAGCCATTCCAAGAAAGTCAATTTCCCTTTTTTTCCAGATAGCCAATTACTGTTTTTGCTGATAGAACTGAAGACAGAGTGGAGGAAGGGGAAAAGGAGAAAGGCATGCATGAATCAATGATCGGCTTCCAATAATAATCCACGCCATCTGGTCTGACTTTCCTGCCTTCCTGACTGATACCCAAAGCACCTAGAAGGAACACCAAAACCAGATTCCTATGTGATAATATATATAATATATGCAATTTGTTGCTTAAATGATTAACTGAAAAAGTCAATTCAGTCTGTGATTAAGGAAACCATAAATGACCCCTTAACCTCTACAGTATTTTAAATGGCTGTGAAGATTACCTCACTCTTGTTTCAGAAATCGTTAAGGGTTCACCGTACAATTTGCAGAATGTCAGGGTTTCTGAGTGGCAATAAAATCTCCAGTAGATTCAGGGAGAGGGTTGAACTGGAAGTTGAGTGAGCACGGTAGCAAGTATCCTGCTCTATCAGCTTGTGAACCACTACGCAAAATATTCGGAACCCAAAGACAATGCACCCTAGGGTCCTTGGAGGAAAAGATGTCATTGCCCTGAAAATCGAAGCCATGTATATAGGATGTGCTCAAAAGGGGGCACCTCACAGAATTTTTCTTTTTATTAACATCACAGTGATTAATTCAAATCGAGCTACTTTTATACGTCGGAAAGTGGCAAAGTAGTCCTATTACTTTGTAATGACTGGACTATGGTTTAAGTGTTCCTATCAATTTACAGCAGCCTCAGGTCAGTAAATTTATGGTAGGTCAGGGGGAAACTGATTTCTCTCACTTCCTCACAGTGCAAATATCCATAGAGCTACCAAGAAGAAAAAAATATATATATAGGCTGATAGGTTTTAGGTTTTGTTGTGGGTTTTTTTTCTCCAGTTTTTAAGCCACTTCAAAATATCTTGTAGTATAGTCTAAAAATTAACAAGGTCCTATCCCACATAAAATAGAACCCACTAAAGCAATGTATTTCTTCTGAATGTATGTAAGTCAGCCTTTTATAGTGCTTTCATCCTCGTCGAATGAGAAGACCCAGGTTCAAATCCTAGTCCTACCACTCCCTCCAAACTCATCCATGATACATGATGCTTAACCTAGGTAAGCCTCAGTTTCTGTACTGCTAAAGAGGGGGTACAATACTCAGACAATTTATGTGAAGTTCAGAAATTTGAATGAGATGTGTATGATATGTGTATAATTGTGTACAGACATATACACGCAGTCACATGTGTGTATATACACATACACACACACACACACACACACACAGGCATTCATATGTGCACCCCAAGAAATGCCACGGACAAGGGGAGATAAAGCATGGTCCCTGCCTTCACGGAGCTCACAGCCTACTGTGACCTTCCTTGGGGTGCTGTTTTTCTTGCCCAATCTTCTGTGAACTGCACCAAGCCGTTCTAGGACTTCTATTCTTAGAAATCCAACGCTGCCTTCTGACGCCGGGTGCCGGCATGATTACGAGAATTCTGGAGAATTCTCGGGGACAGGAATCATCTCAAGTGCAGTCTCTTCCTTCTTCTCGAATCTCTTCACACACGTGGTTAGCAATAGATTCTGCTTTATTCCTTCTCCCTACACCGCTTCAAGACTTTCCTCTTCTTTTTTTTTTTTTTAAAGATTTTATTAATTTATTTGACAGACAGAGATCACAAGTAGACAGACAGGCAGGCAGAGAGAGAGAGAGAGGGAAGCAGGCTCCCTGCCGAGCAGAGAGCCCGATGTGGGACTCGATCCCAGGACCCCGAGATCATGACCTGAGCTGAAGGCAGCAGCTTAACCCACTGAGCCACCCAGGCGCCCCAAGACTTTCCTCTTCTGTCCACATGTAAAAATACTCCCTCCTCCGGAACCCGTGCTTCCCACTTCCAGCAGCCCTGAGCCTCTCTTGTACCCTCCTCCCCGGCCACCTGATCACTAGCCCTAATTCCACCGGGAACATCAGCATCCTTCTCCTGGTCTTCCTCTCCTATCCTGCTGCCGCCATCGACCTGCTGGTCTTGGTGCCCAAGAGAACAGCTTTACGATCAGTCACCCGTTATCACAGCCATACAGGACCTCATCATTGTGGGAAAACAAAGGCCAAAATGCCCCTGTGTGAGCAAAATTCTTCTAGCTTTCCATCCCCTCGGGTCTGGCTCTCACCCCATTATTACATTCCATCGCAACCTTCGGTGTCTCCACTGTTCTCCTTTCTAGAAGTTCACCACCTATCTTCATTTCCAGAAATCACATCTTCAACTCCTTCTGCCAACAGGCACAGCTTACTTGAACACCTCTCTGTGGGACCTTCAGCCACTGAGCTGTCCTTGAGGAAGGTATGCAGGATTGCCAGCTGATACCCTGGTAAGTGTACATTCTCACACATAGGCTGTGGTGGAAGCCACGTACAGTCTTACCCTCTCTCACCACCTCTCTCCCCCATTCCCCTGGTGCGGTTCCAAAAGTTCAGTCCTCCGCTCAACCCCTTGTCCATCCTACTTTGCAAATCAACTAGCATCTTACCTACTTCACCAAGAAAGTAGAAGCTGTCCATAGAAAACTCCCTCCACACAGCAACACACAGATAGCACATCTACATTAATTCTTATATTTTTTCCTAAATTAGGGTGGGAGGGGGTAACTGAAAATCTCCTCTATGGAGGGCATGTATGGTATGGTGCACTGGGTGTGGTGCATAAACAATGAATTTTGGAACACTGGAAAGAAAAAAAATCTCCTCTTGTGGGGATGTCTGGGTGGCTCAGTTGGTCAAGCAGCTGCCTTCAGCTCAGGTCATGATCCCAGGGTCCTGGGACTGAGTTGTGCACTGGGCTCCCTGCTCAGCGGGGACTCTGTTTCTTCCTCCCCCTCCGCCCTTCCGCCCCACTGGTTCTCTCTCTCTCTCTCTCTCTCTCTCCCTCCCTCAAATAAATAAATAAAACCGTTTTAAAAAATCTCTTCTCATTTGGGGATTCAATTCATAAATTAATCATCTCTCCTATATTTTTAATCCCTATTCTTGATCATCTCTCTCTTACAAAAGCTCTCCCTTAACCTTGAGTTATCCTCTTGCTCTGCCCTCTCTCCCACCTGAAAAGCCAAAAGTATTGTCTGCACTTTCCATCTGCATTTCCTTTTCTCCCTAGTTACTCCTCATTCAACCCTTACAATGGATCATCTGTTGGGGGTGTGAGTTCAATCTACCTAGGATTGAAATTTATGGATTAGAATTCAGTGTTGGTTTTTTGTTTTTTGGTTTTGGTTTTTTGTTTTTTTTTTTTTTTGGTCAGTTAATAGTACTAAGCAGTTTTCCAAAACAATTTCCAAATTTCACTCCCAGGAACAGCATATGAGAGCGCTAGCTGTTCTACCTCCTTACCAATTTTTTTTTTTAAAGATTTTATTTATTTATTTGACAGAGAGAAATCACAAGTAGTGATTTATGCGGGACTCGATCCCAGGACCCTGAGATCATGACCTGAGCCGAAGGCAGCGGCCCAACCCACTGAGCCACCCAGGCGCCCCCCTCCTTACCAATTTTAAATATCTTTGTCTTCTTCATTTTAGCCATTTTGGTGTATATGTACAATTGACTTTTCCCTGATGACTAATGATGTTGAGAAAATTTTCCCACATTTATTGGCTTTTTAGATATCCTCATTTATGAATTCCCTATGCAAGTACACTTTGCAGGTTTTTCTATTGCATTTCTGTCTTTTTTTTCTTATCGGTTTATAAGAGCTCTTTATAAATTCTGAATATGAGTCCTTGGGGGATATATGTATGGCAAATATCTTTTTCACCTACCTTTTCACTCTCTTCATGGTATCTTTTGGTGAATAGAATTTCTTAATAGAATCCTTTTTTATTACTTTATCTATTCTTTTTCCTCTTTGTGTCCTGTTTTAAAAAAAAAAAAAACTTTGCCTAGGGATACCTGCATGGCACAGTTGGTTAAGCCTCCAACTCTTAGTTTCAGCTCAGGTCATGACCTCAAGGTCCTGGGATTGAGCCCCACATCAGGCTCCCCACTCAGTGTGGAGTCAGCTTGAGATTTCCTTTCCCTCCCCCTCTGCCTCTCCTGCTCATGCTGTCAAACTCTCTCTCTCTCTTTCTGAAATAAGTAGTTTTTTAAATATCTTTGCCTACTCTAGACAGTCTCTTCAGTAAATCGTGTTGGGAAATTGGGCAGCAACGTGCAGAAGAATGAAACAAGACCACTTTCCCACACCACACACAAAAATAAATTCAAAATGGATGAAAGACCTCACTGTGAGAGGAAACCATCAAAATCCTCTATAGAGGAGAACACAGGCAGCAACCTCTTTGACTTTGGCCATAGCAATTTCTTCCTAGACATGTCACCACAGGCAGCAGAAAAAAAGCAAAAATGAACTATTGGGACTTCATCAAGATAAAAAGCTTCTGCACAACAAATGAAACAATCAATAAAACTAAAAGGCAACCTACAGCATGGGAGAAGATATTTGCAAATGACCTATCAAATAGAGGGTCAGTATCCAAAATCTATAAAGATCTTATCAAACTCAACACCCAAAAAGTAATTAATCCAGTTAAGAAATGGGCAGAAGGCATGAACAGATATTTCTCCAAAGAAAACATACAAATGGCCAACAGACACATGAAAAAGTGCTCAACATCACTCATCATCAGGAAAATACGAATCAAAACGACAAAGAGATACCACCTCACACCTGTCAGAATGACTAAAATGAACAACTCAGGAAACAACAGATGTTGGCAAGGCTGTGGAGAAAGGGGAACCTTCTTACGCTGTTGGTGAGAATGTAAACTGGTGCAGTCACTCTGGAAAACAGTACAGAAGTTCCTCATAAAGTTAAACATAGAACTACCCTATGACCCAGCAATTATACTGTAGGTATTTATCCAAAGGATACAAAATACTGATTCAAAGGGACACATGCACCCAGATGTTTATAGCAGCATTATCAACAATAGTCAAATTATAGAAAGAGCCCATATGTCCATTGATTGATGAATGGATAAAGATTTGGTGGCACCTGGGTAGATCAGTCACTTAAGCCTCTGCTCAGGTCATGATCTCGGGGTCCTGGGATTAAGCCCCAAGTTGGGCTCCCTGCTCAATGAGGAGTCTGCTTCCTCCTCTCCCTGTGCTCCTGTCCTGGCTCATGTGCTCTCTTGCTCTCTCTCTCTCTCTCTCTCTCTAATTTTTAAAAAAATAAAATCTTAAAAAAATATATGGTACACACACACACACACACACACACAGAGTGGAATATTAGTCACCCATCAAAAAGAATGAAATCTTGCCATTTGCAATGACGGGGTGGAGCTAGAGCGTATTACACTAAGCAAAATAAGTCAATCAGGGAAAGATGAATACTGTATGATTTCACTCATATGTGGAATTTAAGAAACAAAACAGATGAACATAGGGGAAGGGAAGGAAAAATAAGATAGAAACAGAGTGGGAGGCAAACCATAAAAGACTCATAACTAATAAAGAACAAACTGAAGGCTACTGGAGGGGAAGTGGATGGGGGATGGGCTAAACGGGTGACAGGCATTAAGGAGGGCACTTGTTGGGATGGATGTTGTATGTAAGTGATGAATCACTAACCCCTACTCCTGAAACTAATACTATACTACATGTTAACTAACTTGAATTTAGACAAAATCTTGGAAGAAAACAAATTCTTTCCCTACTCTAAGGTCACAAAATAGTTACCTATACCAGGAAAGTTGCATTATCTTTCACAACTGAATCTGCAATCCATCTGAAACCGATTTGTGTTCACAGGGTAAGGTAGGATTATTATTCAATTTCCAATCCCTAGCACCTAATAATACAGAATCCAGTGATCCTTAATAAACATTGTCAGAATTATTTAACGAGATAGCATTTGGGAGACACAAAAGGGGAAAGCAAAATCTGGTCCCAGCACCCAGGGGTGCCTGGGTGGCTCAGTCAGTTAAGCGTCTGTCTTTGGCTCAGGTCATGATCTCAGGGTCCTGGGATCGAGCCCAGAGTCGGGCTTCCTACTCAGCGGGGAGTCTACTTGTCCCTCCCCCCGTTCCTCTCTCTCTCTCTCTCTCTCTGTCTCAAGTAAATAAATTAGATCTTTTTTTAAAAATTGGGGCCAGGGTTGTGTGGCATCCCAAACCTCCCCCGAGTATATCGTGTGCTGTGTGTCCTCACCTCCAGCTGCCTGTCCACCACATGGCCAGCTACCAACAGCTCTGCACCCATTCCTTCATCTTCAACCAGAAGCAAAACCTCAGAATTTCCATTTTGACCATTATAATTAAAGAAGTGTCATCTTGGGAAAGGCTTAGCCATTTCACATTCCAACATACATGTCTGGAGACTTAAAAAGCTTCCAGAAATCTAAAAGCATCTTCACCCACAAAAAAAAAAAAAAAAAAAAAAAAAACCAGACTGCATGGAGAGTAAAGTGCTACTTCAAATCTTTTTAAAATAAGGCATTTTTTATCAAAACAAAGATGATAAGGTGCCATAAATAGAAAGCTAACTACTTTTCACTCTCTAGAGGTCCCTTTTAAGAAATGTCAAAAAAAAATACAGAATTATATTTCAGTCTTCTGGACTAGAAAAGAAATTCACCAGCCACTGTGGGTTGAGCCTGCTTTGATATTAACATGCCCACATTTTACTCCCTGTGAATCCCAAGTGTTTCCAGAGATTCA
Organism: Mustela erminea; assembly: GCF_009829155.1. Classification (NCBI taxonomy): domain Eukaryota; kingdom Metazoa; phylum Chordata; class Mammalia; order Carnivora; family Mustelidae; genus Mustela; species Mustela erminea. Next base: position 23,529,779 of record NC_045634.1, read on the forward strand.
TATTTCTAAGACTAAGATTCAATATAAAAGGTGACAAGAAAAGAAGAAGGGTGTGATAAAATCTTACACTTGACCCAAAAGGGAGTGCAAACACACATTCAAGCCTAATGAAAAAGATGCTATGGCCCCATGCATGGCAGAGAAGATTATTTTATCTGTGGTGATAGAGGTTGCTTAGGAAATACTTCATTCCTGGGGCGCCTGGGTGGCTCAGTGGGTTAAGCCTCTGCCTTCGGCTCAGGTCATGATCTCAGGGTCCTGGGATCGAGCCCCACATCGGACTCTGCTCAGCAGGGAGCCTGCTTCCCCTTCTCTCTCTGCCTGCCTCTCTGCCTACTTGTGATCTCTGTCTCTCTTTAAAATAAATAAAATCTTTAAAAAAAAAAAAGGAAATACTTCATTCCTGATCTAAGTCAGTGGCCAAAGAAATAGAAGGAAGGGTATTTGGGATGCCGATGCCTAGTTTAAGAAGAATCTGAATTTAGCAGTGATTCCACATACAAAATAAAAGACAAACATGCCTGAAGGCTCCCTGGCTGAAGGTTGTGGGAAAGAAGTGGTAGCTCTGATCACTCCTGGAGAAGCAAATCAGCTGCTAAATCAGCTGCTCAGTTCTCCACCTCTGCTCTCTGAGCTGACAGCATCTTCAAGCCCACTGGGTGCCCAGCAAGGCAGGGGCACACGAATCAAGTCAAATGAGTCAGCTGGGAGATGGAGAACTTCCTCTGAGAACCAAGGGAACCCAGACCTAGCACAGGGTCCTGCCGCACCCGAAAAGAGTAAAGGGCACAGGATGGTACATGGTATTGGCTGCTCTCCTACTGGCAACCCAAGTGTTTGACAAGATGACAAAGGGACTTAGATGACAAGGAAAACTGACGCACAGCCTGACGTATTTATTGAGGACTTCCTACACGCAGGTCTATCGATGGGCTAAGCACCGTGATTCATCAAATTGCCTCGAAACCCTGTAATAGTCAAAAGACGTGGGTTCAAGTTCAAGCTCTGTCCCTTATTAGCTGGGAGGAGCTTCGTCGGGTTGTTTTTTCCTCTGAGCCTCATTTTTCTCCGTTGTGTAAATGAGCAGAGGTGGATTAAGGGTCTGAACTCTCTCCAGCTCTGAAATTCAGTGGTGCATTGTCTGAGATTTCCCTCCCAATGGGGCCCAAGCTAATCAGCTCACACCATCCATGGTTTCTCTGTCTGAGGGTTTATCTCCCTAATCAGATTTGGGTAAATTTTCATCCTGTCTCTGTCTCTTACTTCCAATCCAATAAAACCAGTATGGATTTGTTTTGTATTTCATCTCATGTCATGATTCATTCTAACGGTCACTGCCCCAACATTTCCTTGCTTATAGAGTAATTACCCATTAAAGAGCTTTCGTGGCATGGTTTTCAAATTTGTATCCTCTTTTTCTGAGGTAGATTGATCCTAAACTGATTAAAATATCTCAGAATTTCAAATGCAATTTTTAAAATGCAACAGATTTTTCAAGACTCCCTCATGACTATGCCATGCCAAGGGGGTTGCCAACTCTTGCTGACTGCCAAGGAAGACAAATAAATAATCCCTGACAGTGGTTTTGAAATGAGAAGTAAATGCCCAATTACTAGCATGGCAATGTCACCCTGATCCATTGACGGCTAGGTCGTCCCTGAGGCCCCACGGCTGATGCTTCGGATTTCCCCAGGACAGAGCAGCCCTGGGAGCAGTCTTCTCATTCAGCAGGATGGGAACCACTGGCCATTTTCCTTTGCCTCACGTGGGTCCACCCTCTTGATAAAGATATTCCTTCTTTGTTCCAAAACCCTGCTAATGCTCACCACTCTTTGAAGCCAGGGAAGGTTCTTTCTAGCTAACCACCCAAATTCTACCTCTTAACCTCCTAACCTAAGATACTGGATCCCACGCTTTGAGCATTTACACCCTCGGACTTTTGATCTAATCTTGCAGATGTCTCCCCTTGGATCAGGACCACCACCACCAGGTTAGGATAACCCAAACCTAAAATGGTCAGCATCGCCACCCATCATGCCTGCTGACATCCAGGTATCTAGCTCACCTATACCTACTCTTGGATATGCCCAATCCATGCCAATAAAATCAGCTGAAGGATTTCTGCAACACAATACCAATTTGAACCCATCACTGTGCTGTGATCCCTTTTGTTTTCAGAAAACCAGGACTATCTATGGAGTCTAACAGCATCACAGGACCAAATGGAGATGGTCTCTGGCTGATGCTCCAGACACCCAGTCCCCGCTGACCTGAGTGACCTTGAGTGGACTTGAGTGGACTTGGCTCAGCTAAGACCAAAGTGCAGAGCATCAAAGCTGGATAGAATTTTCAATAACTGTTTTTTGTTTGTTTGTTTTCATGCCTTTGAAACATGTACTTTGGTTTTTTTGTTTGTTTGTTGTCTTTTCCCCCTATGAAACTGTAACACTCTGAAGCTGAAAACGATGTGCAGCTTCATTACAATTTATCAAACATCATTACTATGTTAACTATGAAAATGCCAGCTCAGAGGAAGGTAACCAAATCCCTGTGAGGTTACTAGATATCAGGGACCTGGATGGCCCTGACAAAGCGCAATCAAGATCACAACGGGGCCTACAGGATGAAGGCTCCTGCCTCTATCGACTAAGTCTCAGGAGTAGAACCCCTCTTAGCTGAGAGAATGACCCTTGCCCACCGCTGCACAGGTCAGTCTAGTGACAAGTGAATTCCAAGTCTATGCATGCAACTTTAGATCTGTGAGTCAAAACCCCTGTTTGGAGGTGCTCTTGCTTGTCTCATTAGAGGCTTTTATTTTTTCTGGCAGGGCATAAAATTAATTGGAATGTTTATGTCCTAAAAAAATCAGAACACAGAAAGCAAGATTTTTGATATCCCCTCAGGTCATGTCTCCAGACATTGAGATTTTATAATTAGGCTTGTAAATACTCCTCACTTTGAGGGTGATGAAATGCAAACTGTGAATTTAGGGGATTTCCTGCTAACAGCTCGCCAAGAAACTCTGAATTGAATTTTCTCTCCTTGGTATCACAGTGTCCCTCTTCTGTAAACAAGCGGTTACTGAAAATTGCATCGGGTGCTTTATGCTCCCCTAGGGATGAAGGGGTCCTGGGAAGCTCACATTCCACTGCGGAGACTCTGATGGACATAAACAGTGGAGCACAGTCCCCTGCCCTATGCTTCGTAGCTCCACGTGCTCCAGGGGCTCAGAGTAAAGCGGGCCTGGCCTTGAAGTACCTCAGATTTCTAAACAGAGCAAGCGGGAGAAGGCATTCCAAGGGAGGAGAGGCGAGAACCTGAGCAGAAGGGAGGCAGAGCAATGTGTATTTGGGGATAATGAGTAAATCCAATTCATCTGGAGCATACTTTACAGAGGAGCATGGAGCGAATATTGGGGAACTGGAATTCCTGAAGACTCTTTCCATCACGAATGGGTGTTCACTTACCTTTCAGGACAGTAATTATGCAACACCATGGACCTTAAGAATGGAGGAAACATAGTTGTTAGAAGGGCTCCTTATGTTCTTCAGAAGCTACTCGATCAGTATAGACCTAATAGTAGCACCTTGTCCCTGTTTCTATTAGAAATCTTTGCATTGCCTTCTGTTTTTTTTATGTGTCTCTCTTTCCTGTTAGACTGTGAGCTCCATGAGGGAGTGACTGTTTCCCATTCAACTTCTCATTTCTTAGTACATGGCACAGTGCCTAGAACATAGTGGGTGCTTGGTAAATGTTGAGTGAATTAATTAACAAGTGATTAATGAATACAATTGTGCATCCCGCATGGCCATTTGGATCGTGCAAAAGGTACTAGACACCAGTGACATTTCATATGGAGAGACGCTGTACCAATGGTCAACGTGGTGATGGAACCAACAGTGGGGGAGGCTCCTTTCTAATATCACAAACTGCTAGGGCTGAACATCAAAATCATGAAAAATGCAAGAGCCCCAGGAAAAGGCTTTTTGTCAAAGAGTGCTTGAGGCATAGCTTATCATTCGAGACTGCCTCTCAATGGCTTTGAAGCAAAACCCTGGGTTTTGTAAATTACCGTTACAGGTAGAATTGATCATCTGGAATTTGTAGCTGGTTTGTTAGGCTGTATCCAGAGAAAGGAGTGGGTAGCAGGTTTGGCTCAGCAGTCTATAATTTTAAGCACTTAATGGGATAATAATTTGCTGTTCAGTTTGTTCGTTTTGAAAAACATCACTCATTCAGAGGGGAAAATGAATAAAACCAAGCTTTTGCTCTCAATCTGTATGGAAACATCAATATCCTTCAATCAAAAAAACAGGTGGTTATGAAGACATGGAAGCGTGGAAGAGACTGCCAGTATCCTGTAGAAAAACGTGCACCTTGTATGATTGGTTGTGTTAACATATCATAAGCAGCTTTCTATAATAAGAGCTCAAAGTCCGAATGTTCTATACATTCCCCCCCAGTCCACAGCAGTCTCCCTAAAGATTTCATGGATTCCCACACAAAAAGGAAAGACACAACTGAAAAGAGAGTGTGTGTTTGTGTGTGTGTGTGCTTCCATATCTGTGTGTGGCGCATTACTGGGGCTGCCATTTTCTGATAAGAGATTATGTGAAATGGTGGTCTAGAGCATTTTCTACTCAGTTTAAATGTAAATAGTTTCTCATGACATTAATTTAGTTGATTTCTTCCTTGATATATCACATGCCTTCGCACAACTTCTTCTTTTCTCTCCTTTCCCTTTTACATCTGAAATTAATTCTAAGGAAGTCAAGTTGGTCTTTATAGACATTGTAAGTTCTTCAGAGTAGATCATGCTTCTGTGTCACATATTACAGGATTCAAAGATTATCTCTTTGTAAGTGCTAGAGGTATATGTAGGCTATTAGTCAAAACAAAGGAGAAAGGAACATGAGAAAGCAGGGAATATTATCCTCAGTAAAAGACGAAGATTTTTTTTATTCTGCAACTCATCAAACACGTAGAGCCCTTATTTAGGTCCAGTGAAGGATAAAATAATAAACATAGTAACCACAATAATAATAAAAACACTCTCTGCCATCCATTCATTATTTCATTGTTTGACTATTTTTTATCTCTAGCTCACATTAGGCCTACTATTAGCTACAAATTCAAGATATGAATAAGATACGGTGCTAACCCTAAGAACGTGCCTTCCAGAGACTCACATCTTAAAATGGTGAATCATTTTGTGCTGACCTCTGTCCAGAGAGAAGGGGAAAGGATGTGATGGAGAGGTAAAACTTTAGCTGTATCTGGAACGCTTTACTTCTTTATAAAACCTAATAAGAGGAATATTAACATTTGCTAAATCTGGATGAAAGGTACATGGGTATTTGCTATTTTATTTTTCTGCTTTATTCTGTAAAGAATACTTCATAGTTAAATATTATCTTGAAAACTGAGACATGGGGATGATGATAATGATGACGATAAAAATGTGGTAAAAGGAATGTTAGGAATCTGCACAGAGTAGTGCAGGGGAGCAAAGAAAGAACATATGATCCGTCTGAAAAGAAAGGCAGGAGTTGACACCTCCTCTAGGAAGTCCAGAACTAAATTGTTCCCCCAGGAATCTGAGTCTGAGTCCTTGCCAAAAAACTCCTATGGGGTAGATCAGCAAGAGAGACAGCCTGGGCAGAGAAATAGGGCAAGACCCCAAGCAGGCAATTGTAAGCCCGCTACCCAGTTCCTGGGTGAGCCTCTATGAACACCAATTTGTCCTTCTACCCCCTTCCAGATTAACTGACTCTACTTTTGTCAAGTTCTTGGGTTCTTACTGATTAACAGTTCCCTGCTGGAAGTCAGTGTCTTTCTAAATCCAGACCATTTATCTGGGCCTTGATTTATAGCCTCATCCCTGACTGTAGAAACCTCCAGGACCTTGAATTCTGCTTCATCTAAATGTTCCTCTTCCCCATTTCCCACTCGATCAAGAACCTTGACTTGGGGGTGCCTGCCTGGCTCAGTCAGTAGAGCATGCAACTCTTAATCTCAGAGTCACAAGTTCAAGCCCCACCGTGGACGTAGAGAAGAAAAAGAAAGAGAGAGAGAAAGAAAAGAAGGAAGGAAGGAAAAGGGAGAGAGGGAGGATGGATGGATGAGAGAGAAAAGGGGAGACATGATGCAGCATCTGCTCATTGATGAGTAATTTTACCCCACAGAACCCAGAATTTTTGTCTTCATCCACCAGATGGTACTAACTCCAGCCTGGACTCTGAACATTTTAACTTGAACTCTAAGAACCATTTGGGGAGCCTGCTCTCAGTCTGGACTATATGTCTGTCCTGCTACCATAGAGCTCTAAGAAATTCTATAGACTAAGACATGATAGGATCTCCAGACTGTCAACAGATGAATGACACAATTACAAACAAAACACTGTGAGCGGAATACACCATAGGGCAGTGTCTTCCAACCTTCCATTCTGGAGTCCACTTGTAAATTAACCATAGACTTTGCTGGAAAGAACAGATTCTTGGACTTAGCCCAGAAGAGCAGAGGAGGGCCAAATGTGGACCCACCAAGTTGGGGCAGAGTTCCTGTTCAACCTCACAGCTGCCATGTGGGTGGGAGGCAAGACACAAACCAACTGGCCAGAATGGAAGCCCTAAAGCAATGGTTGCTTCAGAGTCAGTGACAGGTGTTGACCCAGACAGTAACCAGGTTGAAGGGCATCCCAGGCAATACAGCTGGAAATTGCTCAAGTTGGCACTCACCACCAAGTACACGGAGCACAGAAATCCTGTCTTCATTGATATTTTCCCCTCATGGAGAATACATATGGAGCACATATAAAAGATACTAAAACCATTCAAGGACTTCAAGCACCTTGTGTAACCAAAAAATGGGAATGAACCGTACTTCAATAGTTCAGAAACTAAATTTTAATTGAGTATACTAAATAATAAAATGAGCCAAAGTTTGTTTTTGAAGTTTTTTGTTTGTCGGTTGGCTGAGTGTGTGATCGTCAGAACCACTGTGAACTGGAACTGAACTTGAATATCAAAATGTTCTCAAAAGTTAGGCAACATTCTGCCAAGTTCAAGTCACAGATTAAAAAAAAAAAACCAAGTTCAAGACAACACAGGATTGATTAAAGGACTATTCTTAATAAGACAATAAAGGGGGACGCCTGGGTGGCTCAGTTGGTTAAGCGGCTGCCTTCGGCTCAGGTCATGATCCCAGCGTTCTGGGATCGAGTCCCACATCGGGCTCCTTGCTCGGCAGGGAGCCTGCTTCTCCCTCTGCCTCTAGCCTGCCACTCTGTCTGCCTGTGCTTGCGCTCTGTATCTCTCTCTCTAACAAATAAATAAAATCTTTAAAAAAAAATTAAAAAATAAAACAAGACAATAAAGGATTTGAAAGCCCACTCAGAATAAGAAAAAAAATTGTTTTACACGAAAAGAAATAATGAAGATAAAATTAAAAATAATACATTAGAGAACTATTTCTACCAATTGTGACTGATATGTAAAGAGCTTATTTAAATTAATCTGTAAAAATCAACACCACAATAGACCCCAGCAGGCACAGATATACACAAAAGAAGAGATATAATCAGTAAGTTATATATGGACAATTGTTACCTTTATTAGTAAAAAAAAGAAAAGAAAACCACACTGGAATTTTACTCTATATTCACTATAACTAATACTCAATCTGGCAATATTCTGGCAGAAATCACATATTCACATATTGTTTTTGTAATTTATAACAATGCAAATCCTTTAAGGACACAATTAGCACTACACAACATAGGGATTAGGAGTGCGAAAGTCGAAAAACCACATACTCCTGACTCCCCTCACAAAATTAATTACTAATAGTGTGCCTGGGTAGTTCAGTTGGTTGAGCAACTGCCTTTGGCTCAGGTCATGATCCTGGAGTCCCGGGATCAAGTCCCACATCAGGCTCCCTGTTCGGCAGGGAGTCTGCGTCTCCCACTGACCCTCCCCCTTCTCATGCTCTCTCTCTCTAATAAATAAATAAATAAATAAATAAATAAATACTAACAGCCTACTGTTGACCAGAAGCCTTATTGAGAAATTAAGTCATATTTTACATATGTATTATGTTACTGTATTCTTACAATAGAGTAAGTCAGAGCAAAGAACATGGTAATAAGAAAATCATAAAGAAGAGAAAATCCATTTCCAGGACTGTCCCATATATTTGGAAGACATCACGTAACCGACCTGCACAGTTCAGATCTGTGTTGTTCGAGGGTCAACTGCACATCGAGACATTAGAATATTCCCATCCCTTGACTCACTCTCTGGAACTGCTGAAGGAAGTTTTTCAAAAGAGGGGGAAAAAAGCTACACACAAAAAGACATTCATTGTAGCTGTTACAACAAGTGCTGGAAATGTGTACCAACGAAGAATGGTCAGTAACCAGAGGTAGTCAGCCCCGAAACCCCACCATACCACAGCCATAAAACAGTACTGAGGAAGAGACCGGCAGTAAGAGCATGTTTACCGTAGAAAGTTAAGGGGAAAAAAAAACATACAATGCAAAACTCTATTCATCCACTGATTATAATTACAGTAGAGCATATCTGCAGGTGGATAAAAATGAAGAAAACTCGAAACAGTTGTGTGTGGGCTGCAGACTGTGCAAGATGGTTATTTGATTCTTTTTCTGCTATGGTCTCCACGTGCTGGTACCAGGGGCATGGCAGGGGTAGGGGGAGCCCACCGTGGAAGCACCAGCAAAAATAGCCCCAGTCCCCACTCTGGGGACACGCGCTCCACGGTAAAAGCTCCCGCACAAGGCAGCAGAGTGCGGACGGACTTCAGGGCTGTCTCGGGGATAGGGGCACTGGCCTTGGCTCCCACACTGCCAATATCTTCCAGTCCCCCCTCAGTCACCTCATTCATGCTGAAGGAAGAAAGCGCAGCTACCAGACAGGGTGACAACAGATGTCCAGGCGCTGAGCCATCACGTAGCTGTTATTTTGTTATTTTTCATTCACGTGGGCATGTGCCGGATCTAGCAGATGAGAACCAGACCTACCCTCTTCCTCGTGTTTTTTTTTTTCCCCTGCTGCCGCTGCTGCTGCAACAGCTAAGTGCCAATTATCTCCCGAGCGTGAAAGCAAATATTGTGATAGTCCAACAAGCTCTACAAATGTTAGAGGACACTGGTGGGGAGGATTGTCTTCCCTGGCCACTGCTCCTTTAGTAACTGGAACAATTCTCATTTTAAAGGAGGATCTAATAGGTGCAAAGCTCTGTGCTAACACACCTTCGGGACTTCCAGTTCTTTCTTTTCTCTTTAATCTCTTGGCATTTTGTCTCTACCCCTCTTGAACCCAGAGGTACGTATGCTCTTACCTGCCCAGAATGAAGTCCCTCAAACCATCTCAGGACCCAACGTAATGGGGCACTACATGAAGGCCTTCTTCAAATATTTGAAGGTCTGACCTATTGGGTATATTAGACAGAATTCTCTGGAGAAACAGATATATATATGGAGAGAGATGTTTATATATATGTATATATAGTCTGTGTCCATATATATGGAGACAGACAGATATTTCAAGAGAACCACTGGCCACATACTATCCCTTCTTAAGGCTTATGTGATTGTGGAGGCTGACAAGTCCAAATTCTGCAGAATATGTTAGGTTAGCGGGTCGCAGCCTGAGAGAGATGTGATGTTGTAGCTTGAGTCTGAAGACAGTCTGGAGGCAGATGTGACCTCAGCCCACATTTTCTTTAGGCCTTCAACTGATTGGATGAGGCCCCCCCCCACTATGTTGTAGGTGGGGGGGGGGGGGCATCTGCTTTACTCACAGTCTACTCATCTAAATGTTAATCTCACCTAAAAATAAACAAACAAAACTTCCCAGCAACATCCAGGCTGGTGTACCAAATATCTGTGTATCTGGGCTTAGCCAAGTTGACACATAAAATTAACTTTCATAATGGAACTCCTAAAACAGTAAGAATTCGACCAATAAGTGACCATAACAGGGCTGCACAGTTTGCACGTCATGGAGTTGTGAAAAAAAAAAGTTTGAGGGGCACCTGGGTGGCTCAGTGGGTTAAGCCTCTGCCTTCGGCTCAGGTCATGATCCCAGGGTTCTGGGATCGAGCCCCACGTCGGGCTCTCTGCTCAGCGGGGAGCCTGCTTCCTCCTCTCTCTCTGCCTGCCTTTCTGCTACTTGTGATCTCTGTCATATAAATAAATAAAAAATCTTTAAAAAAAAAAAAAAGTTTGAGGAGCACTTGGGTGGCTCAGTCGGTTAAGCACTGGACTCTTGATTTTGGCTCAGATCATAATCTCAGGATCATGAGATCAGCCCCCACATTGGTCTCCACACTAGGTGTGGAGCCTGCTTAAGATTCCCCCCTCCCTCTTTTTCTGCCCCTGCCCCATACACATGTGCTCACTCTTTCTCTCTCTCAAAAAAAAAAAGAAAAAAAATATATATATATGTATAGAAATGCCTTGCTTGTGAAACAATGTGCTCCTGGTCCCAGAAACATTCCAATTGACCCTGGATGAGCACCTATTAGAGGGATATTAAACAGAAGAGAACTTTCTTCACAGGAAGTTTGATCATGGGATTTCCAATGATCTCTAAATATTCTCCTGATCCTAATATCCCATTATTGTGTGATTCATACAGCCGATTCATGTGAACTACTTTTAAATGCAAGGAATCTTAAATTCTAAATAATTTACCCTTCCCCCATCCCATTTTGTGAACAAAGAAATTGAGATTTAAGGAGGTAATACCCGGTTACAGTCCTAGGACTATAATCTAGGTCTTCCAGTCCAGGCTCTTTCTACTATAATGCGATCTGAGACGGTAAGGAGATGTTTCAAGATAATCACAGGCGATACACTACTCACTTCTAGAAGCCATTCCCTTGCCCTGCCCTCTCATCAATCCACCTTCAAGGAGGAGCAAGTCCTTTATGAGTAAAATACAAGTTGGACCCCAAGATCAAAGTGGGGCCCCTGTAAGCTCCAGTTTATGCTGGACTAGCACAGAAGCTCCCCAGGATCAATGCTCTTTTTCGTGGCCTGGCATCAGGACCAACCTGAAAGATCCATAATGGGGTCCAAGGAAAAGGGACTTAAAGAGGAAAACCCCACATCACCAGGGAGGATATTATGGCAGAATCTGGGAATGAACCCCAGCCATTCCTAACATGTGGCCTTGGCCGAAAAGAACCTGTGGGTCAGACAGGCCTCTCTCTACCCCTCAGATTTTTCAGAATAAAACATCTACAAGACAAACCAACCTTGTTCTTGCTAATATCGGCTGCCTTTCATTTCAATGGGCAACCGTCCTAACAAAGCCTCTCTCTTTCTTCTGTCAGGGACGAGGGGTGGGGGGAAAGAAGGTGGCAGTGAACAGGGAAGGAGCCCACTCTGCCCCCCACCCATTTATCCCAATCCCTCGGGCACCCAGTATAGTAATAACATGGTAGTTGACAATGTGGGTATTTAGAATGTGGACCTCACTCCTTCCCAACGAATGTGACGAATAGCAATGACATCACCAGGGATCTGAACCAAGTCTCAGCCTGTGAACACTTTGATCTCCTCCAACAGAGAAAATAAAAGCGAGGACTCTTTCTTTAAGTGAAGGCTTCACTAAAAGGCACGAATCCCATTATCGTACCCACAGCCCCACATGCCCTCCTTTCTGACCTCTCCCTCCCGCCACAAGCACACCTCCGACAACCACATCGCAGGAGACAGGCATTGGTACCTCAAGGTTGCCAGCAAAGACATTTTTTGGTAACTAATTTATTCACTGCTTTTTTTTTTTTTTCGGAAAGGATTTTTTTTTTTCCTTTGTGCTTCATGGTGTCTTTAGCCCGTTGAAAGCACTTCTCATACATTTCTCTTTTTGTCGTCTTTAAAAAGAAATAATTATATAATGGCTGACTTCTTTTGGTTACGTGGGAGATCAACATCTCAGTAGCTTTTTCAGACATACTTAATAAGAAAGCCATTAGAAAAGCAAAAGAGAACCCTATCATTATTTTCTGGTTTCCTCCTTAATTATAGACAATCGTTCTGAAGGAGGGGGGACAGCTTCTGTGACAAAAGTTGTCTGGCATTTAACAGAACAATTTAGAACCAGATTGAATGGATCAACGTTATGTCAACTTGCAGATGCCTGACAAAGCTGTTTAAAGGATGTTTAGATGGAATGAGAAGCTAATTCAGCCTTTTCTCCTTTCCCTTCACTCTGAAAATAGAGGCTTGCTTGCTTGCTTTCTTTCTTTCTTTCTTTCTTTCTTTCTCCCCACTCCCCCCGCCCCCCGGCTCGGGAAGATTCAGGTAGATCTGTCTCAAAGTCTCTTATTAAAGCATAATACATCCCCAAGTTCATACTCCTTTTTCCCCTAGATAACACAAATTCCACCACTGCCTAAAAGTCTCCTTTGGCTACCATCCTATCTCCAAAAAAAACTAATTCTGAAGTTCTCTTACACTGCTTGAGTTGAGGCTGCTGTCACAAAAAATACCATAGGATGAACGACTTATAAAACAAAACAAATTCATTTCTCACAGCTCTGACAGTTCGGAAGAGCAGGATCAAGTTGCCAGAAGACTCGGTATCAGGTGAGACGGTGCTTTCTGGTTCGCGGATGGCCACCTTCTCAATACAACTTACACAGTGGACGGGCAAAGGAACTAACTCCCTGGGTTCTTTTTTATAAGGACAGTAATCCTATTTCTGACGGTTCCATCCTTGAGACCAAACCACCTTCTAAGAGCCCTGCCTGCTAATCCCATCAAACTGGGGATTAGGTTTCCGTGGAGAATTTTAGAGGGGACATAAACACCAGTGTAGAGCACTGCCCTTACATCCAAACTAGTTGATAATGCTAAGCCCAAGAAATATGTGTCTGAGTCCCAGTGGACATGGGTGTGGGGAACGTGGTAGTTTTCACTCAACACAGATACAGTTGAACCAAATTGCCCCTCTGTCAGGGGAAGTTACAGAATGGGAAACTGAAACAGGATGCAAGATACTTACCTGTTCCCCATTCAAGGTGTTCATCGGTCTGACTTTCCACAGTGCACGACACAGAGGGGAAATCGGTAATGGCCTCTGCGGGAGACCATCCCACCCACACCGGAGGAAGGCTGTGTGCTGGCTTCTAACCACAACAAATTTCTCATTCTCTTTATTTAATGCTGCCCAGTAATGCTCTCTAGGCCTTGAGATGTACAGGGAAGGGTCCAAAATAGGAGTCAGGACTCTGCGATTTGCTGCGTTTTTTTTACCTCCGTAACTCACACACGCCCCCTTCCCGTATTCTGTTCTGGCCTGTGAAACAAGGAGGAAGACCTTCTCTACCTACCTCACTGGACTGTTGTGGGACTCAGATAATGCTAGTAAAGAACACCTTGAAGATTATAACATACAAAAATTCTTCAGTTTTCCACTGAGTTAACCCAATTGAGCGCAACTCGCTTTGCTTTGTGCTTTACATGCCCCATTCAGGCAGGCTTTATTATTTTCCTCCCTGAAAGGCGAAATAACTTTTTCCCAGGCAACAAAGCAAATAAACGAAGACCTGAGAGTCTATCAAATCCACAGTGATGTCAAGAGACTGCCCTCTTAAACACCAGTCATCCTTCTCCAAAAACGCAAGTGGCGAGGGGGACCTATTACCCAAAGCCACCACCCTTCCCTTAATAGGTCCCTCTTCAGCCTCTCAACATCACACAAAGGGGAATATCTAATCTATGAGACAGGCATTCGTCGTTCTCTTGGTAAGTAATCCCTTCTTAGGGAACATGAGTGTTGATCAAAATATTTTATAAACTTAAATTTTGAAAAACTCAAACAGCAGAGAGAGCTATAAAGTGGGAGTAGGTGGGAAGATTCCGCACTTTTCCAATCGACTCCCACCCTCCTGCCGCGAGTCCTCTCCGCTCGCTGGTCTATACCGCCAAGGTAACCGCTGCGAATATTCTGGATGTTTGTTTTTTTTTTTAACACAATAAGATCATTCTATACATACTATTCTGCAACTTGTTTTTTCATTTAATATATGTTAGACAGTTTCTCATATTAACACATCCATCTCTACTTCATTTTGATAGCTGTAAACCATTGTATTAACATTAATACGCATAGCTCTACTTCATTTTAATGGCTGCAAACCATTGTATTAACATACTACAATGAATGCACACTGCCACCTTTTGATGGACATTAGGCTATTTCTTACTGTCTATGTGTTTGTTGCTGTGATTATTAGAAAGCAGCAAGGAACATCCTGTACATGTAACTTTGCATGTTTCTGTCACTTTCCTATGAAATAAACTAATAAAAGTAGAAATGGTGAGTCAAAGGAAGTGAGCATCCTAGGTTTTTATAGATATTGCCAAATTCGTCTTCCAACACTTGTACCAATTTGTTCTCCCACAGCGTACAAGGATATCTGTTTGACTGGAGATCTTCACCAGCTGAGATTGATCAAACGTTTTAATCTTGCCAATCCAGTGGGGGTACAATGAACATCTGTCCGTTTGTGTTGTAGTTCATGTCTAGTGAGCATGAGTCTCTTTTCACCCTTCCTATGCGATCTCCCTCTTTGTGGTGGGTGCCCATTTTTCTCTGAATTTTTGTTCTTTGTCTTCTCTGTTTTTAGGAGCTCTCTGGGGATTATGGAAAATGACTCCTTTTGTTACTGTTGCTGTTTTTTCTTTTCCAGACTGTCTTTTGACTCTGCTTACAGTATTTTTTTTTCAAGTAGAATTCTCTATTTTTATGTAGGTAAATCTGCTTTTTCTTTTTCTTGCATTTCTATGTTGCATATCATGTTTAGAACAGCCATACCCACTCGCCTTGATATTCGTAAAAGCAGTATTCTAGCGTTTGTGTCGATCCCTATTTTTCCATTTCAACATTTTTTTTAAGATTTTATTTATTTATTTGACAGAGAGAGATCACAAGTAGGCAGAGAGGCAGGCAGAGAGAGAGAGGAGGAAGCAGACTCCCCGCTGAGCAAAGAGCCCGATGTGGGACTCGATCCCAGGACCCTGAGATCATGACCCAAGCCAAAGGCAGCGGCTTAACCCACTGAGCCACCCAGGTGCCCCTCCATTTCAACATTTGATCCTTCTTGAGTTTATTTTGGTGTGAGAATGGAAGCTTTACTAAGTAGAACAGTTACCCTTACCAAGAAACCTTACCACCAAGATCAAGTAACACAAAACTTATATTGTGCATATCTCACATATTGAGTGTGCCTGGGCCACTTCTACCTTTACCAGCTCTCTGCCCACGTGATGACCTTGAATCATGTGCAGTTTGCCGAGTCTGGGCTCGGTTCATCTGCTGGCGTGGGACATAGTAACTGCACTGACATCAGTCAACTACGTACTTCTTTATTAATTTATTTTCCTGATTCCGGGATTCTTAACCTTTCTTTCTACCTCTTTGGCGGTATAGTGTTCTTAAAATTACATAGGATTACAAAAGAAACCAATACATGGAAATAAGAGTCCTGTGCAAAGACCCCCTTGGTGCATGGACCCCAGGTTGCTTGGGAATTCCTCCCATCTTGTGATATTCTGATGAGATCAGGCATATTCGGGGTGGTATGGCCATAGACTTTTCCCTAACATTCCAAATACTCTTTGTGGAGGCAAATACAAAACCTTCCCCAATGGACAGGCTCTCTCTCTACTGCCACAAGATGGTTTCTTGGAATCTCAAGTTTCCCTCTGCCTTGGTTCCTCCTTCCCACTGACATACACACAGTTGACAATTCACTACTCCACATCTGATGACCATCACCAAGTTCCCAAGAAGCAGGCTAAGTTAAGAAAAGTGAACTTATATTAAACAATATCGCCTTCCCTCTTCCTCTTTGTTTCTATCCTTACTCTAACTCTCTGCCCCTGCTCTGTGCCAGTATCTCCTGCCTTATTGCTTCCTACAAAGTTATTTCTGGTTCCTCAGTCATCCACTTTATATCCATGTGTTACAGACCTGTTATACCTATCCAAAAAAAAAAAAAAAAGAACATCATCATATATTCTCCCCAGTATGGGTCTTCATGAATTTGGTCGTTTTATTGGTCCCTAAACAAGTGGAATCTTCCCCCATGTGAGCATATTAGAAGTTCTCCTGATTCTTTCCCTGAGCAATATGTTGAATCAGAAGATCTTCTGTGATGAACCATTAACTAAGAATATTTTGAGAGCAGAAGAAAAATGATAAGAGTGGATTTGTGTGATAAGAAGTCTTTGTGAATGAGCTGTGAATGGAGTCAGGCCTCACACAAGGAAAAAATATCTCACCTTGCAGACATGGGGAAATCCGAAGACTAATTCCATCTGATTTGTCTGTGATGTCTAACAATACTAAATCATTAGCCTTTGTGCTTGCTCAAAGCCAAGTCTAGCAGCTGGATCAATGATATCAGGGACCCCAGGGACATCACCATACCAAGAATTCTGTGGCCCGTGTGGAAGAACAGAGTGTAAAGCACATTTCACCTTTGACTTCGAAAGCCAAAAGAAAATCAATAAGCAACTCTGCCTCCTTAGTGATGAGAGAATACAGAAGGTCAAGTGCTCTCTCTCTCTCTGCTGAAAGAATAACTGAAAAGACTGTAAATAACAATAATAATAATAAGTGATAAAGTGGTGAGTTCCTTGACAAAAGAAAATGGATTGATAAAGAAATCCAACTTTTCTCTTAGATCAACTCCTTAGACTATAAACACAGAGACACAAAGAATTTTAACCCCTAGGCAACAAATTTTTCACAGAACTGCTTGCTACATTAAAAAGAGAATGCAGGGGTACCTGGGTGGCTTAGTGGGTTAAAGCCTCTGCCTTCAGCCCGGCTCTTGATCCCAGAGTCCTGGGATGGAGCCCCGTATCACATCAGGCTCTCTGCTCAGCAGGGAGCCTGCTTCCTCCTCTTTCTCTGCCTGCCTCTCTGCCTACTTGTGATCTTTGCTTGTCAAATAAATAAAATCTTTAAAAAAATAAAAATAAAAAGAGAATGCAAACATGAAAACATTTTTTTAAAGATATTATTTACTTGAAAGAGAGAGAGCCTGTACATGAGTGGAGTGTGGGGAAGGGAAGAGGGAAAGTCTCAAGCAAGCTCCCCACTAAGCATGGAGCCCAACACAGGGCTCAATCTCATGACCCTGAGATCAGGACCTGATCCAAAATCAAGAGTTGGACACACAACCAACTAAGCCACCCAGGCGCCCTAAAAACATTTTCTTTATTTTATAGACCAGTCAGGTAAAGGTATAATTATCATCAATAGCATTGGTAGTTTTTGTCACTGGACCTGGCTCAAAATCATGAAAGCCTCAAGTTCAAAAATCTCAAAAATTTGTTTTAGACCTCTTTTTGTTTGATATAAGAATATTCATTCCCATACACACAACACAAGGCCGGAAAGGGACCACAAAGGTCATCAGTTCTAATCCCCTCCTATAGATGAAAAAATAGAGAATCAGAAAGGTTAAGTGAAATATTCAAGGCCACTGAGTCAGAGCAGAGCTGAGATAAAACCACACACCCGCTATAACTCTGTGATCTTTCCAATGACCCCACGCCACCTACCCAAAATAAATGTATAAAGTTACACTTTTTGTTGTACTAAACCCTAGCAGACTGGCTATCTTTTTTAGCCTCTCATATTTCCCATCCAGACTTACCCACTCTGCTCTCTACCCAGAAGCCTGACTTATATAGACTACCTAAATTAGCTCCCGTTGCCCTCTGGCTTCCAGTTGAGTGTAGTCAAAGGGAGCCCCAGCAGGATGAAGGGATAGAAGAGACAGAGGTGAAGGTATTTCTCTCTGGGCTCTATTCTGTGTGGGTGCAACCCTGAGTTTACAACTCTACACAGCTCTTTTCTTCTCCCTCCCTTGCTCCTTCAGGCCTAAGGGTGTGTATTAGTTTCCTAGAGCTGCCATAACAAACAACCATAAATTGAGTGGATTAAAAAAATAAAAATTTGTCTCACAGTCCTAGAGACTGAAAGTTTGAAATGAAGGGATTAGCTGGATCATGATCTCCCTGATAGGTCTATGAGGATATTTCCTTGTCTCTTTCTAGCTCCTGGTGTTGGCTGGCAATCCTTGGCATTCCTTGGCTTATAGATATACATCTACCACTTCATTCTTCCCCTTTGTTGTCACATGGTGTTCTCCTGTGTCTCCTTCTTTCTCTTCTCTTTTTTTAATAAGAACATCACTCATGGGGTGCCCGGGTGGCTCAGTGGGTTGAGCCTCTGCCTTTGGCTCAGGTCATGATCTCAGTTTCCTGGGATTGAGCCCTGCATCTGGTTCTCTGCTCAGCAGGGAGCCTGCTTCTCCCTCTCTCTCTGTCTGCCTCTCTGCCTACTTGTGATCTCTGTCAAATAAATAAATAAAATCTTAAAAAAAAAATCAGTCATATTGGATTAGGCCCACCTTAGTGACATCATCTTGTCACTTACACCTGCCATAATCATCCTTTCAAATAAGATCACATTCAAGAGAACCAAGGATTAGGATGACAACATATTTTTTGAGAGACACAATTCAACCTATAACAGGGTGCTAATAGAGCTGCAATTACTATCCCCAAGGTGCTATATTATCTCTTGTACTTTCATATATTCTGCATGCCTTCCTATAAATATTGCCTGTACTCTCCTGGAGTTCCACTTCCACTTAGAATGTAAAAAGCCACAAGAAAACATTGATCCCACCCTAACAAGAAGGAAAAGCCAAATAATCAATATGATTATGACTTTCCTTGAGCCTATCAGAGAGCTAAGAATACAAAGCAACTAAGAGAATGAAATGCCAATGAGTAATAAACCCCTCCAAGGAGAGATAGAAGTCACAAACTGTTTCCCTTCTGGCACAGCAAGAAAGGAAGAGACAGCTGCTATAAAGTTGGAGAGGGGGCTAAAATTTTAAAAAATTCTTAAAGGTCAAGTGTGGGTTAATGAAATAGAATTCCATACTATAAAGCAGAATCTATACCCACTCACCAGTTCTTTTTCATGAACTCTTCCCAGGTACTCTTGAGGAATATTTGGGGCAGAACAGGACATTTGAGTGAGGGCCCTCCACTGGTACCCATGTTCTTATTATGAACAAAGCCTCACCGATTTACTTGATTCTTATTCCATGAGAAACAAACCCTAAAGCTGCTGGGAGAAAGGCAGGAAACCCTCCCACTCTCAGAACCCTGGCAAAGATCCCTGCTTCTCAAGAGAAAAGGAACTAAAAGCTCTCTGCTACTGTGGGAGGGATAAGAAACCCTCTCTAGACCAGGATCCTGCATTGATACAAAGCAGTGTTCTCTTACCACTGAAAGTGGGGGGGGTGGGGTGGAATATGTCTCACACAAGAGCTTTCACAGATACAAGGCAGAGTTTAGTTGCAATGGGAAAAGGGACGGGAATATTGAAAAAGGGCCACCACTAGGGCCCAAGGACACAGGGCTAAGACTAAAATTGAACAAAGAGAATGAAGACCCTTACCTGCCGCCACCTCCACAAGCCTCACACCAAATAACAAGTAACAGCAGTCTGTATCTGAAGGGGAAAAGGGCCAGAGTGTGAACAGAGACCCTATCTGTGATGCAGATGTGCAGGGCCTACTAAAAGTTGAAAGTGAACCATAAACTAAAGAAAACCCTCAGTACACCAAGCCCCATATTAAGCACAAGGTAAAAACAATCCATCACTGAATTTGAAGTCTATGGTTTACTGAAGTTAACTACAGTGACAACAAAGCTCAGCTTATCTATGGACGATACTAATTCAAGCCTCCAAACTTGCACCATGAAATAAGAAAAGCCTGGCTCATTTCAGAACATAAATACTATTTATCTCAGACTCACTATTCTTCTCCACATAATGTCTGGCAGTCAATCTGAATATGAGACACACAAAATAATAAGACAAAGCAAACCACTACCAAGGGATAAACAATCAACAGAACAAGACCCGTAGGTGATCTGGACGCTAGACCTATTAGTGTCTTAAAAATAGCAAGAATTAATATGTTAGTTACTCTAGTAAGATAAGAAAAATGCATGAAAAGATGGAAAATCTCAGCATAACAATGAAAACTATAAAAAAGGATCAAGTGGAAAAGCTAGAAATAAAAAGCATGATTTGAGTTTAGACTTTGTTGTAACCTTCAATAAATCGGAAATTTGAAATACCTGAAATAAAAATTTCAAAATAAATTTGAAAATTAAAAAGTCTTAAAATTGGACATAGCTTAGGAAAGAATAATCAAATTTGAAGATAAGTCAAAAGAAATTATCCAAATTAAAACACAATAAAGGAGGGGCACCTGGGTGGCTCAGTCAGTTAAGCATCAAACTCTTGATTTAGGTTAAGGTCATGATCCCAGGGTCGTGAGATCAGCCCCATGTGGGCTCCATGCTGAGTGTAGAGCCTGTTTACAATTTTCCCTCTCACTCTCCTTCTGTCTCTCCCCAACCCCACTCTACAAACAAAACACAAACACTCACACACAAAATAAAGGAAAAAACAAAGCAAAGCATTAAAAAACTGTGGTAGAATGACCAGCAATCAGACCACTGGGTATTTACTCTAAAGATACAAATGTAGTGATCCAAAGGGGCACATGCACCCAAATGTTTATAGCAGCAATGTCCACAGTAGCCCAACCATGGAAAGAACCTAGATGTCCATCAACAGATGAATGGATAAAGAAGATGTGGTATATATATACAATGGAATACTATGCAGCCATCAAAAGAAATGAAATCATGCCATTTGCAACAATGTGGAAGGAACTAGAGGGTATTATGCCGAGCGAAATAAGTCAGAGAAAGATAATTATCATATGATCTCCCTGATATGAGGAATTTGAGAGGCAGAGGAGTGGGGATTGGGGGTAGGGAAGGAAAAAAATGAAACAAGATGGGATTGGGAGGGAGACAAACCATAAGAGACTCTTAATCTCATAAAACAAACTGAGGGTTGCTGGGAGGAGGGGGGAATGGAGAGGGTGGTTGGGTTATGGACACTGGGGAGGGTATGTGATATGGTGAGTGCTCTGAAGTGTGTAAGCCTGATGATTCACAGACCTGTACCCCTGGGGCAAATAATACATTATATGTTAATAAAAATAATTAATAAAAAAACCTGTGGTAGAATATCAAATAGTCTAATATACAGATATTTGAAATTCTAGAAGGAAAAGAGAGAAAGAACACTACATAAGAGTTATTTAAAGAGATTATGAGCAGATAATATTTCATAATTAATGAAAGACAACACCAGATCTAAGAAGCTCAGAGAAACACAGGCAGGATAAATACACACACACACACACACATCCTTAGGCTCATCGTATTCAAATTGCTGAAATCAAAAATAAAGAGAAAATCTTGAAGGCAGCTAGAGGGAAAAGAATGTTACATACAAAAATACAAAGATAAAAATAACAGTGGTCTTTATACATATATCACATAAGACAGAAGACAATGGAGTAACATTCTTAAAATGCCGAAGGAAAAATGTCAACCTGAGTTCAACACCCAACAAAAAAAATATCTTTTTATAAATAAAGGCAAAATAAAAACACTTTGAAAAGCCAAAATCTGGAAGAATCCATTAGAAGACCTGCATTAAAAGAAGAGTTAAAACGGTGTGCCTGTATAGCTCAGTTAAGCCTTGGACTCTTGATTTTGGCTCAGGTCATGATCTCAGGGTCATGGAACTGAGCTCCACATCAGGCTCTGTGCTGGACATGGAACCTGCTTAAGATTCTGCCTCTCCCTCTGCCCCTCCTTCCACTCCCTGCTTGCATTCTCTCTCTCTCTCACAGGGGAAAAAAAAAAAAAGAGTTAAAGGAGTTTCTATAGAAAAATGGAGGTTGAGCAAAGGTGGAAATGTAGATCCACTAAATGAAATCGAGAGCACTGAAACTGGTAAAACAAAAATATATGTAAAAGTGTTTATTTTCTTATTTTTATTCTTATTCAAATTGACTGTGCCAATGTACTGTGGAGTTCATAGCATATATAGAAGTAAAATGTATGACAAAAATAACACAAAGGATGGGAGAGAAAAAACAAACTTATGCTGTTGTGAGGTTCTTATACTAAATGAGAAATGGCATAATGTTATTTAGAGGTAGATCATAATAACATAATAGGTACTTTCAAAATTCCTCATCAACCACTAAAAAACAAAAAATAGGTGTAACTAACAATTCAATAGTGGAATCATTTTAAAAATTATAAAAAGTACTCAATCCAGGGATACCTGGGTGGCTCAGGCCATTAAGCCTCTGACTTCAGCTCAAGTTGTGATCTCAGGGTCCTGGGATTGAGCCCCATGTTGAGACAGACTCCGCACTCAGCAGGCAGCCTACTTCTCTCTTTCTGCCCCTTCACACCCCCGCTGGTGCGTTCTCTCTCTCTCCCAAATAAATAGATACAATCTTTTATAAATTTTTAATTAAAAAAAGAATATAAATCAATAAAATAGGAAAGATAAAACTAAACCATCTGCCTGGGGCATAACTGAAAGATAATATTTGTTCAGTTGCTAACTTATTGAGTATGAAGCTGAAGTCATGGCAGAGCCATCGTTTGTATAGCTCAAGCCAATTTACAGAGGGTTTCCATATAGATTTGCATATTTGATTACATAGTGATCCTACTGGGCAAGATTGAGGGCAATCTTAATTATTATTTACAAGTAGGTAATATTTACAAATGAGAGAACCACATTAAATGAACTTGCCAAAGACTGAGCCAAGACATAATTTCAAAACTCCTGATCCCAAGTGCACAGTCTTCCCACTATCTTCTCCTGGTTCCTTATACTAAACACTGTAGAACTTTTATAGAGAACCAAAGCTTCTTATTCCTGCTTTATGCGTGAACCCAGAAGTGAAGTAAATCAGAAGCAAAGTCAAAAAAGTTGAGCCATGGCTAAATTATTGAAACATCAGAAATTCTTCTTAACACTTGAAGAAATGCCTTTTCTTACCAAGTTCACACATTTCAAAGACGACAACCCAGATTCTTCGTAAGCATTCCCAAAATATTACTTGCTGGCTGCAATTGGCTATTTATAATAATTTTCACTTGACAGGAAGACCTTTCCAACAGATAGTTAGACTCTCCTCCTGTAGATTTTAATAAATCCCAAATTATCCACCTAAGAAACGACATAGTCGGAAAGTAATTTGGATGAACTTTCTGTTCTATTTTGGGTAAGTGGAAGCCCGAGTTCTTGAAAACAACCAGGACTCAGAACTTATTTCAGTGCACCGTACTTTCAGAAAACAGTAATAATTAGAAAATCTCTGCTATGTTATACTCAGTCCAAATCTGCTTCCCTACATCTTACACCCACGGTAAATAGAGGAGCAGTTTAATGACAATAATCACGAAGGTTTATTTCATCAGGAAACTCATGGGCACCACAGTCAAGATGTCCTTTTCAGCAGAAGCAAAGGCAGGTAAGTCATTTCGGCTAACAGCCGCTTGACTGAGCAGCAATCCTCGCCAAGTGAACAGCTGATTTCAACCATGTAATTACTTATACGGGTAGCTACTAGACGGTACTATCTATGTAGGATGCAGAATTCAAGACTACTTCCTATGCCTCAATGCCAGCCCTTTAGGATGTCTAGAGAGAAATGAAACAAATATTTATTTAGCTTAAGGTGTGAATTAGGCACCATACAAGCCACCTTATAGAGGCACTCGCATTTAATTCTTACAGTAACCCTTACCTTGCTATTATTCCTCCCATTTTATGGATGAAGAAATAAAGGTTCAAAGAGGTTCATGATTTGGCAGAGGCCATGAAGTCTATTAAATAAAAACTCAGGACTTTGAACACGTCTCCTAAGTTCCAAAGCAGATCTTAATCAATGCATCATAATGCCCTGATGAACCAAATGCAGAACCCGGGTTCGGCAACAATGAGAAATGGGCAAATTTATTCCCAGTGTCTCCATTCTTTCTTCCCATCCACC
This sequence comes from Mustela erminea, assembly GCF_009829155.1. Taxonomy (NCBI): domain Eukaryota; kingdom Metazoa; phylum Chordata; class Mammalia; order Carnivora; family Mustelidae; genus Mustela; species Mustela erminea. Next base: position 23,553,806 of record NC_045634.1, read on the forward strand.
TCACACCCTGCCAGCACCCTCCTATGGTCCGTAACTATCCAAGTCCCCCAAACACCATCTGGTATGGGTCTGCCTTTCCCAGACTTGGCTCCCTGCTCCAGGGCTGGTCTCCTTCCCCTTGGCCTCACTTCTCCGTGACCTGGTTGGCTAACCTCTAAAAACTTAACTCAATACTCCAACAGAGGTGTCAGGGTCACATTTTAAGAAGAGTTTGGTTTTTTTTTTTGTTGTTGTTGTTGTTTTTACTGTGATAGAATGAAGGGAAGTTTGATATCAAAGACAGTAGACACTTCAGTCCCAATGTTTAAAACACAGTGCTCTAACAGGACCACAATAGTGACCCAAACCAAGATCCTTTTCTGTGAAAACATCTCCATCCCTTCACATCTGCTTCCCTGGGGCGCTCATTCCCCTGCAAGGTGAATTGGAGATCACACGAGACACTGCCGGCATCTTTAAGGCGCAAGTCACATCTTGTTCATTTTTATATTCCAGATGCTAATACAATTCCTGGCACATAGCAGGGACTCTAGATCTTTGTTGAGTGAATGAAAGAAGGACTGAACAGAACCACGTAGGTTTGAGCAGATACGTCACTGACCCCCGCTCAGTCAAGCGAGCTCATTTATCTCTCTGGCCACTGTCCTAAGGAAGCAATGACATTAGCCATAACAAAAATATGCACCGCCATGTCTCCTTCATAGAAAAACAGTCTGAATAAACAGGATAGAAACTCCCGATAATAAGGAGACCTCATTCCAATGAGGGAAACAATCCAACTCTGTCTAAATGCTCAGGGATTCGGAACATTCAGAACTTAAGAAAAAATACATCTAGACTTCTGGGGTCATCAAATCTTCAAAACCATGTCCTTTTTTCATGGTTTTGTCTCAGGTTTGGAGATTTGGGACCCAGTACTGTATGACCTATATGAATACAAACCCAAAATACAAAGTGATTTTACCTGTCATTTTCCCAATTTTACCTCAAAGCCATTATCTGAATGTTGAGGTCCCTTCCATCCCAAACCCTCGTGGATTTATCCAGTGATGTGCTGGCGCTAGCTCTCATCAGTTCAGAAAGTTGTTAGGTTTTCAAGAATTTTTCAAGACTGTTGGCAAATATAGCCATTATTCAAAATTAATTTATATACATTAAGACTGTCAAAAATGACAGTTGAGCCTGGAACAACATGGGTTTGAACTGCACAGATCTACTTCCATGTGGATTTTTTTTCTAACAAATGCCGTACAGTCCAATAAATGTATTTTTTTCTTCCTTATGATATTCTTTTTTTTAAGATTTTTAAATTTATTTATTTGACAGACAGAGATCACAAGCAGGCAGAGAGGCAAGCAGAGAGAGAGAAAGGAGGAAGCAGGCTCCCTGCTGAGCAGAGAGCCCAATTCGGGGCTCAATCCCAGGACCCCAGGATCACGACCTGAGCTGAAGGCAGAGGCTTTAACCCACTGAGCCACCCAGGCGCCCCTTCCTTACAATATTCTTAATAACATTTTCTTTCCTCTAACTTACCTGATTAGAAGAATACAGTACATAATATGTATAACATACAAAATGTACGTTTTTCAGCTGTTATCAGTAAGGTTTCTGGTCAACAGTGGGCTACTGGTAATTAAGTTTTGGGGGATTCAAAAGTTACATGTGGATTTTCTTTTTTTTTTAAGATTTTATTTATTTATCTGACAGAGAGAGAGAGCTTCAATAAGCAGAGCAACAGGCAGAGGGAGAGGGAGAAGCAGGCTCTCCCCTGAGTAGGAAGGCTGATGCAGGGCTTGATCTCAGGACCCCAGAATCATTACCTGAGCCAAAGGCAGATGCTTAACTCACTGAGTCACCCTACATGTGGATTTTCAACTGCATGGGGTGGGGGAAGGGGGATAGTCCCCCTTACCCCTGTGCTGTCCAAGGGTCAACTGTATGTTAAAAACAAAGGTAACAAATATTCAAAACTCATCACTTCCTAATTATCTTACTGCATTTCACTGTTACATAAATGCTTTTGAGGTCATTTCTGTCTATGGCAGAAGTACTACAGAATGGTGGGCTGTGTCACATCCCTTCCTAACAGCATATTCTGTGACATTACCTTGGTACCTTGAAATCAGCCATGGTGGGAGTATTTATACCATGAAGACTGGCAATACTATAAATAAGGGCTTTCTCCTCCCACAGACCCAGTTGTTAAACACTTATCAGCACATCACTAGAATTATGCTGTCCCAAAATATTTAGGGTCAGAGGAAATGGTCTAGCCACAGAGGCAGGCCAGAAAAGAACGGGCACAGTCCAATGAACTGACGCCATTACTTCTTGCTGTCACAGAGTCACAGTTGAAGACTGAGTCTTTGTGGTCACTGGGGATGCTAATCTACTTGGTGATGATTCCTGACTCTGATCCAAATCCCAGCATAAGGCATATGGCACAGCTCTTCAACAGAAAATAACCCCATAGTCTGAGGCCTGGATTGACCAGAGACCCCATCTTTGGTGACCACAGAGGTGTGGTTCTACAAGCTCAGCAGGCCTTGGGATCCACATCCATACCATCTTAGTGTGCCAGCTGATTCCAGAACCTCCATTTTCCAACTTGATTCCCAAGGATTTAACATAAGTATTGGGCGGGTTTTCTTTTTAATCTGCAAAATGCAAAAAAGAGCTTTATTGCACTGCATTTCCCTCCATAGGAAGGTTACTTGTCATCCCCCTATCTTTAATAACTCTGGGGGAGGCTTCACCCATCCTTCTAAAAAAGTCTACACTTGATGACCCAAAATTGAATTACTGTCCCAAGAGAAACACTAAGTATTTTTAAGATGCTTACACTGGCTGTCCTCAGTCAGGGGTGGGGTTAATATCAAGCATTCTAGAGTAAGACGATTTTCTTAGCTCTTCATTTACTAAGGAAGAAAAGGAGCAGAGAACAGAGAATTTTAATCTTTGCAAGCACTTAGCTGTCATCAGATACTCCAAGAAAATACCTGTCTTCAAACAAGACTCCATAACTTACTCATTTTTTAAAAAGTAAATCATTTTGCATACATTTTACTCTAGATATAAAACCTAAAGTTGAAAAAAATAAATCATGCGTTATAGCATAGTTAGTTGCCAAAGCACTTTAGCTCATATTTTAAACATTGTTTTCCACCCATATCCTGTGAAGTATGTTCTCTTATTTGTGTTTTACAGAAGAGAACATGGAGGCCCAGAGATAGCCAAGTGGCTTTCTAAGGTTACATAACTGATGAATCCACAATCTCTGCTCCTGTTCCAACATCCTTTCTAACATCCTTTCTCAAGAGATGGGAATAGAACCAATAGAGTCCTCTCCTCAGCATTCCTTATCCCTGCTTCTGCCATGCTTATTTCCATACCATGCCTTTGCCGATGATAATATCTTTACATGAGATATCTATCGTCTTTCCTTTTCTCTAGCCTTCCAAATCTAATCCATCCTCAAGATTCAGCTGGGGCTCAGTTGCCCAACTATACACCAAACATGCATAAAAAAGTGACTAGAGGGATTATTCATTTATGAACCCCCTTTTACTGATTAAAATTACAGTCTTACATTCCACATTACGTACAATCAAAGTGTTTCTAGTATTTATATGAAGTTAAATCTCTTCCAACTGGGGTTGAGGACCCATAGCTCAGGTGATGTCTGAGTTAGGTCTAAGGTGAGAAGATGCATACAGAATATGTAGAAGAGAAAATTATATTAAGAATGGCATTAAAAAAAAGAATGATGTTCTTCTGAATACATGAGCAGAGGTAGAAATTTAAAAACTTATTGGCAAGGATGTGGAGAAAGGGGAACCCTCTTTCACTATTGGTGGGAATGCAAGCTCTGGTGGGAATATAGCCACTCTGGAAAACAATATAGAGGTTCCTCAAGATGTTAAGAATAGGGACACTTGGGTGGCTCAGTTTATTAAGCACCTGCCTTCCGCTCAGGTCGTGATCACAGGGTCCTGGGATCAAGTCCCACATCAGGCTCCTTGCTCACCGGGGCTTCTGTTTCTCCCTCTGTCTGCCACTGCTCCTGCTTGTCCTCTCATTCTCTCTCTATGATAGATAGATAGATAGATAGATAGATAGATAGATAGATAGATAGATAGATAACATTAAGAATAGAGCTACCCTACAACCCAGCAATTGCACTACTAGATATCTACCCCAAAGATACAGGCATAGTGAAAAGAAAGGGCATGTATACCCCAATGTTCATAGCAACAATGTCCACAAAAGGCAAACTGTGGAAGGAGCTGAGATGCTCTTCAATAGATGAATGGATAAAGAAGATGTGGTACACGTTACGATGGAATATTACTCAGCCATCAAAATGGACGAATATCCACCATTCGCATCAGCGTGGATGGAACTGGAGGTGATTATGTTAAGTGAAATAAGTCAAGGAGAAAAAGGCAATTATCATATGATTTCACTCATATGTGGAACATAAGCAATAGCACAGAGGACCATAGGGGAAGGGATGGAAATCAAAAGGAGGAGAAATCAGAGAGGGAGATAAATCATGAGAGACAATGGACCCTCAGAAACAACCTGGGGGTTTCAGAGGGGAGGAGAGTGGGGGGAGGGGATATCAGGATGATGGGTATTGAGGAGGGCACGTGTTGTGATGAGCACTGGGAGTTATACTTAACTAATGAATCATTAAATACTACATCAAAAATTAATTATATCCTATACAGCGGCTAACTGAACATAATAAATAAAAAGAAATTTTAAAACATAATGTTCAATTATAAGATTTAATGGAAGACTAACAGGCAATAGACTTAAAAATAAAAAGATGAAAAGAATCTAAGTGCTTTAAATAACTAAAAGTATTGGGTGAAACCCTTCATTTTTCATTTTTTATTTCGAATTTAGACTTACAGAAAAGTTGCAAAAGTGGTACAGAAAATTTCTGTGTACCCTTCATCTAGTGTACCCTGTTGATAACATCTTAAATAGCCATAGTATAATTCCCCAAACCAGAAAATTAACATCAGAACAACACAAGAAACAATGGTTTTCAAGACACTGGACATCAGGGGCACCTGGATGGCTCAGTGGGTTAAGCCTCTGCCTTCGGCTCAGGTCATGATCCCAGGTCCTGAGATCGAGCCCCACATCCGGCTCTCTGCTCAGCAGGGATCCTGCTTCCCCTCCTTCTCTCTCTGCCTGCCTCTCTGCCTACTTGTGATCTCTGTCAAATAAATAAATAAATAAATAGAAATCTTAAAAAAAAAAAAAAAGACACTGGACATCAGACGATGAATGACAGTGATCTCCAAGAAACAGGAAACAAATGAGGTGAGCCCTACAATTGCCTGGGCTTACTGCCTTGAGAGGATTTCCAGGTCATGGCACCGGAAGGGTGACCGAGGCAGAGCCAGGGGATGCTCTGAGTTGAGACAGGACTGAGAGTTTGGGGGATCAAAGCAGCTGGAGTTCATTGGATAGAATGTTAGAGCAGAGAGAGTTGTACAGACAGAGAATCCCAGAAGTCTGCAGAGGGTCTCCCCAAGCTGTTCGGCAGAGTAATGATCAGTGCATGCATCATGAAGAACCTACCATCCAAGACAAGATAAAGGATCATCCAAAAGATCAGGAGAGGAAGCACTCATCCAGTGCAGAGGGGAGAACCCATTCCCACCAGCCAAACCAGACAAACTCCTTTAGGGACAAACTCTAGGGAAAGTCTAGCCTCAGTAGTGGGAAATTAACCAGCACTAAACACTACTCCAGACCCACCTACCAAATTATAAAAGCAAGACTAGAAAGGATCAAAGTGTTCCTAAGCAGCTTTAACTGCCTCCCAGCACAAAGCTGAAAGAGATGTATATAGGAATACAAAAATATCCATTGTTGCCTTGCTTTGTATGTTGGTTTTGAAAGTCTGTGCTAGTCTTGGGGTGCCTGCCTGGGTGGCTCAGTCGGTTGAGTGTCTGCCTACCGCCCAGCTCATGATCTCCAGGGTCCTGGGATCAAGCTCAAGCCCCATGCCAGAGCCCCCTGCTCAGTGGAGAGTCTGTGTCTCCCTCTTCCTCTGCCTCTCCCTCCCCTCCACCAGCTACCCCCTCACCCCCATTGTGTTCTCTCTCTCTCTGGTAAATAAATAAAATCTTTAGAAAAAAACAAAGTCTGATGCTACTCTAATTCTTTTGTCTTTTTAAGCAATTGGGTCTTTTTGTCTAGAGAGAGACCTTGAGGATTTTATCTTTCTCACTGAGAACTATTATTGGACCAGGCTGTGACTGAGAATTAATAGCTCTGGGTTAATTTTGCCAGATGAGTCCTTCCATGTGTTGATTTGGGTCTTTTTCTACTTCTGGAAGCTTTCTTGGATTACAATTTTAAATATTAGGTCTGTCCCATTGCTTTATTTTTCTTCCTTGGGGTCTCAGATAACATGAATATTTTTCTTTCTTTGACTGTCTTCCATTTCTATGACTTTCTGAGTCTTTTTACTTTTTTCTTTACTCATTACTATTCCCTTGGTTGTTTTCCTGCCTGTAATTAAATGTTCATTTGGTCTATTTTCCCTTGTGCATCTTGTAATTTATTCTTCATTTCTGAGATAATCTTTTTCTTCCATTTCTTTCCTGAGTTTAATTAACTCTTTTCTTTTTATCTCTTTCTTCCCTTTTTTTTTCCTTCTCTCTCGCTCTCTCTCTCTCTCTCTCTCTCTTTTTTTTTTTTTTTTTTTGGCCCTTTTCTGCCTTTGTTTTTACATTTCCGATTTTTAAACGGTTTTTCTTTCATATCTGCCAATGCTTCTTTCAGTATATTTCATTCATTATGGGAGTGTAGACTTACAATTTTCTTTTGCTTCATGGCTATTTTTCAGGAGGGGCATTTTCCTCTATTGATTTGCATGCAAATTCGTTTCCTGATTTTCTGAAATACTTCTCTGTAAACGTTCCTTTTGTTCATTTTTATGATATTGCAGCATTTTAGAAGATTCCTGGTTTAATTCCTTTCAACTTAGAAATGTCCACATACTTTAGTGGGGTTTTGTCAGACTTTTAGTCGTGGGGGGAGGTTGCGAGGCTTCCAGGTTCTTTATTCTCTTTTCTTTTATAGAGTGTGAAATTTCTCCCTTTTTCTTTTTTTTTAAGATTTCATTTATTTATGTGACAGACAGATCACAAGTGGGCAGAGAGGCGGGGCGGGGGGGGGGGGAAATGGGGTGGGGAGAAGCACGCTCCCTGCTGAGCAGAGGGGCCAGATCCCAGGACCCTGAGATCATGACCTGAGCCAAAGGCAGAGGCTTAACCTACTGAGCCACCCAAGCGCCCTTCCCTTTTTCATCTTTTCCCCTTTACCACTTGATTTCCCAAGAATAATTCTTCCTTCACTTTTGGTTTTTTTCTCCCCCCAGAAGCTTTTTTTCTCTCAGAAAACTATGCTTTGAAATCAGGTTTTTTAGGTTGTTGGGGGTTTTTTGTTTGTTTTTTTTTTGTTTGTTTGTTTGTTTTTTAGAATTTATTTGTTTATTTGTCAGTGGGGAGAGAGAGAGAGCAGGAGGAACAGTTTGCAGAGGGAAAAGCGGCTCCCTGCTGAGCAAGGAGCCCAGCCGGATGCGGGACTCGATCCCAAGACTCCGGGATCACAACCTGAGGTTGAAGGCAGAAGCTTAACTGACTGAGCCACCCACACAACCCAGGTTCTTCCTTTAAAACAGAGCCTATCCAGGGACATCTGGGTGGCTCAGTTGGTTAAGCGCCTGACTTTCAGCACAGGTCATGATCTCAGAGTCCTGAGACTGAGCCCCATGTCAGACTCCCCACTCAGGGAGGTATCTGCTTCTCTCTCTCCCTCTGTTGCTCCCCCTGCTTGTACTTTCTCTGTCAAATAATTTTTTTTTTAAATCTTTCAAAAAAAAAAAAATAGAGTCTATCCCTTTAAACTGCCACAATTTATTTACCCCATCCTATGATTTATGGGTACAGAGGAAAATTAGAACAATATTATGGCATGAGGCTCAAAGAAGTAAAGTTTAAAGCAGGAGATGGTCAACACAAAAACCTCAGAGAAGCTAAAGGTTGTGAGATCTGACAGAGGAGAAAAGTCTACTGGGTGAAACAAGTATGTTATCCCAGGTGATTGTAGACAGAACAGCGTCAGGACCATGGTAGAGAAGAAAGCCATATCATAAGACCTTCGGTGGTGGGTATTAGAGAGGGCACAGATTGCATGGAGCCCTGGGGGTGGTGCAAAAATAATGAATACTGTTATGCTGAAATAAATAAATAAATAATAAATTTAAATGAAATAAATAAAAAATAAATTTTTAAAAAAAGTCCTTCAGAAATGAGTTGATAATCAGACAATACAAATCACAATACATTTTTAAAGATTTATTTAATTATTTGAGAGAGAGAGAATGAGCAGGGGAAGGGGAGGGGAGAAGGGGAGGACAGAGGGAGGGAGAGAGAGTCTTAAGCAGACGCCCCGCTGAGCACGGAGCCCAAACACAGGGCTCCAGATCTTATCATGACCCTGAGATCATCACCTGAGCCGAAACCAAGAGTCAGATGCTTAACCAACAGCACCACCCAGGCGCCTCGAATTACAGTATATTCATGGAACTCTATTAATGGCTTCAATTGTAAGAAGCAGAAAAGAATTAATAGAAAAAGAAAAGGCAGCCAAGCGAAAGCTTTTCCCAAATGGAGGAGATCCATGCTTATTTCAGGGAGACAGAAGCATGCTCCCAAAAGAGACAATGTTAGAAAACAAGGGGTTAAGTGCAGTCATGATGCTCAAAAGGTTAACAAGATTCAGAACGTCCCTTATGAGGAGAAGTAGAAAGGAATTAGGGATTTCTGCTTCTGAGGGGAAAAAAAAATCCTGACAATCTTTCTTCTACAGTGCTGCATAAAATATTACAAGCATTCTTTAAAAGTGTGGGTGAGGGGGACAGGGGGTTGGGTGAGCCTGGTAGTGGGTATTGTGGAAGGCACGTATTGCATGGAGCACTGGGTGTAGTGCATAAACAATGAATTCTGGAACAGTGAAAAGAAATAAAATGAAATGAAAAAAAAAGAATTATAAAAAAATAAATAAAAATAAAAGTATAGGTGAGTTTGCATGAAAACAAAATTCTCTGTTTCCAGAAACAAGAAGTTCCTGAAAACCAGAGAGGTAAGCCTCTCGGTTGCCATCACTCTGCAAGGCCAGAGGAAGGGGGCACACTTTTGTTTGGGGTACCTTAGGGGTTTGATATTTTTGTCTCTGTCGGAAGTAGAATTCAGGCCTCTGTTCCAACCGAGGCCCCTTTAAAGATGCACTCTGAAAGCGGTGGATTAGGGGAAAAACGAACCAACCTCAGAAAACACCTCAAAAAAAGTTATCTTTTTCAGGCCTAACCCTGAATGAAAAAAAAAAAAAGCCTCTCCTATAAATGCATATATCTGGGTCTAGGCCATACACAGATATTTGGTTTAAGTTTATACTAGCCACAGCATGTCCTAACTCCTCGATTCAACAAATCAACATAAAAGTATGTCCCAGGTTATTAATATCCTGGAATACTAAGGTCAGACAACTCTGAAAGGCTATGTTCCCAATCCCAGCCACACAGGAGTCCTACAGATAAAGTACCAATGAAGATACACTTGAGCCCACTAATTGGAAAATACATGAACAATATTTTATAAGTACAAATCATTCCACAATGGGAACAATAATAATAAACTAGGATTAGCTCTGCAATAAATTCAGATAATTAAACAATCTGAGTAAGACTAGAAAACAAGTATGTTTAAAATGGTTAAGGACAAAGCAAATAAGTAAATTTTTTATATGGTTAAAGACATAAAAAAAGATATGCAAAAAGTTTAAGAGCAGTATACTGTTTCAAAATTAAAATCAGGAAAGAAAACTCAGAAAGAAGGCGCATTGAATACAAATAAGTAAAATTTCTAGGAATAACAAAAAATATATATAGCCATTGAAATTATAAAATTCAGCAAATGCATCAAATAGCAGAGTCAACATAGAAAAAGCCAGAATGGATGTACACAAAGATAGATCTGAGGAAATTGCTCGACATGAATCTCAAAGAGACAAAAAAAAAAAAAAAAGATGAAAATATCAGGCAGAGGTTAAGAGACAGAGGATAAACTAAGAAGGATGAACATACACCTAAATGGAATTCTAGAGGGGGATTCAACCAAAGGAAATATGGAATGGATTTTATTTTTTGAAGACCCAAATGAATCTAAAAAAGCTTGAATTTTAAATTGTCCAAGTTGGAACAACTATATGCTAACTCTTCTCTGATTATCACGATCTACATTCTTCTCTCTTTTCTCTGAAGTTCTTTGGTAATTACAATCCATACATCACAATGTACCATCTAATTACATACTGTCTTGCTGACAGCGACAATGGCTTCACACATGCTAGTCATATCTCCCTAACTAAACTGGGGGGTTCCAGACAAAGAGGCCACATCTTACACTTCTATTCCCTGCAATGCCTGGTATCACTGACTCTAAATTAGAATTTAATGAGGGAAGTAACAGAATTAAAGGTAAAAAAAAAAAAAAAACCTATATTTTAATCCTTTAATATAGAATACTTTAACAAAGGCATATTCATTTATCTTTTTTTGTAGACAAGACATATCCCACAACACACACACATTTCCACCAAGCCTGGCTAAGCAAGAGTTCAGCCTAAACTTTATCTTTAGTTAAAAATTCCTTTAAGTATTCATTCGTTTAGTATGCATCCAGCAAGTTTGCACGCTGAGCATATTTTGTAAATCAAACTATAAATAGCTATAATAAATGTCATATGTAAATTGATCTATTTTCAAGGTTTCTGAGTACAACAGAGGATCTGAATAATTTTTTGAATGGCTGACAAACACTTTTTCTGCTTTTGCATTTGGATATCTCCCAAAGAACTGAGCAAATTTTCCTAAAACTCCATCCACAATTCTCTGGAAGATTAAAAATGGACAGGAGAGAATTCTCTCCTTAAAATCATAATTAATTAAGAAGGTCAATAGCAATGAAAATTAATAGCTTGAGCTGGATATGTTCCTATATTCACATAGCTTTCTTCCAAGGACATGATAAAGAATGTGTGACTGTGACATAAAAGAATAACCAGTGGAAAATGTGCATAAGTCCACAATTCATAATGGCACATCACTGCTGACCATTTCAGCACAAAAATTCATTCTTAGGACACAACTTGAGGGGCACCTGGGTGGCTCAGTAGGTCTGCCTTCGGCTCAGGTCATGATCCCAGGGTCCTGGGTTAGAGGCCCATGTCGGGCTCCCTGCTCAATGGAGACTCTGCTTGTCCCTCTCCCTCTGCCCCTGCTCATGCTCTCTTGCTCACTCTCTCTCAAATAAATAAAATCTTTAAAAAGCAGGACAAAAAAAGGACACAACTTGAGGGTTCCCGAAAATATAATGTACATTTTCTTCACAACCTGTAAAATGACTTAACGAAAGCAAATCAGGTCTTAAAAAAGGCTTCCACACCATTAAAATAACTGGATTCCTTCCTAACATGGCTTTATTCCCTGCATCATGTAAAAAGTAATTACTGAACAGGAATAATACATGGCCAAGAAAAAAATGGAGGTTGAAGCCAGCAAGCTCAGGAGAAAAACACAGAAAGATCTCCTCTTAGTCTCCGTCTCTCACCAATACCACACGTGCACGCACGCATGCACCCACACACACACACATACCGTACACATACATACAGCATGCACACACATGACTCAAGCCAAAAGAAAGAACTTCAGAGTCCAAGACAGGAAATGACAAAGCAGCAATGTCTCACCTAACCTTGGTTTAGGTTGCTTGCTCCTCTCAAAAAAAAAAAAAGAAAAGAAAATTAAAAAAAAAAACAAACACAAAATAAAAACAAACAAAAAAACCCACAGTAAGAGATCTAAGGCTAAATCCCATGTGTCCTTTGCTTATCTCAGTAGTTAATTCTCTTTACTTAAAGGCATCCATTTTTTCGGGTAGAGCCGTTGAATGGGGTAAAGTTATACTGAACCTACAAGTTGCCTTTGACCAAAACCTAAAATAAAATCCTAAATTCTACATGAAGCTACATTAACATGAAGACCCTCAGCTATCCATGCACCCAGCTCCTCCTTGTTGCTCCTCGGGCAACCAAACTAAATGTCAAGGAAAAGGTAAAAACACAAATCAAGCACTGCATGCTTACAGCCTCCCATTGAGTAAGGATTTTTAGCCCTGAAATTTTCCAGCAGAAATCTGCCTAACTCCTAAGTAACAACCAAATGCTCTCTCACCAAAACTCTTCCTTGGGGATCTCTGGGACTTAATTCCATCAAAGAGTTCAGTCTTCTCCATCTGCTCACCATCTTATTTGTGAAATGCCCAAACTTCTAACTCAAGAGAGGAAGTCTAATTAGTCAAGAGAGCAGTGGGACCTTGAACAAGTCAGCCTGGAGGCTGGGGGCCTTGAGTTCACCTTGAGTGGGAAAAGTCTCAGCCCCACTGTGCCCTTCACAGGAAACGGAGAGTTATGTGCCCTGGATCCTTGGGGAAAGAAGCCTATGCACTCATTCTCTTTTGAAAAACATTTTCCTTTGAAAACCAAATCCCAGAAATGTCATCTTCAAAGCCAGCAGAAATTATAAGACGTCTCCTGGTGCTGTCAAGTCTTAGAGACGCTGAGTAACTTGTTTAGGGCTACCCCAGAGGGCTTTAGAGACACAGGAACAGAGTTTCTTATCTCAAGAAACCTAAATATGTCCCACATATGCAAACTTCCCATTAAGCTTAACTCTTCTCTGTGAAACCAAAACCCTGAAAGGTACTTGAGGAAAAATTCATCTTTTACATAAAATCATCCCTGGATCATTGAGTTTTTCCAATCTTATAATTTTAAAAAACAATCAAATACTGCATTCATGGTATCACAATCCAGATAAGACCCTAAACAGAAGGTTTCTCTTCTGATTTTTTATTAGTAGTATAAATTCCACTTTCATCACTTTGAAATGGAGTGGGATGGAAGAAGCATCTCCACATCCAAAATTCATAGTCATTGTTCAGCACCTCCCCCACTGCAGTGTTGCCCAAATAAATGATTCTCAGATCTGATGGATTAAACTGTGCACACTAAATAAATAAAAAGAAAACCTGAGAATTGGAAAGCAACTTAAAAGTCAATAGTCAAACCCTCTTATTTTGGCCCAGAATCTCATGGTGAGGGCCTGAGCCACCAAGAAAGTGGAATTCAGATGTGAGTGACCAGCAGACCAGAATCCTTTCTAGGCACCATACTCCTTAACCCTGTAGAACTAAAGAACCTCAGGATTCATGTGATGTACCAACTGGGGAATTCAAAGTTACGTGCTATTCACTTCTGTCCAGAACTCTCTACATGTAATTTATGTTCACATGGTCGTCCAGTGCTCCTCCAGAGTTTATCATGATGCCATAGGCCATGAACAGCCACTGCCCTAGATCACGGGAAAAGTAATGTCTCTTATGTCCACCTCTCCACTCCAGGTCTGTTTTCCTTTAAAGCCATCTGACTCAATGACTTCCAAAAATCTAACCCAAAATTTTTCTTCTGATCAAAACTTGTCATGTTGCAACGAATGAACATGGTTTGCATTAACTCCCTTGAGCTGCCTATGCTCTAAAAACTTCCTCCTATTTTTGGAACCTACCATTTCTCCAAAATAACACTCTCCAGTATAGTAGTGCTAGGCACATGAGCCATGTAAATGTAAATTTTGATTACGTAAAATTAAATAAAATCAAAAATTCAGTTCCTCAGTTATGTTCGCCACATGTCCACGATGACTGCAATACTGGACAGTGCAGATATAGAACATTTTTGGCATCACAGAAAGTTCCATTGCTCAGCAGTGCTCTAAGAGATGCAGCTTTCATCCCAACTAGACAGTGAATTCCTTAATCTTCTCAAACCCTGCAACTCCAAAACCCAACTGCTTATTATCATTAAGCCCAGCCAAAACCGGACGGTTTTGGCTGGGCTTCATTTGTAGTGGAGTTGACAACCTAACTCAGACCTTTCTTTTTTGTTTGTTTGGTTTTTTTACTCTTTGTTTTGAGACCATTGTAGATGCCAGTGCAAGTCTAAGAAACAATACAGAAAGATCCCACAGCCCTCTACCCGGATTCCCCAAAAGTTTGCAACTTAAATAGCTTTAGTACGATATCACAGCCAGGAAATTGCTATTGATATAATCCACTGACTTTATTCAGATCTCATAGTTTTTTTTAAAGATTTTATTTATTTATTTGATAGACAGAGATCACAAGTAGGCAGAGAGGCAGGCAGAGAGAGAGGAGAAAGCAGGCTGCCCACTGAGCAGAGAGCCCGATGTGGGGCTTGATGCCAGGACCCGGGGATCATGACCTGAGATGAAGGCAGAGGCTTTAACCCACTGAGCCACCCAAGTGCCCCTCAGATCTCATAGTTTTGCATGCACCCATTTGTGCTTACATCTGCACATGTGCAATTTTATCATGTGTGGATCTGTGGACAACCATCATGGTCAAGATTCAGAAGAGTTCCGACACAAGCATCTCTTATGCTACCATCTTACAGTTACAACCACCATACCTCCTCCCCTCTCCCTTACTCCTGGCAACATGTACTCTGTTTTCCATCTCTACAACTGTGTCATTTTAAGGAATATCATCTAAATGGAATCATACCGTATGTAACATTTTGAGATTGGCTTCTTTTTATTCAGTATAATTCCCTTAAGATTTATCCAAGTTGTCGACTGCATCCGTGGTTAGTTCCTTTTTAGTGCTGAGTACCAACCCATGGTATGGATGTACCAGTTTGCCTAACTGTTCACCCATTTAAGGATACAAGAGTTGGTTCCAGTTTGGGGCTATTACAAATAAAGCTGCTATAAACACTTGTTTGCGTGTGAACATAAGTTTTCCTTTCTCTGGGATAAATACCCAAGAGTGCAATTGCTGGGCCATATGGTAAATGCATGTATAGTCTTGTGTGAAACTGCCATATGCTTTTCGAGAGTGGCGGTCCATTTTACATCTTTATCTGCAATGTATGAGTGAGGCAGTTTCTCTGCAGCCTCATCCACCTTTGGTTTTGGCACTCCTCTTTATTTTGCCATTCTCACAGGTGTGTGGTAGTATCTCCCTGCAGTTTCAATTTGCATTTCCTAATGGCTAATGGTGTTCATCACATTTTTCATGTGCATGTTTGCTAGGTGCTCTTCAGTGAAATGTGTGTCCATGTCTTTAGCCCATTTTCTGTTGGACTGTGTTTTTTACAGTTGACATTTGAGGGTCTTTATGTATATGCTACATAGTAATTTTTGTGAGATATGCTATTAGCATGTATTTCCCCAACCTGTAGCTTTTATTTTTTTTAAATTCTAGTTAGTTAACATACAATATAATATTGGTTATAGGAGTAGAATTTAGTGATTCAAAACTTACATACAACACCCAATGTTCATCACAAGTGCCCTCCTTAATACTCATCACCCTTTTAGCCCATCCCCCACACACCTCATTCTCCACCAGCCCTCAGTTTGTTCTCTACCTTAAGAGTCTCTAATGGTTTGCCTCCCTCTCTTTTTTCCTCCCTTCCCCTATTTCATCTGTTTTGTTTCTTAAATTAAATTCATCTGATATTTTCTTTCTCTGATTGACTTATTTCACTTAGCATAATACACTCCAGCTCTATCCATGTCATTGCAAATGGCAAGATTTCCTTCCTTTTTAAGGCTGAGTAATAGCCCATCGTATGTGTATACCACTTCTTTATCCATTTATCAGTTGATGGATGTTTGGGCTCTCTCCATAGTTTGGTTATTGTTGATAATGCTGCTATAAACATCAGGGCCCATGTCCCCCCCTTCAAATCAGTATTTTGCATCCTTTGGGTAAATACTTAGTAGGGCAATTGCTAGGTTGTAGGGTAGTTCTATGTTTAACCTTTTGAGGAACCTCCATATTATCTTCCAGAGTGGCTGCACCCATCTGCTTTCCCACCAACAATGTAAGAGGTTTCCCCTATCTCTGCCCTTGCCAACACCTATTCTTTCCTGTGTTGTTAATTTTACCCATTCTGACAGGTATGAGGTGATACCTCATTGTGGTTTTGATCGGTACTTCCCTGATGATGAGTGATGTTGAGCATCTTTTCATGTGTCTCTGAGTCATCTGGATGTCTTCTTTGGAAAAAAGTCTATTCATGTCTTCTGCCCATTTCTTACCTGGATTATTTGGGGTTTTGGGTGATGAGCTTGGTAAGTTCTTTATAGATTTTGAGTGCTAACTTTTTATTTGATGTCATATGCAAATATCTTCTCCCATTCTGTAGGTTGCCTTTAGTTTTATTGATTGAAAGTTTCCTTTGCCATGCAGAAGCTTTTTGTCTTGACAGAGTCCCAAAAGGTCCCTTTTGCTTTTGTTTCCCTCTCTTCTGGAGACATGTCTAGTAAGAAGTTGCCAGCCTGTAGCTTTTAATTCTCTTCACAGTCTCTTTCAAAGTTCTTAATTCTTATGAGGTCAATTTATCAATTTTTCCTTTTATAGATCATGATTTGGGGTACAAAATATATGAAATCCTCACCGAATCTTACATCGTAAAGAGTTTCTCCTATTTTTTTCTAACTGAAAATTTAATACTTTAATATTGCATTTAAGTCCATGATCCATTTTGAACTAATTATAAGATGTGAGGTTTAGGTTGAATTCATTTTTTTACCTATGAATGTCCAATTGCTCTAGTACCATTGGTTGAAAAGGTTAACTTTCCTCCAATGAATTGTTTTTGCATCTTCATCAAAAATTAGTTGGGCAGAAAGTTCTGGAGATCTGTTGTACAATATGAATCTACTTGACACTACTGGACTGTACACTTAAGAACAGTTAATGTGGTAAATCTTACATATTTTTTTACACAATTAAGAAATACTTTTTAAAATTTTTTAAATTAGTTGGGTATATCTGTATGGGTCTAACTCTGGATTCTCTATTTCATTGATCCATATGTTTATTTTTTCACCAATATTACACTGCCTTGATTATAATAGATAACTTAATATGTGTTAAAAATAGGTATCATGAATTCTCCCACCTTATTCTTCTTTTCTGAATTTGTTTCAGCTATTCTAGGTCCTGTGCAGACATTTGTGATTTTTACTCATCTTTCACAAAAAAGGAAATACAAAAGAACATTTCATATGGAAAAACTGATGCAATGACCTCTATTTTTACTCACCAAAAATTTATCCATCAAATAAATTATCATTTATTGACCATTTTTTCTATGTTGGCACATTACAGACAAGATTTCATTCAATTTTCACATAAACCCATGCAATATGTGCTATCCTCATTTCTATATACAAAGTAACTGAAGATCAGGTAAATTGAGTAATTTTCCCAAGAACATACAGATGATAAGTGGTAGAACCAAGATTTAAACATGGATCTATTTTTTAAAGATTTTATTTATTTATCTGACAGACAGAATACAAATAGGCAGAGAGGCAGGCAGAGGAAAAGGGAGAAACGGGCTCTCCGCTGAGCAGGGAGCCTGATGTAGTGCTCCATCCCAGGACCCTGGGATCATGATCTGAGCCGAAGGCAGCCACTTAACTGACTGAGCCACCCAGGCGCCCCAAAATGGACCTATTTGATCCAAAGCCCAAGACTTTCTACTGTACCACTGCATCCATCTTTCACAATGTCTACTATCTGCTTAATAATCTCTGCCTAATCTCAGGGATACAAAGGTGAGCAAAACATGGCTGTGATTTTGAGAATCTCTTGGATTATTTCCAGCAGTCTCAGAACTCAAGGTAACAGGCTAAGAATAGGTACAACCAAGCTGAGCTATAATGTCTTTCTCCATCTTCCTTTATCGAAATTGCTTCTCTCACCTCAGTTTTTTATTTTGTAACAATGACTAGCCATTAATCCACCCAAATTTCCCAATCTGAAGGATCCTAACCATTCTCCCCTACTAATCCTGCCATCAAGTCTTGGGTCATAGTAATGCTCTATCACTCTACTCAGTTGATAGAGGAAAAAGGAGATGGACACAGCTATTCCAAACCCAAAACTTAAGATAAATAGCATCAATCCCCAATAAAAGTAATCCTTTCTGGTTGGCACAGGCCATCTGATAACTGGAGTACTACTTATACTAAGGTCCATTTCGTGTCCGTGCAGGGACTGCTCTGCGGTTACTGTGACTCTTCATGACCTCCAACATTTAACCATGTGCAGCGATCCAGCACAACAAAGAACCACTCTTTAGAAACACAATATTTGCATCTTAGTAATATCTGCTTTCAAATATCAGTCACGACAGGGAAGAACTCTATGCAACTGTCTATCTTTCCCATTGCAAACACATGATTTCATTAGTATTCCTCTAGGATTCTCATACAAGCAGTGAAATAAATTCTTTGTTTTCAAAAAGGTTAAAGAAGGTCAAATCTGGTTTTTATTGTCTATCGAAAAGTAACTGTTAAAATGGGACCTCATATATATGGTAATCCCTTACACAAAAAGGAAAGTTTCAGAATAAATTAATCACTAGGGGAAGGTCACATTAAGGAACTCTATGTCCAAACACCATGCAAGGCAACAGGCTTACAGAGATGAAAAAGGATTGGCCCCTGACCTTGAGGATCTCACAATAGCAAATAACCATAATGCATTCTAAAATAAAGGTCTGCATGAAGCTTCCTTCCTCTGAAGGAAGAAAATTATGGTCAATCAGAAGAGGTCAGGAAAAACTTTGCAGAAAATTTGAGATTTGAGTTAGTTTTTGAAAGTTCTAAAACCATGGATAGAAGTGAAGAAAAGGGCTATCTTGGAAAATTTTAAATTAAAAAAAATTTTCTTCAGTGAGAAGTTTGAAGTGAGAAGTCACTTCAGTGAGAAATCTCCTTCGATATAAATATGTCAGCGACTTATCTGTAAAACAGGCCTGACATCACCTCCCTTCACATAGATATTGTGAGAAGTGATTGTGACACTCCTGATTAAATGGAAATCATTACTGACCCAGGAGTGCAACATATGCCTCCACACCCCCTGCCTCCCAACCACTCCCACAAGCTGCACTGGCAGCAGAGCATCAGAGCACAGATTTCTTCCAGACAACCAGCCCTCCTCTGATGACTGCCCTGTCATCAGGGAGGATCCACTGACCACACCTGAGCCCCTAAAAGTGGTGAGGAGATATTTTAAGTAGGGAGCCTGTTTGACAACCAGATCCCCAAAGATACGTCCCAAAGACAGAGAACATATAATATTCAACCAAATGCAAGAGCAAGTTCATCAACACTGTCACAGAAGGGAAGTCAGTCTGAACATGAGAGATACTCAAATGGATGGAGGACTCTCTGTTGTTCAGACAATGTGGTCCTGTTTCATTGTTGAACAAATCACTTGTTTCTCACCCCAAAACCTAAAACAGCAGAGAGAGGTTAAGCCCTTATCACATTAAAAGATGTAAGTTTAAGTAATGCTGTGTCCAGTTGGACCTAACGTGTCCACCCATGGCAAACTCCAGGCTAGCCCAATTCTCATCAAAATTTCATTTGGGAAAAACCATATTTGTGGAAGATCGCTTCAAAGATGAGGGGCCCTCCACTTACACAGTGAATGTGACCATCAGAGAGCTGAACAGGAAACACTGGAAGATTCCTGATAAAAGATACAGTCCTAAAAAGTCCTTCCTGCCCATATAGCGGGCATGTCATGGACAGTGTTAATTGACTGATCATACAATACTCACCTTTTCCATGCAACATCCAGAGAAATTTTTCTTAGATCTTGGTAGAAGACAGATGAATCTCCTGGAAAGAATGTAAAAAATTTTATGGACACTGTGACTATCATGACTTCTCCTATTCATACTTTTGCTTTGGCTACCAGGAAGTACACATATATTTGAAATGTCCTTGTAGTCATTGCCCAGGACCTATGGCATGTATTTGGTGTTATTTTTTTACCATCATTTTTTTCTTCACCCTTATTTCATTGCTCATCATCATTGCTCTTAGCCTCTTTTTCTATTTCCATAGGATATAAGAAAACAAAAACCCAGCCAAAGAGAATGAATGTTGAGATATATCTGTCTATAATTTATGCAGGTCAGTAGATGGCATCACCATAAACTGGAAAACAAGTGACCTGAGAAAGAAATTCTAGGACAGCACCCAGTGAGTCTAGTACCAGGATCCACATGCTGGGGTCACTCACCGAATCTGAGGGTTTTTTTTTGTTTTGTTTTTTGTTTTTAAAGATCTTATTTATTCATTTGAGAGATAGAGCACGAGAGTGGGTAGGGTCAGAGGGAGAAGCAGACTCCCCACCAAGCAGGGAGCCCGATGTGAGACCTGATCCCAGACCTCCAGGATCATGACCCAAGCTGAAGGCAGTCACCCAACCAACTGAGCCACCCAGGCACCCATGAAGCTGAGTTTTACCAAACGTCTTAAAGGTATATCCTTAGAATGGTCTTAAAGACCAGGCATGGAAGAAAGAGCTAATGGATACAGCTTTGAAGCAGTCCTACTTCTTTGTATATGTGCTGCCGAAGCGAGCACAAAGCAGTCCTACTTCTTTGAAAGGAAATTTGTTAAATGTAAATATTAATTTAATTCAATGTGTATAGCTGTCTAAACTTAATTCAGAAATAAACTCAGAATCATAAAATGACTACTGCTTTTATTGACCCAAATTTTTTTGTGAAATATGGTAACGAAAACTCTAACTTGGTCACTATCTTAACATGGATTCCCCTGAAAGTAGAGCTGGAGACAAAGACTTGTGTGTCAGTCCTTTAGGAAGATATATGAAACCAAGGAAAAGGTATGAGTGACAGTGTCAGCAATGCAGGCCAGGAGGAAGAGCCATTATAAATAGCCGTCATCAAGTTGGCCTCCACTGTTGACAATCGACTTCTTGGTCCTAAAGGACCATCTGACAAACCATATGAAATATATTTTAGAACTGTCAGTAGAGAGAAGAAATGTGTGTCTACCCAAAGTCAATTGATCAAAGTTCATCCTACCAGTATTCATGCCCCAACATTTCCAACTGGGTTTCCAAGACAACCCATGCAGCACCACCACAGAGAATCCCCAGGGTGGGGCACTAGAGAATGGGCCAGAGGCATCAGCAGGAAGCAAGTCAGATCCCTTACAGAACTGATTATTATCCACAGTGTCATATTCTTGGAAACTTGTGAAAAATAAACCAATTCTCCTTTTTGATGGGGTCTTTGCCTGGTTTTGGGATCAAGGTAATGTTGGCCTTATAAAAAGAGTCTAGAAGTTTTCCTTCTGTTCCTTCTATTTTTTGAAACAGCTTCAGGAGAATAGGTATTATTTTTTCTTTGAATGTTTGGTAGAATTCCCCAGGGAATCCATCAGGTCCCAGACTCTTGTTTTTTGGGACTTTTTTTATTCCTGCTTCAATCTCATTACTGGTTATCCGTCTACTCAGGTTGTCAGTTTCTTCCTGTTTCAGTCTCAGAAGTTCATAGCTTCCCAGGAATGCATCCATTTCTTCTAGGTTGCTTAACTTATTGGCATATAGTTGTTGATAATAATTTCTGATGATTGTTTCTATTTCCTTGGTGTTAGTCATGATCTCTCCCCTTTCGTTCATAATTTTATTAATTTGGGTCCTTTCTCTTTTCTTTTGGATAAGTCTGGCCAGTGGTTTATTGATCTTAATTCTCTCAAAGAACAAGCTTCTAGTTTCATTGATATGTTCTACTGTATTTCTGGTTTCTAATTCATTGATCTCTGCTCTAATCTTAATTATTTCCCTTCTCATGCATGGGTTAGGCTTAATTTGTTGTTGATTCCCCAGTTCTTTAAGGTGTAAAGATAGCTTGTGTGTTTGGAATTTTTCTATTTTTTTGAGTGAGGCTTAGATGGCTATGTATTTCCTCCTTAGGCCCACCTTTGCTGTATCCCATAGGTTTTGGACCAATGTGTTTTCATTCTCATTGGTTTCCATAAATTGTTTAAGTTCTTCTTTGATTTCCTGGTTGACCCAAACATTCTTGAGCAGGATGGTCTTTAGTTTCCAAGTGTTTGAATTTCTTCCAAACTTTTTCTTGTGATTGAGTTCCAATATCGAAGCACTGTGGTCTGAGAATACTCGGGGAATAATCTCAGTCTTTTGGTATAAGTTGAGATCTGATTTGTGACCCTGTATGTGGTCTATTCCAGAGAAAGTCCCATGTGCGGTTGAGAAGAATGAGTATTGTTTTTTTAGGGTGGAATGTTCTGTATATATCTATGAGGTCCATCTGGTCCAGTGTGTAATTCAAAGCTCTCGTTTCTTTGTTGATTTTCTGCTTAGATGATCTATTGCTGAGAATGGAGTGTTAAAGTTCCCTACAATTAACATATTATTATCAATATGCCTTTTTATTTTGGTTAACAATTGGCTTATGTAGTTGGCTGCTCCCATGTTGGAGGCATAGATATTTACAATCGTTAGATCTTCTTGTTGGATAGACCCTTTAAGAATGAATAGTGTCTTTCTGTATTCTCTGACTATAGTCTTTAGCTTAAAATCTGATTTGTCTGATATGAGAATTGCTACCCCAGCTTTCTTTTGTGGTCTGTTGGCATGAAAGATGGTTCTTCATCCCTTCACTTTCAGTCTGGAGGTATCTTTAGGTTCAAAACGAGTCTCTTGTAGACAACACATGGGTGGGTACTGTCTTTTGATCCAATCTGCAACCCTGTGCCACTTTATGAGAGCATTTAGGCCATTCACAGTGAGAATAATTATTGAAAGATATGATTTTATTGTCATCATGTCGCCTGTGAGGTCTTTGTTTCTGAAGATTATCTCTGTAAATTTCTGTTATATATAACTTTGGGGGTCTTTCCTCTTTTATAGAATCTTCCTTAATATTTCTTGCAAGGCGGGCGTAGTGGGCATATACTCTTTCAGTTTTGGCCAGTCTTGGAAGCTCTTTATCTCTATATCTATCCTAAATGACAGCCTTGCCAAATAAAGCATTCTTGACTTCAGGCAAAGACCCCATCAAAAAGGAGAATTTCAGACCAATATCCCTGATGAATATGAATGCAAAGATTCTTAACAAGATACCAGCTAATAGGATCCAACAGTACATTAAAAGGATTATCCACCACAACCAGCTGGGATTTATCCCTGGGATGCAAGGGTGGTTCAACATTCACAAATCAATCAATGTGATGTTAAATTAATAAAAGATGAGAGAAGAATGACATGGTCCTCTCAATTGATGCAGAAAAAACATTTGATAAAATACAACACCCTTTCCTGATTAAAGCTCCTCAGAGTATAAGGATAGAGGGAACATTCCTCAATTTCATAAAATCCATCTATGAAAGACCCACAGCAAATACCATTCTTAATGGGGAAAAGCTGAGAGCCTTTCTCTTAAGATCAGGAATGCCCACTCTTGCTACTATTGGTCAACATAGTACTAAAAGTCCTAGCAACAACAATCAGACAACAAAAAGATATAAAATGTATTCAAATTGGCAAATAAGAAGTCAAACTCTCTCTCTTCTCACATGACATGATACTTTATGTGGAAAACCCACCCCCAAATTACTACAACTCATACAGCAATTTAGTAATGTGGCAGAATACAAAATCAATGTACAGAAATCAGTTGCTTTCCTATACACTAACAGTTTAACTGTAAAAAGAGAAATTAGGGAATCTATTCCATTTACAATAGCACCAAAAGCCATCAGATTACTTGGAATAAACCTAACCAAAGAGGTAAAGGATCTATACTCTAGGAACTACAGAACACTCACGAAAGAAATTGAAGAAGACACAAAAAGATGGAAAAACCTTCCATGCTCATGGATTGGAAGAATAAACATTGTTAAAATGTCAATGCTGCCCAGAGCAATCTGTACTTTCATCGCCACCTGGATCAAAATACCATCAGCATTTTCAAAGTGCTGGAACAAATAATCCTAAAATTTGTATGGAACCAGAAAAGACCCCGAATCACCAAGGAAATGTTGAAAAAGAAAAACAACTGGGGGCATTCCATTGCCTGATTTCAAGCTATATTACAAAGCTGTGATCACCAAGACAGCATGGAACTGGCACAAAAACAAACACATAGATCAATGGAACAGAATAGAGAACCCAGATATGGATCTTCACTCTATAGTCAAATAATCTTTGATAAAGCAGGAAAATATATCTAATGGAAAGAAGACAGTCTCTTCAATAAATGGTGCTGGGAAAACTGGACAGCTATATACAGAAGAATGAAACTCGACCATTTGCTTACACCATACACAAAGATAAACTCCAAATGATGAAAGACCTCAATGTGAGACAGAAATCCTTCAAAATCCTAGAGGAGAACCTGGGCAGTAACCTCTTTGACATTAGCCACAGCAACTTCTTTCAAGAAATGTCTCAGAAGGCAAGGGAAACAAAAGCAAAAATGAACTTATGGGATATCATCAAGATAAAAAGTTTCTGCATGGCAAAGAAAACAGTCAACCAAATAAAGAGGCAACCCAAGGAATGGGAGAAGATATTTGCAAATGACACTACAAAGGGCTGATATCCAAGATCTCTAAAGACCTTCTCAAACTCAACACCCAAAAAACAAATAATCAAGTCAAAAAATGGGCAGAAGGCATGAACAAACACTTCTCCAAAGAAGACACATAAATAGCTAATAGATACATGAAAAAATGTTCATCATCATTAGCCATCAGAGAGATTCAAATCAAAACCCCCTGAGATACCACTTTACACCAGTTAGAATGGCAAAAATTGACAAGGCAAGAAACAACAAATGTTTGAGAAGATGTGGAGAAAGGGGAACCCTCCTACACTGTTGGTGGGAATTCAAGGTGGTACAGCCACTTTAGGAAACATGTGGAGGTTCCTCAAAAAATTAAAAATAGAGCTACCCTATGACCCTGCAATTGCACTACTGGGTATTTACCCCAAAGATACAGATGTGGTGAAAAGAAGGGCCATATGCACCCCAATGTCCATAGCAGCAATGCCCACAATAGCCAAACTGTGGAAAGAACTGAGATGCCGTTCAACAGATGAATGGATAAAAAATGATGTGGTCCATATATACAATAAAACATTACTCAGCCATCAGAAAGGATGAATATCCAGCTTTTGCATCAACATGGATGGGACTGGTGGAGATTAGGCTGAGTGAAGTAAGAGAAAGAGAAAGTCAATTATCATATCAAAGTCAATTATCATATGCTTCACTTATTTGTGGAACATAAGGAATAGTATGGAGGACACTGGGAGAAGGAAGGGGAAAATAAAAGCGGGGAATGGGGTGGGGCAGGGGACTATGAGGGACTATGGATTCTGAAAACTAAACTAAGGGTTTTGCAGGGGAGAGGGCGAAGAAGGATGGATTAGCCCAGTGAGGGGTATGAAGAAGGGCACGTACTGCATGGAGCACTGGGTGTTATACGTAAACAAAGAATCCTGAAGCACTACACCAAAAACTAATGATGTACCGTATGGTGACTAACATATCATAATTTTTAAAAATAATATAAAGAAATAAGTAAACCAAAACACAACTATACTTGTCTTTCCTGATCTGTCTACAATCCTTTTAAAACTTGAGAGAGGAAAATGAAAAGACAGTCTGTGCACAAAGCACTGGTGAAATTAAAAATCAAATGCTAAAGTTGACATCAGCACTAGAGAACAGCTGGAACAGAAGCATCTCATTGCGTTTGATGTAAGCATGAAACGAAATTAATGAGTAATATCACTGCAGGTATGACAAGGGTTCCGGTGACTAAGAATCTTCTATCTGAAAGAGATCATCATGAGGGACCCATCCCACAGCCAATCGAAACACTGTGTGCTCAGAACTCTCTACCTTCTAAATTAATGCCAAGTTGAAGGAAATAGACAGCAGCTCTTTGAATGGAAAATCAGTTCCCATACACCCAAAAAATATTCAGAAAGTTTGGCAGCTTAAGAGTATCAGAACATAAGGTCAGAATCTTTTGCTATTGCCATTAGAATCTGTAGCAGAGATTTAACTCAAGCAACAGAACACGGTGGCAAGAATAAGTCAGGAGCTGTGAATGAGGCTTAGGGCCTTTTTACACCTTGAACAAATGAGTGACAGTTACACATTTCTCCTGAAAGAAAAATACAATTTTAAATACATTATTAAAATATGTAATACAAAATTAAGGTAGTGACAATAAATAGTTTAAATGTAATAAGAAATATATTACAGTATTTCTATAAAGGCTATATTCCTTTAAATACAAATTTTATATTAATCATTTATGATTGCCAAATTTTTGTAGAAAACACAAGTAAATAGACTTTATGGGGTTCTAGCTCTGTTTCACATTAGAGGATCATTTTAGACAACATGGATTGTCTCATGGATTATAACCTCAAAGTGGATTACATAGATATAAAAAGCCTCTGTGAGAAAAGAGTTTCCTGGTAAGATGTGATTACATCTTAAAAATAAAATCTTATACCACCTCACACCAGTCAGAATGGCTAAAATTAACAAGTCAGGAAATGACATGCAAGGATACGGAGAAAGGGGAGCCTCCTACACTGTTGGTGGGAATGCAAGCTGGTGCAACCACTCTGGAAAACAGCATGGAGGTTCCTCAAAAAGTTGAAACCCAACGACCCAGCAATCACACTACTGGATATTTACCCTAAAGATACAAATGTAGTGATCCGAAGGGGCACGTGCGCCTGAATGTTTACAGCAGCAATGTCCAGAATGGCCAAACTATGGAAAGAACCTAGATGTCCATCAACCGATGAATGGATAAAGAAGATGTAATATATATATATATATATATATATATATATACACACACACACACACAATTGAATACTATGCAGCCATCAAAAGAAACAAAATCTTGCCATTTGCAACGACATGGATGGAACTAGAGGGTATTATGCTGAGCGAAAGAAGTCAATCAGAGAAAGACAACTATCACATGATCTCCCTGATATAAGGAATTTTAGAGGAAGGACAGGGGTTGTGGGGGGTAGGGAAGAAAAAAAATGAAACAAGATGGGATCGGGAGGGAGACAAACCTTAAGAGACTCTTAATTTCACAGAAGAAACTGAGGGTTACTGGGGACTGTGGAGGGGAGGGATAGGGTGGCTGGGTTATGGACACTGGGGAGGGTATGTGCTATGGTGAGTGCTGTGAAATGTGTAAGCCTGATGATTCACAGACCTGTAACCTTGGGGCTAATAATACATTACATGTTAATTAAAAAAAATAAAAAATAAATAAAATCTTAAAAACTCTGGATTAAACAAGATAAATCTCACATAGAGATGAAGCAGGGCGTGGGGTTTACAGCAACCAGCATTCAAATCGCAGTAGACCAAGTTCTTGCTTGAAGCAGCGCCCAAGCAAAGACTGGCCAGTGGTTCTGCCTATCTGCAGACCTGAGCCAGTGGCCCCGTCTAGCCACAGAGCTGGGCTGTCAGTTATGCCACTTTTGGATCATAAGCCAACAGGCTATTCCAGTGTGGACCCAATTCTGAGGCCCTGCCTGAGCAGGGGAACAAATTCCCTGCTTCGCCCAATTGCTGAGCATAACCTCCAACCCCATCCCTCCAGGAAGCATGGCCACAGATGTCTGAAAGCCACAGAGCACAACTTACAGCCCATGCAAGCAGAGAGCTAAGCCAGAAGACCTGCATGCGGAGCATAGCCTCCAGCCCTACATAAGGAAGAAACCTGAACAGTCATCCTGAGAAGACTCAGAGCTGGCCTACAACAGCAGAGCTGACAGTAAAGCTCTGCCCAATTGCTTCAACCTGTGGCCTTGCATAGACAGGCATCCCAGAGGATGACTGTGCCCGATCATGGAGCATAAACTGCAGCCTCACCCAACGTGGGAGCTCTAGACAGCACCCCTGCCCGACTGAGAAGCACAGTCTCCAGTCGCAGCCAACTGCAGGATAAAACTAGAGGGACTTCCCAACTGGAGTAGCCTAACCAGCAACACTTCCCAATAGCAGAGCACAGCCAACAGCCTACTGGACTATAAAGCTCAGCCAGCAGCCCATCCCAACTTCAGGGTATAACCTGAGGTCCCACCTGTTCACAAAGCCCAACCTAAGGTCATCTTACCAGGAACAACTATGGAGCACTAGCCCACAGTTCTGTCCAGCTGTGCAGTCCAGTCCATGGGACTGCCCTGACAGTGAACACGACCTATGGTTAACCCTGCCTGTGATTGCAGAGCCCAGCTAGTGACCCTACCTGATCACAGACAGCTAGCAGACCCACCAGACCAGGAAGCCTAATCAGGGCCTCCCCCACCCTTCAACATGGAGCCCAGCCAGCAACACCCTCTTCCCCCAACCTCAGAGCTCATGCAATGGCTTTGCCCAACCAGAGATCCTAATAATAAGTCCACCTGTCACCATGTGCTATCAACTGACCTAACCAGTGTCCCAAGCTGAGCTGAATGAGACAAATGAAAACAGCAATACATACCAAACCTTATGGTGTGCAGCAAAAGAGGTTGTAAGAGGAAAGTTTATATCTATAAATGCTTAGGTCAAGAAAAAAGAAAGATCTCACATAAACAACCTAACATTAAACCTCAAGGAACCAGAAAAAGAAGAACAAACTAAGCCCAAAGTTAGCATCAGGAAATAAATAATGAACATTAGAGCAGAAACAAATAAAAAAGAAAATAAGAAACATAACAGAACTAAGAGCTGGTTCTTTGAAAATAAACAAACTGGCAAACCTTAAGCTGGACTAAGCCAGAAAAAAATGAGAAAGGACTCAAATAAATAAAATTATTAATGAAAGAGGAGATATTGGAAGAGATATCAAAGAAATACAAAGGATTATAAGAAACCATCATGAACCTAGAAATGGATAAATTCCTAGAAACACACAAGCTACCAAGACTGAATCATGAAGAACAGAAAATCTAAACAGACCAATAACAAGTAAGAAGACTGCATCGGTCACCAAAATCCTCCCAACAAAGAAAAGCCCAGGCCCAGATGGTTTCACTAGCAAGTCCTACCAGATATTTAAAGAATCAACACCAGTCTGTCCCAAAAAGGTCAAGAGGAGGGAATACTCCCAAACTTGTTTTAGGACTCCAGCATCACCTTGACACCAAAGCCAGATAAGAAAACTACAGACCAATATCTCCGACGATTATAAATGCAAAAAATTTCAACAAAATAAGAGCAAACACCATGATCAGGTGAGACTCAGCCCTAAAATGAAAAGGTGGTTCAAAATATGTAAATCAACCAGTGTGATACATCACATTAGTAGAAAGATAAAAATCATGTTATCATCTCAATACATGCAGAAAAAACAGTGACAAAATTCAACATTCTTTCATAATAAAAATCTCAACAAATTGGATATAGAATAAGTCTACTTCAACATAATAAAGGTCATATTTGGCAACCCCATAGCTAACATTATACTTAACAGTGAAAGGTTGTAAATTTTTCTTCTAGGATCTGGAACGAGACAAGGGTACCCATACTTGCCATTTTTATTCAACATAGTATTGAAAGTCCCATCCAGAACAACTAGGCAAGAAAAAGAAATCAAAAGCATCCAAATCAGATAGGATGTAAAATTGTCTTTTTTTAAAGATTTTATTTATTTATTTGACAGAGATAGAGACAGCAAGAGAGGGAATAAGCAGGGGAGTGGGAGAGGGAGAAGCAGGCTTCCTGCTGAGTGGGGAACCCAATGCAGGGCTTGAGCCCAGGACCCTGGGATCATGACCTGAGCTGAAGGCAGACACTTAACCAATTGAGCCACCCAGGTGCCCCAAAATTGTCTCTTTTACAGATGACATATTATATACAGAAAACCCTAGAGACTCCATCCAAAAAAACTGGTAAAACTAATAAATGAATTTAGTAAAGTTGCAGGATGAAAAATCAACATGCACAAATCAGTTGTGGGGCTCCTGCATGGCTCAGTCAGTTAAGCATCCAACTCTTGACTGAAGCTCAGGTCATGATCTCAGGGATGTGAGATCGAGCCCCACATTGAACCCCACAGTGGGCTCCACGCTGACCATGGAGCCTCCTTAACTTTCTCTCTCTCCCTTTCTCTCTTCCCTTTTCCCTCCTCCCCCTCTCTAATAAACAAAATCATTTCTTCACACTAATAGTGAACTATCAGAAAAAGAAATTAAGGAAACAACCCCTTTTTCAACAGCATCAAAGAGAATAAAATACCTAGGAATATATTTGACCAAAGAGGTGAAAGCTCTCTACACTGAAAACTATAAAACTTTGATAAAAGAAACTGAGAAGACACAAATGAATAGAAAGATATCCTGTGTTCATGACTCAGAAGAATTAATGTTAAAATGTTCCTACAACTCAAAGCCATCTGTAGATTCAATGCTATCTGTATCAAAATTCCAATGGCATTTTTCATAGAAATAAAAACAAACATCCTAAAATTTGTATGGAACCACAAAAGTCCCCAAATAACCAAAGCAATCCTAAGAAAAAAGAACAAAGTAGAGACATCATCACACTTCCTGACTTCAAGCTATACTAAATGCTATAGTAGTCAAAACAGCATGATACTGGCATAAAATGAAAATATAGACCAAGGGAACATAATTAGAAGCAAAGAAAGAAACCTACTATGATACAGCCAACTAATATTTGACAAGAGATCCAAGAATACTCATGGGGAAAAGATGGTCTCCAATTAATAATATAGGGAAAACTGGATATTTGCACTCAAAAGAACAAAACTAGACCACCATCTTAAACCATTTACAAAAATTAACTCAAATTGAATGACTTAAATATAAGTCCTGAAACAGTAAAACTCCTACAAAAAAACATAGTGAGTAAGCAACTTGACATTGGTTTTGACAATGATTTTTTAATTTGATACCGTAAGTATAAGCAACAAAAGCAAAAATGAATGGATGGGACCACATAAAACTAAAAAACTTCTGCACAAGAAAAGAAGCAATCAACAAAATGAAGAGACAGCCTATGGAATGGGAGGAAATATTTGCAAACTGTATCTCTGATAAGGGGCTAATATCCAAAATACAGAAGGAACTCATATAATTCAATGGCAAAAAAAAAAATAATAATAATCTGATTTTAAAATGGGCAAAGGACCTAAGCAGATTGTTTTCCAGAGTAGATATACAAATAGCCATCAGGTACATGAAAAGGAATTCAGTATCACTCATCATCAGATTAGGATACATTAGCATACAACCACAATGAGATACCACCTCACACCTGTTAAAATGGTTATTATCAAAAAGACAAGAGATAATATGTTGGTGAGGATATAGGAGAAAGGAAACCTTTGTACACGGTTGGTGAGAATGTAAGTTGGTACAGTCACTATGAAAAATAGTATGGAATTTCCTCAAAAAATTAAAAATAGATTCACCATACATTCCAGCAATCTCACTTCTGGGTATACATCCAAAGGAAACAAAATCGTTATCTCAAAGAGATATCTGCTATATAACTATAAAACTATTCACAATAGCCAATAGTATCTGTTGATGGACGAATAGATAGACAAAAGAGATAAATAAGATACATATAGGTATAGTTGAAAGTTTCTAAGCATGTGAATCTTAAGAGTTCTCACCAAAAAAAAAAAAAAAAAAAAAAAGATAATTATGTGAAGTGATAGATGTGTTAACTAACCTTATTGTGGTCGTTTTGCAGTATATATACATCTATCAAATCACTCAGTGGTACATGACTTCTTATGGAATATTTTAAAAAGGAAGGAAATCTTGCCATTTGTGATAACATGAATGAAACTTGAGGGCATTATGCTAAATGAAATAAGTCAGACAAAGACAGATCTTCTTATATCTGGAATCTAAAAAAAAAAAATTCTTAGAAACAGAGACTAGACTGATGGTTGCCAGGGGCAGTGGAGTGGGAGACATGGGTTAAGGTGCTCAAAGGGTACAAACTTCACTTACAAGACAAATAATTTCTGGAGATCCAAATTACAGTTATAGTTAGCAATATTGTATGGTATACTCAGAAGTTGCCAAGAGAGTAGATCTTAAAAGTTCCCACCACACAAACACACACCAACAGAGAACTATGTGAGGTGATGGATGTGGTAACTAACATCACTGTGGCCATCATATCACAATATATATGTAGACCAAAGCTTCATCAAATACACCTGACACCTGCATAATGTTATATCCCAACAAGCTGGGGAGGGGAAAAGAAACTTCATGTTGCTGTGCCCTGTGACTGCCAAAGAGGGCTAACAGTGCCTTGCTTTTCCCAAACTTGTTTGATTACGTAGTAGTGTTTCGAGGTAGGTTCACAGAATGCAAGCATGCCTAACACCACTGTTCAGAAGCCATAATTTTCAAACTGTATCTGCCTGTGAAATCCTGGAGTTCCAAAGCCATGCCTCAAGGCATCCTGAGGAGGGAGAGGAGGGGGGTGGAAATCCCTGAGTCAACAGAGATCTGAGTTTTTATTCTTGCTGCAGCCAGAATAATCCTGCATCTCTATATTTGTATGCTGAGGTTCCAGATAGAACTTCACTTATCTAAAATTTCAGTTTAATTTCTCGATTTTCTATTTTTAAAAAAATTGCGAACACTTCATTTAGAGTCAGTGAGGCCATACAGACATAAGCCTAAGGCGGTAGCACTATTTTTTTTTTTTTTGAAATATTTAAAATAGCTTTAGGCAGTAGCACTATTAATACAATTGCAGAAACAAGCTCAGCCCTAATTATTTATAGAGCTTTTGGCCAAGAGTACAAGTGAAAGCCCACATATACCATACATGCAAGTGCTTAAAAATACATCAGGGGCAATCCGGGTGGCTCAGTCAGTTAAACATCTGACTCTTGATTTTGGCTCAGATCAGGGTCTCAGGGTTGTGAGGCTCTGCACTCAGCCTCGAGTCTGTTTGAAAATTCTCTCCCTCTCCCTCTGCCCCTCCCCTCTTCATGCTTTCTCTCTCCCTCAAATAAAAAAATAAAATATTTTTTAAGTTAAATATCAAACCAACATCATCAGTGAAAACATCTATACTTCCACCTTAACAAATATACTTAAATTCAGAATCCTCGGGTTCCCAGAAATCCATGCCTGAAAGTGACCCTCTCTTCCTTCTCTTTCTAGCCCTTCCAGTCCCTTCCTGCACCACCAGTAGCCTAGAGCACGTACATAGAGACAACCCAGACCACATGTGAAACCTCTGTCTAGCCTGTGTTCCCTCTCTCGTTGTGTCTCTTTCTCTGTGTCAAATAAATAAAATCTTTAAAAAAAAAAAAAGGACTTGGAAACCTGGATTTATATCCTAGGTCTGCCTGATAAAGAATAAGGCATGTGGTAATAGGCAGCTGCTGACATGGCCTTCAGTGGCTCTGCCTACTGATTTTCACTGCCTTGTGTAACTCCTTCCTCTTGTGTGGGGGCTGGACTTAATGACTCACTTCCAATAAATAGAACACAACAAAAGTAATGGGATGTCACTTCTGAAATTAGGTTCTGAAAGACTGTAACTTCTGCCTGGTTCACACTCTCTAATTCTTCCCACATGCTTGCTCTGAGGAAGCAAGCTGTAGAGGCACACGCGACCAAGAACAGAGGTGACCTCCTCCTGCCCGATGGCCAACAAGAAACTGAGGCCCTCGATCCAACAACCTTCCAGGAGCCTATTCATGTCATTAACCACATTGGTGGGCTTGAAAAAGATTCCTTCCCAGTCAACCTTTCAGATTAGAATCAACACCTTGACTGCCGCCCCATAAGAAATCCTAAAGCAGAGGACCCAGGTAAGCTATGTTTGATTTCTGACCCACAGAAACTATGGGAGGAAAATAGAAGTGTCTCATTTTAAGCTAAGTTTGGGGGTAATTGGTAATACAACAATAAATAAGATTCCCATGGTACGAAAAGTGGTTAATAAGACTAGTAGGAGCTGATGGGTGGTTCCGTGGCAGCAAGAGAGGGTTCTTTAATGGAATATCATAGTTTCCTGTCCTTTTTTTTTTTTAAAGATTTTTTTTTTATTTATTTATTTGATAGAGAGAAATCACAAGTAGTCGGAGAGGCAGGCAGAGAGAGAGAGAGGGAAGCAGGCTCCCCGCTGAGCAGAGAGCCCGATGCGGGACTCGATCCCAGGACCCTGAGATCATGACCTGAGCCGAAGGCAGCGGCTTAACCCACTGAGCCACCCAGGCGCCCATCATAGTTTCCTATCCTTGCCTGTGTCTGTCCAAACAGAAGATAAGGAAGTGGGACAGAAGTAAAGACAACTAATGCATAGCAAGTGCCTCCTATCTGCCAGGCACTGTAATAAGTACATAATTTTTTTAATTATGTAAGTTAAATAAATAAATTATCTCATTTATTCTCCAAAACTCCTTGAGATGAGAATTTTCATTCTTGTTATGTTATGATCATATATGGTTATCATGAGGATTAAGTAATAAAATATACATAATGTACCTGGCATAGTACCTGGTAAATAGTAGACAGTAAGTAAATGTTAGTCAGTTCCTGCTCTTTCCTCTTACAGAGAAGCATAGTCGGGTTGAGAAATTAAGAAATCAGAAGGCTGCATACTACATCTGCCATTACTGCCACACTAGAAGAAAGAGCTAGAAGAATAAATGAGTCAAGAGTCAAAATTAATCCTAACAGTCAAAAGTCCTGGGCCCAAACCACCAAGATGAAATGAAACAGGGTTAATGTAAAAACCTACATTTAGGTTTGAAAAATTAACCCTGCTTGATTAATTCAAACTTAAGAGAAAACTTGACTAGACAGTAAGTAATAGCAAACAGATCTGGGGTTAACCACAAGCTTAAGATGAGCCAAAATGATTCATGGATCCTGGAAAAATAATTATCTTGTTCTTGGTCTTCATTAACTCAAGAACAGTTTGCCAGCAGTGATCTAAGAATAAAGACATCCCATTGTACACTGCAATGGTCAAAGCACACTCAGGACTCGACCTGGGCTCCATGTTTGAAGAGGAAACTGACATCCAGGTGACCAGAATGGTAAGAAATGTGTACTATGTACTAACACATACATGACTGAAGGAATGGAGATATCCTCCAAACATTGATCCAGCCCATCTCCACTGCTCACTCACCAATGTCTACTCCACTGGCTGAATCACAGTGTTCCCCTACAATCCACCACACCTACTGAGGCAGTAGAGTCGGCTCTGAGAATCAGAGGACTGAGGTGCTAGTGTCAGCTCCCCACTAAGCAGGGTATAATCCCAAACTAGCTCCTTAACCTCTCTGGGCCTCAGTTCCTTGACTTATAAAATGACCTTCGTCCTAGGACCAAGATCTCTATAGATTATCTGGGTTGAAAAGTGAAACAATTCTGTGCCAGATAACAGCCCAGTCTCAGAGATTAGATTTTCGATAGTATGGTCACATAGCCTCTGCATGAGCATTACAACACAGCCCGCAACTTCTATATCACCTGGATCAGTGTGGCCCAAGGGTTTTCCCTAGGGCATTTTTTTTGTGAGATGCTCACTTAGCAACAGGTCTTAGAATCAAAGTCTGGGAATGTTCTCTTAAAGACTCACAGTGTCACCATATCAAGGATCCTGAAAAGTCATGCAACCAAGAGACCAATATCACTTCGTTCAGATTAACATTTTTTTAAACTTGCCGTAAACCCTTGTGTTAAGTAGTATCTGTCAACAGATACTTGCCCCACAATGACTTGAATTAACAATAATAACTTCACTGAGGTTTCCCTTTTTTACAAGCCCCAAAACACCATCAGCATAGAATCATAGCCATCAGACAGGCAATGCTGAGGTTATGCATGTTTTCAATGACAGACTTCAGAGTCACCCCATCCACTACCCGCAATTCTAGACAGATAGGGGAATTACCCACTTAAAACTTCAAGCTTAGGCACACAGCAGAGTCAGATTTCAGATTTCAGCCATATCTGACATACACAGCTACTCTCAAGCTATCGGGCTCTAAAAATCAATTCTTTAAGAAGCCATCTCAGGAAAAATAGCCAATTTTTTAAATCTTTCCAAAAGTAATTCCTTACATTTCAAAAAGTTAGCCAAAGCCTCAGCATCAGTATTTAAAGCCAAAAAATAGAACCATAGACACAAATGAAACAAGGTATGAAAAAAAAATTTTTTTTTAAGATTTTATTTATTCATTTGTCAGAGAGACAGAGAAAGAGAGAGATAGCATCAGCAGGGGGAGAAGCAGAGAGAGAAGAAGCAGGCTCCCCACTGAGCAGGGAGCCCAATGTGGGACTCAATCCTACAACCCTGGGATCATGAGCTGAGCCAAAGACAGACACTTAACCAACTGAGCCACCCAAGCATCCCCCCAAAAAATATTTTTAAGTCAGCAATTCATATCAGCACTCCCGCTGTCCATTTTAGGAAGAAATTAATGGCAAGGGCAAACTTCAGGATATCCTACAGCACTAATCTACACTGTCTCTATAACATTTAAAATGGCTTACTAAAGACAAACTTAAGTCTTGAAAGGTTTCATTACTCTTAAAGGAGCGGCCCATTCCCAGTCTCTTTCATAATGGTGACGTGGTCTCCACACATAAATCTTAACTATTGCCTAGGGACCCACCCCAGATGGGAAATTGATAGAACCACCATGTCTTTTAACCTATTGCCAACCTCCACTCATGACTTCCTGCTTATCTTTAAATCCAAGTTCTGGCTCTGTCTCTTTTGCTTGAAATACTCCTTTCAATGATTTTCTTTTTCATGGTTGAACTCCTAGTGCTTCAGAGTGAGCCTAGAAGCATAAGTCAGACTAGTATGAATGAGGAGGGGATGTAAGGAGGCCAGACTAAATGCAGGGGAAATGCTGGATAAATGGGTAAGGGGAGGATTAAAGGAACCCTAAAAACCAACTAAGTAAGTTGGTTTGGTATATACAATACAGCGGTGCCCTTACACCAAATATTCACCGCGTCATTATTACATAAATGTAAAGCACTAGCTTCAGCTCTTTGCCTTGTACCAGACATTGTACTTTGGGCAAGTTACATAATCTTTCTGAGCCTTAATATTTAGTTAGGATTATATTTGACTGTAGATTTTAGGAAGAATTTTTTTTTTACTAAATAGCAATAGGCATAGCATAGAAGTGTATTCTCCTCTAGTACAGGAGCTCCAGAAATATGCAGTCCAAGGCTGGTATGAAGGTCCGGCCAAAGAGTCCTCAAGGACATAACTCTGTCCATTCCCAATTTGTAGCCTCACCTTTGTGGTCTTAAGCAGTATATACATTCTAAGTAGCAGGAGGGAAGAACAGGTAAGTAGCAGGAGTAAAAGGTTTACACCAGCTGTCTCTTAGGAAGTTTGCCATAAGCTGCCACTTGATGACCACTCTAAATCCCACTGGTCAGAACTTAGTGATGGCCACACTTAATTACAGGGGAGGACAGAAAATGTCATCTTTAGGCCAAGCACAAGGTGCCCAGCAAAATTACCTACTGCTATTGAAGAACAGAAAGAAAAAAAAGTCGGGGGAGACAACCAAGGTACAGTTTACCTTAAAATAAAAATAATATCTACTACATGGAATTCATTTGGGGGGGATCAGAATTAAATGAGAACATATATACAAAGCACCTTAAACAAAGCTTCATGAAGGAGAGTCCCAATCTTCCTTCTCCCCTTTATACACAAAAATCAGCTTATCCACATATATCTGTTGTCTACCTTGCATCTTCAGACCCAGATACAATCATTAACCTTTCCGAGTAGAAAATTAATATACCACGATTTCTCCCTACATTGACTTGCAGATATCAGCAACCAAATACAAAACACTGCCTACTGCACTTCTCAGCCTTGCACAACTGTTTACATTATACATTGCCAAGGTACCCTTAGAACAGTGGGATACTAGTTGCGAGGTCCTGAGCCTACACTCTCCTCTGGGACGTGAGCACCACAAGGGTGGTGATCTTGTCTGATCCATTCATACCGAAGCCCTAAGAGTGTAGCCAGCACATTGGTCAAGACAAATCAGTACTTGTTGAAGGAACAGGAACTATCAAATATACACTACAAAATAAAAATGTTCAATATTTAAAAGAGAGGGATGCCTGGGTGGCTCAGTGGGTTAAAGCCTCTGCCTTCAGCTCTGGTCATGATCCCAGCGTCCTGGGATCGAGCCCCACATTGGGCTCTCTGCTCAGCAGGGAGCCTGCTTCCTCCTCTCTCTCTCTGCCTGCCTCTCTGCCTACTGTGATCTCTGTCTGCCAAATAAATAAATAAAATCTTTAAAAAATATATATTTAAAAGCGAGAAGGAGAAGGAAGTAGCGAGTGGAATACATCCCACTGTTGCAAAACAACATTGGAGACTTAAGTGGTAACACATTGGATCAAGTGTTTAGGGAAAACTCTCCCAGCACAATATGCTAACAATGGTTGAAGCCATTAAAAAATAATAATAATAATATAAAATAATTTTTTTAAGATTTTGTTTGTTTATTTATTTGCCAGAGGGGAGAAAGTGTACACACAACAGGGGGAAGCAGCAGACAGAGAAAGCAGCAGAGCAAAGAGCCCAATGCAGGGCTCAATCCCAGGACCCTGGGATCATGACCTGAGCCAAAAGCAGATTAACCAACTGAGCCATCCAGTCATCCCAATAAAAATGTTTAAAATACAAGAATGAGCAAGCAAGAAATGTAATACTATCTCTGGAGGCCAGAAACATATGGAAACTCAAATAAGAAAGATAAATAGTTGTGAAGTTAGGGACTGCGTTTGGAATCTAAGAAAATAAAGCCCTTGGCCTCATCAGAGTGGGAGACTGAATTAAATATATTCATATTTCAAAGCAGGAATCCATGAGGGCAAACATCTTTTTCCAAGTGGATGTCCTACAAAGAACCACACCAAGGTATGTGTCAGTAGGATAATTATCTCAATCTTGGATCTAGGTGAAGCTAAAGAAAGAGGGAAAAGAAGGAAGGAAGGAGGGAGGGAGAGAGGGGAAAGGAAAGAAAATGAGAAAAGAAAAGGGAGAATTCACCCCTAAGAATTCCTAACCATGGGCGCCTGGGTGGCTCAGTGGGTTAAGCCGCTGCCTTCGGCTCAGGTCATGATCTCAGGGTCCTGGGATCGAGTCCCGCATCAGGCTCTCTGCTCAGCAGGGAGCCTGCTTCCTTCTCTCTCTCTCTGCCTGCCTCTCAGTGTACTTGTAATTTCTCTCTGTCAAATAAATAAATAAAAATCTTTAAAAAAAAAAAAAAAAAAAAAAAAAAAAAAAGAATTCCTAACCATAAATCTATATTTAAGGGAGTTTGAGGTCAGAATTCAAACAACCTGTATTACTCAGAAAACCTCAAGCCAAAAATGGAATTTAAAGCAGTCTCAGGGAGATAGTGTCCTCAGCCACTTAGCAGACCAAAATGTACATCTTATCTGAAGGAATTAATTTTTAAACCAGGCCTCAAATAAGTCTTAAAAATAAAACAATCAAAAGCCACTAAAAGCAACAGGAGAGAAACCACAATTAGTAAGAGTTGGCAGAAACAACAAACCATAAAGATGGCAAAGACAACATTATCAGAATGATAATGTTGGAATTCTCAAACATAGACTATAAAATAAGAATGTTCAATTTAGGAAAGAGATGGATAAAGAGAAATTGAAAGATTAATAGAGAATCAGAGACTATCAAAGTTGGCCAAGCAAATTTATAAAGAATTGAAATTAGAAACTTAATGAAAAGTTAAATGGCAGATTAGACCAGCTAAGGAGTGAATTAGTGAACTGGAAGACATATCTTAGAGTTCCCCTTGAAGTTGACCTTGAAAGGCAAGGATTTTTGAGTGCAAATAGTTAACTGAAGAGGTGAAAGAAACACCGGTAAAGACATAAGTAAATGAAACAGGGAAGGCAAAGCAGGCAATTATCATCAAGTCAGTTACCAGGTTACCATTGAGGACAAATGGAGCTAACTACCACCAGAAGCCAATCTAGAACACATACCTCAGAGATATTCCACCCAATCAATGGCAAGGGAGCTAGAATTCACTCATCAACCATTGTTCCCATGAAGACACTGTCAGACACATCTCACCTGCCACATGGGTATGTTCAATCTAGTAGTAAAGCCTAACAATTTCAAAAAGACTAGCAACAGAGAGCCATAATTAAATGAGAGACAGAGATGGAGAGAGATGTAGCAAAATGTTTGCTCATGCTTAGACGGCAGGCTGTGTGTGAGTTTCCCCTCTTCCTTTTTAAGATCACAGACACACCCTAGAGTTAGATGGACATGAGTTTGAATTGAGTTTCTGTAATTTACTGGTTGCAAAACCTTAGAAAATTTACTTAATCTCTCTGAGCCTTAATTTCCATCCACCCATTTAAAATGAGGGTAATAACACCTCAAAAGTGTATGTGAAGTTTTAATGAAATAATACATGTAAAGTAGCACACAGCACCTAGCTTGCAATAACGCCAAGAAAAGTTGTTATCACTATTTGTAGGAAACATTGACCACATTAGTTGGTTTTCCCTCATTTTTGTTTTTGTTTTTTTTTTAAGATTTATTTTAGAGAGAGAGAGCAAACACAAAGGAGGAATAGAGGAAGAGGGAGAGAGAGAGAATCTCAGCAGACTCCCCACTGAGCACAGAGCCCCACACAAGGCTTGATCCCAGGACTGTCTAAGCCACCCAGGTGACCCATGCCTTCCCCTCACTTTTTAACTTTGGAGCACCCTCTCTTGATCAGGAGGAGTTGACCCACTCCCCTCTTGAAAGAGCCTGTAACCCAGGCTGGGATCATGAGAATCACCCTTACGCCTTCAGATGGTGTTATAGAGAAGTGCATCACTTGCTCTCAAGTTGTAAACCTACAGGGGCCTAGAGCCTAGGTGGTGGCTATCCTTTGAATCACAAAGTTGGAGGTTGCCTGTAAATACAGTTAACTAAAGGGAAACAATGAAGAGAGAGACAGAGACTGACAGAGACAAGAGAAGATTGAGTCTAGATGACAACATTGAAGCCCCCTGAACTCAGCTACATGTATAGGCAGGTCCATACTCTGAACTTTTCTGTTAAGTGAACCAACAAATTCCTTTGCTTAATTTGAGTGGGGGTGTCTTGGCGGCTCAGTCAGTTAAGCGTCCAACTCTCGATTTCCGCCCAGGTCAAGGGATTGAGCCCTTCATCAGGCTCTATGCTCGGTGCACCGTCTGCTTGTCCTTCTCCCTCTGGTCCTATCCCAGCTCATGCACTCCCTCTCTAAGATAAACAAATAAGTAAAATCTTAAAAAACTTTTAATATGAGTTGTTTCTGTCACTTACAATCCAAAAATCCTAATAAACTGATACATAAAAAAGCAGCTCAAGCAATG
Source organism: Mustela erminea (assembly GCF_009829155.1). Classification (NCBI taxonomy): domain Eukaryota; kingdom Metazoa; phylum Chordata; class Mammalia; order Carnivora; family Mustelidae; genus Mustela; species Mustela erminea. The sequence goes on from NC_045634.1 coordinate 23,595,304, forward strand.
TAAATCAGCTATTATCCCATCCATACACCATGTCTTTCTTTTTCCTCTACTTCCCAAGTTCAGTTAGCATGTATTTTTATTACTTATTTTCCCATTATATAAACTTCATCATTTTTATGTTCTTAACCATGTGGATTATTTCTCTCAAAGGTATTTTAGAATTATTGTTTACATTCGTTGTCTATATATGTTTAACTTTTTCCATGCTTACCCGTAAGATTTTTGCCAGTATGTTTTTTAACTTATTTATCAATTTATAAGTTTAATTGGTCATTTAATTTTCAATTTAATTAGAAATTTAGATCGTTATCTGCAGATGACTACTGCTCGAACACACAGCTGGACTAATCCTAGAATCAACCAATCACTCCCAGAGTCCTGACCTTAAGAAACTAAGAAAGACAAAGAATGTTTGGTGTTTTAAGCTGTTAAAAACGGGAGTAATATGTTATACAGCAACAGGTAAGTAATAGACTCTCTTGTCATAAATTCTGTTGCATTTTTAAGCAAACTTTTCATTGGATAAACATATTTTTCTGCTTTATTTTGTATTGTGCTGTTGTCTTTTTGTTGTTGGTTTTTTCCCTTCAGAAACAATTATTATTCAAAGAATTTGGATCTCTATGACAAGCGATGCAACTTTTAGCTTTCCATCTGTAATCTTCTATTCTTTGAAGCTATGTTTTTGAACTTAGTTCTCAAATTTGTCCTCTACTGGAAGAAGTCTGTTTTCCACGACTCCAGGTATTGAACTCATTCCCTCTTCCCTGTCATCATTTAGCTGTTATATTTAATTTTACAGCAGTATTTTCTTGCTGTGAATTTTTCACATTATCTTTCCATAATAGCCTACTCTTGATTCTCAGAGGCAACGTTCCCTTATATATTTTTGTGCAAACGGAGCAGTTATTTTCTAAAATTGTCCTCTGTTTCTTATAGTAAATCTATTTCAGAGGCAGGGAATTTTCCTGAATCATCAGGACAGAATAACATCATGGTTAAAAGTGTGAATCTGAAATCAGTCTGCCTGCATTCAAATCCCAACTCTGTCACCTATCAGCTCCAAGACCTCAGATAAGTTTCTTGAAGTCTCTGTGTCAAATGTACCTGAAAAATTGGGGCAAAGTAGTACCTACCTCGCAGAGTTACTAAGCTAACATGTGAAGTGCTTAGAACCACCTCAACAGAGGTGCCTGGGTGGTTCAGTGGGTTAAATCCCAGGGTCCTGGGATTGACCCCCTCACCGGGCTCTCTGCTCAGCAGGGTTAAAGCCTCTGCCTTCAGCTCAGGTCATGATCTCAGGGCCCTGGGATCAAGTCCCACAACAGGCTCCTTGCACAGCAGCAAGCCTGTTTCTCCTTTTGCCTCTGCCCTCCCCCTGCTTGTGTGTGTGTGCTCGCTCTTGCTCTCTCTCTCTCTCTCTAACAAATAAATAAAATATTTTTTAAAAATTACTAGCTATGCTTAACAGGACAATACTCAACTTGTGCCAGAAGACATTATTGGCTCCCCAACCACCTCCCCTTAGAGTTTTCTCTGGTTATTCATTTCCTCACAAACCTAATTCAGAAGGAAAAATCAAGATACAGAGTTTACCTTGGGCCCAGTAAGAGACTGATGACCCCTATCCCAAAACTTGATGAAAAACTAAGATTGTTATACACCTGTAGGTAGGATAACACTGGATGTTTAACTATACTGGAATTAAATTTTTTTAAAAGAAATATTTCATAATAATCATGTTTTTAAACTAAGTTTGTCACTTCTTGGTTGAGACTGAAATTTTTTCCAATTAACAATTTTTTTTAAATCAGCAAATTACCAGTTTGGGCATCAGGGAAATATAGATGAGGGACAGTATTACTATTACAATTCTTTCCCAGAACAGACTCCAGAAGGGTGGGATTTTAGGAATAGGATCCCTTGTTTGTTCACATAATAGAAAAGATACACACAAGATAGATGCAGTTTTCTGCAATGTTAAATAGTACATTTTACCCAAACTTCTTTTTCTTTTTTATTAAACAATGTGATGGCTTTAATGACTAATTAAATAATATGTGTACATGTATTCATATGTGTGCACAGAATAAAAGTGACTCTGTAAGCTAATGTTTAAACACTGACCATGTTCAATGTCTGGAAAAACTCTACATATTCCATAAAAGTTTAGTCATAATTATCCAGATACAATTTAATAAAATCAGCAAATAATAACTAAAGGATACATGGAAATATCTGTTTGAAAATTCATAAAGTCTTGTGAGAATCATTACACTGTGTCTAAATGTAAAAGTACAACTACATAGAGGGAGGGGAATAGAACATAAATTCATCAGACTTCTTTTTCTCATCTCAAGAACCTCAAAATCTCATCCCAGCATGGCTTCAGGCTTGAAGTCTAGAATCTTATGATCTATCTCAAGGTTGGATGTGACCTTTTGTTTTGGAAACTTATGGACTAAAAAATTATATTATCCACCTTACTACTCCAAGCATACAACGGTGAACCAGGGTAACTGCCATTCACTTTCCCTTCTGAAATAGTGAAGAACTGTAGGCACATAGCAGTCACATTAAAATCCTCTTGTCAAATGTTACTGGGGCTTCCCTATACTGGGAATGTTCCTTCTTCATCCTAGTTCTGCTCCCTGATGTAACTCCTCATCAGGTATGCTCCATGCCTATTGGTTTTGCCCTCTGCAATGTCCTTCCTTTTCCCATCATTTGGTGGACACTTTGGAAGAAGTCATTGGAAAATACATCACTTTTGGTTACTCAGCAAATTTCTCAGCCTATCTCCTGTCCATGAAATGTTGAGATAGAGGTGAGCATATCTTGCATGTGGAGGAATAGGAATAATTGTAACCAAGAGGACATGCTAGTGAGGTTCTGCAATCCAGTCTCATTTCATCCCTCCCAGAATCCACACCCTTTGCCAAGGAACTCTAAAAACAGAATCTACTTTCCCACACCTTGACTTTGGGGTTGGCCATGTGGTTTGCTTTGGCCAATGGGATGTTAGTATTTGAGCTCTATGCAGAGTTTGAGCCTTGTGCAGTGATGACTCTGCCTTCACCCCAAGGATAAGCCTGGGCTAACCTGCTAGCCCTGGAGAAGGATGAGGGGCATCCGGACTTGAACTTCCCCGGCTGCCTAAGTCTGAAGCAGACTGCAGAGCAGACCAGCTGGACCCCAGCTGATGCACAGATACATGAGAGCTGATGCACAGAGACATGAGAGCTAACAAATTATTATTGTTTTAAGCCACTGAGTTTGGGAATAGTTATTATGCAACAATAGTAAGCCAATGTGTCTGGTAAAAGAAATTACAAACATACAAGCCAGTCTACATTTGGGAGGCTTAGGTAGTGTTATGAACTAAATTGTGTCCCCTAACTTTCATATGTTGAAGCTCTAACTCCCTATTGACTGGGTTTGGAGATAAGAGTGGAGCTCTAATCTGAGAGGACTGGTGTCCTCTTGAGAGGAAGAAGAGACACCAGAGACTGCTCTCTCGTCAGTGCACAGTGAGAAGACACCCATTTCCAAGCCAGGAAAAGAGGTTCACTATAAAACTAACCCTACCAGCACCTTGATCTTGGACTTCCAGCCAATACATGTCCATTAGTGAAGCCACACAATCCATGATATTTTGTTACAGCAGCCAGAGGAGACTAATACAGGTAGGTTGAGAACAGCAGATGCCATATAGATTGCTTTCCGTGTCCTACATCTAAGGAGAGATGCTCGTGGTTGCTCCAGAGTGCTTCCAATTCTACTGAACTTCTCATTTATAGGAGCAAGGACCAACTCAGGTCATGCTGAGAGACTCTGGGTACAAACTGGGAGAATGGCAAATAAAAGCAGGTAATAATGTCTTCAACTGGCAACTGGTGGGAAAGGAAGGTTAATTTATTGACAAAATCCAAGGGTAGAGCACATCTTCTGTGTGCAAATCTAGAGATAGAATCCCTTAATCAGCATGTTTAGATGGGGATCCAAATTTGAACTTGAGCTATTTGCCCACATTTCTTTTAGTCTATTACACACAAGGTCCCTAAGTGAATTAAGTTCAGCTACTTCAGGTAATTACAGTAACAGTTTTCCTCTTAGCCAGAAAGGTCAGGGAGAAGGAGAGGAGATTATGCCATGTCCCTTTTATATGAAGTTATCCTTCTTCCCTTCGATCTCGTTTGTCTGATAAACAGCTGCATTAAATTTATTCTGGAGCTGCTCTGCCACAGCTTTTCTTCTAAAAAGATCCTCTGGGACTTTTCACTCATTAAGAGAGTGGAAGGAGGTGAGTTTGCCCTCCGTGGTCGAACTTACGTCAACCTAGAGATAGGACCAGTAATCAAACAGCAACATTTGTTGAGTGTGTGTCATGGGTCGTGCACTGTGCTAAGAATTTTACACACATCGATCTCTACTCTCTTCAGGCAAGTCCTCTCCCCTCCTGATAGTCACATCTCCTTCCTATATTTGGGGGTAGAATGTGTCACATCCGTTTTCACGTAGGTGATTCTCAGCCCTGATGAGAGTAAGAGATAGGTGTGGAGTGCAGAATGGGAAGCATGCTCCATGTTTTGTCCCCTCCAAGCCTAACAGTGCCATATTAATGTTAATAGCAGCTTGGAAGACAGAGGATGCAAGATGAGATGCTAAAAATAAAGGAAGTATTAGTGTTTTGCAGGCATGGTAGTGGCAGTGGGATGAGGCGAATAAACATGTAGGTGTAACACAGGGTCTCTCAAATGGTGAATATCCAATGAATATAACCAATAAATATTTGTAACCTGCATGCATGAGCAAATACTTTTAAATTTAAAAATAAAAGTCTTTTCAACATAAGATAGTATCTCCCCTTTGCTACAGAGTCAGATCCACTAGAACCCAAAACTTCAGTACTATAGCCCAGAAATCATTTTTACTAAGGGAATTCCCAATTTTTTTAATCCTATTAAGCATGTTTCAGAGACTATATGTCTGCCACTGAATCTGACTTTACCAGTTGGAATTCAAAAAACTTGATTATGTTACCTATGTCTGATATTAAGAGGATCTACCACACACTAAGTTTGAATCTGGCCAATTACTTTTCCTCCCAGAGGACATGCTGGAATGATTCCAATATTCTAAGTACGACAATCACCAGATTGTTCTAACTCTTGACCAAAAGTGTGGCTGTCTTAGAGAAGACCATCAGAAGGTGATCGCCATGTTTCACAGATGGCTCAAATGTCCAGTGTGATGCCTTGAGGTACTGCACAGGTGTCTTCCATGGACTCAAGTCCTGGGTCAGCATTCGAGATAAGATGCATGAGCTTCTCCAGGGCCCTCGCTGACAACTGGCCAAATGCATCCCAGGCAGGCAGACATTTCTCAATTTAGAAATACCAACACCCAGAACTGCCATGCAAAAATTTGCTATTTGTAGAAAACCATTTACACAAAGGACTTAACTTCTTCCAGGGGACCCCAGAGGGTATAATGTTCCCAGCACTACAGCAGTCTTCTCCTCTATTCTGGGAAAGATGTTAAGAGCCCGTCAATTTATGCAGGAAGAGAAAAGAAGCAGGACTTGATATGGATTTCAATCCCCTTGGGGAAGGGGCCTGGGTGGTGATGCCCCATTGGAGCATTCATTGTAGTAACAAACAAACATACCATAAAAGAGACAAGAAAATGCAATTTGAACACATTATGATGTACCCATACAAAATAACTGCAAACCCAGGCACCTGAATGGCTCAGTAGAATCCCCTACATAGAAAAAGGATGTCAATTCCTCACTTTTGAGTTTTTAAATAGGTTTTTGATAGTCCTAGCAGAAATAATAGCTTCGAGGGGTTCAAAAGTGAAGGCTTTTGAGTTTGAAGAAGCTGGGCCTGTGAGATGCACATTGTTTTATGCCACAAACCACAGATTTGGAAGAACGTATGCTCAGTTGGCACCATTTTTGCTTACTCTCAGACTAAATGAGGATTCCATGGACTAGTTGAGAACCGTGAGTTAAATGCGGTCGGGTCTCTAAAAAAAGGGTGAGCTAGGCCTCACCGCAAGGAAGGGGACACCCAGGGAGGTGGCAAGCATACCAGAGTCCTCCATGACTTGGAGAGAGAAGAGCAGAGAGAGCCAAGTGGGGTAGCCCTGAGACATGGCAAATTTCCCCTTGCGTAACACCCATGAAGGCATGGGAAGAATCACATATTTTCTTTTTTTTTTTTCTTTTTTTTTTTTATTTCCAGCATAACAGTATTCATTATTTTTGCACCACACCCCGTGCTCCATGCAATCCGTGTACAAACGTAGTGATCCAAAGGGGCACATGCACCCGAATGTTTATAGCAGCAATGTCCACAATAGCCAAACTATGGAAAGAACCTAGATGTCCATCAACAGATGAATGGATCAAGAAGATGTGGTATATATACACAATGGAATACTATGCAGCCATCAAAAGAAATGAATCACATATTTTCTGAATTACTCAAAAGGGACCCAGAAGTAGCTGAGAGGCTAGGCCTCAGACACCTGGAAGCCAGAATGAGAAAGGCTGCCACAGCGATCTGCACTGGCCAGTGACCAGATACTGAACAGGAACAAGAGCCGCAAGATGCAGGGTGGCAGGTGACACCAAGGAAAGGGACACAAGCTTCATCCACTCAGTACCGTGGCTCTCCACCATCCTCTCTGTCCACCAAACCCGCAAAGCTTAGTCACAACTCCAGAAAAAGGAAGGGTAAAACCCTGAAATGTGTCTACCTTGAGTTCATACCTCCCACTAATAACTTAAAAATAGAATTAGCTTCTGTTATAGAAAAAAACTATTCATTATATTTCCTATCACCTGTTTTGGCCTGAAGTTTGTCACCGCTTATACTTGTCTCTATGTAGACATATGTGTTAAAATTTTCTGAAATGGCTAACAGTAATGGAATGGAACCAGAAAAGAGAGGATGGAGAACTATATTTTTGCTTTTCCTCCCTCTCTATAATTAGTTTTTCAACCACGTGCAATAAGATAAATGCCTCCTTTTTCTTGGCAGAGGTAGGGGGGCTGCGGACCACATCTGGGGGATGTGGAACACTGACTCCTTAACAGCTCACTAGGTTGTGGTGGCATCACCTAGGTTAGGATGTGTCCCCAGAATTGTCCACTGCAGTCATAGGTCATTCCCTTCAAATCCTCTAAAGTCAAAACAGGCCTTTCTCCAACTCGACCAGTTTCTCTTGACCTCCATTCATTCAACTGCCACCCATCATTCCCAAGTCGTCATCATTTTTATGATGTCATTCCTCATGTCAAAGGATGCCCACTGATCCCTAAATGTTGATGGAACTTACTCCTGCTTCCTCAGTGCTGTGCTTGAATAAACTCCAGGCACCACAGAACTCAAACTTTAACATCTGCCATGACACTCTCATTTGGTCCCTGGCAGGCCAGCACCGTCATGAATACCCTTTTGACAACTGTTACAGGTCAAGACAATTCACCAGAGTATAAAATAACTGGCAGAAAGAGAGACCAAGTAAACAACATTACAAAATACATTCAACTCAAGATAGAGTGACAGAGCAGCCATTGGCTGAAAATATTTGCAGAGCGGTACATGCATGACCATTGGGCTAAAACATAAAAACTGATATATAGAGAGAACAAAGTAGAGTCTGAAGAGTTGGATTTCATTGGCTGAGAGCATTCTGCATCAGAATGAAACTCTGCCCATGTTTGGGTCAAAATTCACGGGAGGCACCCATTATTCCAAACAGGCCTACAGGGAGAAAACTAGATTACAATCAGTTGCTTTCTGACTAACAAGAGATACACACAGTATAGCTAGTGGAAAGTCAATTAACTTAAAGCTGGTGAAGTCATTACAAGAGTGGTGAGTTAATTAACATGGGATTGAGGAGTTCATACACAGCTAAAGGAAGCAAATTCAATTTCCTATACAAACAATTGATGGCTTAAGTAAATGACTACAGTTTTCCACAACAAACACATTTTTAAACATTTTTAGTTTTCCTAAGCTTTCTGGTTAAAACATCACTTTCCATGAAATGAAATTTTAAAAGTATATAATTTAAAAAATAAAATGACTTAGAACACATTTTGCTGCTTCTTGAATGTCAGCAAGCATGAAGAAAGGAACCACAACTCTGATAACAAGAAACAAGGCACATCTAGTTTTGGGGGAAGGGGGATTTAAGGTGGGGTTTTTTTAAATATTTATTTATTTGAGAGAGAGAGCACATGCAAAATGGGAAATGGGGCGCTACAGAGGGAGAGGGAGAAGAAGACTCCCCACCAAGCAGGGGAGCCTTTCAGCAGGCTTGATCCCAGGACCCCAAGATCATGACCTAAGCCAAAGGCAGATGTTTAACCAACTGAGCAACCCAGGTGCCCCAAAGCACATCTGGTTTTAAATTGGAACAGGACCTTTGCTCTGCCGGGCTTGTATCTAACCGGGTCTTTGTTCACTGTGTTCTGTGGTTAACAAAATGTAAGATACTCCAACCTTCTCTTGTTTACCTACCCCAACAAGACACAAGTGAAGCAATGCCCTTAAATTTTCAAAGGACTTGCCTCAACAAGATACACCCAACCAAGGCCTCCCATACATTAGAATTGGTACTCATAATTTTTCCTAATTTTATGTGAGGTTGATTCAAATTTATATTTTTTAGCTTCTTTCAAAGCTTATAATGTTGCTTCCATCATTCAATAACACTCAGAGAATGGAACTTTTATATTAAAATTTGTAGATTATATGGTGTTTTCTTTGATTATTTTACATATTCACACACACATCTATTTTAAAGAAAAATGTTCCAGAGACACACAGCACTATAACAAATCAGACTACAGGGAGCAGCATTAAACTGTTATCTGGGAGGCCCCTGGCGGGGCTCAGTGGGTTAAGTCTCTGCCTTCGGCTCAGGTCATGATCTCAGGGTCCTGGGATCGAGTCCTGTATCGGGCCTCTTGCTCGGTGGGGAGCCTCCTTCTCCCTCTGCCTACAGCTCCCCCATTCATTCTCTCTCTCTCTCTCTCTCAAGTAAAATCTTAAAAAAAAAAAAAAAAAAGAAAACACGTTATCTATAAATTCTCTTCTAATAAAAAAAAGGGCACCCAATAAATACAAAAATATTTTTTCTAAAAGAGATCACTGAAAACGTTTTCAATAACACAGCATCTCTTCAACAGCCCTTCACATTTGTTCCGCCCCTTTGTTCTCCTATGATCAGCTGAGGCCCTGCCACAGGGGCAAAGGCACCTTTCAGTTGTGACATGGCAGGATGTCTCTTATCTACTCCCTCCTGAGGACCCCAGGGAAAGGTGTTAGGTCGCCCGGCAGAGAGCGCAGAGGGCAAAATGGCTCCCACGGGCCTGCACTCAACGGGGATCCTAATTACCCACAACACCCCAGAGAAACGTTCCCAGGGACCTGAGAGCGCTGGGCCCGGAAGATACCAGCTCCGGCTGCTAAACCGAGGAATGGGAACGAGTGGTTCATGGAAGGCCTCAGAGGGAACGTACCCACCCCGGGAGGCCCACACACTGCCATCTCCACCAAACGCTCAGAAGAATAGTTGCTCAAGCCCTCGCTACCAGCGCTGCTCCACAGGCAGGGCCCGCTAAGACTAATGCTATAGTAAGTGAAAACCCACAGCCGGCGCTGGGCTCTCTTTAAGAACCCCTGCAGTGTGGGGGCGCCTGGGTGGCTCAGTGGGTTAAAGCCTCTGCCTTCAGCTCAGTTCACGATCCCAGAGTTCTGAGATCGAGTCCCGCATCAGGCTCTCTGCTCAGTGGGGAGCCTGCTTCCCCTCTCTCTCTCTCTCTCTCATTCTGCCTACTTGTGATTTCTCTCTGTCAAATGAATAAATAAAATCTTTTAAAAAAATAAAATTTAAAAAAAAAAAGAAGAAGAAGAAGAATCCCTGCAGTGTAGTCTCAGAGAAAACCTTACCACAAGCCTCTGACAGGGAAGCTAAACGTCTACCTCAACTCACACTTCCCCCTCACAGGAGCTGTGGAGTCATGACTACTGAGAAGCAGCTGCTCAGCCTAAACTACTTTCAGCTTCCTCATGTGCGGTGGGGTCCAGTGTCCAGTCTCCTGGAAGGCGGAGCAGGAGCAGCCCTGGTGTGTGCCTCCTCCACGCTTCCCTCCTCCTTTGCTGGCTTGAGGGAGCCCTGCACGGGCACCGGGACAGCTGCGTGTTAAATCTGGCGGGGCCTTAAAGGAGGAACCTGCTCCCTTAGTCACTGCCTGGAAGAAAGCTTCCCGCTGACCAGGATCACCTGTTTGGGACCACAGAGAGGAAGAAATAAACTTCTACTGTGTTGAGTCATTATACATCTTGAAGTTTGTAATAGCAGCTCATCTACCCTAATGATACGCTAGCCTACATGCAAAACTTGCTCCAGTGTTCTGGAAAGGGGTTCTTTGGGGTCCATAGTGTCTCCCCACATCTTTCAGACAATCGAAGTTCTCTTACCATTTTTCTGCCCGGGGCTCCAACATAACAAGTCCCAATTCACCCCTAGGTTCTTTGTTTTCAGCTATACTGAGGTATAATTGACAAATAATTGTAATAGAAAGTGTACAGCATGATTTTTTGATGTACATGATGAAAGTATCCCCATGATAGATTTAATTAACATACCTATCATCTCAAAAAGTTACCTTTTTTTTTTTGGTGACAACACTTCTACTGTCTTAGGAAATTTCAATCATATGATATCGTATTATCAGCTGTACTCACCATGTTATCCATTAGATCCTCAGCCCTTATTTACCTTATAATTCAAAGTTTATACCCTTTTACCAACCTCTCCCTATTTCCCCCAACCCCTAGTGCCTGGAAACCACCATTCTACTCTCTGCTTCTGTAAGCTTGAGCTAGACTCCCTCCCCCCTTTTTTTTTCCAGATTCCACATATTAGTGATACCATGCACCATTTGTCTTTGTCTGGCTTATTTCACTTAGTATAAAGTTCTCCAGTTTCATCCATGTTGTTATAAATGGCAAGGATTCCTTTTTATGGCCAAATAGTATTCCATTATATACCAAATAGATAGGTCACATTTTCTTTATCCATTCATCTTTTGATGAAACAACTAAAGTTGTTCCATAACTTGGCTATCATAAATAATGCTACAGTGAACACAGTAGTATAAATATCTCTTCAAGGTATTGATTCAATCTCCTTTGGCTATAAACCCAAAGGAAGACGGCTGGCCCCATCTATGGGGATGCTGGTCTGTTCTCTCAGCCAATCCCAACTGAACCTTCCATTTGTTCTACTGCCGTCTCTCTTGCCAATGACAGCTGCCACATGTCAAGGCTCTCTCTCAACCTGCTCTCCACCTGACATCCTGGACACCATCCTACCAATCCCCCAGAGTATACCATGAAAGGCATCTTGCTGCTGCTGCACCATGAATCATTGTGCATTGGTCTAAACCAAGCTGATTAAGAAATACTGGACTTGTGGAGTGAAAAGACGTCAAATCTGGGTGGAAAATGCTTCGTGGGATGGTGAACTGTTGGTAAGATGATCTCATTTCTGATGCTCACCAACCTCGTTTGCTACTGTTCCCCACGTAGGGAAGGCATATTCGATCATGTTTGAATGTAAAGGAGATCTGTTTTCAAGTTGAGATTTGTGGCCCTGAGACAAGAGTATTCACACTAACTACGAACCATGGCTGAATGATCCAAGCGCAGCCTCTTTGTTGTTTCACAGGAACAGGAAGCCTTGAGACACTGGGCCCTTAAGACTCACTGATGGTTCCCACAGAGCTTCTAGAGACCATGGTTTGCCAGCCCCCTCTGTCTCCCAGGGCTCAGATCTACAGTGATCTCAAAGGACCCAAGCCCTGTAGGTCTCGTGGCCAGTACGCCACTTCCCCTGTGGCCCTGTGACTTGCTTCGAAGTTTTACAGTCATTCACCAACAAACACAGCCCGAAGAGGGACAGGAGCCAGGTCTGCTGGCTTCCAACCAGTGAAGCTCTCACAGAAAATCATTGTCTTTGGGGCTTAGTCAAAATAGAATGAGTGTATAAAGAATGCATGGGGACAGGATAAGCATCTCACGTCTTTATCTGTAAAGTGAAGACAGTACTACCTGATAGGTTCATATAAAGATTAGAGGAGTTAAGACACGTAAAACATTTCACGTAGACCCAAAAACATAGAAAATGCTGGCTTCTTTTTTTTTTTTCCCTATCCGGGGAACATAAAATGCCTATTGAGAAAGCTCAGGCCACAAATTCAAAATCCGAAAAATAACCACACCACCCTGTCCTCCCCCATTCGTAGATCTCTAATGTGGCAGTAGACTTGTTCTCCTTCCTCGGTTGATTCTATCTTCTCATACTGACAGCCATCTCCAAAAGACCTCCCTCTCTTGGCAGCCTGGGCCCTCCAAGCCATAGCTACCAAGTCCTGGGCTTCTCTTTTTTTTTTTTTTACATTTTTTTTTAAGATTGTTATTTATTTATTTGAGAGAGAGAGACAGTGAGAGAGAGCATGAGTGAGGAGAAGGTCGGCAGGAGAAGCAGACTCCCCATGGAGCTGGGAGCCCGATGCGGGACTCGATCCCGGGACTCCGGGATCATGACCTGAGCCGAAGGCAGTCGTCCAACCAACTGAGCCACCCAAGTATCCCCATGGGCTTCTCTTTTTGACCACTAGCCTGTCCTCTAACCTTGCTACCACTCATAGGAGCTAAGAAATAAATAACATGATATGAGTTGATTATAAAGTGATTGTGGGAGCTTGGGCACAAGTGCTGAGGTTGAACTATAAGAATCTGGTTGATTAGGTGGTTCGTGTTGCAAGGACTGGTAAGTGTTTGTGCACGTGTACCCGGGCCTCCCTTAGATGATCCTGGACGCTCGCAGGTTAATCCCATAAAATGAGGGTCTTCTAGCCTCTCAGCCAGTGCACCGGGAAAGGTCGCTCTCTGCTGTGTCGCTGCTGTTACCTCTGCTGGAACCCACAGTCTGAGCCCTCCCCTGGGCAGAGGAAGCTGGCACAGCAGTCACCTGCCCTCTCTGTGCCCTGTCCCCAGCCTCTCGGTAAGAGCTGTGACCCTTACTTTCCCATGGGCTGGGATGCAGGGTAACACAAACGGATAAAGTACACCGAATCTGTGCTCTCTGTGTCAGAAGGAAACAACCCAACCTCTGGCCTAGGAATTCAACCTTTCCCTAGCGGTGATACAAATCAGCTGTTTACGAGTTTACATTCCAGAGGAAAGGTGCCCAGAAACAAGGCAGAGTACATGTGGGTCTGGATTGGCTCTTAGGATGAGCTTGGCTCCCAGGAAGCAAAATGTGGTCTTCCATCCCTGAGGCTAGTAGACAGCTCCTGACTGTGCCCCCTGCGGGCGGAGAAAGGGTTGGGATAGCACCAGTCTTGCCTGCGTGGGTCAGATGACAGGCCTTCCTTTCAGTCACCAGTCTTAAATCACGACAGTTGACAACTTTAAATAATTTACTTTTGTATGTAGGTCATATAAACAATCTCAGGGATGCGAGTGCAGAGGACACATTTCCCTTTGGGCACTCCTTACCTCTGGCGGTTGTCAAGAACAAAGTCTCGGTTTCACAAATCAGAACACTCACTGGCAGAAGCTGGCCCTAATATGGAGGCAGGGCTCTGGGGAACCTTCTAGCCCAAGGGCAACTGAAAAGAAAAGCAGGCCTTCCCTAGGCCTGAGGCCTGCCGTCTTCATCTATTTGCAATTCCAAACAAGGCACCATAGCGATGGCAGTCCTCAAGGAGACTTCCACACCTCCAGGTTCAGAGGCCAGCAACTGCCTTCCTCAGAAATGCTCTTTCCGAGGTCAGTGACGGAATATCCACCAGAACCCCTACCATAGCCACTATTTTGTATTCATCTAGAAGAAAGTGGTCAAACTCATTTATAAAAATCATTTTCCCCAAATGTGCCAGATTGCCAAGCAGGCAAAGGCATACCGCAATCATCACAGGAAGGGTTAACTTCTCAGCCACCTTTCTTTCCAGCCTCAACTCCCAGAAACCAGTCCTCAAGCGCAGGAAGTCTGAGGCGCTGAAACTAAATTTGACTCTGAGATCTGCCTGAGCCTTTTGTTGATCTGTGCATCTCTGGAAAGCACCAGGAGGAAGCAGTAAGAATCCCTCACTCGGCCATTGTCCCCCGTACATCCTCTCGCTCCCACAAAAGCAAACCACCCTCTGCGGCCTACAAACGCGCCCTTCCCAGCCAATGGGAACCCTACATCTTGCCTCGTACACATACGTCTGTGTGAACTGCGAATTCTGAACGGGAGGTAAAGCACAGGGCTGGGAAGAAAGGGAGAACTCCTTCACGTTAAACAAAACATCAGCCCTCAGCTTCGCAGGTGTCTTTCTCTCTCCTTTCAGAAGAGAAGGGATCTTCTTCCTCTCCTTCATCTACACACATTCCTTTTGAGCATACAGTCACTCAACCAGAGACAATTTCCACAGCCCAAGAGTCCTCTCTCAGCCATATGAGACACTGTGGTGTTATCCAAATAACACACACATCCTAAGCGGTAAGGCTTACAAAAAAGCTGGCTACTCCAAGAGCCATGATTGTTGAGGTCCAAATCACATCAAGAAAATATCACTGTGCGGGCGCCTGCGTGGCTCAGTGGGTTAAAGCCTCTGCCTTCCGCCCAGGTCACGATCTCAGAGTCCTGGGATCGAGCCCCGAATCGGGCTCTCTGCTCAGCAGGAAGCCTGCTTCCTCCTCTCTCTCTGCCTGCCTCTTGGCTACTGTGATCTCTGTCTGTCAAATAAATAAATAAAATCTTAAAAAAAAAAAAAAAAGAAAGAAAATGTCGCCGTGAAGGCCCTACATCTTAAGCTGTCAAAGACCAAAAATAAAAATAAGTTCTGGCACTTACTGAAATTCAGGATGATAGAACTTGTAGAGAAAAAAAATGTGTTATGTCAAATTCAGTGGCAGGAATATAACTAACATAATACATATTGGGACACCTTGAATACTAGAACTACCAAAACATATGTTCATACTTCGTTATAGTACTTTGTAAATTCTGTCTGCATCAGTCTCTTGTGGTGCTGTAACCAATTACCACAAATTCGATGGTTTAAAACAACAAAACTGTATTCTTGCAGTTCTGGAGGCCAGACATCCAAAATAAAGGAGCTGTCAGGGGCTCAGTTGAGTAAGCCTCTGCCTTCAGCTCAGGTCATGATCTCAGGGTCCTCGGATCGAGTCCCACATGGAGCTCCCTGCTCAGTGGGGGGCCTGCTTCTCCCTCTGCCCCTCCTCCTCCTGCTGCTCATGCTCTCCCCGCCCCCATAAATAAATAAATAAATAAAATACTTTTTTAAAAATAAAAAATAAAGGAGCTTTCTCAGGGCCATGCTCCTTCCCAAGGCTCTAGGAAAAATTCACTCCTGCCTCTTCGAGCTGCCGCATCTCTCCAATCTCACTCACATCTGTCTTCACATGGCCTTGCCTCTGTGTTTGTTACAAATATCTGCCTTTCTCTTACAAGGACACTTGTCTCTGGGTTTAGGGCCAACCTGGATAATCTGGGATGACTGCCTCATCTTAAGATCCTTAATTATATATAGAAATTCATTTTGCCTCATAAGGTGACACTCACAGGTTCCAGGCTTATGTGGACATATCTTTGAGGGGACTACCACTCAGTCCACTCCATTGCCTTATCAATGACTTGCTTTGTCATACAGTAGGTTAAAGCAGAGACTTGGCTTGTACACACTGGCATCACCCACGGTGCGCAGGACAGGACATTGTCCAGTAGGCTGCTGAACTTTTGTTTAGTAAATTCATCTGAAAGTCTAAGATTGGACCAGCAGGAAAACAAAGCCACTTCCCATAACACTGCCTAATGCTGTCTCCTGCTTTCCCTCCTTTCTCCGAAAGTCACTTTCCGAGGAGACCTGAGACCACTGGGGGATGGAGGGGTAAAAGCGTGGTCATATAATATATAATAAAATGATATAATAATAACAAGCTCTGTGCTGGACAGATACTCTGAATTATGTGTGACAAGTAAGAGGAACAAGAGCAAACTTGCAGAGAAGTGACTTTTAAAAACATATTTAGAGCAACTCCTCCCAGTAGGAAAACCCACCCACCCTCCATTATAACAGAGGTGTCAAGAGAGACGAGCATCGGGAATTGACAGCTGACAGCCAGTGATGAACCAGATGCGAGGTACACAGAGCACGTGGCCATAAAGAGAGGGGAGCATTTAACAACAGTGCCCGAGGCCATGTCCAAGGCCGGGGAAGCTATGACAGATGTAAGGCTGGGAAACCCTTGAAAGTCAGTCCCTAAGCTGAAAAGATTTATGATCTTAAAAGTATCAGAAGGTGAAGCCCCACCGGAATGAGCAAAGACACAGTGACCCGGCAACCTGGGTCTCAGGGAGCTGACTGTCCCCACCCAACCATGAGAGGGGTGGAGGAGGCCGGTCAGTCACAGACTGAGTGGGAAGTGAGCTTTGCAGCTGGAAGGCAACATGGAGTTAGAAAGGACAATATCCTCAGACAACCAACAGGAAAGAATTTCCCAAAGCAGTCTCCATGCCACGAATTCACACTGTTATCCCCCTAGGAACAGTATCAGAATCCCCAGCCTCGGACCAGCTCTCCTTCTGAATACATCACGCTTTCTCACAACACTGAGCCTTTGCTCATGCCTCTTCTCTCTGTGACCGGAATAACATCAATTCACCAATAATAGCCCCTCTTGCTTCAGGACCCCCAAGCCTGCCTTCTCCATGGGGAGGATCCCATGAGAGACCCACACAAACCCATATCCCCTGTTCTAAGTTACATGAGTGGTGTGTGTCTGCACCCACATTTTCTCTCATTATCTACTGCACAGTGGAGACAAAGTCTTCTATTCCGTTTGAATGCCTGCTTGACTTCTAACAAGGCGCTTTTCATGCAGTGGGTGTTCCGTAAACACCTGTTGAGTTAAAGGCATCATCCTGAAAGTCCGATTGAATCCAAGATTGCTGGCAACTCAGGAACCCCCAAAAAAGTGTCGAAAGTTGGTCTGAGGAAAATCTTTGACCAACTCATCTTTCAAGACTCAGCTCCTTGTCACTTCCGTTGATCTTGATTCAATTTCCCTATTACATAGAATTGAGCATGTCCTCCTTTGTACCCCAATGATCCCTGGGCTTATTTCCATCACAATACCCATCACTGTTATTTAAATTTCCTTCATGAATCCTACCTCCTCCCATTGGATTCATAAGACTCTTGAGGGCAGGCGCCATTTTGCTCATGTCTGCATCGCTAGCATTTAGAGCAACAGTTAGGGGCTCAGAGTTTGGGACCAGATAGTATGATGGTCCAACTCTCCCACTTATGAGCTGTGTGACCTTGGAAAGCTTTCATTACTTAACCTCTCTAAGTTGATTTGGTTGATGGGGGGAGGGGTGGTTACTGAGAAGCAATATTCTCAAAAATTACTGAGATCATCATAATCAGTATTATTGATACAAGTAGAGCATTTAATTCAGCATCTGATGCCATCAATCATAGCTCAATAAATGGTTGAAAGTCCATAAACACTCATGTTTCACCCTCTTCCTGCCTGTGCTACTGCTTTTCTAGGAAACTGTTCCCAAAAAATGACACGTATACCGCTGCTAATTCCAAAATTCTCTTTCCCTGCCTTCAGAGCCCCGACACGGACATTCCAAATTCCAGTGCTCTGAATAAACAGGTCCTTGTCATTTATGTCGGGGTCTCCTCTCTTTCTCTGATCAAAACTGGAAGAATCCATTTTAGAAGATACTGAAAGTATAGAAATCAAACTAGGAGATTTGAAAGTGAAATTTCAATTCTGAGAAATAATGGCAGTAGTCTGGACTTTTAAAAGATCACTCAAGCTTCCATGAAAAAAAAAATAATAATAACCCATTCCAAAAATGGAAGATACGAGAGAAAACTTGTAAGGTTGTGTTTTACCAATGTGCAGAGTCCAGAGTTACACACACACACACGCACAGAATAAGGTCAATTTTCCAGGAAAAAAATGTACATATATAATTTCCTATCAAGAGATAAAATTAAGGTAATACATAAGGAAAGTAGTGAACTGATGAAAAGATTCCAAAATAACATTTTTAAATAATCAGAATAACACACGAAAGAGAAAAGTCAAACCACAAAACTGAAAAGGAAAAATGTTTAGATCAGCATTTAGTAATTCAGCCAAGGAAATAAGGTCATTAATAGTCTGTAAATCTTTGTGTGTGTGCTACAGCATCAATGCCATCACAGCAGTCAGGGCAGCCAATAATCCAACCCTCCAAAACTCTGCTTTATCCATCCAGTGACCCGGGCGAGCTAACCCTGCGTCAGCACGCCCGTCCCCTACCTGATCGCAGCGATGATACATCGCTGGCTGGCGCTTGCCAACTTCACGCCCCCAGAGGTGGAGCTCACTCACTCAGACCTGGCCATATCACCCTCTTTGCTCCCTAATTCCCACCCCGGTTGGGTACTTGGGGGCCCCAGGACTCCTCACTGCAGGGGAACGCAGCTAATGAGCTCGGTTATTGGGGACGTTTATCACTGCAGATACTAAAGGCCCTTCGAATGGGTTCAGTTTTGGCTGCCACCAATGCAGGGTCTGATTTCTGCCTTCAAAGGCCACATAATGTGGTAATGACAAATGTCAACGTTCTGCAGATGGTAAAAGCGCCGTGTCAGGTTCTGAGTCATTTAACATTTTTATTAGTGATCCAGGACGGTGTAAATGGCATGTTAATAGTATCTGCGAATGGCACCGAATGGGGTGATGAGCACAGAACAGGGTAACGTGGCACACGGTCTGGGGGCTCGAACAAAGGAAGAAAAACGAAAGTCAACCTGGCGAAAAGAGATGAGCTAATGGGCTTACGGACGATGAGACAAACCACGGATAATGGATGGGCCGGCCGGCCTCACAGATGATGAGTCACACGGTCTGTCATGCTCCTCACCGCTCCGAGACAAACCCGTCACTGTGGGGCCACTCCATCTCTCGGAAGCTCAAGCCACCGTCTGGGAGGAGCGTGTGCTCTCAGAGTAAAAATAACTAGAAGGATGAGTCTGAGCCGATGGGCATGAAGACGGGAGACTCTGGGGAGTTAAGGGAGGAAAAAGTCAAGTCCTTGTGCAAAGGTCGCGGGCAGAGAGTGAACATTCCCTCCCCCTCTTTGCTGCGCCTTCCTCTCAGCTGCAAGGTGAACTGAGCCTCGGACTCTCACTCTCAAGTTGGTACGTGGAAAGCATGATTTGGGGGTCACAGCCATTCAACCAATGCAAAGCATTAATACAGCTTCTCTACCAGGTTCTCAATTTCTCAGTTCTAGGCTCTCTCGTGGAGGGAAGCCCCCTAAACGAAGAAATACACCTCCAGGATTACCCAGAAGTCTCTTTACCCTTGATAATGACCCTCTAGAGAACCCAGAGCTTTCTTCTCTTGGGGGGCCTGTGAGGGAAACGGCAACACTACAGTAACGCCTCCACATAGAGAATGGGGCAGGGTGAGGTGGGGGCCAGGAACAGAGCAGGTCCCCTCTTATCTGTTTAATCTGAGGGTCTACCAACTGCAGATAATTTGCTATTTAACAGTTGTTTGAAACGCCCCGTTGTCATTGGTTTCCTGCCTTTATTCTTCCTCCTTTGTCTGCAAGCCCATCTTAAGCAAGTAACGGTTCATTACCACCTTTAAGGGAGATAAAAGGAATAGAAGTGAAAAGGGGTAGGAGTGAAATTCTAGGAGTCCCAACCTGACCTGAGACCAAGCAATGGTTGACTTGATGTCTTGGGCATCATCTAAGAAGACCTATAAAATAAGAATGCTGTAGTTCTAACTATAGAGTCCTCT
The DNA here is from genome assembly GCF_009829155.1 of Mustela erminea. Taxonomy (NCBI): domain Eukaryota; kingdom Metazoa; phylum Chordata; class Mammalia; order Carnivora; family Mustelidae; genus Mustela; species Mustela erminea. The sequence goes on from NC_045634.1 coordinate 23,615,232, forward strand.
CTAGAATTAAGGTCAGAAGTGATGTTTCTTACTTTTTGCTTTTCTTTTCATTTTCTTTCTCTTATTTCTTAAATGTTTGTGTTATAACCCTTGATACTCAGAATCTTGGGATACCATGTATCTTAATCAGAATCCATTCCCAAATTTACAGAAAGAAACACGAACGGGATAGATCTTCGCTTCTTGAGACTTTGGGTTGGTTTAAAGACGTCTTTCTGTGGGAAACCTGCAGTGTTTGGCTTTTTGTCGGCAATGGAAATGGGTGGAGAGATTGGGGGGGGGGCGGGTACACTCTACTGAGTCACCACAGGGAACACGGGGAAGTGGTTACTTCTGGAAAGATACCCAGCCCATGGTATCTTAGTCATTTCCATTCTGCAAAATGAGGTAGAGGCTCAGTCCCCCCACGGGGAAACAAGAACTGAGCGGTTAGGCAAAGCCTCCAGTTCTGAATTAGGAAAAAGCTCCAAAGTCTTCCAACGGTCATCCAATTGGCCCAGCCTATGCCAGGAATGCCTGTGACAGAAACTAGTTCACGAAAATCACAGACAAAGAAAGTCCAGCTTCTCCAAAGGGAAGACCGGCTTTAGCAAGTAGTAAATGAGGATATTTTGCAAAATGAATGAGACAGACTGAACAGACAAGGTCAAGAACAGAGCTCAGGTCCTGGGGATATGGAGACATGTATGTTTAGTTTTGAAGCACCCCTTTTTGAGATAACCCTTTTCTTGACATAGAAAATAGAATGGTTCCAACTTTCCAAACAGCTTCCTGATTCATTTGGATGTTGAAAAGTCCTCTCAAACTTAACATTCCACAATCAAATTCATGGCCGCCACACCTAGGCCTTCCCTTCTCAACAAAAGGCAACCCTGCCATTCCAGTTGCCCAGATGAAAAATCTTGGATTCTCTCTGTTGACTTCCACCTCTCCCCACTCCACACACACACACACACACACACACACACACACACACACCCTACATCTAACTCAACAGCACCCCCTGCTAGCTGACCTTCCAAGTTGCCTGACATTCCCAATCTGAGTAGTTTCACCACCTCGTCACCGCCTCCCAACACAGCTGGTCTCCCTTCTCCCACACTAAGCCCAATACAGTCTATTGACTTCACAGCCACCAGCTGATCCTTTAAAAACCTAAGTCAGATCATGTTATTTCTCTATCCAAAGACTCTCTAAAGGTTTCTCATTTCATTCAGTAAAATCCAAAGTCTCTACCATAGACAACAAGGCCTAGCATGGCCCCCCTGCTGCCTCTTGTATTCATCTCCCGCCAAGTTAGTCACCTTCTTCCCAAGCCTCCTAACTGCTCCTAGCCCTCAGGCTCCTGCCTCAAGGCCTTTGCCCTCCCCCAACACTCCTTCACATTCTCCAGATCCCTGCTTACAGGAAGAGAGACCCTTAGCTTAGTAGAGAGACCATTCTTTAACACGTGATATAAAATAGTAATCCTCACCTGCCCTTCCTATCCCCTTTACCTGACTTTATTTTTCTCCAAAGCATTTTCAACCACCTAATAGCTGATGGTGTGCTTCTTCTCTGTCTCCCCCACTGTAGAATAGGAGCTTCATGAGGACAAGTACTTTGTTTTCCTGCTGTGTCCTCAGGACCAGGAACAATGATCGATGCATCATAAAAACCCAACAAATCCTTGATGAGTAAATAGCATCTCCCATTTCTCTGTGTATATAGTTTTCTTTTTATTTTCTTAGGATTATTTGTTTTTATCCATCAGAAAAGTCATCTTGAAAAATGTCTTCCCAATCCAGGCTGGTCTAGCAGAACAGGTGATCTGTCCATACTCGGCATGAGAGCAGGGAAATTCTGCCCTGGGCAGCCACAGTGGGGATAGCAGGGGCCACACCAGACTGAGATTCTCGAAGGAATGATTGGAACAGGGGGTAGGTCCAAAGAGAAAAACAGGAGAGGATTCAGATTAGCTAAGAGCACTAATCTCTCCTCTCTGTGGTTTTCCTCTTAAAGTTACACCCAGAAAGTGTAACTTGGCCCAGGTCGTAGATAATATGCATTAGCAGAGCTGGAAATACAAATGAAATCTCCTCTCTCTGTCCGGTGTTATTCCCCTCTAAAATGCATTTGTGAAGGGGAAAAAGATTGTTGTTTAAAAAAAAAAAAAAAAAGCTTATTTTATTTCTGGGTGTTAATTGATGAATCCATTTCAACCCTAACCCTTTCATGTTGAATATGTTTTTCCACAACCTGCATGAAGAAAAAGAAGGCAAGCTTGTCTAATTTGCATGTGACACAAATCTGGGGGAACATAGCTAATACCGTGAATCACAGAACCGTGATCAAAAAGATGTTGATGAACAAGAGCAATGAGCCAAAACTGACAAGATAAAATTGAGCAAAAAATTTAGCTACAAAAACATAGGAAGGAAATATGACGTCGCAGCAATGCTTATGAAAGCTATGTCCATGCTTCAGGCCACAGCAAAGGTTTAACCAGAGGAACCCAGTGGAATATACAATACTGAGCCCCAACCTCTCATTCAGGAGATTCTGATTCAGTAGACCCAGATATCTATACACTTTTTAAATGTCTCATGTGATTTGGAAATACACCCCAGTTTGAGGACCACAGTCTATAGCAAGATCAGGATCAGTCACACACATAATGTGGCACCTACAAACATCAGTGTGGTCTTAGGCTGCATTAATAGAGATATGGATTCTAAAATAAAGGTGATCATACTTTCTTTTGTACATAGATTCAACTCCTTGTCCATTCATTCATTCATCAAATTTTGACCAAGTGCCTACTAAGAGTCAGGCATTGGGTTTACTAACATTAAAAGACAGATGTAGCCTGTCCTAGGATTGGGCTGATTTTCCTAGGAATCCTTGCCCTAGATATTTCCGTGTCTCCAGAAGTGTTTATAATTGTCTGCAGTTCACTTTGATTCCTTCTCACTTCTTGGCAGGAAAATGGGAACTTACACTTAGCCTCAGAAGCCAGACTAGACAGCCAATGGCTTTAGCAGTAATTGCAAAGGAAATTTCCACAACAGCCAGTCTCTCATCTTTATGGTGCTATGTTGCTTTTTTTTTTTTTTTTTTTTTCAGTGAAACAGAGAATGCTCCCTCCCTCTGCATAGGGTACCCCCACAGTAAAGCTGCCTGTGCCTGGAAGTATTACCACTCCTGGACCTCTCATCTATATACCCAGAACCACCAGCTCCCACACCCTAACCACCCACCCTACCCTGGCTAAGTCAGGATGGGTTCCTTATCTCCTATTATCAAAATGCCCCAGGTATCAGACAGAGAGCAGCTGAACTAGATAAGGCACAATAAGAACAATAACAACAACAACAAAAAGAATTTGATTAAAGAGATATTACAGAAAGAGGATTCTGAACACCCAGCAACTAAATGGATGGGGGAAGGGAACCAGGAAAAGGAAGGAATCCGAACAGACCTGGTACTTCAGTTCCGGGTCTGTGGGTGCAAGGTAGTGTCATCATGAGAAATTTCAAACTCAGAAAGAGATTTTGGTTGGGGAAGGAGAGTAGAGAGGGTCTGAGACAGGTAAATAAAATGCTAATTGCATTTTGGACATTCTGAGATTGAGGTCCTGGTAAACCCCCAGCTGAAAATGTCTAGCAGACGGTAAAGAAGGTAGAGGGATCTCCACTGGAGTAGGTTGAAGTCAAGGGGGGGGGGGGGGCAAAACCACTAAATAAATAATCAGACAATCACCGTGACCTTGAAGAGAACAACTTCAGGAAAGATAAGGGTATAGAAGGTGAAGTTCAAGCATTAGTTAAGAAGGTAATCAGAGGAAGTGGGAAAAACAAGACAAGTAACAATACAGCTCTCTTTCTGATTATAAAAATTAACGGCATTTTTAAAAAATTTTAAGAATGTATAAAGAAGAAAATTTTAATTCCCCATACTCTCAGCCCAGAGATAACCACCACCATCATTAACATCTTGGGACAGTTCCCTCCAGACATTTTTCTATACCTATATTAGGGAGTTTCGTATTTTTTATTTGGAATCATACCTTATATGCAAGTTTTGTACACCGGATTGTTTCCTTTACATTATATCTGAAGCTTTTTCCTATGTAATTAAATAGTTTTCAAATTCTGGGGGCACCTGGGTGGCTCAGTGGGTTAAAGCCTCTGCCTTCGGCTCAGGTCATGATCTCGAGGTCCTGGGATAGAGCCCCGCGTTGGGCTCTCTGATTGGCAGGGAGCCTGCTTCCTCCTCTCTCTCTCTCTGCCTGCCTCTCTGCCTACTTGTGTTCTCTGTCAAATAAACAAAATCTTTAAAAAAATAGTTTTCAAATTCTGTTTTTAATTTTGGGGATAAAAATCTACCTTTTGCCTAAACCAAAGTGTATGTCAACAGCTAAGATAGTTGGGGTGGTTTCAAATCTCTTACTGTTGTAAAGATCCATCTTTCTTGATGAAGGAAAGAAAAATAAAGACAGGAAGTTTGCTCCGGGGAGGGAAGAGTGATTTGAGGGGTTTTGTTTGTTTTTAACATAGGAGAAACCTGAATTTGTTTGAAGACCTATCCAAGAAAACTTGAGACCAAAGGCTTTAAGAGGAAGTCTCTGGAGATGGCCTGAGTTTATGGGAAGGTGGTGCTTGTGAGCCTTTCCCCAGCCCACGGATGACAGCCCAGGAAGACCCACAGAACTACGGTCACCAGGCTACAGAGGAAGGAACACAGCTCTGCTTCCCTCCAGCCTCAGGGCTCTTCCCTCTTGAGGACGTGATATCCTGCTCAGGAAACCAGGTGGCACTGGGGGGGAGTTATCCTCACATAGCTGCCCTTAGGGCTAATGAAATCACATCTTCTGAGCTCCCCAGAGAAAGAAACTACCTAGATTCAGGAAAAAGAATACTGTTCTAATTGTTTCGATAGGAGCAAAATAATGAAGAGCCGTGTTGCTTCCCACTTCCTGTAGGAGGATCAGTCCAGGCTCCAGGGGCTCGAAGCTATTTTCCTTTTCCCTCGGTTTCCATCCCCCACCCCCTCCCCCAGGAGCCCTGTGTCTGTTCCTTCCTCCCCTGCCTGGCCTCCCTTTAGTCCCCTCGCTGTCCAGGTCCAGTTCGCAACCCATTTCAAAGCGCAGATTAAGACCTCTGAATGCCCGCTTCTGAGTTCAACTCACAGGCACCAGAGCAACCCTTGCTGTGTGGTTCGAGGCCCAGATCCCTCTGGCAGAGGTTCTGTGTGAGCAAACCGCACCTAGGGTTTCATCTGAGTATCAGCCTATCCTCTGCCAAAAGCTCTCCATGTCTCTGTTCTTAGAACCAACGAAGCAGTGCATTACCGGAAGAAAAGGCAAACAAATCTCCAAAGGGTAATCACCCCTTTGCATATCTGGTTGTCTGAGACTGTCATGCCAGGGGTGAATGAGGCAGCATTTATGAGACCACGTGCCCTGGTGCCCTTGCCAGTTTCCCTGGAGACAATGCTGAAGAAAATGAATGGGAAGGTTAGGCGGGGCCATTCAGCAGCCACGAGCGCCCTCTAGTGTTCCTTCGGAGGCCTTAACTAACCCCCCTACAACAATCTGACAAGAGGAATAAAAACAGTAAGAAGCCACAACTGAAACTCCTGTAATTCTGTGTCCATAGATACTACCACAATTTTTTAAAACCCAGGAAGCTATTTATCGCTGCACAGTATCTCACAATATCTTAATTGTGTATTGTGTTACTGTAACCAGTCTAGATTACACAGGGAAACGCTGTGTGTTCTTTTGATAAATTATTCAAAATGAATGTAAGTTGTTGTTGTTTTTAAGTAAATGTGGATCTGGGGAGCCTGGGTGGGTCAGTCGGTCGGGAGCCTGCCTTTGGCTCAGGTCAAGTTCCCCGGGGTACTGGCATCCAGCCCCAGGACAAGCTCCTTGCTCAGCGGGGAACCTACTTCTCCCACCCCCCTCTGCCCCACCCCTTGTCCACCAACCACAACTGCTTACCCATACCACACACACACACTCTCTCTCTCTCTCTCAAATAAACAAAATCTTTAAAAAAAAAAAAAAAAAAAGGAAATGTGGGTCATTTACTTCACTATCCAATAGCAGTAGTTACCATGTTTAAACCCTGAGTAATCATTCTACCTAAACCCAGAAAATGTTTCTATGGTAACACCCAGTACTGTCAAAATGATAGAAAAACCATAAACTCACCCTGAGCTGGCATCACTGTATACTGGGAAGCAAGGTGACAATAACTTTAAGCATCATGAAATATATTACCTTTTGATCCTGACTCCAGGAAATAATGCAACAGGATTCTTTTAGTTCTAGAGACAGCAAGGTAGACCACAAGTTTATCTGCAATAGCTTTTCACTATTGCATTGCCCACTTAAAATAATTACTTTAAAACCTCTATCTGAGGTGCCTGGGTGGCTCAGTGGGTTAAAGCCTCTGCCTTCGGCTCAGGTCATGATCTCAGGGTCCTGGGATGGAGCCCCGCATCGGGCTCTCTGCTCAGCAGGGAGCCTGCTTCCCTCCCTCTCTCTCTGCCTCCCTCTCTGCCTACTTGTGATCTCTCTCTGTCAAATAAATAAATAAAATCTTAAAAAAAATAAAAATTAAAAAATAAAACCTCTATCTGTGTTGGATGTGAAATGAAAAGAGTTGATCATAAATTGCATGTACATGATAATTACAAGATGTAAACTGTGGCTAGTGTGTGATATGTGCTATTCCTGGATTAGACTATGAAGTCATGAAGCTTGAATACGGTCACATTGATGTAAGAAATGACTGCTAAGAGTTTTTTATGTTTTGTTGTTTGCTTTTAACTTTTTAAACTGTTTTTTAGCTGCTTGTTAACAGATATCTAGCTTAGAATATATTTTTCAAGCCTACAATATCCTTCTCCAGCCAAGGCTAAGTTGTTAACAAATGCTCAGCTTGTAGCCTGAGATCAAATGATCATTTCAAGGCTTTTGTTTCTAAAGGCCAAGAGACCTATGAATTGAAAATAAAAACAATACACAATAAAAAAAATAAAATGAAAACAAAATGGCTTATCAAAAAGGCCACATTATAGGAATTATACAAACGTCACAATGAATGGAAGGTTGATACAAATAAATTGGAATAAGAATTTCCAGAAAAATATTAGAACCCAAAATTGTATATTCACATCTCTTAACAGTTTAATCACCAGTGTAGGTACATGGATCAGAAGTAAATCTGAAGGGCTTCGTGTTGAGGAAATTGTTAATTCTTACTATAAATTTCCTGTGGTTTAGGGGCACCTGGCTGTTTCAGAGAGAGAAGCATGTGACTCTTGATCTCAGGGTTGTGAGTTCAAGCCCCATGTTCGGTGTGGAGATTAGTCAAATAAATAAAACTTTAAAAAAAAAAAAAAAAGTTCCTGAGGTTCAGAATTTTTTACAGCTAAGCTTAGAGATTAAAAACACTGGGGTCAAGCAGATATGAGCTTAGTCCAGGCTCACCACTCAGTAGAAATTCCTGTGCCTTCAGCAATTTCCTGCCTGACCCGGAAGTATTTTCAGAAGCAAGGAAGCAGTAACCAAAGCAAGGCTGTTGTCTAAAAGGCAGCTTTGTGATGGGCCTTTGGAGAACAGTGGTAACATCCAGTTCAGGATTTGTGATAAAGATAAAAATCACAGACAAGATTTCGTCTTTCCCTGAAGTTTCAGTTCAAGCCACGGGAATGGTCATAGGACAGATATGAAATCACAAGTCATGCTCAGGGTCATACAATCTAAAAAAAACGATACAGCTACCCAACTATCTCTAGAAACATGATACGGGGATTGAGATCCAGCCCAGGGAATGCTTCAGAAACAGCCAAACCATTTTAGGCAGAACAAAATATGTAAGGTATGTCCTTAAAGCTGGTCAGACTACGGTTCAGGGACAAAGAAATCAATCTTGGCACATAAAATTAATGTTCTTCTAGATGTTTTCCTGGCTGAAATTCATATGCAAGTCAATTTAAGAGTAGAAAGATAAGGGGGAAAAAACAGAGATTGTTCACAAAGTAAATAAAAGCCTTCACAAAGATAAACTTATTATACTAACAAAGTAAGCCCAAGAGGAATATGAATGGTTCAGCATGTAAGAATATGCTTTCCGCCCGTCACCCTTGTGGCAAATGCAATATGCAGCTATCATTGCAGAGTGGGTTATATCTGAGCTGGAGTCCCCCTTATTTTCAAATTCCATGTGAGTTAGACATAGGGGGAAATAGAGCTTTATTTTCTTTGGCTGGAATAAATCCCACTATTCTACTTCAGATCCACTATTCAGAGTTCTAGGCTGTTTCTCATACCTTCCAACCCCAGCTTCCTCTTCTTGACTTGTCTCCTCCTTCTGACATCTCAACCTTTAAAAGTAGGGAGCAGCAGATGGGGATGTTTCTGGGCATACCCCGGTATTATGCAAGAGCCTCTATCTTTTCTTTTCAGAGCTGTTTTCATGGCCCTTAAATACACCACTGAAAGCTCACTGGGATCCTAACGCTCACTTTAAATGGCTTACCTAGAAAGTGGATAGCAACAGGGGAGAAGCGGGTAAATGAGGGAGCAGGTGGCCCCAAGCTGAAACATGAGTGTTAATCAGAGGGAAAGTCTAAAAGGGAATCTTTTTTTTTTTTTTTTTTTTGTAGGAAAAGAAAAAGGCATCAAGGTAGGCAGCAGAAATAAATTGGGTTAAATTAGCAAACTTGGGAGAAATCGAACAGAACAGCCAGACCTTGTAGCAAGAGACAGGGAGTGGGGTAAAGGAAAAGATAAAAAAAGCAGAACTGTGGGATACTTTGCATCTGTGACTTCAAAAGTCAGAATAATATCCAGCTAAGTCTGAGGCACATAGTAGCCAACTAATTCTGAGCCACATATGCCCACTGCTAATTGACCTGGTGGTGCATTCCCCTTGCCTTTGGAAGTGGCCTTATGGTGGGGGAAAAATACACTGCAAACAGGAAAACAGTAATGTAAGTCTACATGCAGACTCTATGCTGATTAACCAGCTACGTGCAGACAATTAGCTCCATCTCGGAGCAGGGAGGTCAAAAGAGAAGTTTGGGGGAACTTATAATTTGGGCAAGGAATGAACATGAAGACTGGTTTGTGAACTAAAAGCAGAAGTGAGACTTCTGGGGCTGTTGACTTCTTGCTTCTCCTACTGGTCAACCGGGGAATAAATCGTGTAATTATGCACCCACATCCTCTCCCTGGTCTACACACCATCATCAGCCTAGAAGGAACCATAGTCTGGGAAATGGTGGAAGATCATTCTCCCAGGGTCCTTTGTAATTGGCCTGGGTTAGAAGCAATCTATATAGGCTGTTGTCAGAGTGCGCTCTATTTGTTAGAAGTTAGCTTAGAGTAATCAATAAAGAAATCAACAAATTTTTTTTAAAAATGTGAACAGAGGGGCACCTGGGGGGCTCAGTGGGTTAAAGCCTCTGCCTTCAGCTCGGGTCATGATCCCAGGGTCCTGGGATCGAGCCCCATATTGGGCTCTCTGCTCAGCAGGGAGCCTGCTTCCCTCTCTCTCTCTCTGCCTGCCTCTCAGCCTACTTGTGATCTCTGTCTGCCAAATAAATAAATAAAATCTTTAAAAAAAAAATGTGAACAGAAGCTGCAACAAATCCAGGCAAACAATCAGATTTCATATAGTTGCTTCACAGGGACAGGAAGCCAAGCTCCTTCTATCTTGTTGCTCCAGCAAGAGCCTTAACCCCATGATCCAAAATGGTAGCCTCTTCCTCCCAAGCAAGAAGATGAGCTTGAAATATTCTCAAAGTCTACTGCACAATATTTCCACTTACATTCCTTTGCCTAGAATTTAGTCACAAGGCCATCCCCAAAGCCCAATGCAGTGTTCATTCCAGAAAACCATATGCTGAACTAAAAATCAGGAGTTCTACTACAGAAGAAGGAAAAAAACAAATAATGGGAGAAAATTAGCCATCAGGGCCTTCCTGTCCTTGACTCTGCCATTATCCAGATGGACGAGGGAAGGGAGAACAGAAATAAATGTACAGCAGCATATGTGTTAACTTGAGAAACATCAGTGCCCAAACAGATGCTTCAAGGTTTGATCCAATATATATTGTGATTTTAACGGCTAAGTAGACCAAGAAGAGCCTTTTTACAAGAAAAGTGTCTCTTGGTTGGCAGCAGGAGAGGGGCAAGGGGACGGGTAACTAGTAAGGGGACCGCAGTGAGATAGTGGAACCTGGGAAGACAGGCTTCCAGAAGATACAGAGGAGCAAGGAAGGGGCCGTTAGCAGATGTCAAAAGCAAACACCATCTCCATGTTTGTGCCACCCTAAAACGTCTCCAAGTGTCGCGGGTTGCTGATACCCTCACCCATTTTAAGCTCCGCCTGTGGCATCCTTAGCTCCCAGAAGCTACGTCCTGCAAGACCTTCCGGCTCCCGCAACGCACCTTGTGGATGAGCACCACGCGGCGGGAGGGGCAGAGGGCTCCGATTCGGCTCTGGTGTCGCCTGCGCCAGCTCCTGCGCCAGGCCCAGCCGTGTGGCCGCCTCAGGTGGTTTGTCTCGCCCACCCTGCGGGCCCGTGACCACGCGGAGCAATGCAATCCCCGAACGCGGCCGTCGCGGCCTCGGACTGCACCGCACTAGCGGGCTCGCGAGACCCTCCCGGCCGGTTCCCGCCTCGCCGCGGCCCCCGAGCGCGCATGCGCCACGGACGGGCCACACGCCCCTTCCCTCCCGCCCCCCCGCAGGCCGCCGGGGCCCCAGAGCTCCGTCCCGCTCGCCTGTCCAGCTGTCCGGTCTCCCTCACCCGGAGGTCCCCACCGCCTCCAGCCACTATCACCACTTCCTCGGCCACGCGCAGAGTGGAGGACCTACCCCAGAGGGCGACAGCCTCTCGGCAAGCGTGTGCATCCAGCGGTCGCCCGGCGCCTTTCCCCGCCGGCTGAGGCCACCCCGCGCCCCGCGTTCTCCCGCCTGCTCGGCCTCCTGACCTCCGCGGGGTCTCGGAGCTCACCTTCAACCGCGTCACCGCTTAGTTGAGCGCACACTGGTCAGCTGTCCGGGGACTTGATGGAGAAGGTCACCAAGAGGACGTGACCTCCGGCTGACCCGCAGGCTGGCCCCGGGAAGCTGGGGCTTCCTCCCCGCCCCGAGTCCCTGGAAGGGGGCCGCCATCGCCACAGCCGGAGCCGTGTTTCAGGGTCCAGCCCTGACCGAGCAGTGTGTTGTTGAGATCGTCCGATGGCGTGGCCATGACTGATGGCAGGGAAGGTGTCCTCATAGACTCAAGCGGCTGGCGGGCCGTGCGGACAGCTACTCGGCTTGCAGTAGCAGCACAAGTCTCCCAGGTAAGTTTGCTCGCTGACCGTCTCTGCCACCGACCAGTCGGTCTGGAGCTGTCTTCCCCTTTCTTGGGTCTCCCCTTGCCTCCCCTGTGCGGGGGCCGGGTTTCCCCTGGGAAACTCCAAGCCAAGAGGGCTGCAGGGTCCTGTACGCAGCATTTCCACCCCAGCCCTCTCCACACTCACATGCCCCCAGAATTTAGTCCTCAAAGACCCTTTATCTGGTGCCAAAACACAGATGACCCACAGTTCCAGGAGAGGTGGAATATCTTGTGCCAGAAGCTTCCCAAGAAAGGAAGGAGAATGCGCAGATCGCTCTAGAGAAGTCAAGCCTGACCTCCCTTCCGCCCGTCCTGTCCTTCTTCCCAGAACCAGCAGCTGCTCCCCAAATCCCTGAGTGTGCCAGATCTTTGGGTCACAAATTACAGAGTTATACTTAAATCTCGTAGATGAATGGACAAATACGTGCTAAGCACTACATAAAAAGAAAGCACCTTCTAGAAATCTTACCGTCAAGTTAAGGAGGCAAGAGTAGCACACCTAACATCAAGAAAGAATGAATAGCATCATAACGTACAACAGGGCAGAACTGCCCTGGTCTGTCTGGTCTGTCAATCAGAGTTTCTTAAGTACACATCAGAGCACCTGAAAAAACTTATTTAAAAATTTATTAAAACTTTGTTTTACAAAAAATAAAATAAAAGGCAAATCCATGGGGCACCTGGGTGGCTCAGTGGGTTAGGCATCTGCCTTCCACTCAGGTCCTGATTTCAGGATCCTGGGATGGAGTCCAGCATGGGGCTCCCTGCTCAGCGGGGAGTCTGCTTCTCCTTCCTCTGCCCGCCCACCCTCCCCCATGCTATCTCTATTTGAAATAAATGAAAAAAAAATTTTTTTTAAGTAAATACAAGTAAAAAAGTAAAAAACAAATATAAGCCACTAAAAATTTTTCTATTTAGTAGGTCTGGAGTCGGTTTATGTTCTTAGAAAAAAAGAAAAAACCTCAGTTGATTTTGATGTTAGGAAGCCAGAGATATAGCACAGAGTCATACCACAATAGGTATCACAGATTACTTAGGGTTTTCCTTGCCATAATCAAATTACAGCTAAAATGATGTAAAACTACCTGTTTTTTATACTAGCCAGTTCCATCAGTGCACAGTCTCTACTCTTAGCAAAACCAACTACTCTATTTCAAAAAGGAAAATCAAAGACTAGAGAAGCTCCTGCAAAATCACAAACATGCTCCTTGACTTAAAAATAAACAAGAAACCTATTGTGTACATCTGTGAACATGAGGCAAAAAATATATTCCCCTTTTCTGTTGAGAGATTACTAAATTCTGTTGCTGTGGGTTGAATTGGGTATTGTGGGAAGCTACTATAGTTGGTACTGTGGAAACTCAAATATTTTGAACTTATTCGAGCCTTTGAACCTGAAAGCCTCAGGACCACCCCATCAAACCACCTCGACCATGCCTGCCCCAGGACCTTCAACCCTTCACCAGTAGGGTCCAGCTCAGCATCACTAGGAGGAAAAATTGGTTTTTTGTTTTTTGTATTTCCAGCTCAAAACAGGTTCTCAATAAATGTTTGGGGTTTTTGTTTTTTACTATAATTACGGGTAAAAAACAAACAAACAAACCTCTAAGTTGCCCAGATTATTTTTCTGTAACTGAAAGACCTCTGAAAAGGAAAGAAAATAATGAGCCATTTTAGGGGGATTTATATGAATTTTTCAGTTGACCCAGATTTAGAGGACACTTCAGCCTTTTGATCAATAACCTCTGCCTTCATGGCCACACCACTCATTCCCCAGACCATACCTGCTCCAGCCACACCCACAGTGGCACACTTGGTGACCTCTCCTAAGTCGTGGATAGCTACTTGTGAGCTGTTGCCAGTCCCACCTGCTCGGAGAGGGCCGAGCAGTTCTAAAATGGAAGAGATCGCGGTCATTCTTCCACCTTTTACAAACCTCTTCGTATTACAAGAAGAGGAACAGACACCCAGAGATTTAAGGTCACAGAGCCAAGGCCACCCCTTCTGGAAATCAGATAGGAGAAGTCCCCATGCCCGCTGCAGCCCAAACTCCGTCATTCCAGTTTTCCTTTGTTTGGAAAAAAGCTTACAGAAATGAGAGTGAACCCCCCAGCCTTGTTAGGACACCATTTCTAGCCCTGCTGGGGACCCAGTAAAACTCATTCATGAGTGGAAAAGGGACTAAATGGCTTCCAGTGAGTGAAAATCACTTCTCAAGGAGACAGAGGATGTCAGGTAAGAAACCTACCCTCACAGGGTCACTGTCTCTCTATGCAGAGCCCAGAGCTAAAGGTCAAAGGGAAGGCACCTTCCAAGCAAGGGAGCAGGTCAGGGTTTAGTTCAAGGTTTCCTTTCTGCAGAGTGTAGGGAAGAGAAGCTCCCAGAAAAGAGGAGCATTCGGGAATGCTCCATCTACACTTCCAAGATCTGGCAGGGCCAAGTGCCTAAGCACACGGAAGAGCATCTCGGCAGCCCAGTCCAACCCAAAGTGGGTCTGGGCAGTCAAGTGCTGGCAGGGGCAGGACCAGGAGGTCAGCCTCCGGGTTCCAGTGCCAGAGGTGTGGGCAGGCAAGGAAGGAGGAGGCTCTTTCCGCTGACTCACCTCCTCCCCCTGCAGCTGCTCTCCCTCTCCCACTCTGCCCGCTCCACTCCCACCTTTTCCCGGTTTGGGTTCAAACCTTAGCAACTAGCTCCAACAGCTAACAACACCTGCCCACTCAAAAACCTGGCATGCCATCCAGGGACCGGCACAGAATCTACTATTTTGACACAGCACCTTCCGTTGAAGCCAAGATGTTTGAGAGAAAGAAAGAGCTCAGCGGGCTGGCTCCTGGCAACAGGGTCGCCTCATAAACTCGCATTTGCATTTGCTTTCCTGGGTCCCCACCCCCTGCCCCAGTCAGCGGAGCGCGCGGAAACAGGTGGCAAGCATGGACTCTGGCAGATGCACCAGGCGCCCACGGCAGATGCGACGTCACTCTCCTTGCAGGTTTCTTGGCACCTTCTGGCCCTTTATGAGCCAGCGCCTCACAGGAGCTGGCTTCCTGGTGCGGGATCCAGCCCCTTTGGTGTCATCGTCCAGGATGTGTCACTCACCCCGACAAGAACTAGGGGTGTGCATTTTCTAGGTCACAGGACCCTCTGCCTGCAGCCCCTGCCGGGTGGCAGAGACATGAAGGACAGAAGACAGAGGCACAGGTCACAGAGGCCCTGAGGAGGAAAATGAACATCCCTCAGCAATGGCAACAGCCAAAAGGAGGATCATGCATCCCTCTGAAAAACAGGGCACCAGAGCTAACCACTTACTTGTCCCACCCTGGGCAAGCCAAAGGATGCCCCATTTTCACACAGCTCTCCCACACCCATCAGCTATCTGATTTAAAAAAAAAAAAAAAAAAGATTTTGTTGTTGTTGTTGAAATGGCTATTGAATATTAGATTTCAAGTCACTGGAACTTTCTGTGGAGGAGGTCAAGTGCTTGACCTCAAGGCACCTATATGTAGTTGGTTCATGTGGCTCCATGACACAGGGCCTCTTTTTTTTTTTTTTTAGTTAAGAAATGGCTTTTTTTTTTTTTTAAGTTAATTTATATCTAATGAGACCCTACTTTCCAAAGGCGGTGAAAAGTCTAGTGTCTTATCATGTAAGAACCCCTGGAGCTTACAGAATCCAAAGAAACTGAAGGTCCAGATCATCACCCCAGGGTGATATACACGGTTTGGCTCCTAATCCAGGAAGTCTACTTCATGTGTTCAATGGCAGGCAGAGTTATTCCATCCTCTGTGCCAAGTTCAACCACGAGGGAGAATCCCTTAATAACCAGTGTTTGGACAGCATAGCAGCCATCGCCTTTGTATGTCATTCCATCTCTGAGATGTTCAAGTGAGTTCAGCTCTTCCCTGTTTATGGGACGCACAGTCCTCTTTCGAGCCCTGGGGGCACTTAGCCACTGCCTCCCAAGCTTCCAGTCCTCGGCTCAAGTAACACCTTCAGATGCTCAGCTCAGGTAGCACCTCACTTCTACGTCCTACAACCCTGTCATATGTCTTCTTCATTGTACTGAAGACTCTCTAAAACCAGTGGATTTATTGAGTCTGTCAGTTATCTGTGTTCTTCAGAGGAACATAAATTCTAGGAGAAGAGGTTCCTTGTCAATCCCATTTGCTAATATATATTCCATACCTAGAAAATTGCCTGGCACACGTCAGTGACAAATACCTGCTGAATGAATAATTGAATATGCCAGGTCTCCAATTTCTTTCTTCTTTTCTACTATTCAACATTCTGCAGACAAACCCTACCCTTAATGGAGCTAGATCTTCAAACACAGCATCTCTCAGGGATGGAAAAATTGGAGTCTTTTCATTCTTTCCAACTGAGTCCATAGCAGAAGAAAACCCAATTATTCTATCACTTATTAGACATATACAAACATATCTATAATGTTTTTAGGAAGGATTGTTTTTAGGAAATAGGATTCATCAGGACTGAGCTGGACCTCATCACAAAACTGATCCAAATTCAGCGATTTGCAGAAAGATGACTCACACTGGCCTTAAGGCTGCTTTCCCATCAGTTTGTTACCCAACTAGCCAGCGAGCAGTGAAAAGAATATACACAAGAATATAGATACAGATGAGTAGAATACTCCTGTTGCCTTCCTAATTCCTCACACTGAAGGCCCCAGAATTGAGTGGTTTCATCGGATCCAAATAGAGTAAGGAATCCACCAAGACAGAAGAACACAGAATCATTCATTGCCTTTCATAGGAACTTCCTAAATCATTCTGATGCCTGGTTATTTATATCTGCACTCGATTTCCAACAATACCCATGGGCCAGCTTCAGGCATGGGCCCCTAGGCCTGGCAACGACTCACTGTAGGGATTACAGTAGAGAATAGCTTTGTGTTTGTCTAACTATCAGATTATTTTTTGAATCTTGATCCATGGTTTAAACAAGGAGAAGGTGCAATGGAATATATGAATAAGATGTTTTCAAACCTATGAAGTGGTTTTGTTTAAAAACTTGCAGAAGATGGGGCCCCTGGCTGGCTCAGCCAGTAGGACATGGGACTTTTGATGTTGAGGTTGGAATTTTGAGCCCCAAAATTGGGTGTAGAGATAACTTTTTAAAAAATTAAAAAAAAAAAAAAAAAAAAACTTTGAGAAGAATAGAAATTGAGCATGCAGAAAAGAGGAAGCCACAAAAACAAGACTGGCTCAGAAGGAGGCTGTGCAAAGGAAACAGTCAACAAAGCAAAGAGGCAAACCACAGAATGGGAGAAGATATTCGCAAATGACACTTCAGACAAAGGGCTGATATCCAAGATCTATAAAGAACTCCTCAAACTCAACACTCAAAAAACAGATAATCACATCAAAAAATGGGCAGAAGACATGAACAGACACTTCTCCAAAGAAGACATACAAATGGCTAACAGACACATAAAAAAATGTTCATCATCATTAGCCATCAGGGAGATTCAAATCAAAACCACACTGAGATAACACCTTACACCAGTTAGAATGGCCAAAATTAACAAGGCAGGAAACAACAAATGTTGGAGAGGATGTGGAGAAAGGGGAACCCTCTTACTCTGTTGGTGGGAATGCAAGTCGGTACAGCCACTTTGGAAAAGTGTGGAGATTCCTTAAGAAATTAAAATAGAGCTACCCTGTGACCCTGCAATTGCACTACTGGGTATTTACCCCAAAGATACAGATGTAGTGAAAAGAAGGGCCATCTGTACCCCAATGTTCATAGCAGCAATGGCCACAGTCGCCAAACTGTGCAAAGAATCAAGATGCCCTTCAACAGACGAATGGAAAAAGAAGATATGGTCCATATATGCAATGGAGTATTATTGCCTCTATCAGAGAGGATGAATATCCAACTTTTGTATCAACATGGACGGGACTGGAGGAGATTATGCTGAGTGAAATAAATCAAGCAGAGAAAGTCAATTATCATAGGGTTTCACTTAATTGTGGAGCGTAAGGAATAACATGGCAGACATTAGGAGAAGGAAATGAAAAGTGAATTGGGGGAAATCAGAGTGGGAGACAAAGCATGAGAGACTATGGACTCTGAGAAACAAACTGAGGGTTTTGGAAGGGAGGGGTGCAGGGGGATGGGTGAGCCTGGTGGTGGGTATTAAGGAGGGCACGTATTGCATGGAGCACTGGGTGTGACGCATAAACAATGAATCTTGGAACACTGAAAAAATTAAATTAAAAAAATTTTTTAAAAGGAGGCTGTGGATAGGAGTTTACACTGAGAGACTAGAGCCATCTGGTGGAGAATATTGAAAGCAAACAAGAATAATAATCAGTGAAAATTTGTTAATGAAATCAAATCCCAGAAATGGGGACTGGAAGAGACCCTTAATTTTCACATATGATGTAATTGAGACCCAGAAAATGTAAGTGCCTTGCCTAAGCAGAAAGAATTAGATAATAGCATTATTAAACTGGTCCTCCTTGGATATGATTTAAGTCCAGTATGAATTTTAAAAAATGGAGAAACTGGTTTTGAAGAGTCTTAATTATCAAGGGATTTATACATGACCTTAAAACTTTTCAACTTTTGCCTCTCCCTTCAGCCAGGTATCCATAAAAGATCAATCATGATCTCTCAGTTGCTCTTGATTCTTGACCTGTTTGACCTCTAAGATCGCACAGCCAGATTCCCAGCTTTGTGTCACAGCCTCACTGCCCAGCCTGAAGGACTCCCAAGAGGGAGGGAAGCAAGGGGCGGCAGCCCATCTAGGTTAGGTTTGCGCTGTCCATACCCCCTCTTGTCATTAGTGGCAATGATGAGATTCCAAATGAGCCAGTCCTACCTCAACTTCAGAAGAATTATGAATATTTACCTTGTTCTTGTTTAGTTCAGGAAGGTTCTTGTTCAGTTTAGTTTAGATGTCTTTGGGCCTGACACTTGCAAAATAGGTCCATTGTGAACATGCTTTTGTACACATGTAGTCATAGGTTCATTGTTAACACAAGTAGGGCATACAGATTACTGGGCAGAAAGGGGTAAACACTATTATTTATTTCAGTAGAGATACTCTCCGAGGCCCAGTCTCAAAGACAAATACAAATAACCAAAAGAAAAATACAATAGGAAACTAAAACACTCAGGATTCTTAGCTGTGACCCATGAATTCCACTTAGGCCCATCTCAGCAGTAAAGGAACTTGCTGAAGGATATTAGCCAGCGGAACCACAGGGAGGGTTGGAAGGCCAAGCACTGAAGCCACATGAGCAGGAACAACACACATCTATGTTGTCGAGGCTTCAAGAAGTACCACTGCCGCACCGCTCTGAGATTTAAAAACTCCCCTATCACTTTCCCTAAGGAACCGGCCAACTATCACCACACTAGCCAAAAGATCATTACACCATGTAGCAGAGCTACTATGCATTTACCAAAACTCATGACTACATTATATTTCTGATACCATTGGGTGTGGCATGTGCCTGAGTTCTGGCCCATAGAATGTGGGTAGATAAGAAGTGCACCCCTTCCAGAAAAAGCCTGTATAACTCCTAGAAATGGTCCTCTCTGGCCTCTTCCATTGCCCAAGTCCCTGAGAAACCACATGGAAGGCTGCTCCACCAAGAGCTCTCACATCAGGCGTTGATAGGAGTGAGAAGTAAATGGA
Organism: Mustela erminea; assembly: GCF_009829155.1. NCBI lineage: Eukaryota > Metazoa > Chordata > Mammalia > Carnivora > Mustelidae > Mustela > Mustela erminea. The sequence goes on from NC_045634.1 coordinate 23,634,286, forward strand.
TGTTGTTTCGGTGCTAAGGATGAGATTCATCTGATGCAGCAGCCACTGCTACCCTAAAGATACCACTCGAATTGCTCACCTCTAACCTAAGTCTTACATCTGCCCCTCTGATTGGAAGAATCTAGGTTATGTGCTATACCCGAGCTGCAAAAGAGCCTGGGGTTGCAAGTTTTCTGACATCATTCTTGAGAAAGCAGGATTCTGAATGTGCACAGTTATCAAGAGGTAGAGAGATGACTTAGGGAAATTATAAATGAAACATGATCCCTACAGAAAACACAAGCAATCCACAGAAAATGAAGCCTAAATGGCCTGTAAATGTATCAGGGCATTGTGAATTTCACTAGTCATTATGGAAATCCGATTTCATACTAAAAATAGACCATTGTATAACTGTTAGATTACAGATTTTTTAATTATTTACAAACTGGGTAATGATGTGGAGGAATGGGTTCTTACCACCATGGTCAAAGTGTAAATTATCACAAGCAAAGCAGATGTTATATAATACAGTTGAAGATGTACATAACAACACAACCCAGCAAGTCTGCTTCTAGACATATACTTTAGCAATAGAGTGTCTCACATCAACAGATAAGTGCTTCAGCTCAGAAATGACATGTATTGCTTTTACTCATATCCCATTAGCCAGAACTAATCACATGCAGGGTGCAAGGAAAAGTATTCCTCCCACATGTGCAGAGGAGGAAGAAAACTGGAGATCACTTAATACTAAAAAGCTCTACCACACTTTTCAAAGAACCATCAATGTTGAAGCCTTTCTTGCATGCATCAGCAAAGAAAGCCTAACAACAAGATCTTCTCACAATGCTGAGACTTACTGTTATTGAAAGGTTGCAAGATCTTTTTATTGAAACAGAACCTATAGTTGATGAAAAGGAAATTTTTGTAGAACTAAATTTAAGGAAAGTAGAAAGTAAATTCCAGTGATGAGATCAGAGTGATTCATCCCTTGCCCATCCTTTAAATCCAGTCTACAATGACGTCCTGCCGTCTGTTGCATCTGAGTGTCCCAGTAACCTACATGTAGAACCAATTCTCAAGAACTCTTGATCAATAGAAACAGTGTCTTGTTTATTTAATGTGGTCCATCCCAGGAAGGTATCTTGATATCCGTATATTGAAAAGCAGCCAACAGGTATCAGCGATTAGGCCTATGAAGGGTATAGATAAAATCATCTAGATAGTCCAAGTTCAGACATGTCTGTAATACTGAATCCACACAATCTTCTAGACAATTTTAGCAAACAAACCAGCAAAATCAACTGCCTTCCACATCAATTACAACTCAAATTAAGGTGATGTTTTCATACCTGGTTCTCACACTAGCACCTAGCTTAATACCCACCTGGCACAGATATTTTGTTCAATGAATGGATCAATCCATCAATCAACCTGGATAATCATAGACATGCCACCAGTGTCTGCTCTACAAACTAAATTCCAGGATAAACGAACAGCCAATAAATTCACTACCAGAGCTAAATGATTGTATATGTACAAGGATTTTTGTCCAAATGCCAAGGGGAGATGGAGGAGGAAGATGGGAAATATCCCAGCTGGCACAGCTCAACATGTCCCACTGCCAAAGGAAGCAGAGGCAGAAATGAATCTTTGTGCCAATTCGTTGAATTCAGAGGCTGAGAGATTTCATCCCAGAGCTCCTCATGAATGACTGAGGTGAATCATTTATTCTACGTTCCTGTTTTTCCATTTTTAACAAGCAGTGTGAAACAGAGGGCACTAAAGTTCTCATCAGCTTCCCAGGCACGCAGGAAGGAAGAGCTGATCTGGCTGAATACTCAGATCCCAGCTTTAAAAGCCCAATTTTCCTGCTTGACTTAGAAATTGAGGGAAAAAAAAAAGTTCATGCAGATGAGAAATTATAAATTTCCCTGTGTAAAGCATATATACCCCACCCCCTGCAGGCCTCAGTGATTTAAGTCCAAATCCATCTTGATCTTTGGAGGCGGTGGTCTCTGAACAAAGTTTTCACAAGACTGTAGAAGGATCACAGGCGAGCAGAACTACCTAGATACTAATGAGTCACTGCTCTAGGAAGTTGCAGGCAAGAAGTGAGATGCTATTGCTATGATAAACAGCAAAGGTAGGATTCTGGAAACATTCTCATTCAATTCCGATGGCAGCTTCATAGTGTCTGAGTAACACAAAAATCTTCTCAGATGCCTTCTTCTCACCTTTCCCCCTCTCTCAGTCTAGGTTGCTACCTTGATTCCCCTTCTCCTGGCTCTAGATGCTATGCTATTAGAGTTTCCCCCATGTGAAGTCAGCTAAAAACAATTCATATTATTATAGTCACCACCTATGAAGGACTTACCATGTGCCAGGCACTGTGCTAGTACTCCACATTACATCTCTCTCTTCACACCCCCGCATTCCAAGAGAAGCATCATTATTCCCTTTTAACAAATGAGGGAGCTGAGGCTCAAAGGTGTTCACAGATCTAGGGAGGTGTATAGCTACATCTCAGCTGCTCTCTTTTAAAGGCCATATCAGGTGCTCTCTTCATTCTCATCCCCGAGTTCAGGAATTGACTATTATCCTTCCCGAGTGCATTTGCCCTTTGAAAGACCAGTAACCCAGGTTGGAGGTTTTGTTTTCTAAAATGAGTCCTTATCTTTTAGGTCACTAAATATTAGGCCACTAAAATATTTCCAGATTTAAAAAAAATATGATGCCTGCATAATCTTGAGGATGAGAGATGAAACACCATTGGCCAAAGTAGATACAGCTCCTGAAGTTGGGGAGTTATAGGGTTTTAAAACATGCCGCTTTATAATACACTGGAATTCTTCCAAAATAAAATGCTGTAAGAGAGAAGAAGAAAGAATGAAGCTGAGTTGAAACTACCAGCACACAAAATTTGTCAGATTTGTTTGATTTGTCAGAATCAGGGAACATTATGCTCCGAAAATTGAGCTAGCAAACATTCACCAAAACATGGCTGATAGTAGTTATCAACGGAAATACCCCCAAGCTTATAGATTGCAAAAACATTTTTCCCCTGGCCCACAGAAGGGCATTATACAAAGATAACAAGTGTTCATCAGCTACAAAAGATGCGCATTTATCACTAGTTGAGTTGTGGTCTGCAGAACGTTCAGAAAAGGGGTTGAAACATTACAAACATGTCTGTCTTATCTTTAAGGAGTAGAGGTTCCTTCCTTAACAGGGGTCTGTATAACAAAGGAATGACCAAGTTCTCACAGTTCAGTGACAGAATCCCCCAAGTGGTCCGAATCCTGATCCGACTTTACAGATGAAGTAACCATCTGGTATTAATTTAGCTTCATGAAAGAGGCAGCATACACCATAAGATCCAATTACTGAGTGACATCAGTGAAAATGGCAAAGAGAAGTCTGTACCTCCTCTCTGTAAAAGCAAATGAATAAACTAGTAAAAATTTGTCAGAATCAACTTTTTCAGAATGCTGGGATTTAATCAGCACACGGCAAATATGGGGTGTTTAATCGAGGAAAAAAATAGCTGAATCCTAGGAAGAGTACATTGTGGCATTTGGAACTTCCCCTGGCCCCATCCTCTACCCCAGCTTCACAGTGGTGTTGAAGACAACAGCCCACATTCCCAGGGCAGTCACCTACTACTGGAGGGAGCCGGGCAGATCTTTTTCTTAAGGATGGTGATGGTTTATTTTGACCAGTCTGGTGGTGCCCTGTAGACTAGCTGAAAGGGCTTGCCACTATTTCCCAGAACTGAGATAGCTACCTAGAGGGAGGAGGCCGGGGTTGGGGGAAGGGGAGGGGTTGTTAAAAATATTTAAAGGGAAACATACTAGCCGATGCCACCTAGAATAAAGGATAAAATGTGGAATGAAAATAGGCATACTGAAAAACTTGGGAGCAATGCCTGGAATATAAAATGCTTTGGAGGATAAGGGCTTTGAAAAGGTCCCACAGGGGTGCCTGGGTGACTCAGTTGCTTAAGTATCCGACTCTTGATTTTGGCTCAGGTCATGATCTCAGGCCTGTGAGACTGAGTCCCCCGCTGGGCTCCGCACTTGGCAGGGGGTCTGCTTGAGATTCTCTCTCTCCTTCTTCCTCTTCCTCTGCCCCAGCCCCCTTTCACGGTCTCTCTCTCAAATAAATAAATAAATCTTAAAGAGAAAGAAAGGAAGGAAAGAAAGGAAAAGGAAGGAGGGAGGAAAGATCTCCCATATTCCTGGGAATCTAGAAGGCCACCCACATACTCAGGGCTGAACACATGCTCACAAAAGACCTGAGAAAGCTACAAGCTCTCACCTCTGGCTGATGTTCAGGCTCTCCACAAATGGGAAATGAAGGCTAAAACAGAGTTGTAAACTGTCTGGCTGAGTGCTGAAGGCATGCCCAACACATGCAAAGCCCATCTCCAAAGAATGGGAGATTTTTGTTCAGGTTCTAGTCTTTTGAAGACATCGCTGTAGAATCGCAGATGGACCACTAAACTAACAGAGTAGAGATTTCAGCAGCCATGCATGACAAAGAACACTGACTCTACAGAATTAGTTTGGGAAAGTCACTAAGCAAACAACCACCACTACAACAAGCAGCAACAAAACACCCTAGGGGAGAACAGGCAGAAGAGTGGGAAGCATCTGCTGAGTGGAGTTGCCGTGTTTGGATATCCAGCATGCTCAGGGTTCAATAAAAAATTACAAGGCATGGAAAGAAGTAAGAAAGTCAGAAAATAAGATACAAGGAAATTAATAGAAGCTGTCCCTGAGGAAGCCCAGTCATTGGAGTTACTAGACAGAAACTTTAGATCAGCTATTTTAAATATATTTAAACAGGCGAAGGAAATAATGTACAGAGAAGTGAAGGAAACCTTGAGAATGATATCTTACCAAATAGAAAATATCAATAAAGAGCCAGAAAATACTTTTTTTTTCATATTTATTCATTTAGGTGAGGGAGAGAATGGATGAGTAGGGGGGAGGGACAAAAGGAGAGGGAGAGAGCGAATCCTCAAGGTGGCTCCCCACTGAGCATAGAGCCCCAACATGTAGGGGGCTCAATCCCAGGACCCTGAGATCATGACCTGAACTGAAACCAAGAGCTGGACGCTTAACCAACTGAGCCATCCACCCAGCCATCCAGTGTCGCAGTAAACAGCCAGAAATTATAAAAAGGAAATGAATAGAAATTCTGGAGCTAAAAAAATAAAGTAGAATAATGAAATGAAAAATCCAGTATCATTACTAAGGAAATGCACATCACAACTACAATGAGATACTATTTATCCCCACTAGGATAGCTCTGTTGTTGTTGTTGTTGTTGTTGTTGTTTTTAAATGGAAAATGACCAGATTGGGCAAGAACATAGAGAAAAGTGGAACCCACATACATTGATGGTAGAAATGTAAAATGGGCAGGGGGGTGGGGAGAGGGTGGCACCTGGATGGCTCAGTCAGTTAAGTGCAGCTAACTCTTGGCTCCATTTCATGGTCATGATCTCCTCAGGTCATGAGATCAAGTCCCATGTTGGGTTCCACACTTACATGGAGTCTGCTTGAGATTCTCTCTCTCCCTCTCTCTCTGCTCTTCATCCTGCTCTCTCTCTTTCTAAAATAAATAAATATTTTTTTAAAAGAAATGTAAAATGGTGCAGCCACTGTGTATAAGTTTGGCAGTTCTTCAAAATTACCATACAAGCCAGCAGTTCCTCCCTTAGGTATATACCTAAGAGAATTAAAAACATATGCTGAAATAAAAATCATACACCGGTGTTCATAGCAGCATTATTCATCATACCCAAAAGGTGGAAACAATTCAAATGGCATTAACTAATGAGTGGATAAACAAAGTGTGGTATATCCATACAACAGAGTATTATTTACCCATACAAAGGTATGGAGCATGGGTGCATGCTACAACATGATAAGCCTTGAAAACTAATGAAAGAAGCCAGGCATACAAGACCACATATTACATGATTCCATTTATAAGAAATATTCAGAATAGGGAAATCCACAGAGACAGAAAGCCAATTGGTGGCTACCAGAGACCAGTGGGAAGGGAAAGTAGGAAGTGACTCCTTAATGGGTACAGAGGCTGTTTCTGGATTGATGAAAATGTTCAGAATCAGATTGTGGTGATGGTTGCACCACCTTGTAGATGAGCTCAAAGCCACTGAACTGTATACTTGAAAATGGTTAAAATGGTGAATTTATGTTTTATGAATTTTACCTCAATTTTTAAAGAGAGAGAGAGTGTGTGTGTGTGTGTGTGTGTATGTGCGTGTGTACCATAATATTAAGCTGTCGAAGCTATGGTCAGTCCATAGACCAGATTCATCCACCAGCTAGATGAATGAGGGCAAAAAACTTAACCTCTCTTAAGTCTCAATTTCTTATGTAAAAAATGGGATAATAATAATAATATCTATAATATTATTATATATTAGATATGTAATATCTATAATAATAATAATGTCTGCCTCACAGAGATGTTAGGAGCCTTCAATGAGTTAATGAAAGTAAAGAACATGTCAGGGGCCCTAGAACATAGTAAGCTCTCAAGAAATAGTGCAAAACACAAATAAATGCTCAGATATCAGATACCTGTGTAGGTAGAGGCAGTGAGAGAGAATGCAGGTAAGCAGACTCCTAGTAGGACGAATGCACTCATCCACCCGAAGGAACTTTCTTGTCTTGAAACTTAACTAGGAGGAATTTGTACTTTTTCAATTATTTTTTTAGATTTGCCTAGGACTCAGGCGCCTAAAGGCATAACACCTGATAAAAAAGACAAAACTAAGTCATGGAATTAAAATGTTGAGAGCCTGTACACACACACACATACAGGAGAGCCTGACATAACATAGTAGTTCATCTTTAGTTAAACAGCATCAGCCATGACTGAGGAATGCTATTCATTGCAAGGCAAGAGACGTGTGGTAAATTTCCATTTTGTGCAATTCACCAAAATTACAGCTCCACAGAACTTTCAGATCATGGCCCATACAGATCTTTCCAATGGCCAGCTCAAGTCCCGACTCAGCCGAGCCTTTCCAATCACCCCAGCTTAGGATACAACCTCTTCCACTGAGCGTCTCAGGAAAAGAAGGTGGGGGAGGAAAAGGCACTAATTCAAAAATCCAATCTCCTACCCTAACTTCCCTTTCACATCACTTTCTCAAGTTCCTCCTGTCCCAGTTGTCTTCACTATCCCCCATACACGGACACCTCTGTTACTGGTATCCGGCACATCCCTCCTCATCCAACTTCAGCTTCAGTGTCCAACACTGCACTTGCTCTCCTGCAAATACCTTCAATTCCTTGACTTTCTCCTTCCAAATTAAAACTCTAGCTGTGCGGGAATCCCTATCACTTACCTTCTCCGTGCCTCCACCTGAACCAGCGTTACTGCTGGAGAAAAACACCCAGCTAGGCAGAATGGTCACTAGTCAGGTTTGTAGTGACCAGCTTCGGATTTGCTCCACCATGCCAAAAATCTTCCTAATTTTCTCTACTAAAGCCCTCTCCCGTTTTCCATTACTATTTCATACCTTTCCACTCCACTAAAACTCTGACTTCCTCCTTGCCTTCTGCCCTCAGCTGGTGATCATTCCTCATACGTCATGATGAATACAGAACCCGCCGTGCCAAGTCTCATGTTTCAACCACCAGTCCTGTATTTGCAACTATTATCTTCTTTTTTCCTTCTACTCTACAGAGGAAGTGCCTTTCCCCTGATGAAATGCCTGTTTCTCCATATCTGCTCTGGACTGAATCTTCTCTCCACCCAGAGCCTTACTCTATACCTAGATGTTAATACAGCTAGTTCTGAGTGATCATGGGTGATCTGGTTTCGTTTTTTCTTTCTTTTTTTTTTTTTTTAACCCCCTTTGTTTATCTTTGTTACATCCATTATCACAGATGACTTATATGATTGTTTTAAGAAGAATTTCAGAGAAATTGTCATCTACAAGTTCTGACAGGCTTGGAGATGTGGTAATGCCCCTTTGCCCTTGGAGTCAGCAATCAGCCACCATTCAGTGCTAGGGTAAGAACAGAAACTAAATCCCGCCAGCCAAGAAGCTAGATGAGCCAGTCTTGAGATCACATTAAGTGCTACTGAATGTAATGACTACGTCTTGACAGGCCATATATTTCAAGCCTCTCCCATAGTCGATTTAATTGTCACTAATTTTCTAATTTACCTTAATCATAAAAACTGAGTCAAAGAGGTTACCTAATCACTGATCTCTGAAAGAGGAGTGAATTTAAAAGGAGGCAGACAGCATTTGAGAGGCTGTGGTGTGGGAGGGCTTACCTCCGCAGAGCCCCTTTTCTTGTCAGTGAATCACACAGTCAAATTACAGGAGAAAGTGACAGAAATTAGGCTAAATTCCAACTCCCAGTGTCGGGAGGTTATTCATCAACCCTAGGGCATCAGCTCTCTGTTTGGCAAGGGATGCAGCTTCTAATTACGCATTACTCCCTGTGGGCCACCCCACAGGACATTTATTTTCTCCCTAGTTACTAATCAGCTATCCCCAGTTAACAAGAAGATCAGATCTAGAAGCATGTAAATTCACTCTCAATTCTTTCTCCTCATCACGCAGCGGGACACCTTAGGAGCTCGCTAACGAGGTGCCGGCCAAGTAACTAACAAGCTGGCTGGCTGCTATTCTCAATGATCCCTTCCAAAATGGGATTTTTTTTTTCAGATACATAGGGCCAGTTCAATACACTGAAATGTGTAACTTTCCTGCAACTTTCTGGTAAAACTTTAACTAAATTAGGCAAAGTTAAAATTGGGTAACGAAAAAAAATTTTTTTTAATATTAAAGAAATGCCCAGCCAATGGGGCATTCAGAAGAGCACAATTCAACACCTGGGGACTTTTGGGAATGTCCCCAGAGAGTGAGCCCTCATCTGTATTTCTGTTATTAAAATGCCTTCCTTCTAATGTTTCTTCCTCTAACAACTTCAAATTAGCATTCCTACTCCAAAACAAAGCATATGAAATTACCAAACTTTGATGATTTTTGATCTAAAATCATGACAGTTTCATGTAGTTCAGCCTCATGCACAGGCCATCAGAGGCTGTCTGGAGGCAGTTGAGTCTTTTCAAGAATAAAGATAAATAATGATAATGATAATTGTAATAACTAACATATTTTTGAGATCTTTCTATATACCAAGCACTATACTCATTCATTCAGAGCTCACGACCTTTGAACTCTCCCATTTCACAGATGTGAAGACTGAAGCATAAAGAGATCAGGTAAGTTGTTCAGTGTCAGAGACTGGCAAAGTCTAGATTCAAACACAGGCTTTCTGACTGTGCAGGTATTAACCACCCTGTGGTCTTCCTGCAAAGTTTCTCTTGACAAACGGGGAAATAAAGTAAAAAGCTCCCACTGGTTCCATATACTTCTCTAGATATTCAAACTTCCCCTTTTTTACTTAGACCCTTTATCGGGATAAAAGGACACATAGATGCTAATGGTGAGTTTATCACTTGCAACAGACTTGTTAAGTTCTGTATCTGCAGATGTGATAAGTTCAGTTATGCAGTATTGCTTATAATTAAGAATCTACATATAATTATAATTAAGAGCTCTCCATAGGGTTAAGGGACTGGAAAATAAAAGAGAGAAAGCGAGAGCGCATGCATAACTACGTGTGCCGTGCACCATGCATCTCTGTAGTGTGTGCCGTTGATGTAAATTAGACTGCGATGAATGGTATCAAGTCTTTTGACAGATTACATAGAACAGAGAATTTCTAGTTTTATTAGTAGGACCGACTTAATACTCTGAAAACACCTCCCATCACTAACACAAGGGAATGCCAGGTGAAACATCCTTTTCAATGCTTAGCTAAGCTCATAGGAAAGTAATAGAAATTCCCAAAGGCCAGAAAGGAAGAGGTTACTAAAAACCAGAGCAGTATATGATTGAGCAGATGGGGCAGCTAATGTAGACTGGGAGGCTTTATTTCCACTTTGACTAATCTAGGGAATTCGGTTTTAATGTGCACTTGATGACGAAGCAAAAGGTCTTAAGGCTCTCAAATAGGGAGTTGAAACTTAAATTTTACCAGCATGAGGAGATGGTGTAGAAGCTTGTCTCTTTTGGCCTAAATCCTAAGTAGGGGAACAAAAGGAGTTTCCTTTTGTCCAATTATGGATCAAAGCTACATGAGAGTCCAGGAACTCTCAAGCCAAAACTAATGCATAAATGGCTTCCAGGATGGACAGTATGTATGTAAATATGAATGTACGTTTATAACAAGTATGTAATAAAGTTCAGGTATCAGGAAATCAGGCCCTCAGAACGTCAGATACTTTAGTATTTGATCAAATGAAGACTATAAAATGATTAATGACATTTCAGAAAGGAATTAAAACATAAGATAAGACGATGGAAAAAACTTCTAGAAATGAAAATGTAATCTTGGAAACAAAAAGCCTATTAGTCAAACTAGGCAGCAGATTAGACACAGATGAAGAAGGAAACAGAACTAAGGAAATTACACAAAATGTAACAGAGATAGAAGATGGAAAATATTAGAGTTTAAGAGACACAGAAGATAAAATAAGAAGATAAACATATGTCTAATAGGAATTCCAGAAAAAATAGATGTGAGAGATAATATTCAGAAAGAGATGGCTGAGAATTTTCTGGAATTAGTGAAACACTTGCATCCTCAGACTTAGGAACCACAAAAAAATACCAAGTAATTAATACAGAAATCTTAATACCGGGTGCCTGGGTGGCTCAGTGGGTTAAGCAGCTGCCTTCGGCTCAGGTCTCAGAGTCCTGGGATGAAGCCCCGCATCCGGCTCTTTCCTCAGTGGGGAGCCTGCTTCTCCCTCTCTCTCTCTCTCTCTGCCTGCCTCTCTGCCTACTTGTGATCTCTCTCTGTCAAATGAATAAATAAAATCTTAAAAAAGAAAGAAAGAAATCTTAATACCTCCTCACGTTATTAAACTACAAGACACCAAGACAAAATATTTTAAACACCAAGAAAAAGAATTGATGACCTACAAAGGAATGAGGAAGAGCAGACTTCTCAACAACAATAGAAACAAAAGCGGAGAATATCTCCAAAGTGAAAAAGAAAATCCTTGTCACCTAGAATTCAATACAGAGAGAGAAGCTAACTGTCAGTAAAAAAATGAGAGCAAATGAAAGACATTGTAAAGCAAAGAAAGAATGAGAGACTTGAACTCAGCCAAACCTTGATTGAAACAAATGCCAAGGGATAGAATTTAGAAGGAAAAAAAAAAGGAAAAGGAACTAGAGGAAAGAAGTCAAATGTAAAATGTGGTCAAATGTGGATAAACCTAATCAGCTCTGACCATATAAAATGCTTAATTTTATGAGTCATCTTGACTGGCCAAGGGGTGCTCAGGTTAATCACTGTTTCTGGGTGTGTCTGTGAGGCTGCTTCTGGAGGAGATTATCATTTGAATGTAGACTGCCTTCCCCAGTCCCAGCGGGCACCACCCAATCCATTGAAGGCTGGAATAGAACAGAGGCAAAAGAAAGAAGAATTCCCCTCTTTTTTGCTTCCTGCCTGCTTGGGTGAGTTGGGACTTACCATCTCATCTTTTCCAGCCCTAAGGCTGAGATTTAAACCATCTGCTCCCTTGGCTCTCAGGCCTTCGGATTCAGACTGAATTACACAAATGGCTCTCCTGGGTCTCCATCTTGCAGGCAGATTTTGGGACTTGTCGGCGTCCACAATTTTGTGGGCCAATTCCTCATAAGCCAATTCCTCAATTCCTCAATTTTCTAAGCAGGAAAAAAAATGCATAAGCCCCCCAAACTGGAAACTATGAGAATTCTGTGTCCTCAACACAGATGTAATAGTGAAAGATATATAGATACAGACAGATATAGGCACACATATATACATATATTTTTTGTGTGTGTATATATTATATATTTGCACACACACATATATATACATACGTGTGTGTGTGTGTGTGTGTGTGTGTGTGTGTGTGTGTGTGTGTATATCTCCCCCACATGCATAATGCATATTCTGTTTCTGTTTCTCTGGAGAAACTTGACTAATCTATCATATAAACCAATAATAAAAAGTGATAAATTTGTAGGGGAATAAAATATTGCAGAGCTAGAATACTAAGTATAACTTATTACTGGGAGTAATTTAAGATTAAAGGAGTTTTTTTTTAACATACATAGTTCTGGAGGAGGTTGATTTTAACGATTAATTTCCAACTTTCTTTTTTTTTCTTTTAAGTTTTATTTATTTAAGTAAGTTCTATACCCAGTGTAGAACTCACAACCTTGAGATCAAGAGTCATATGCTCTTCCGACTGAGCCAGCCAGGCGCCCCAATTTCAGACTTTTAAAATCAAGAAGCAAGCTAAACATAAGAGAAATTGAATGGATAACTTCTAGTTGGCTAAGAAACTATGAACACCTACTATAAGACCATCACTGTTCTAAGCAATGTGGGTATAGTATAGAACAATACAGACATAAATTAAAAATATATAATGGAAAAAATAATAAGGTAAATTAATTAATAAGTTAGAAAATTGTACATGCTCTGGGGGGGAAATGCAAAAGTAAGGAAGATGCATAGTTCTAGGGCAAAAATAGGGACTTAGAAATTTTAAGTAGAGTAATCACTAGTACTCTAGTACTCTAGAGTACTAGAGTAAAATCCCATGCTAGGATTGTACTTTCTTACCATATACACATTAGCTATAGGCATGTGGCTAGTTTTGGCCCATGAAGAGCAGAATGGCATGTGTCATTCCTAGACAGAAACTGTAAGAATAGTGCACGATTCCCCACGTGCCTTTCCCTCTGCTGCAGCAATTGCAGAAAAAAATGCCAAATGGAAGCTCCCATCAGCCAGGATCGCCAAGGAACTGTGGTGAGCAGAAGCCCTGACAACCTGTGTAAGACACTCCATGTGAGCTATGCCTTGATTAAGTAAATGAGCTGTGGGGGCTGTTTGTTACTGCAGAACATGCTAGCCTAACTGACCCAAGTAGTTAGCGTAGACCGCACTGAGGTGACAGATGATGGTAGCTTGAATGTGAGTGGAGACCATGGAAAAGATGAGAAGTCATCAGAATCTGGATATATTTTTACACGGGGAAAAGAGTTAAGTCCTCTGTGACTGGAAATGGGAGACCAGGGATAGCAGACCACGTTGGTTCTATCATTGTAATAGAATATCAGAGACATCGTGTGTGAAAAACCACTCTAATACAAGCAACCCTTATATTCTGGTAACAGTCTGGGAGGAAATAAATAACCTATCTATCAGGTCTGCAACAACAGGAACAACCCACTAAATATTCTAAGTTAAGAAAAGTAATTTTCTACTTTGATTAGTGGAGCATCATCGCCCTCTAGTGACAAACAAAAAAAATGAACTTAGAAAAAGCCAGACAGTGGCAACCAGAGCTGGTGAGAAATACACATTTTGAAATTATGGGCTTTCTTTGTGCCATGACAGGCTACTTTATGACAGCTTTTAATTAGGAAATACCATGAGCAATTTATTTCAGGGAAGATAAAATCTGACATTGCTTTGCAAAGTTATCCATAATATTCATAATATCAATTATATTATCAATTATGATATATCCATTATGATATTGATATAACATCAATATCATTATATCATAATATTCAAGAAAGCAAGAATCCTGAAACCCATTAGTTAAAGTACAGGACTCTTGTGGGTACACAAAGTAGAAATATTTCTAGTGATAACAACCATACAAATCTTTTCTTGTCTTCCGTAAAGAAAGATTTAGTCTTTTGGTTTTGGTTTTTTAGTTAACTGCAAAAGTGCAAAATGGTGGAACAGAGTGGCATTTTTTTATCCTCCTCCTAAGCTGAATATGTAGTAGTAGAGAGAGCTGGCTGCCAGAAAATCTGCAATAATAAATGTTCATTCACATTAAGGACATGGCATATCCACTAAACTTTGTACTCGTATAACCAGCATGATTTATGTAATCCACTTGAGGAACAAATATGATTGCATCTCTTATTTTTCCTAATTAAGCTGGGCCGGAACCCCAATATTTTAGATTTTTTTTAAGTAATCTCTGTACCCAGCGTTGGGCTCAAACTCACGACTCTAAGATTGAGTGTCATATGCTCTACCAAGCCAGCCAGGAGCCCCTCCAGTATTTTAGATTAGCTGGAGGCATAATACCTTTCAAGGGACCTCAATTCCTTCCCCACCACCAACCCCCACTTATTCAAGAATCGCAAGGACATTGCCCAGAGTGGCTGAACATACTTCTCAAATGCCTTCTGGAGAGCCATCTGGAGAATCTGGTCCATCCGCCAGCCAACCAGATTGTCAGGTACATTCTGAAAACCGCCCAGGCTGATGTATTCTTTTCTGCTGCTCTTTTCAGTCCTTATTCCTGTGGAGGCCACAGTGACACCCTACTCCTCGATTTCCCAGTGTATAGCTCTCTGGTTTAGACCTGCACCTTCAGCCATTTTTTCCAAAGCACACTCCTTGTGCCTTGGTGTAAGTTAAGAGCTGGGGCAATTCCAATTCCAGACATAGCCACAAGTTAATTCAGAACCCGATTTCCTCCAACACCATCTAGAATTTCATAATAAGCCAGAATCCCCAGTCTAAACTCATTCTTCTCTACCTCCGTAAGAGCTATCTCTAATCGTCCAGGAGATATGATTCATAGGAACTCCGAAAGAGAGGGGTGAAAAATATGGCTATATTCTTTTCCAATAGTCACCTTGGTCTCCAAGAAAATTACTTCCTCTTTTTTTTTTTTTTTTAAGATTTTATTTATTTATTTGACAGAGAGAGAGAGAGATCACAAGTAGGCAGAGAGGCAGGCAGAGAGAGGAGGAAGCAGGCTCCCCGCTGAACAGAAAGCCCAATGCAGGGCTCAATCCCAGGACCCTGAGATCATGACCTGACCCAAAGGCAGAGGCTTAACTTACTGAGCCACCCAAATGCCCTGAAAATCACTTCCTCTTAAACAACATTTCATCTCTGCATATGAAAAAATATTAAAAGAAGTAGCCTTCATCAAGCCATTTTTTTCAAGTCCTATTATATATTATTTAAAATATAAACTATTTATAAACTATTTAAAGTCCTATTATATACTCAAGAGCAATGACTCGCCTACTTACCCTATATTTATTTACTTAAGAAAAGCCACAAAGAGAATCTTAGAACAGAGATCTGCTTCAGAGTGACTCACTTTACCCACCCATGCAGAAAGATGGGAGGCCATGTTTAAATAGCACTCCTCGTAAATCCCATTCCTGAGTTCAGTCTGGGTGCCACATTTAAGCATGGATAGTATCACTCTAGAAATATGTCTTACAAATCTAAACACACACAGACATATATTAAAGATCTAAACTACAGTGAGGAGTGAATCTATCATTTGAGTGGGGGCCCATCCTCTCTTTGCAGAGTGATCACAACACAAACATATATGCTAAAGATATCTCTGCATGTTCATTACTGCATTGTGGAAAATAAGAAAAGATTCTAAAATGTGGTAAACATTTAAAAATAAAGCAATGGGCAGATTAAATTATGCTACATCCACATGCAGCACTTAAAAGAAAATAGATCTATTCTTTAGGGAAAAAAAATTCTTGATATCATGTATTATTGTATCATGTATTATTTCTAGAACAATAACCAAGAAAAAAATTCTTGATATCATGTATTATTGTATCATGTATTATTTCTAGAACAATAACCAAGAAAAAAAATTCTTGATATCATGTATTATTGTATCATGTATTATTTCTAGAACAATAACCAAATGCTGTTAACAGAGATACCTCGGGAAAGAGGCCACATTGAGGGGAGCAGAGAAAGGGCTGTATGGAATAGAGCAGATGCAGACTTCTTTTGCTTTTTTTCTTTATATCCTTCTAAACTAAATATTTTACAAAGATTTTGTACTACTTTTATTTCTTAATTATGGAATATTATGATTAAAACCTAAAGTATGTTATGATTATAGCCTATTTATGTTATCATGATAACCTAGAAGTATTCATTGCAAATTAATTTAACTATGTAATTTAACCTAAATAAATAGAACTTCATTTAAATAATTTAGCTTAATAAATATTCATAATAGTGAATGTTTTAAGATAAGGAGAAGAACTCTCTTTTCTCCTCTGGTATCATAAGGAAGCTAGAAAAGTTTGTGCTGAGGAATAAAGATAAATATTGTCAAACTTAGAATGGTGACCACATGGCCAGGGAACCTAAAAACTAGGTAAAGTAAGAAATAATTGAATGTGTTTGGGACATTTACCTTGGTCAAAGATAGAGCTACCTTTCAATATGTAAAGTAAGGGAATTCTACTTTCAAGTAATTAAACGATAGATGATTTGGACCAATGTTATCACACGGGGAAACTAGCAATACTGAACAAAATACGAAAAGACATTTTCCTGAAGGCATCATAGAGCTAACAAAATCCTGAGGATTTACGGCTTCTGGATCCAGGAGAGGACACAGGCCTCTATAAATCATGTGGTTATAGTTCTATTGTTGTACTTCATTCACTATAACATGCGTTCCTTAGAAACAATGCAGTGTGGGCTGCTGTGATGCTTAACACAGCATTCTGTAAGCCCACATATTGTGGTTTTTCCAAGATGCATTGTGAGTGGCAAAGGCAAACCCAAACCTAGAGTAAATGTCTATTCCAATGACAAACCATGACAGAGGTGGTCTAATGTAACCAAGATGCCGCCAGGTGGCTGGCTGGTCTCCCCAGGAAATGGTACCATATCTAGAGCTCTGGGTTGATCTCTGCTTTTGGAGACTGGGCACTCAGCAGTGACTGTAGCCAGATGGATTTTGTTGAGTGAAAGCCTCTTTTGCTAAGTCTATATACATCCCCCTCCCCACACTGTGTTCATCAACCATTTGAGCAAGAGTAGGGCTTGCTGAAGAAAGAGGCTGAGTAATAGCCATAGAAAATGTCATCTAAGAGTCTCTACCGCTCAGGTTGCTCTCTTGTGAGCATTTATATGGGACCAAAAGATCGCATTTGTTGCTGTTGTTGTCTGTTCAGAAAGGACCATCCACCACTGAGCTAGTTTTCTGAACTCCTGAGCTCCATGAACTGGCCCTTTACAATTGTAAGGAAGATACATCCATGCCTAGCAGTATTGTGTTTCATTCATCTCAAAGCAAAATGACCTCAGGTAAGACACCAACTGAGTAAAAGAGGAGGACAGGAGAGCAAATCTGAGAAGGTGCGCAAGATGGTACCAATCCAGTGGTTTCGACGTTCTGGTGCCCAAGGAAGGAATGCTTCTACCAGAAAACACTGTCCGGTGAACTGGAAACCTGAAACTTCTCTGGCCAGTTTGGGCTCCTCATGCTACTGAACAAACAGGCAAAGAATCACTATACTGACTTGGGTAATTCATCCAAACCACCAAGCAAAAAAATGGGTTGCTTCTACTCACTGATGTGTACAACAGCCCAATTGTAATTTGCCCTGTTGTGCAATGCCACTCTTGTGGTTCCCCTCCATCTGTCCGCACCTTTGTAAATAATCCATCTAACCCATCGATTTCCTGCTGGGACTCTATCTACTATCCTAGGCATTGGAGATAGAGCTATAACAAAAGAGGGGGGAAAAATACCCTCCAAAAATATCTCTGCCCTCCTAGGGCCAACAATCGAATAAAGGAGACCAACCAGCAGCTTTCCACACCAGTGGACCCCCAGAAAATCCACTGTCAGATTTCTACCACCTGACACACATCTCTTACCAAAACATCTAAAATAATTGCTACTTCTTACTTACTGGGTCCAATCAGCATAATATCGTCATTGTCATGGACTAATGTGGTATCTTATGGAAGGAGAAAGTGATCAGGGATCCTCCAGACTAAATTATGATATGGGGCTGGGGTGTTGATATGCCTCTGAAGTAGGACAATGCAGGTGTACCGCTGGCCTTGCAAACTGGTTCTTGTGGCCACTAGCAAGGTATCAAGGGCAAGTATTTTGCCAGACCAAGTGCTGCATATCAGATACCAGAAAATGTATTGTCTTCAAGTAATGAGACCACATCTGGAAGAGCATTTGTAATTGGAGTCACCATCTAATGATAAGTATGATAACTCACTCTTATTCTCCAAGAGCCATCTGTTTTCTGCACAGGCCAAAGATCCACGTTGAATGGGAATGTGGTAGGAATCACCAGACCAGCATTCTTTAAGTCCTTGATGGGATCACTCATACCAGCAGTCCCTCCAGAAAGGCAGTATTTCTTTGGTTTATTTTTATTCTTTTTTTTTTTTTTTTTTTTTTTTTTTAAGCAATAGGAATTTGTCTCACAATTCTAAAGCCTACGAGCCTGAGATCAAGGTGTTGGCAGGACCAAACTGCCTCCAAAGGCGCTAGGGAAGCATCATTCTCAGGCCTCCCTCCTCGCTTCTGTTGCTTTGCTGGCAATCTCTGGTGCCCTCGGCTTACGGCAGCACGACTCCAGTCTTCACTGGCATCTCCCTGGGTGCGCGACTCTGTCCACATGTCTCCTCTTTTTGATGACACGAGTCAGATTAGGGGCTCACCTAATCCAGTAGTATAACCTCATCTTAATTTAACTAATTACATCTGCGACAACACTATCACGTTCTGAGGTACTGGGGGTTAGGGTTTCAACATAAGAAATTTGGGGAAACACAATTCAGCCCATGATGCATGTTAAACGCTTTTTTTCTAGGAGCTTTCTGTGTCCCTCCATTTCATTTTCCCATTTCCACTCTATTCCTAGCCACTATCATTTCTCACTTAGATGTTTTTCCTTCCCACTAGGGTCCCCACAACACGCTCTTGGGCCCTTTAATCCTGAGTCCATACTGCAGCCACCATTGGTTTTCCATTTTTTAGGTAGAGGCAGTTCTGTAACTTCCATTTAGGTCTTTCTTATCATAACATTCCTCACTCCACAGGTCAGAGAATCGCTAAGGAGACTCTGCCAGCTACTGAGTATGTCTGTTCCAACTATGCATTCCAGAGTTGGGGAAATGGTCACAGGATACACTTGGGAACCCACTGGATTCACTGAGAGATCTAAGCTAAAACTCTATTAATCACCTGCTCTGGCGGGTGGACCACAGTAGCATTTTGGACCTCTTAGAATTAGTGTCAACTCGGTGTCCAGTAATCCCCAAAATATCTGATTATCTCCCTTTCTGCAGTGTACAGTCTCCCTAGTAAATAGCCATAGGTCCTTTGGGGGAAGGTTGGGGAAAAGAACAACAATATAAATTTTGACAGTATGGTAGAGTTATTAGACTTCTGTTCACTCAGCCTAGAACTCTTCCACTTCTGCAGATCAAGCAAGAAATTAGTAGACTGCCCACCTATTTTTTTTTTAATCAACACCAATGCCCTAAGTCTCTGTGAGTTAGATGACTCTGTTACTCTGTCTCTGCTGTTTAATACTGTAACCAGACCATGTTGTCTTTGGCAACCAAGTGTCACCAGATGGCCCCTGCTATCCCGGGATCACATTAACCTCACTTCATTTAGGGATCCCAGTTTGAAGGAAGCAGTCCCCACTGTATTTTCTGACCTACAAAGAGCAACCACAGGGGTCAAGGATGCTGAGGCCCCATACCCAAATTTATTTCTGAAAGTAAAATTCTGAAAGGTGTCTCCCTCTGGACTCTCCCAGAGTGGGTGAATAGGTCTTACATGTTAAATCTACCCTAACATTCCAATCCTGTTAAGTCTTCGGATCCCTTTCTATACAATATATCCACCAAGGCAGTTGTGGCATTTTGACTTTAGTATGGACCACCTTTGAGTCCATGTTCAGCCAACTCACCAAACTGTTAAGAGCCCTTTCAAACCCCTTGAATTAAGATACTGAATCCAGAATCTGTTTAGTAGGCCCATATCAATAAATGTGGCCTGATTCAACTTCATATTTTTCTACAATTGTCCTAAACCCTCAAGGTCCATTCCCACATAGTCCCCAGATTTCTATCTGTATAGATTTGAAAAATTATGCAGTTCTTTTGGTATGCAATGCACCTCATAGGTTATACTTCCTACTTCACCCTTTGGTACCTGCTGGGACAGGAGTCTACATACAGTTGAAGAAGCAAAGTAGGGTGGTGAGGAGAATCAGCAATGCCTTGCAAGGGACACTTCAAGAGAGATCATAACATGTGTTTCAGGCAAAGTCAGATTAACATTCTCGGGTGGAAGGGCTACTTCTACTAGCAAGAAAGACTCAGCAGAACTGCAGGGTTCAATGGCCTGAGCTTTACTGGGATCTTCCTATATGCCCCTACTCCACTTTTTAATTTCCTATTCTTTCCCACTTAGTGCCCTCACTTTAATAGTAGACACTGCTTGAGGCTGGGGATTCATTTGTGTTGTAATTCAGCCACTTGTGGGAGGAGACTTTGAGTTTGGTTTTCCGAAGTCTCAGTCCTGTGGCTAAGGAGGTAAGGGCTTCTTTCAGAGAAAGTATAAAAAGCTTTCAGGTCATTACTATGAAGCTTTAGCTGGGAATTTGAAGCACTGAACTCATCCTTTTCTTTTTCAGCTTTGTGCAGCTCAGTTAGGAGCAACTAGCCATTCCCATTACACTCCTTGTTTGACTAAAATGTACTAAGGACGGATTTGAAGGGGTACATGCACCCCAATGTTTATAACAGCATTAAGAACAATAGCCAAACCATGGAAAGAGTGCAAACATTCATTGACTGAAGAATGGATAAAGATGTAGTATACTGGGGACACCTGGGTGGCTCAGTCAGTTTATCATCTGACTCTTGATTTTGGTTCAGGTCATGACTTCAGGGTCATGGGATTAGCCCCATATTCGGCTCTCTGTGCTCAGCGGGTAGTCTGCTTGTCCCTCTCCCTCTGTTCCTCCACCCACTTACGCTTTCGAAAATAAGTAATTTTTTAAATGTTCTACATATGTATATATATGCACACATACATACAATGGAATACTACTCAGCAATTAAAAAATGAAGTCTTGCCATTGACAACAATGTGGATGGAACTAAAAAGTATTACATGGAACTGAAGTGTACTACACTAGGTGAAGTCAGTCAGAAAAAGACAAATACCTTATGATCTCAGTTATTATGGAATTTAATAAAGAAAACAGATGAACATACAGGAAGAGAGGGAGAAGGAAAGAGGGAAACAAACCATAAGAGACTCTTAAAGACAGGGAACCATGGAGGGCTGAAGAAGGGAGGTGGGTGGTGGAATGGGCTAATTGGGTAATGGCTATTAAAAAGAGGGCACTTGTGATGAGCACTGGGTGTTGTAAGTGATGAATCACTGAATTCTACTCCAGAGACCAATATTACACTCTATGTTAAATAAAATTTAAATAAAAACATAAAAAGTTCTAAGTCATCATATGCACAGTCATCCACAATCTTGTTTTTCATATGTTACCAAAATGTGGTACTCTGTATCTCCATCACTGCAATACACCATGAACTACCAATGTCTTCCTTACCACTGGAAATAGTCATTACTGTCTTTCAATTTAATCAGATTAGAAGAAATAATCCAGAAAACCCAGAACCAGTATTAAAAACTCATCCTTAAGATTCTGTTTCTTTAGAATCTCTTCTGCTACAAAAATCTGTGTCAGACAGGGTTCAGTCAGAGAAACAGAACCAGTAGCAGGTATATATGGAGAGATTTATTTGAAGGAACTGGCTTACACGATTGTTAGGGCTAGTAAAGCAAGTCCAAAATCCAGAGGGTAATTACCATCCGGAAGGGCAGATGTTATCTCTAGAGCTGAAGCTGCTATCCACAGGCAAAATCCTTCTTCCAGGAAATTTTAGTTCTGTTCCCATGGACTTTCACCTGATTGGACCAGGCCCACCCAGATCGCCAAGGATAATCTCCTTTATTTAAAATCAAGTGAATGTACATATTAAGCACATCTAGAAGTATCTTCACAGCAACATCTTGAAAGATGTTTAATAATTATTAACTGACCAAGGTGACACATAAAACTGACCATTAGAGCTGCGGAATCAGAAACTCTGCGGGTAGGGCCAAGCAATCTGTATTTAAAGCTCTCTAGTGATTCTGATGCTCCTTCAAGGTTGAAAACCACTGGTTTAGAGAACAAATCAACAGGGAGGAAAGGTGTTGGGAGTCAACCAGGAGGTTTTATTACACAAGGTTTTATTACAATTAGCCAGTATCTATTGCTTACAATTAAAGAATCTTTGGAGAGTCATCATACATAAAGGTATCTTAGTAGCAAACAACAGAAAATGACTCTACTAAATTGGGCAGAGAAGGAATTTATTAACATTTGTATTAAACAGCTCAAAGAACCGAAGGGAAGGCTGGAAAACCAGGCTTAGGAAGGGACAGGTTTTCAGGCATGGGCATCCAGACAACACACAACCCTGCCAACACACACCACAGCAATCATCCACTTAATGTATCTCCCTAGGAAGTACCACCAGACACTCACGAATACCTTCCCTAAATCTTTGACTACTCGAGCACTGCTGGGAATAATCTCTTAACTGTCCTGAGGTCTTTGTGCCATTGTCTCCATAGACCTGGAGAGAATATGACAGAAATATTGACAGAATTTGGTCACATGACCATGCCCTAGCGGCAAGGGGCAGGAAGAAGTAATACTTGGCCTCCTTCCCTAAAGAGCTCAGAGCTGTAAGAAAGATCTACACTTAAATAGTGACAGTGAAATGTACTAAGTGCAATAGTAAAAGTGCGTACAATGTGTTATGGAAAAACATAGGTAACACAGATAAACTGAGCCAGGAGTCAGAATCCAAGAGATCAAGGAGCTTCGGAGAGAAGCAGTCACCAAACTACAGAAACACAGCGAACTGGTTAAATGACCAGCAATCCCATCCTAATTTCTGAAGTTCTGCTGAACCCTCAATCTGAGTGAAACTCTAAAGCCCCCCTCACCTCTCCTTCCACCTTTTCCTGCCTGCAACCAGGCCCACCAAGCTCCCAACTTCAGGACCTGCTTTCCCTTGATGCCACCTCCTCCTGGGGGCCCACACCCCACTAATGAGACCCAGTTGTACTGTCTTTCATTCCGAGTCTTAGATTTTGAAGGTGATATCTCAGATCTCTCCCATAAACAACAAGGAAATGTAAACATACAAAATAAAGGAGGGTGAGTGGGGGGTGGGGGTTCTTGAGCCCCACACCCCCAGTTCCTTTCCCTCCAGGCAGTCTTTGAAAGAGCCTCAGAGAACACCCCTAGTGCTCCTGAGAGTAATCTAAATCCACAAGCTTAGTCAACTCTATATTCACTCATTATTTTCTTAAAATTCCAATGACCTGAAATAATGCGTAAAGCAGAAATCGGACTTGGAAAAATGTTAACATTGTATGGCAACTATACTTCAATTGAAAAAAAAAATCACTTCATTAAAAAAAAAAGAACAGCAAATTTTATATGCAGATCACTGTCACTGGCACAATCTATAACAGTTTTAAATTAACTTTCTTTTTTTTACTTTGCTCTCCAAGTAAAACATACTCAGTTCAAGATTATCAACTCCGGTAGCAGAAAGTAAATTAAAACCCAAAACACTAAGCAAATAGGGGGAAAGGAAATAAACACCATTTTCTTTTATTCCATCTCCCTTAACTAAGGAGAAATGAGTAAGGACTTAGTGCAATGTACTTTTTTTTTTTTTTTTAAGATTTTATTTATTTTATTTGACAGAGATCACAAGTAGGCAGAGGCAGGCAGAGAGAGAAGAGGAAGCAGGCTCCCTGCTAGGCAGAGAGCCCGATGTGGAGCTCGATCCCAGGCAGAGGCTTTAACCCACTGAGCCACCCAGGCGCCCCTAGTGCAATGTACTTAAAGAAAAACTGCTTTCTCTGTGATATAAATTAAGATTTCTACCAAGGTTTACTGATGGGAGGAAAGGACAGTTATGTTCACAGTATTGCTTCAACTAGTCCCCAAATCACATTTTATTTTATTTATTTTTTTTTTTAAGATTTTTTTTTTTTTTTAATTTATCTGACAGAGATCACAAGTAGGCAGAGAGGCAAGCAGAGGGAGAGGAGGAAGCAGGCTCCCTGCAGAGCAGAGAGCCCGATGTGGGGCTCGATCCCAGGACCCTGGGATCATGACCTGAGCCGAAGGCAGAGGCTTAACCCACTGAGCCACCCAGGTGCCCCATCAGGTTGTAGAGCTTAACTAAGATGATGCAATCTTTGACAGTTCAGAGATTTGGGAATTTTTTTTTTTTTTTAAGCCATTTTTCAGCAGAGGCTTCCTTCCAAACCATTTCTCAATTACTTTTTTTGAAAACATTTACTGAGGGACTGGTAGCTAAGGCAAGACTACCATGGGAAATTAGGGAGACAGAGTTTCCACATGAACCCCTTTTCCTTTGAGAAAAAGGGTAAAAAAAAAAAAGTAACACCAATTTGTGTCAAGGGTAGCAGAAAGAATAACAATGAAACCTCTTCTTTGTTTTTATTTTTCTCGTCATTTTAATGTAAGATAGAAACAGATTGCTACAACAACACTGGAGATCCCACAGAGAACTGCATGCTTTTGCTAGTAAAAACCTTTGCTGAGGCATTTAAACATTACTTCTTAAGAAATGAATATGGAGGTTTCAAGCCATCTTTGTCAGCACTATCATTCGCAACAACCTTCTAGATGCTTATTCTCTACTTTTTCCCAAAAAAGGTCATTCTTACTTAATTGAAGCCCACTACCACAGAAGGATTCAAAGCTCCTGAGCTCAAAAGTGATCAGAACATACAGATAAGTATAACTGGTAGTCGGAAGCTTGGTTTAATGTTTGAAGAACAGTAAACACCACACAGCAAATGTCAAATAGATTATCATTTTTATAAGGTAATGACTCTAACTAAAATCATGTAAGACTGACATTTTCTGTACTCAGTGTCTAATGGTCATAAATTTAGCCTTCACTCTTAATGATGTCACAGGTTTAAAAAAATCAATACATTTTTCAGCTTTCCACAGTCATCATCACTTTCAGAAACTGTAAAACATAACTGCATGTTACACTAACATACAATTCTCTACAGAAGCATTTTCTCATATATCAACTGTTAATCTCAAGTAATAGAGCACAAAAAAGCAATACAGGACCAAAACCCACACAACTTTTACATCTTCCCCTTCCCCAGTCGTTAGCAGGTAGCGCTTTTTTTTCCCTAAGAAAGTGATGAAAAATCAGAGATTTTGCATCCAGTGTTTGACTTCAACTTTCTACTCTCTTATCGTCTTCTGGTACCACCATATCCTAAAATGAGAAGAGTACAATTTATATTGGTTTTTAAAAATGCACTGGCATTGCTTATAAAACTACAACAGGAACACATTTATTGTGACAGATGAATAAAGAGACACAAGGGAGGGAGGGAGGAAGACCAGCCCTCCTGGTCACCTAGCCGTCAAGTGGACTAGACTCAGACATGCTGCTTGTGAATCACTTGTAGTCAGGAAGCCAAAGAACACGTGTTCTATGGTGGGGCCAACGTGGTATGGACAAAAGTCAAAGTCTAAGCCAAAAAGCAGAGGCCAATGGAGCCAGCCATGCCCTGCTACCTGTCACAATCCCAACAGCAACAGAAATCCTGCAGGGGCAAGTTTCAGGCTTTCAACAGTAAATGTTACATAGTCAAGTCAACTCCCCCGACCCCCACACTACACACACACACACACACATACACACACACACTTGCAAATGCACTAACAGTTTACAAGATGACAAGTGTTGCCATTTGAAAACTCAATTTTTTTTCAGGTTTTCCTTTAGGTTATTTGGTAATGTTTAATAATTTTTTTTCATGTAAGTCCCAAAGATTTCTGCTGATATTTATGGGTGGTATTTTTTTTTTTTTTTTTTTTTTTACAATTTTTGTTTCCACTGAGTTTTCTTCTTGTGCTGTGTCCTACATGGCTCTATTTTTATATATCCTCCCAATCACTACCACGCCTTTTCCTCTCAAAAAGTAACCACTACCTACCTTACACCTAACACCATAGGTTAGCTTTGCTAGTTTTTAAACATATATATTTATAAAATAAGAATGTTGTAATCATATTTATATCTATTCCTTTGTGTCTGGCTTCTTTCTTTTCTTTTTATATTTGGTCGATCTACCCACGTTACTGCATACAGTGGTTTATTCTCCCTCCGTGTTGCACAGCTGTCCACTGTATGGCCATAACTCAATTTATTCATCTCACTTACTGCTGCTGGATACAGGTGTTTTTCCAGTTGGAGGCTATTAGGAATAAAGATGCCATGAACGTTCTCAGACTTATCTTGCAGTACACAAGTGTATGCATTTCTGCTGCTATATATCTGAGAGGGAAACTGCTGGGTCTTGAGTTTATACTTTATTTTAGTTGGTAATACCAAACACTCTTTCAAAGTGATTGTGTCAATTTATATTCACACCAGTACTGTAAGAAATTCACTCTTACACTTCAAAACATATTTATACAAGTCTTCTATCAATATCAAGAATTAGTCTCTGTTCCATAACTCCCCCTGGTGAAAGATGAATCCAGAGCAATCTATTACTACTTCATTACTCACATTTCCCTAACCTCTGCTAATTAGCTGGATATTTAAAAACAAAGTTACTTTCTAATTTTTTATATATTATATCTTTACTTTTTACAAAATTTCCTCTTAACAATAGCCATAAACATGACCACCATATTTTTGACAATTATTTAAAGTAGAGGTAGTTACTGAGTTATTGAGTTTTGCTGAATTTTAAGAGTTCAAACTTCCACCTAGAAAATTCCATTTTAGATAAGCTTAAAAGCAGCTTAGAGGTCACAGAATTAAACACAATGTGGAAACCAATGTTCAGGAAGATTTAAGGTAAAACCCTGGTTAGTGGTGGAGGTAAGTCTAACCCAAATCCCTGTCTGATATTTAAAGAATGTTTAGAAGTAAGAGGAAAGAATGATTCTGAACTATATTTTAATGTTAATTATGCTATTAATATTTCTGATGAGTATGACAAATAAAATTATGACTGCTAATATATAGTAAATAACTATCTTCTTAAGCTCCAAAACTATTTCTGTTCTTCACTGCTACATAATAGGAACTTCTGTTTTCAGTCTTACCTGATGCTGTTCTGGTTCTTGTCTCTGAGCTTGAATATGCCGAATAGCTCCCTGAGGCTCCACGAAGGGGTGAGTACGCACGGCTGTTCCATGTGCTGGAGTACGAAGGAGACGGGTAGTACCACGAGTCTGAGAAGGGTGTTGCTGCTCTATTAAGATATAAAAGCATATCAGGCACTTTTCTTGTGACTTTTAAATATCCTCCAATTCCTATACTCTCAGAAAACAATACCTTTATCAAGCGTTTTCCTCAGTGCTCTGGTATGACATGAAATAAATACTATTTTGTATTTCTGCTCTTGTATAATCACGGCCAGGGGGGGACAGAGTGACAGGAAGAAGAGACTCTTTCTTCCAGAATTCACACTCAGATAAAATCTAACATTAAACTACCAATAACATGAAGGCATCCCAAAATCTGGTACCAAGCCCTTTTCAGCCTTGCTTCTCTATCATTCTCCCACTAAACCAGACTGCTAACTATTCCTCAGCTGCCATGTTCTTTCCTGTCTTCTCATTTTCTCAGGTGTTAAATGAACAGTCTTTTTCCTATCTCATGATCTCTGTAAGGATGACACTGGAAGAAGAAACACAAAGAAAGAAAACAACATATGCAATATTAATGGAAGCCCATATAGCAGAGAATCTGATTTAATAGGGTAATGTCACCATAATTTATTTTCCTTAACAAAACCAAATCCAGTCAAATTGCAAACCAAACAAAGAAGCTCTAAAGAAAAGTGGAATTAAAAGGCAAGTGAGATCAAAGCCTACCTATTGCTGCCAAACAAATATCCTAATATTCCTCCAGTTCCCAAGCCAGTCCAGAACCCTGGTCCTGAATTGTCATATCCTTGCTGTCCTGTGAAAGCACTGCCGAAACCAGAAGCTGCACCATGCGGTCCTAGAAATAAAAATGATTATGTATCCTCACTTAAAACATAGCCCACAAAACCAAAATTAACATGCCATTTCAATTGTTTCATCTGTTCTATTTAGTACTAATACTTCGGCATTTATACTAAAAAAAAGTGGGGCAGGGGGACACCTGGGTGGCTCAGTTGGATGAGTGTCCGACTCTTGATTTCAGCTCAGGTGATGATCTCGGCGTTGCAGGATTAAACCCCGCATCAGGCTCCCCATTCAGCAGGGAGTCTACTTGAAGTTCCCTCTCTCTCTCCCTCTACCTCTCTCCCCCCACATGCACAGATAAGCATGCTCTCTTTTTGAAATAAATCTTTTTTTAAAAAGTGTATTCATAAAATACTGATTTATAACTAAGGAGCACCTTTCCCACAGACATGAAAAAAGGGATTTATTTTTGAAGGGAGGCAATTCCCTCCTATAAAGTCACATTTGCTCGGAGGAGGATCAGCTACCGGCAGATGACCTCATTGGGAGCTCCTTCCTATGGACTATGAACATCTGTAAGGGCTTCAGGTGACAGCTACACTTGTGTGTAACGGAGGAATCCAAGTGGAAGCAGCAGCCAGATATTCCTATCAATTGGGAAGTCAGATCTTAGAGACCAAAAAAGTATCTTCCACTCAGAGGAAATTTTTTAAAAATATTTTATTTATTTGAGAGAAAGACAATGAGAGAGGAGAAGGTCAGAGGGAGAAGCAGACTCCCCATGGAGCTGGGACCTGATGCAGGATTTGATCCCGGAACTCCAGGATCATGACCTAAGCTGAAGGCAGTCGCTTAACCAACTGAGCCACCCAGGCACCCACAGAGGAAATTTTTTTTAGTTGATGTACAGCACACATAAAGGAAAGCATGCTAATCTCACATGAACAACATAAAAATGTGTACACAGGTACCCATTTGCACATCAATGAAACACTTCTAGCCCCCAGAAGGCTCCCTCATGATGACTCCCAGTAGATACCCACCCACATCAGAGATAAGCATTACCCTGAATTCTCTCGCTATACTACTTTAGTTTTACGCATTCCTGAACTTTGCATGAACGTAATCATACAACAGGTACTCTGCCACGTCCACTGGCACCTCATGTGTCAGTGAGAGTCAATCCCCATTATTGCATTATATCAGTTTTTGGTTTTGTTTTTTTGAACTGATCTATAGTATTACATTGTGTGAAAAAAAAACCACAATTTGTCACATTCTTATGTTTATGTACATTCTGTTTCCAGTTTTTTACTGTTACAAATAAAACTCTAAAAATATTCTGTGCATTTCTTTTTGTGTATAAATGCATGTATTTCTCTTAGGTATGTATTGAGGAATGAAACTGCTGGGTCATGGGGAGGCAGTGACAGTTTTCCAAACGTTTTTTACTCCTACCATCAAGTTGCAGTTGACTACATCATTATCTTTGCTAGGTACTCTCCCTTTTTTTTTTCTTTAAATATTTTATTTATTTATTTGACAGACAGAGACACAGCTAGAGAGGGAACACAAGCAGGGAAGTGGGAGAGGGAGCAGCAGGCTTCCCACTGAGTAGAGAGCCCGATGCAGGGCTTAATCCCAGGACCCTGGGATCATGACGAGCTGAAGGCAGACACTTAATGACTGAGCCACCCAGGCACCCCTGTAGAGCCACCCAGGCACCCCTTTACTCTCCCTTTTCAATGTTAGCCATTATGGTGGTTATACATACAGTGGTTAATAACGAACTCAGCATGGTTTTAATATGCAATTTCCTGAAAACTAATGCGGCCAGGTACATTTTCATATTGTTACTGGACATCAGGGTATCTTCTATTATAAAATTGCTTTCAAGTCTGTGTCCATTTTAAAAACTGGGTTGTGTGTCTTCCCTCAGATCTGTGGGTGAATTCTTTACATAGTCTAGGCCTTGCTTGGGCAGCACATATACATATTCTAGATACACACCCTATGTTGAAAATAACATTTTACAAATATTTTCTCCCAGTCTGTGGCTTGCCTTTCCACTCTGTTAATGCGGTCTTTTGGTGGCTAAACATTCTTAATTTAAATAAAGTCAAATTTATCCATCCTTTCTTTAACTTTTTATATTCTAAGAAATTTTTACCTATTGCATGATCATGACACATTTCCCTATGTTTTCTGGAAACCTATTTTACCTTTTATCCTGAGATCTATATTTAATGAATAAATTTTATATATGGTATGAGACAGAGTTCAAGGTAAATGCTTATTACCAAACCTGATCAAGTTTTTCTGATTAAGATGATTTATAATTTAATCATGCCACCTTAAATTAATCATCAAAATTACCCTTACAAAGAATAAGAGGTAAAGAAGTTGAAAAAGTAAAATATAAGATGAGAAGACAAATCTGCTCTGGTTTCCCAATCTGACCACTTTCTATTTCAGAAACCAGCACAAGATTCACTACCTGGCACATACCCTACTTAATGCCATTAGGGAAACATACCTGTGAATTCCGACTTAAAGCCTGCAGGAGGGGGTCCTGCTGAGTTGGTGAATCTCTGGTAACGATGGGAATTTGGAGGATACTCAGAATATGGCGGAGGAGAATCCTGACCATCACTAAGGAACACTTTATAAACTCCAAAAGCAATAGCAAGTAGTACTACGATGGTAATCAATCCACTGATGCCACTAGAGTCCGGGGAGTACAGTTTGTTGTAATAATCAGAGAAAGAGCTAAAGCCATGTTTTTTTCCAGACTCTCTCAATTTCTTCAGGCCAAGTTCTGTGTAATCTAAGTTATACTCCAAGCCACAGGAACCTCTTAGTACATACTGGTCTTCAGAGGATTCATAGCCTTCACAGCTCACCACAGTTTTTCCAAATTTATATGCAATATCTAAATCAGTCTTACATTCCCACTGTGAAGAAAAACAGAAATAGGTCATTAGAATCAAAATTTTTTTTCATTTCATATGGACTATTTGGGGTATAGAGCTGTCATAAAACTGCAAAATGAAGTCGGGGGTAATAAACAAACTTCAAAACAATGAGTATTTCTGTGTTGGGGGGAAGGTAACCTAGGGACCTCGAAGCTAGGTACTAGGTACCTGAGTGTTTTATTACTATTCCTTATTCCTTACATATACATGTAAGTAATTCTTTTGTACATATTAAATATCCCTCAATCGTAAATGTTAAACAAAATTTTTAAATGTCAACTTTTTCCCACTGTTGTTCAAGATGTTTTAAAAATAGAGGTTTTGGGGACACTGAGGTGGTGCAATCAGTTAAGCGACCAACTCTTGCTTTCACCTCAGGTCGTGATCTCCGGCTGGTGAGATGGAGCCCCACCACAGGCTCTGCA
This sequence comes from Mustela erminea, assembly GCF_009829155.1. Lineage (NCBI taxonomy): Eukaryota > Metazoa > Chordata > Mammalia > Carnivora > Mustelidae > Mustela > Mustela erminea. The sequence goes on from NC_045634.1 coordinate 23,665,724, forward strand.
CTCAGCACGGAGTCTGCTTAAGACTCTCTCTCTCTGCCCTACCGCCCACCCCCATGACCCCGTGTGCTCACTCTTTCTCTCTCTAAAATATATCTTTCAAAAATAAATAAATAATAGGGACACCTGGGTAGCTCAGTTGGTTAAGCACCTGCCTTCGATTCAGGTCATAATCCCGGGGCCCTGGGATTGAGTCCCGCAGTGGGCTCCCTGCTCAGCGGGGAGCCTGCTTCTCCTTCTGTCTCTGCCCTTCCTGTGCTTGTGCTCTCCCTCTGACAAATAAACAAAATACTTTAAATAAATAAATAAATAATAAAAATAGAGTGTTTTGTTTTTTTTTTAAAGTTAAGGCTCAAAAGACAGCATCATACAGGAGTATCTGGTAACTACATAGAGCATCAGAGATAGTCCACAACTTTCTGAGAAAAACTTTCTGCACGGATGTTACAATACTATGGACCAACTTTCCAAAGCCCAATCCTATAAGTAATTCTCTTAAAAGAATTTTTTTTAAGTAATCTCTACACCCAGCACGGGGCCTGAACTCAAAAACCAAAGATCAATAATCACATGTTCCACCAACTGAGCCAGCCAGGCATCCCATCTCTTAAAAAATTTTTGAGCTATTTAGGAAAATGCAAAAAGTTCATGCTAGCCTCAAAAATTTCCACCTTAAATAAAAAGTCTACTACCCCCACCTGCTCATGCTCTCTCTCACTCTCTCAAATAAATAAAATCTTTCTTTAAAAAAGTCCCAGTTTATCAGAGTCCAAAGTCTCTCATGGTTCATCTCCCCAAACAATCTGAGGGTTTTGAAGGGGTAGGGGGTAGGAAGTTGAGTGGTGGGTCTTATGGAGGGCACATATTGCATGGAGCAATGGGTGTAGTGCATAAACAATGAATTCTGGTACACTGAAATTTAAAAAATTAAAAATTAAAATTTTTTTTAAAAAAAAGAACACAGAGGGACGCCTGGGTGGCTCAGTTGGTTAAGCAGCTGCCTTCGGCTCAGGTCATGATCCCAGCGTCCTGGGATCAAGTCCCACATCGGGCTCCTTGCTCGGCCGGGAGCCTGCTTCTCCCTCTGCCTCTGCCTGCCTCTTTGTCTGCCTGTGCTCGCTCGCTCCCTCTCCTCTGTCTCTGGCAAATAAATAAATAAAATCTTTAAAAAAAAAAAAAAAAAAAAAAAGAACACAGATCAAAATTTGCTATCTATTATCTATGAAAGGTGAGCAAGTTTCTTAACATTCCTGTGTCTATTTCTCTCCATAAATGTGGACAGTTATACTTGCCTTAAAAAAAAAAAAAAGTCCCAGTTTAGTTTAAATTCCATAACTATATTTTGAGCAAAATAGGTAATATGTTTCTTTAGCAGCATTTAAAGAAACACAAGCTAAAAGAGATCTGATTTGTTCTTCTGTGTTTCTGTGAAGTTTTTGGTCAATTATCTTCCTCTCCCAAATTTCAGATATGCTATTTCATTTTTTATGACAGCTTTATTGAAATATGATTCACCTATCATACATTCCACCCATTTTGATGGTTTTTAGTATATTCACAGTTGTGCAACCATCACCACCATCAATTTTAGCATATTTTCATCACCCCAAAAAGAATTCTCACATCCATTAGCAGTCACTCACTTCCTCCCAAATCTCCCAACCCTGGGCAACTACCAGTCTGTCTTTACTGATGTCCCTATCCCGGACATTTCATATAAAAGCAATCATACAATCTGTGACTGGCTTCTCTGACTTTGCATAATGTTTTCACACATGTTGAGGATGTATCTGTTCTTCATTCTTCTATATGGCAGAATATTCCACTGTGTGAATATACCACATTTTATTTATTCATTCATCAATAATGGACATTTGGCTATTATAAATAATGCAGCTACAACCATTTATGTACAAATTTTTGTGTGGACATATACTTTTCATTCTTTTGGGTATATACCTACTAATGGAATGACTGGGGCATATAGGAACACTATGTTTAACCTTCTGAGGAACTGCCAGGCAGTTTTCCAAAGCAGCTGCACCATTTTACATTCCTAACAGCCTACAATTCCTGATCATTAACATTATTTAACATGTTAGGGTAGGCTGGTATTTTTTGAGGAATGACAGTAAAATGATAATCAGCAGAGAGCCTCTACCCCTAACCCCCAAGTTTACAAAGTTTTGAAAATTTACTAATGTATTAGAAAATTACAATGAATGTTTCCAGGCTTTAAAATTAGTTCATTTCTTTTGGAGGATGTTCTTTCAGAAAATGAATAACCGATTTATATTTACATATTTAACTTGAGATTTTCTATATGTCTTACCCCAAAATACTGAATAATATCCTAATGAACACTTCATTGATTAAAAATCCCAGTTAAACTGTCATCAACAACATTGGGCGCCTGGGTGGCTCAGTGGGTTAAGCCGCTGCCTTCGGCTCAGGTCATGATCTCAGAGTCCTGGGATCGAGTCCCGCATCGGGCTCTCTGCTCAGCGGAGAGCCTGCTTCCCTCTCTCTCTCTCTGCCTGCCTCTCCATCTACTTGTGATTTCTCTCTGTCAAGTGGATAAGTGGAATCTTTAAAAAAAATAAAAATAAAAATAATAAACTGTCATCAACATAACGAGTATTACCTGTACATCATACCCATCCCAACCTTTGTTCTGACACTGTATGACTTTTGGGGTATAAGAATCACATCCAGCTGTGCCTCCAACACATTTCAGTTGCGGGATTGGATCCAGCCTGCGAGAGGTGGTATAGCGGTCATGGTGGAGGGTAAGAGCTTTGACGTCCCGCAACAATATCCTGTCTAAAACAAGAGGAACACAGATGAGCAGGTAGTAAATATATTGTCAAACACAGAAAGTCATCTTAATAAAACGCTTGTCATAGGAAATACTTTCACAGTAAGTGGGTGTAGAATTCTAGATTGTCACTCAAGCCAAGACAGTAGATTTTTCAGAAAGATTTCAAAATACTTACATCCCAGGTATCCATTCTCAATAACATAATGAAGGATATTTGCCACCAAGAAAAAAAAAACAAAGCAAAGAGAAAGACATAAAACCCAGAGGTCTAAAGAAAGAATAGTAGCATACAGAGGGACAAAGGGTATCCCGAGAACGATAAGTGAAGACAGCAGGATGCAGCCATGCGTCAGGCAGAGGGTAACAAGTCCACACTGCAAGAGTACTGCTCAAAAGGGCTACCAGCGAAATTCCCTGCTGCTACCATACCATCTTTTTTAAACCTAAGGAAAGAATGTCCAGGTGAACCTGGCTTTGGTTTTTAGCTGTATTTGGTCTGTCTTGACCTTGAGCTCATGAACTTTCCTCCTCTTTCCCCCATGTCCTGCTACCTGGGTTAGCTGAGGACACTCATGTCACCCCCACAGAAGCATTCTGGCTTTAACCTATTCCTGAGTGCAACAGAGAGACCCTACCCACCTTAGAAGCAAAAGATAAAGAGCAACCTACTCTCTCTGACCATATTTCTGCCAGATGTTCAATACAGGACCCCTAGAGCTTTCAACAGATGCCCTAATTACAGTGAGTCCTATTTTCCTGTCTTTCCCCAGTCATTTCCCCAGAAGGGGCACTTAAAATCTCAGGAAACTTGAAGCCAGAGACTTTTTTTTACACTACTAAGAAAACAGCTAGTCAGTTTTTCAAAAATTTTTAGTGTTTTACCATATACATGGGTTAAAAAACTGGACTAAAAAAATTTTTCATTCAAAAATCAGTTAAGTAGCTACCTCTGGGAAAGGAAATGTGCTTAGAAAGGAACAGGCAGAATTCTTCTAAAGTTCCTTCTCTTAAATGAACGGGGCTACATTGATATTTGTTTCATTCTTCTTTAAACTATTCATGTATGTTTTATTTATTCATCCATATATATTTCATAATTTTGTTTAATAGTGAAACCCACTCTTCCTCCAATTTCACATTTCTGTGATAACCCAAATTAACAACCTGGTAAGTACCTTTTTCTTGCTTATCCAGACACAGATTCAGGACTTGTTTCAGATTTTTTTAGTTTATTGTTATAAAAAACTGAAATATACAATCTACATTATTCTTCATATGGTTTCTCCACTTAATTATACATTGTGGACATTCCCTCATATCAGCAGATACAGATCATATTTATACTTTTTTACCAAAAAAAGAACTTAATAAATGAAACTAAGCTTAGATTTATCAGCACATTCTCCCCAAAATGCAATAAAACTAGAAACAGAACATAAAAAATATACTAATATATAAAATCAATAATGAAAAGGCAGCCGAAAACCAGTAACAACAAAGAAATTAAAGTTGGACTACATATATCAAAATATATTAAACCTATAGTAGCATAAACAGTATAATATTGGCAGAAAATTAGAAAAATTGATCATCATACACCATGTACAAAAATTAATCCATGACAGCTAAAAACTTACCATAAAATGTACAACAAATAAAAAAATACCACAAGAAAGTACAACTGAATATTTATGATCCTGGTATGGAGAATTCGTCCTAAGACACCAAAAGAAAAAGAGTGACCAGCAAGATAAAGACTGTAATTGATCAAATTATGTTAACCTATGAAAATCTAGAGTCTATAATGATACTCCCAGAGAATGCCAAAAACTCATTTGTCACTAAAAGTTGCTACCTACCTCCTTACTCTGAAAATTCGTAATTAAAGATTAAAAATTAAATTTTTATTCTGATTTTCTACTAGGAACTCTAATCCGTAATAGCCTCAGGATGGAAATCTCAACTTTATTGAAGAATGACAGCTAATAAATGTAGAAGAAATGACAGAATTAGAAAAAAATAAAATTTTATAATGGCCAAAGACACTGATTCAGACAAGGATTTATTAGTTTTAAAATCATTAAGAGACTGGATATTGGCATGGTGCCAAGTAACATTACACAGAGTGCTTTCTGGAAAAATATTATTTTATAAGGTTTATAAAACCACTTTTAATCTACTAGTTAATCTTAGCATCAATAATGGTAGAACAGGGCGCCTGGGTGGCTCAGTGGGTTAAGCCGCTGCCTTCAGCTCAGGTCATGGTCTCAGGGTCCTGGGATCGAGTCCCGCATCGGGCTCTCTGCTCAGCGGGGAGCCTGCTTCCCTCTCTCTCTCTCTGCCTGCCTCTCCGACTACTTGTGATTTCTCTCTGTCAAATAAATAAATAAAATCTTTTAAAAAATAAAATAAAATAAAGGTAGAACAAATTGGTATTATACCATCTACTATGATGTAACCCTCAAAAGTATTTAATATGAATTTTATCAATCCAGTCTATGAGAAAAACAGGGAAGAAAAAAAGCAAGCTAAAACACCAGGAGAAAACAGAATCCAGAAGGTAGGATACTCTTAAGGACAACTGGCCCAATCCTTTCAGCAAAGCAGCAGCCTATAAAGAAGGACTGTTTGTTCTATATATTTTCTAAATATTTTATTCATTTATTTGTCAGAGAGAAAGAGTGCACAAGCAGTGGCACAGGCATTGGGAGAAGCAGACTCCCCACTGACTGGGGAGCCCAATGAGGGACTCAATCCCAGGACCCCAGGCTCATGACCCAAGCTGAACGCAGATGCCCAACAGACAAAGCCACCCATGTGTCTCTGTTTGTTCCACATTTAAGAAGACTTAAGGGAGAATACAATCAGATGGGATGCACAGACCTGGACTGGGTCTGGTTTTGAACTAACTAGTGTAGACATTTCAGGGAGAATTGTGATATCTGAATATGGAATGGATAATTAGTTGATATTAAGAAATTTAGATACATTTTATCAGGGGTAACATTATTTTTATCTTGTGGGGAAAGTTCTTTTTTAAGGGGAGGGGCATGTTGAAGGATTTAATGATGGTCTGTCATGATGCCTAAAATTACATTGCCATATTTCAACCTTAAACACAGAGTTGAAAGAAAACAGGAATATATAAAGATAAATAAAAATTTAAAATATCTTTCCCAGAATTCCTCTGGTAGATTGACTGGAATGACTTATGATCCAGTAATTCTAGTAAAATGAGTATTTGGCTTTCCCAGTATCTACACAGAGGCACACAAGGAGAAGTTAGACAACGGCTTCTGAGTAATCCGCCAGTAGTATCTGTAGCACTTGGTACAAACAGAAGAAACAACATTTCATTTAGAGTTTCTGGACCTACAAAATCCAAGAGAACTTCCCAAAAGACAACCATGGTATAATAAGAGAATTTGATAAAACAGCTAGATATTCTATAAATTACCAAAGGTCAACAGATTTTTTTCTATACCCATAATAACCAATTAAAAATGAAAATAGCCTGTCTCAAATAACATGAAAACATACATAAAACACCTGGAAATAAACTTAGGATCATATGTGATCTATATTTTAAAAATAAATATATAATAAAACCTAAATAAATATAATGCATTTCCCACCAGGAACCAAACTAGGATTTTTAGAACCAGGAAGAAATTATGTTAAAGGTCCTGTGGGAAAACTAATGTCTATAAGTAGCCAAAAATTTTTTGAAAAAGAATTGCTTTACCAGACAATAAAACTTACCATAAAATATAGTGAAGACAGTATGGAATTAGAACAGAAATAGGCAAAAGGGGGGATGGTGTACCTGGGTGATGGGCATTAAGAAGGTCATTTGATGTAATGAGCACTGGATGTTATATGCAACTGATGAACCACTAAATTCTACTCCTGAAACTAATAATATACTATATGTTAACTAACTTGAATTTAATTTTTTTTAATTTAAAAAAAATAGGCAAGGAGCTATGAAACAAAAGAAAGCCAGAAATAAATCCAACTATATGTGAAAATACAACAGAAGATAAAGTGGACTTTCTGGGGCACCTGAGTGGCTCCATCAGATGAGCGTCCAACTCTTAATTTCAGCTCGGGTCATGATCTCTTAGGTGATGGGATCAAGCCCCACACTGGGCTCCAACTGGGGCTCCAGGCTCAGCTGGAGTCAGCTTGAGATTCTCTCTCTTCCTCTCCCTCTGCCCCTCCCAGTGCTCGTGTGTGTATGTGCACACGTGTGTGTGTGCACATGCACTCCCTCTCAAATAAGTAAAAAAAAAAAAAAAAAAAAAAAAAAAAGACACCTTAAAAAAGACAGACTTTTTTTAATTCAGAAAAAAAAAAAAGAGTGCCTTCTTTAATAAATGACACCAACATAATTAACTATACGGCTAGAAGAAAATCCATCTACACCAATCTAAAAACTTAATTCTATGTGGGCTGAAGGCCTAAAATTTCTGAGAACTCATTCACTGGCCTCCCTGCTTCCCTGGACCTCCTACAGTCTGTTCTCCACAGAGAGGACAGAGGGCGCCTTTAAAATACAAGTCACAGCAGATCACTTATCCCTTGTCTCCCCTCAGGTTTCTGATCAAATGTGATTTCTTCCCTTTCCAATGTATATTTTGACAGTCCCGCTTCTGCCTGTATACCCTGTCTTCCTTCCCCTGTGTTATCACTGCCCATACCACTTTTCCCGATGACGTGCTACTTACCAATTTGTGTCTTGTCTATTTCTCTTTAATATATATAAACTCTGTGGAGGCAAGATGCTTACTTTTGTTCACTGTTATATTCCCAACACCCAGAAAAGTGACTTAAATATAAAACAATTCCATAAAGAATTTTAAAAAGTCAGATAATCTCTTTAGAACTGGTACCAAACTTTTTCCAGACAAATTATCACTCTATGTTAAAGACAAAGTAAGTGTATCCAAAGTTTCAAAAAAAAAAAAAAAAATAGGGAGTGATTATTGTTTTATTATAAGGCTTGATAAAACTTAAACCAATAAAATATTTTCATAGAACAGTTCCTCAAAGTAAATTTAAGATAAAGTAGAATTTATAAAAATCAATTGTGTTTGCTATGCAAAATACTTTGGTGCTTTTTGTTCCAGAACAATAGTTTATAGAGTAGATAGACTAAGATTAGCAAGAAGCAGTTCACCATTCATTTAAATTTGGTTCCTTTTTTTTAAATTCCCCTGACTCTTCATCTGTAAACTTTTTTTTTTTAATTAAGAATTGAGGGTTCTGGGCGCCTGGGTCGCTCAGCTGTTTAAGTGTAGGACTCTCGATTTCAGCTCAGGTCATGATCTCATTGTGGTGAGACAGAGCCTCAGGTTGGGCTCCCAGTGCAGCAGCAGTCAGCTTAAGATTCTCTCCCTCTCTCTCTCCCTCTGCTCCTCCCCCTGCACATGGGATCACCAGAGCACAGACACTGCTTCTCAAGTAAGTTTTTAAAAGAAAGAAAGAAAGAAAGAAAGAAAGAAAAGAATTGATGGTTCAACTGTTTCAATCCAGTTTTTAAATTTTAATTCTGATCAAAGTGTCCTCTTTAGATACAACTTTCTAGGAATACATAAATAAATGGACATTTAAATCCAACTTGGCTGGGCGCCTGGGTGGCTCAGTGGGTTAAAGCCTCTGCTTTCGGCTCGGGTCATGATCCCAGGGTCCTGGGATCGAGCCCCACATCGGGCTCTCTGCTCAGCAGGAAGCCTGCTTCCTCCTCTCTCTCTGTCTGCCTCTCTGCCTACTTGTGATCTCTGTCTGTCAAATAAATAAATAAATCTTTAAAAAAAAATAAAATAAATCCAACTTGGCTTTTATTACTAATAAAACATCCACATCAAATCAGTTACTCTAAGTCAAGTATTTGCAAACAGCACCTTCTCTTTCATTTCAGCATTTAGGAATAAAATAGGATATTACAGAAGTAAACCTGTTGCTTAAGAAACATGGGCATTTCCTATCACCCAAGTCATAAACGCAATGTTGATGCTTTTCATGCCTTAACATCTTCATCCTCCCAATAAAAAATGTTTTAACTATTTAAAAGTCATTTCTTACATCATTCCAGTTTAACAACATGCATCATTAAATGGAAACCTGTATGTCTGTGTATACATACATATATTAATTACAGAGAATATTGTTTATCCCCTAAAAATTCTTTAGAAAATTCTAATAACATAGTAATAAAAAAAAATCTTTTCTCCAGAAATCATTTATCATGTACCATCGCATACAAAAAATAATAATAAAATGTTGTTAAAATTCTAGTGTGCGGTGAGAAACAACAAGAAAAGCTGACGTAACGAGATGAAACTCACTGTAGCGGTCAGAATAAGCAGCATGGGTTCTGCTCACGTAACTAGTGCAGTCTACGACTCTGCTAACCTACCTGCAAGGTTTCCATCCCTGTCCACTAAGTGCGACTCACAGACTGCGGGTGCTGTGGCAACTGTCCGCCCTAGCAACAGGCAGCCATGACAACAGGCAGCGAAGATGACATCAGACATGACAACAAAGCAAGAGGAGCAGGTGATGCTAGGGATGAGGACTCTAGTCCCAGAAAGAAGGCAGACAAATTCGGGAGTCCAGGGAAGGGAGATAGGGGAACGTAAGAATACAGAGTCGTCCCGCCCCGTCGACTCCCCAACAGTCCCCACTTGTCCCGCAGGACCTCTGGGAAGAGCAAAGGAGACAGGCAGGACGTAGGTGAATAGGGAAGATGTTAATAAGAATCAGGGCTGAAAGGCCCAAGCGGAGGCGAACGGAAATGTCGCCCGCTGGGCCTCTGAGCGCTGGGTGTACGCGACAGAAAGGGGCAGGTGACGACAGCGCTCACCAGGGTCTTTCCAGCCGAGAGCAGGGCCGGCGAGGAGCAGAAGCAAAAGAAGGCTGAGAAGGGGGCAGCGTCCAGTAGCTTCCGGCCCACCCGCTGCCGCCATGGCTCTGGGTGAAGGGAGCGGGCGGCTGCCAGGCGCCAGAGGGCCGGAACCCTACTGCGGAAGGCTGTCCGCGCGCCGCTGTACCGCAACGCCAGGAGCTCGCGCCGCGGCGAAGGGAAGTCTGTCCGCAGAGCCGCAGCGAAGGTCCGTGCGCGACTGTTACGTCACTACCACTACGCCGCGCGGGAGAGCACGAGTGGACGAGTGGACGCCGCAGGCCCCGCCCCTGGGGCTTAGAGCGGCTGGGGGCGGGGCTAAGGGCAGGACGCTTCCGCTGGGGGCGGGTCCAGGAGCGGGGCGCAGGGTGCCGTGGGTGGGACTGAGATGACGCAACCCTGTTGTGTCGTCTGCGGCTCAGAGAGGTTCCGAGAGAAAGGCAAGGGTTAGAGAGGTTGAAACCAACGTAAAATCTAGAAACGTGGTCAGGTTATGTGTTTCCGAAAGCTCCCTTCCCAAGGGAAGTTACTGAGTATTATAAAATTTTCTGTCTTCAGCTTCTAGCATAGAGCCTGGCCCAGGCTTCCTTCCACTATTGTTTGCTAAGATTCTGGTGAAAAGTAGCAAGGGAATATGTGGTCTGGTTTCAGAAGTTCAGAATCTTTACATACTTCCTTGTACGTGGAGGCAGTAAGAACTCACAACATACCCGAAGAAACTAGTAGCTAAAGAACCAGTCAGAGGAAACAGTTCTAAGCCAGCAGGAGCTTTATCTTTGAGGTCTGACGGCCCTGGGTTTCTCATTCATTCATTCATTTAACAAATGCAGGTTGAATGCCTAAGATGTGCCAGGAACTGTCTTAGGCATGGAAGATACAAATCCCCAGTTACTCGTGGACCTTACACTGAAGTGGGATAGGAAAAGCAACATTAATTAGTAAACAAAGATAATAGTGATAAATGCACTGATGAAAATAAAACAGTGTTACAGTAGAGACTGGGAGACAACTTTAGGGAGGCATTTCCTTGCTAAGGAAGTGATTTTGAAGTTTGACACCTGAATGAGAAAGAACCAGCCATACAAAAATCAGGGGAATATCCTCCACAGCCTGGGGAACAGTGGGTGCACAAGTCCTGGCCATGTGTTTTGAGGAACAGTCATTCATCAATTCAGCCAATAACTATATATATCCAGCATCCGCCAGTAGCTAACAGTACCTGCTAGGCACTGTTCTAGGCACTGGGGATACAGTAGTGAATAAAACAAAATTCAGGGGGTAGGAGAGGCAATCAAGTCCAATATAACTGAAGCAAGGTAAATTAGGGGAAAAGCACAAAAAGAGGAAGCTGAGCAGTGGGGGCTTGGAGAGGGACCAAGCAAAATGGGAAGAAAGATAATAGAAAATTCTGTTCTCCACATGTTAAGTTTGCAGTGACTAATTGTCCAGATACACATGTCCAACAGATACTTAGATATACAAGTCTGCATTTCAAAGCTAAGGTAAACTTAGTAGTTACGTTATCAAAATGAAGACGCTATTTAATGCCACAGAAAAAGGTACAATGCATAGGGAGAGAATTTAGATACAGCAATGAAGGAGGCCCAGAACTAAGTTAACTAAGAGAACGCTATTATTTGAATTCTGGGCAGAAGAAGATCTTAGAAGGAGTCTGAAAAGTAACCTCTGGCGAGATATGAGAAAAGCCAGGAAGGAAGCGATATAGTGCTTGAGAGAAAGAGAATGGTCAACAGTGTCCACTGTTGTTGAAACATTGAATCCAAAAGCTGCCTTTGGAATTGGCAATGTAAAGGCAATTAATTACCATAACAATAGAATTGCTGTAACTTAAGATCACATCATTTGCCAGTTTTAGACAGTGGTGAACAAAACATCAAAGGTTATACTAACTTACATTCTGGTGGGATAGACAGCCAACAAATAATATAGTTCAGATAATAAGCCCATTCAAGAACAAAACAGAGTAATACACACACATATACAACCAGATTCTTTTTTTTTTTTAAGATTTTATTTATTTATTTGACAGACAGCACAAGTAGGCAGAGAGGCAGGCAGAGAGAGAGGAGGAAGCAGGCTCCCCACTGAGCATAGAGCCCGATGCAGGGCTCGATCCCCGGACCCTGGGATCATGACCTGAGCCGAAGGCAGAGGCTTTAACCCACTGAGCCACCCAGGCGCCCCTACAACCAGATTCTTAAATACAAAGAATAAACTGATGGTTGCCAGAGGGGCAATGACTGGAGGGGTGGGTGAAATAAAGGGGATTAAGAGTTTTCCAGTAATAAAAAAGTCACAGAGATGAAAAATACAATTTAGGGAATATAGTCAATAATATTGTAATAATGTTGTTTGGTGGCAGAGTCACTACACTTATGGTGACCACTGACTAATGTATAGAATTGTTAAATCAATATGTTGTATGCTTGAAACTAATATAACACTGTATGTTAATTATATTTCAATTTCTAGAGATCGTATTTATTTATTTATGAGAGTGAGGGAGCACTATGGTGGTGGGGTAGGGGGGAAGCAGACGGAGAGCCCACGCAGGGCTCTATCCTACCACCCTGAGATCATGACCTGAACTGAAACCAAGAGCCAGTTGCTTAACTGACTGAGCCACCCCGCTGCCCCACACTTCAATTTTTAATAAAAGAAGAAGAAAACAGCATAATATAAAGTGAAGTGCTATGATAAATGGGATGTCCATGAAGGGTTCTGGAAACTACCATTTGAGCTGAGCTCTAAATAACAAGAGGCAGCTTCTTAAATCATCCCAGAAGCACATTAATAGGAATGTATGGACCTGATTCGGGTCCTGATTCAAACAAACTAGAAAATAAATGACATTTATGAGACAATTGGAAATTTGAACACTGACTAAATATATTATGTTAAAGAACTGTTTTTTAGGTTTCATAAAAGTACTATGGTTATGTAATTTTTAATGCTTCTTTCAGAAACATACTAAAATATTAGAGAAGAAATTATGTCTGGAATTTTCTTCAAAATAATTTGGGGGAAAATAATATGGGAGGTAGGGGAAAGAAGACGAGAAGTATAGACAAAACACCATTGAACGTGTGTTAAGTTTTGAAGGTAGTTGATGGTACATGGGAATTCCTGATACTATCCTGATTCCTTTTTACGTATTTAATTTTTCCAAAGTAACATTTTGAAAAAAAAAAAAAATAACCAAAGCTAAAAGCTCCCTAAAGTGTCTCTGACTTGACCCGTAAGAATTAGTAATTCCAAATTTACAAGACGATGGAGAGGATGAAATGAGATGTTTAAAGCACTAGACACATACCAGCGGCTCAATAGACAACAGCTCTCTTCCTCCTACCCCATCCCCATCCTTGTGAGTTAACTCTGGAAGATAAGAAGCTATCTGAAGGGGCGCCTGGGTGACTCAGTGGGTTAAAGCCTCTGCCTTCGGCTCAGGTCATGATCTCAGGGTCCTGGGATCGAGCCCCGCATTAGGCTCTCTGCTCAGCGGGGAGCCTGCTTCCTCCTCTCTCTCTGTCTGCCTCTCTGCCTACTTGTGATCTGTCAAATAAATAAATAAAATCTTTACAAAAAAAAAAAAGAAGAAGCTATCTGAATAAGTTTCGAAACTACATAAGGTAACGCTATTCTGTAAGAATACTTAGAGAACATTTAAAGGATATAACAGTAACTAATGCTTAGGAATCACTTGGCAAACTAATGAAGGTAATTCCTCACATCCTACCTTTTTCAGACAATTATTGTCAAGCTCTCGTTTGAATAGGAAGTCTTCAGGGTGCTTGATAAAATTTCTGATTCCTGGGCTCTGCCCACGAAAGTTCCGCAATGTCCAGCCCATTTGTATTCACAAGAGGAAATTTGAGGACTAGCATTTAACTCAGCTATAGGGACTTGTGGAAGCTCCAAAAGGCTTCCTAAAATGTGATTTCCCCTCCTCACCCCCAGGAGCCAAGCTATGAGTCTAAGAGATAAGAACCTATCACTTTCACCACTACCAGTACCACCACCAGTGATCAGTTATTTCTGTTGGGTTCCCTCAACCATCCTGGTTTCAAGGATAGATACTGTGGAACAAAACAAGAAAGGTGTTAGTGGTGACTATTTGTGGAGTCACAGAATCATCTACTTTTCCAAGAATTTCACCTACTCCTTTCGAGTTGGTTGGGGAGGAGGATGCATACATCTGCTTCATTTTAAAGAAAGGAGCCAGTGGTTCACAGACCGTCTTAAACAGCAACATTTCTATAGCATATGTTCAAGTTCGCCTTGTGTTTTCACTACTACAGTCCTTAAATGGAAACTCTTCATGATTCAGAAGACATCAGAATTTTTTGCACTAACTTGAACAGAAAAAAAATTCTACTCCTCCACAAAATATCTATAGATTTATTGGGGACATTAAGCCTCAAGTGACTTGTTTTTTTAAAAAATTATAATTCAACCTTGAAAGTAATGGAGAGAAGCAGGATAGGACAATACTTTCAGCTCTCAGTACCTCTCATTTTCAAGTATTTTGGAAATATCTAACCATTCAACCAAGTTTTACATGCCAGTTTATTTTAATCTGGTGACTGAAAAGATTGAAAAATTCAAATCTTATGTCAAGCACCTCCACCTGTATCTTTTTAAACCCCTTTGAAAGATTCTCATTACTCGGAAGTTGTTAAAAAATATAATATAGGACTCTGCTAATCTACCCTAGCCTGGAGCAATCCCACTAGCCTTCTCTCCTCTCTCCCAACAGACCAAGCTCCTGGGGCCGTTTGCCTCCCAAGCTCATCATCCAACCACTTCCCCCACCTCCACCCCCACCCCCAACACAATCTCTCTTCCTCATAATGGTTTTTCTCTTTTGTCTTCTACTTACACACCCCTTCATCCTTCCGTTGTCCCTCCCTTGGGGAAATCTCTCTGATATAAATCAAAGGCTGTCAAGGACTATCTACCCATCTTCCTAACAATTATCACTGTTACATTTTTATATTTGTGTGTGTGCCTGTGTCTCACCAATCTGCAAGTTCCTTCAGGGCAGAAACCACACCTAGTTTTTCTTTTTTAAAATATTTTATTTATTTGACAGACAGAGATCACAAGTAGGCAGAGAGGCAGGCAGAGAGGCAGGCAGAGAGAGAGAGAGAGAATGGGAAGTAGGCTCTCTGCTGAGCAGAGCCCCTGGAGGTCTCAATCCCAGGACCCTGAGACCATGACCTGAGCTGAAGGCAGAGGCTTTAACCCACTGAGCCACCCAGGCGCCCCCAAACCGCACCTCATTTTTGCTCACCCCAGTATCTAGCTCTATTCCCCAAACATAGTAAATCTTGAATACATTTGAAGAATGACTTAAGTAGATGTATTTGTCCTTCTGCTTTCTCCTTTTTATTCCCCTAGCCCTGGACTACAAAACAAAATAAAAAACAAAAACAAAACTAAACTAAACCCTGCGATTCTGAGACTCCCAGGAGGTCGGATTTGCGTTAAAATGTTTATTTTGTATTTACTGGGTCCCGCAGCTCCTTATCTCTGGAGGTGGGACTGACCAGAACCCTAGTTGGGTCGGAAATCAACGACCTAAGTGGCCTGACTTCTATTAGAAGGCTGGGGAGGAGGGAGCAAAGGGTGCGCTTTAGAGACCAGAATACCATCCTCCAAAGACATCACAGCATGCCTCCCAAAGGACGGCGGTCCTCCGCTCCCTTATCCTCCAAGAATGTAGGAGGTTGCAGGATCCGCGATGGGGGATCGGGAGTGGAGCTTCCCCGAGCCTGAGGGGAAAATGGGAACCGAACCGAGGCGAGAACGCCAAGCCTGCGAGGGCGGCGATCTGCACAGCCGCATGGCAGGGAAAAAAGGGGTCGGTCCTAGCGCCCCCAGCCCGGCGCGCCCCCCGCGCCCCCGCGCGAGCGCGAGTCGCCGGCGGAAGTGCTGCGTCGCGCACTTCCGGGTGTTGTCTGGCCGCCGCCGCCGCCGCCGCGCGTCTCCGGTCTCCCGGCCGCCGCCGCCGCCGCCCCCGCAGCCGCCCAGGGTCCCGGAGCCAGGAGCAACGTCACCGCCATGGCCGGCATCAAAGGTGGGCCTGGGGCGCCGGGCGCCGGAGGGCTGGGTGGCCGCGCGACAGAGGGGGAGGGGTCCCTGGCAGCCCCCGCACGCCGCCTCCCCGGCCCGGGCTCCCGCCACCGAGGTCCCTGAGCTGGCGGCTGCCGCCCGCCCCTCGACCCCCGCCTCCGCCCTCGCAGCCTGAGAGCCCAGCTGGGCGCGGCGCTCCGGGGTGGGCCCGCGGGGCGGGCGGCTGCTCCGTCAACCCCTGCTTTCTGCTGATCTCGGCAGCCTCTCTCCCAGCCATCGGCCCCCGTAGAAAGAACGAAGTGGTCCCTGGTGTGCGAGAGTCCCGCAGCGCCTCGGGCCAGCACACATGTTCTGCAGGAGTTTGCATCCGAGAGACGGGCGAGCAGAGAGTGATCTTGAGGGGCTTGAGGGCCCTGGAGATGCCCGTTACGGAAATCAGTGTCATTTCCCTCTTAGAGGCACTAGTGCGATCTTCGGGGGGCTGAGCCAAACCGAGTCCCTCCGGAACGCCCCGGAGGGACTTAGGGACGGTTCTTTCAGAAACCTTGGTCCTCACATCCCGAGAGTGGCCATCCCTCTCAGGACCGGTCCTCCAAGCTTCACAGGCTTCGAAAACTGATGCGTTTTGATTTGTGGTGTTTGTCACATAGGGTTAGACCCTGTAAGCGACCCCGATGTGCCCCTGTTCTCCACAGTTGCGCGCTGAGGCTTTTAGTTGGGTTCGTTACAGAATATAGTGTTAAAACTTAATGGGAAATGGCTCGTTTATTCGTCTGTTTCCTTTGGAAAGAAGGAAGGTTGTGTTTTTGCCACATTGTTTCGTAGTTTTGTTACTGTGATTAGAAGGAAACACCGTTGACAGCGTTTTCAACTTTTTGGCCACGAATTGCATTGATTTCCTGCCCTGCGGCTTTGTAGAAGGGACAGACAAGCAGGAGGTGAAGAACTTTAATAGCAATTTTGGGTTTTTTCCCCCTGTTTAATTTGTTTCCTTTAGGACAACTTTGATTGAGCTGCTTTCCCAGAGTCACATTTTTACTGGTTTGATGTCTGAAAACATTTAACTTCTGATGTAAAACTTTGTCATTAGATGAGCGACAAAGATCATTTTTAATCTCTTTTTGAACTGTGATAGACCTTCTTAAATCTTTGTGCGGAAAGGCAGTTAGGGGAGAATGCTGTGGTTTTTCAGGATGCTGCCAGTTTCGCAGTCCTTCCCCATTTCTTCAGTGTCATCAACAGAAATCTCCTCCCTTTAAAAAAAAAAATAACTGAAATTTCCTTCTTCAATTTAGGAAAATATTAACCAGGTGAAAGTATCTCCGACAGAATTGTACTTACACTTTTGGTTTCAGTGAGATTTTCTGATTGTTATGTCTGTTTATCAGGACATTTTCTTTCATGGGCCTATCTCTGCATCAGGCAGGAGTGTTGCTATAATTGGAGACCATTACTTAATTCTTAAGCCATTTGCCTATTATTTGGTTATGTATTGGATTTTTCTGATAACTCCCAAGGTAGGGAACTGGTCCCTGCTACGCTAATCTCTTTGTAGTCACAGAATCAGCACCCTGTCTCTGGAGAGTTTAGGTAATTGGGCTGTTCCATCCCTTGCCTAGAGGCTTTGGGAGTAGAAACCAGACTCATCTAAGTTTTGCCCTCCAAATGTTTCATCACACAATTACAGTATAAATTTTTGTCTTGTTGATGTATCATCTGGGACAACCATTTATACACAAATGATGAAATTTGTATATAAATCAGCCTAGTTGCTGATTTCATAAGACTGGAGAAACTTTACAAGTTTTGAGAACACTTCTGAGCAATGTGTTTAACCCCATTGGGGTTAATCCAGTGCGATTAGAGGTAAGATATCACTTAAAGTTATTTTTTGATACTTAAATCTTACCTTGTTTTCATTTTTAATTTTTTAAAAATGAGATCTTCTTTTATTAACTCTCTAAGAGTGTACTTAGAGAATTTAGAGTTTCTTTTTTGATAGGAACATAAATAATTGTTCTCTGTCATGAAAGAGTTACCCACAGAGACCATTAGGTCCTAAAGCTACTTTTCTTTTGGCCAAGATTACCACAAATGGGTATGCTTTTTGAGATTTCTCTTTCTGGTTTTTTTTTAAGGTTGGGTGTTTTGTTTTGTTTGTTTTGTTTTCTTTGGTCTCCTTTCTCTTGTCAGAGGACAGATCTTGCTTATGTGCACTTCTGCCTCCTATGCCTCATGTGTTTCAATGTGTGAAACAAGATCTTCAAATTTAAAATTTCATGTTACAAGTTACAGGTAATGGTGATCATTTCTGGGTAGGGAAGTTATTTCTCACTTAATTTTGTTCTGGCTAAGTGAATTGCTATGGACCAAAATATGTATAAATGAACATACGTGGCTCTAATTTTTTATTCTGCTGAAATTCACATACAATTTATCACAAAATGAATAAATAACGACTGAATAAGGGCCTAAGGGTCTGTTTATGAAAAATGATAGCTTTAACGTCTGGGCTTTGTAACGTATGTTTTGCTCTAGTGACCCTTGTTTCCTCCGGGATTCTTAACTATATTCTGGATAAATGACTTCTGAATAAATAAGTTGTTACTATATAGTATTTACATTCAAAAAGTGGAGATGGTTCCCTGAAACTAATGTTAACACTGTATGTTAATTATACAGTTACATAAAAAAATTTTTAAGTAGAGCTGGCTGTTTACTTCTTCAGGATGTCTTATAACAAGTATCTTTAGTGTTCAGAGAATTATTTGCATTAGTCTTATTTTATAGAAGAAAGAATTGACACTCAGACATGATTATGTAGACAGCTAGTTAAGTGGCTAGTAGTGGTGCTACTTTGGCATGATCTTCCTCTCCTCTTCCCTTCTGTCCCTTTTTTTTCCTCCCCCTGGGTTGTTGTTTTGTTTTGTTTTGTTTTTTAACTCAGCCTGGGTGGCTCAGTGGTTTGGGCCGCTGCCTTCGGCTCTGGTCGTGATCCCAGAGTCCTAGGATCGAGTCCCGCGTCGGGCTCTCTGCTCAGCGGGGAGCCTGCTTCCCCTCTCTCTCTCTGCCTGCCTCTCTGTCTGCTTGTGATTTCTCTCTCTGTCAAATAAATTTAAAAAAAAAAAATCTTTAACTCATTCTACAGATATTTATTAGTGTTAAGAGCTGGGGTGTGAGCATCAACAACAGAAAAACTTTTTCCCTGCTGTGGTGGACCAGACAGCTCATTAGGGAAATAGATACAGAGGCGCCTGGCTGGCTCAGTTGGCTAAGCATCTGACTCTTGATTTGGCTTCAGGTCATAATCTCAGGGTCATGGAATTGAGCCCCACTGTGGGCTCTGTGGTCAGGACGGAGTCTGCAGCCCCCCTGCCTCTGCTCCTTACTCCCCTTCCTGCATACTTTCTCCCTTTCTCTCTAAAATAAATAAAGTCTTTATTTTTAAAAGGGGCGCCTGGGTGGCTCAGTCATTAAGTTTCTGCCTTCAGCTCAGGTCATGATGCCAGGGTCCTGGGATCAAGCCCCTCATCCGGCTCCATGCTCAGCGGGAAGCCTGCTTCTCCCTCCCTGTCTCTCTCTCTCTGTTAAATAAATAAATCTTTTAAAAATAAATAAATAAATAAATAAATAAAAGGAAAACCAATTTTAAATCTTATAAAATTACAGCTATGATAACTGACTAAAGGGGATGTATATAGTGGGGGGGGGGGCTGCACATGCCTGGCCCTCTGCCTGGAATGCTCCCCTCTGATACCCACATTGATTCACTCCCTCATTTCATACAAATCTCCGCTCAGATGTCACCTCATCAGAGATGCCTTCCCAGGCCACTCTGTCTAGGATAGCGCTCACATCCTCTTACTCTACCTGATTTTTTTCAGAACACTTAACATTCATTTGCTAACTTTGTTAGCTTGTTTTTTATGATTTTGTTCCCTGCTAGACTATAGGACTCGTGAGAGCAAGAGCTTTGATTTTTTTTCATTGTTTTATCTCTGGTATCAAGAACAATGTGTGACACATACTAGGTGCTCAATAGATATTTGTTGGATGAATGAATGTAATAGGGGGAATTGGTCTAGCAGGAGGTTTGAAAAAACTTAAGGGAGGAAGAACTGATTGAGCCAAGATCTAAAGGACACGGAGGAGTCCGCTTGGCAGAAGGAGGAAGGAAATGGAATGAGAATGCAAGCTCCATGTGTGTGGAAGGGCCTCGTCTGGTTTATTAACGTATCTCCAGTTTGGTTCCCAGTAAATATTTCTTGAATACATATTTCTTGAATGAAACGAATGAATGAGAAAGTGTCTGAGGTAGGAGGGACAACATGTACAAGGGCCATGTGGGTGAGGGAGCCTGCCGATTTCCAGGAAGAGAAAGGGCAGTGTAACTGAGTGCAGAGAGGATGGGGTCATAGGCTGGTATGAGTGTGTCAGGAGAGTAAGTAGGGCCGGGTTTTGAGGACCTGTGAGCAAAACAAATGGTAAGCTCGGTATTGAGTTGCATTCCATTGTAAACTTGAAGTTAATCTGCTATAAAATGAAAAGTGCAATTTCTTTTCTTTTTTCTGTCACTGAAAATGTAATGGCATTGAGAACCAAATAAATGTGTTCAGGGTCGACATGACCTACATCAGTGAGCTAAGTGAAAACCCTTACCATGTGAGTAGGTGTCCTTGATTATGACCATTTTAATCCAGAGAAGTCTATGAGTAGTACTAGGCAGGATTTAACCCCTTTACTGTTAATTCTGGTTTGTATGTGTTAACTTTTCTCTTGGTAACTTTTACACCTTCTACAACCCTTGTGAATTTTAATATTTCTCTGAAGGTTAATGGACTGCATCATTTAAAACAAAAAACACCTAAGTAATTCTCTTAGCCACTGCAGTTGTAAAAATACAGGTTATATAGAATTCAGATAAATTGATCATTTATATCTTTGCTTAATTCTAGGCCATTGATTAACTATGCCTATTGAAGAAAGTTGTTTCTACTAATATATTTGAAAAACTTTACAAAATATAATGCTTTGTATATGTGTGTGTACAATTCTGAAAACTATGTTTTACCTGTAGAATGCATCTGTTGCTTGTGATAATATAAAATAGTGATACCAAAGAAGGATTTGTACCATTATCCTGCACATTTTCCAATGTATAAACAGTTATGGGAGGAAACCCAACTATAGTTTTGTAAACTATTCAAAGATCTATATCAAAATGAGTTGATTAAAATTATTAACACCAGATGTCCTTGGACACTCTTTTCTTACCAGTTTTGAGTACATTGGGGGTGTATGTGCAAGAAGCAGGAGCTGATCATGATAGACTTTCCCACAGGATAAAGTTCTGAAGTCCAGTAAAGCTAAGAAGGCATAGTTTCTCCACATCCTCCTTTTCAAACTATGATGATCTGTGCAGTAAGTGTAACACAAATGACTGGAAGAGCAGTATTGATCTGGCAGGCTAGACTACTCACTGGAAAACAGAGCCAGTAATGAGGGAATGTGGTGGTGTGTTCACTCTGGGTCAGGGTTTTGAAAATCAGTGTTGCCTTATTTTGCCTTGAAGACGACACAAAAAACTTATTCTGAGACTATAGATAACTCCCTTTTAATGCATTTGTTTTTTGTGTGTTGTGTTTTGCTTTTTGCTTCTGGGGTCACAGGTAATGTTCAAACTGCTAATACTAATATTAATAAAAATAATATTTAGTTTAACTAATACTTGTATTTGACTCTATTTACTTTGCAGCTTTGATTAGTTTGTCCTTTGGAGGAGCAATTGGGCTGATGTTTTTGATGCTTGGATGTGCCCTTCCAATATACAAGTATGTAAAATTTTTGTCTTTTTGGATGTTTAAGGGTAAAATTTTTCTACTTTTAAAGCTTTAAAAATTTTTTGAATGGAAGCTTCAGTGTTCATTTACCAAGGACAATCCTTTTTCAAAGTACGAGAACACTTTTGGTTATTGCATTACTGCTCAGTTTTGAGTGCCTGTTGATAAAATTAAACACAAGGAAATGTAAATTGTCCTTTAAGCACAAAAAACACCAGAAGTAGAATCAAGAGACAGTCGACTATGAAAAAAAGTCATGTAAGCAGTTACTTTCCATGGGATAGAAAGAAATATTAAAAATCAAAAGGATAGGTTAGTAAGAAAAATACAGGCAACTAAATAGAAAAATGCAAAACAGATACCAAAAAAGAACTGCAAATTACTAATCACATGAAATTATACTCAACCTCTCTCAAAATTAAATGAAGTCCTTTGGCAGAGATAAAAGCTATGGGCAGACAGGCACTGTCCTGTGCAGTGGGGTGAGGAATAGCTATGGGCAGTCGTCTTGGAGGCCTTTTTGCTTGTGGCTCTCGAAATGTATATATTCCTTGAACTAGTCCTTCCACTTAGAATTTCTCATATAAATCTACTGGCAGGTGTTGGCCAAGATATGTGTAGTGAGGGAAGAGTATGGATATTCTCAGCAGCCTTGCTTATAACAGTAAACAAACACCTGAAGGCATCCTAGAGGCCTGTCAAAGGAGAAACGATTAAACTCTGGAATGTCCATCAGTGGAAGTAGCAGGCAGTGTTAAGAAGAATGAGGAGGAGCTATAAGTGCTCATATCTCAAGGTGTTCACAGTACATTGTTAAATAGAAAAGTGCAATGGTTCATGTTGTTAAAATTTATCTGACTGGAAATACAGAAGGTTCCACAAGAAGGTTATTAGGAGAATGGAAGGAGAAAGCAGGGGAGATATGTTAGCTTCGAGTTTTCACTTTTTGTGCTTTTGTGTTTTTTTAACTTTTTATGTTGAAATGATTGTGTGCTATCAAAAAGCTGCAAAAATAGTACAGAGAGGTCCCCTGAACCCTTCACACAGGTTCCTTCACTTGCCCTGTCTTACATAACCATAGTTGTAGTATCCAACCAGGAAATGACATTGGCACAGAACAATAGCTAGACTGTACATTAAAAGCCATATATTTCCAATATTCTGACTGAAAGTCTTCAGTATTACTTTCAGTTTGTTTTCTACATTTTGACTTCAGTATCTGGGGAGTTCACAGTGACCTAATGAGAGTTTGGGGATGTTCCAGCTTTACCCTAAGAAGGCTGTTATTCATTAGAAGTCAAGAGCAATGAATCTTGAGTTTAAAAAATGACTGTGTTAATATTTCTATTTTCCATATGCTTTCTTTATTTATAATCTAAAATAAAAAATGTTTTTAATTTTGGGCCTTGATTCCAAATGCTTTAATTTATAAAGCATTTTCTTTTAATACAAGAAATATTTAATCATTGTGTCATAGTTGACTTTAGAAATACTGTGACTTTAAATGTTTCTCTTTTTAGTGTTCAGGTTATTGTTTATTTTTAAACTGTATCATGTTTTGTACCTTGTAATATTTGGCCTGATTTTTAAAAAAGCATATATTATTGTCTAGGAAAATGACAGAGGTAGTGAAAACTACATTAACTTATTTTTTTTTTCTAGCCAATACTGGCCTCTCTTTGTTCTGTTTTTTTACATCCTTTCACCTATTCCATACTGCATAGCGAGAAGATTAGTGGATGACACAGATGCTATGAGTAACGCTTGTAAGGAACTTGCCATATTTCTTACGACAGGCATTGTTGTCTCAGCTTTTGGGCTCCCTATCGTATTTGCCAGAGCACATCTGGTAAGTGGATCTATTCTTCTGTCAACAATTTTACATTAGACTGTGTTAAAATTGTCTCAGGAAAAGATTTTGTGAAATTATATGAAAACGGGATGAGGGACATAAGATCCTAGAGGATAGAGATAATCTTACTTTTACTGTTAACTGATACAAATGATACCGGAGAGCGTGGCTGGGGTCTGTGACAGCAGCTGGCTCCCCAGTACCTCACGCTCAGAACCAGGCCCGTCAGCTCACCCAGTGCTTACCAACCACAGGCCGCAGGCCTGAGGAGACCTTGGGGCGCTGGGCTCCATATACTTGTCTTCCCAGACTCACCGGTCAGAGTCACTCCTCCGACACTGAGGAGGTGGAGAAGCCCGGGGCTGGCCACCCTTCCATATGCAGAGGGCGGTTCTCCCCCTCACCCCTGTAAAAGAATGTTCATGAGTGTGTTTCTTCTTCAGTATTTTAATCTGCTCTCTAGATACAATTTTAGATTCACTGAAGAAGAGTTGGAGTGAATTGCTTTATAAACAGAAAGTTGTAGAAGTCTGTGCTGCCTCCTCAGAGTCCAGAAGTCTGACTGTTGAATAATTATCATCTTCGTGACTTTCTGTCTTTTTGAAGGAAGCAAATTAAAAACAGTATTGAAAGACCATTAAGTGTGCAATAGAGTGAAAGTTATTATTACAAATTGTATTTGTTTTAGAGCGTGACTGGCTTACAACTAGAGTCTTCATTTGCTTTTCATTCTCCTTTTGTTTTTCATGCGTCTGTTAACGAAGTGTTTATCTATCTTATTTCCCTAGATTGAGTGGGGAGCTTGTGCACTTGTTCTCACAGGAAACACAGTCATCTTTGCAACTATACTGGGCTTTTTCTTGGTCTTTGGAAGCAATGATGACTTCAGCTGGCAGCAGTGGTGAAAGGAATTACTGAACTATTGTCAAGTGGACTTCTTGTCATTTGTTGGCCATCCACACGCACACGAGCTGGGGCAGGAATGCTGAGTGGTACAGCAAGCCTCCTGGGGGTATCCTAGGTGCTCCCTTCTCACTTTCATTGTAAGCATACTGTTTTCACAGAGACTTGCTGAAGGATTAAAAGGATTTTCTCTTTTTGGAAAAGCTTGACTGATTTCACACTTATCTCTAGTATGCTTTTTGTGGTGTCCTGCTGAATTTAAATACTTATGTGTTCCTGTTTAGTTATTTTTTTTTAATCAGTATGCAATGTGAAGCATTTTTCAAATGTAACAACCATTTGCATTGGTTAGAAATTAGATTTCTGCTGGCTATTATTGGGCTAAAGGACATCTTTTATCTTAAAATTATTTAACCTCCATTGCAAAAAGTTCAAAAAAGTTTTCAATCAGTCAGGATGACATCACTCCCAATATTATGCAAACATGCAGACTGTTGGCATACCTTATAGACTGTATACTCAGTGCAAATATAGCTGCATTTATACCTCAGAGGGCCCAAGTGTTAATGCCTGTGCCCTCCGTAAGGGTTGCTGGTTTTGCCAGGAAACAGGTGTTTTGTGAATTGAAAATTATTTTATGGAATTGCTGCAAAGGAGTGCTTTTCTTCTCAGTTGTTGGAAGAGTTTATTGTTAAAGGTAAGCGTGTAAAACCAGGTTTTTGAGATGGTTTTTATTTATGTTTATTATAAAGTAGAGTGAGTTGCATTGTGGGAAGAAATGACATTGAAATTCCACTTTTTGAATCCTCTTTCTATCTATAAGTGAAACGTTTGATCTTCTATTAGCCTTTCATATTTTACCATGGGCGAAATGGACATATGGAACTATACTACTGATAAGGGAAAGTTGTATGTTTGCGTCATCTAGACCAGAAAAACCTTTCCCTGCTTCTTCCTTTTAACTTAATTTTATACATTGTATATATTAAGTAAAATAACTTTTCAAATATAGTTTAATAAC
The DNA here is from genome assembly GCF_009829155.1 of Mustela erminea. Classification (NCBI taxonomy): domain Eukaryota; kingdom Metazoa; phylum Chordata; class Mammalia; order Carnivora; family Mustelidae; genus Mustela; species Mustela erminea. The sequence goes on from NC_045634.1 coordinate 23,691,161, forward strand.
ACTTTAAATTAGAGATATTTATCTCACTTGGAAAGTAATCGCTATGCCATACATGCCGAGCGCCCCCTGCAAGGCCTTGATGTGATTAACAAGTGACTTGTTACTCTTGCAGAGAAGTGATGCATTAACAATTTAAGATTTAGACCATGGTAATTGTAGTTCTTATTCTCTAAGGTTATATCATATGTAATTTAAAAATATTTAAGACAAGTTTCTTGTATACCTCTCAACTTTTTTGGATTTTTATTTCATCATGATAGATACGCTGTTTCCTTTTAAATGGCATTTATTGTGTGAATTAATGCAAAGTAGCCAAATCCAGCTGTATAGCAGCTTCAAACACAAACCTGACCAAAAAAATCCCCGGTAACCAGGCATGATCAAATCGTAGTGGTCATTTACATCTCAACAATTACCAGTACCTTTTTCGAGATCTAGTTATGAAAATGTTCGAGTTGGTCTGACAGTATGTTGTTGAGGATATTTGTATGTTTGTTCAGTTTAATGACAGGGAGATGATTTTGCCTTCAGACAAAACTGAGTGATCATGACAGCTACCTTTTGTTGTTTTATAAAGTTTATTTCTCAAGAAAATGGGAACAGATTTTGGGTTTGTTTAGCTTCTTACGAAAGATGCGCGAAGGCCACAGGTTTTATTGACAGACCCAAGTTGTGACTTTAGCTGTGAGATGGGAAGCAGAAAGAAGGATCTGCATGTGGCCATCCCATTTAGACAGTAGGCTGGACACGACTTGCAGTGTTACAATGACAGAGACCTAAAGAGGAAGGTACAAGTACGCGTGACGTAGCCGGTCATGCGGTTGGGAACTTAGTGCCTGGGATCTACTTGATTGCTTTTTTGTTTGTTTTTTTTTTGTTGTTTTTTGTTTTTGTTTTTGTTTTTGTTTTTGCGGGAAATACATCCTCTGCCCCTCCCCCATTTTCTGTTCTAGAATATCAGTGCAGTGCACTGCTACTGTTCTATTCACTTGGCCATAGACTCTTTTTCTAATAGCTGCATATTCTTTCTGTGTACTGATTGCATTGGCAGCATTGTGTCTTCCATCTTGCACACTAGCTCGACATAGTGCTGTCTCTGACTTCTAGTTAGTTGTTTGAGGTATGACTTTTCCATAGAACATGCACTGATCCTGCATTGCCATTCTTCTATGGAAAGAAAACTTTTGATGATGAAACAATAAAGATTTTAAATATCTATTTTAGTTTGTGGGTGTTTTTGAAATGAAAATATACAACGCACCTTAGGAACTGAAGTGCATTACTCGTTTTAATAATGTGATCTAAAACAAGGATGGCATGAGTCATTCATGTCAGTCTTGTAAGAGTTTTACTCCCAAAATAGAATTGAAACCATAGTAATAAATGTTAGTGAAGCCCTGTGATTTTTGCCATGATGATGTGATTTGCCATGATGAAAGGATTGGTAACCTGGGGAAGTAGATTTTTTACCTAACCCTTTCCAAAAAAGCCATAGATGATTTTGTTGATTAAAAAAAGACTGTTGATAGTCTAAAGTCAAGGTTGTACCTGTTTTTAAAGCTTCAGATCTTTTTTATGACTGTATGTTTTATTGTATATTTATCACCATTCATTATTAGAGCATTTTGCTTTTTGCAAACATTTCAAATAGTTAAAGGTTAAAAAAAAATCTGTGTGGTACAATGTGAACAGAGAAAAGTACTGTTCTCTTTTATCAAACATAAATCTTATCCCAGATTTTCTAATTATATAATTTTATTATATACTTTAGAAAGTGTAGGTCATAGTTTCTTAGTGTTTGCTCTAACAGGATTTTAGGGGTATTGTCAAAATCGTCCAGATTCCTAGAGTAAACCCTAGAATGTGTATATTGAATGTGACAAGATCCGTTCCTAAGTTTCAGGTAACTTTAATTCAGCAGTCAGATTTCACAAGTAGCCGTGCACAGTACTGTCAAGTGATGTGTACCTTTTACTTCTCGGGCGACTTTATGGTTTATAAAATTGGTGGGAAATTCAAAGTCATGTTTCTTCCATATAAGCCTATGTTATCCTTACTCTGGGTGAAGATTAGGGAGCTCTTTTTTTATTACAGGCCTCCTAATTTTCTGGCACTCCCAGAGAAGAGAACATATCTTGTAAAATAAATATTCCAGATAACTGAAGATTATCTCAGAAAGAACCGACATTTGTTTTATTTATTTTGGTGAAAGTATTAAGTAAGCCATACGCTTTTGTACTTTCTTAGAATATAATAGAACATTTTGGATTTTCCTTGGTAATTTAAGGTTGTCATAAATTATTTCCCCCTCTTTTAAATAGCTCCAGACCTGTATTTTTCTGGAATTGTATTTTTCCTGGCTTTACTTAAAACTGAGTTTGTTCCTAGCATGCCTTAACTTCTTTTATTTCTGATTTTCTGAACTGTACTACATTAGGGGGCGTCTGGGTGGCTCAGTGGGTTAGGTGTCCAGCTCTTAGTTTCCAGTTCCGTATTCAGCAAAAAGTCTGGTAGAGGGTCTCTCTCCCTTTCCATCACCTTCGGCCCTTCCCCCAACTCCTGTGCATGGGCGTGTGCACTCTTTCTTTCTCTCCAAATGAGTGGATAAATCTTTAAATAAATAAACAAACTAATACATCAGGAAAAATGGCAAATTATTGGGGGAAAATGAGGTAACCAAGCAGACTGAATCCATTCTGTAACATTTCTGTACATAGTACCTCAGTGGGCCTCACCAGGTGCTCCCACCCCTTATACAAATGAAATGCTTTGAAAAGGCCTTTTTACAAAATTGTAGCTGTTAAACTACACACCAACCAGTGGGCCGTTGTGAGAGGGAGCACAGACGAGGTGTGACGGTGCGGCAGAAAGAGCCTCCGAGGTCCCATGGCTGAACTCAAGGATGTAGCTTGGACACCCATAGGCCTCTAACTGATTTCTGAGAGCTTATCTCTCTTCACTGTTTATTTTCAGTTGCAGAAAGTCTAGATATGAAGACAGTTTGACAGTTCATTTTTACTGGACACTCTGTACTGAATATTTTGCTGCCAGTCTCTTAAAGATTCTTTGAATCCATCCTTGGGTTTAGGACCATACAATTCAGATATTAATTATTAAGCTTGTAATTCAGATATTATTTATTAAGCTTGTAAATTCCTATCAGAGGGAATAAAACAGTCAAACTCAAACATGTTTCCACAAGTGAGAAATTAAGACCATGAAATATCCCTTTTCCAATTATAGTTGTTTTCTTGTTTACATTTAGAGCTAGTACTCACAGGGAAAACAGGAACTTTTGTTTCAGAAGCCAGTTGAATGGCTAATACTGTGAGAGAGAAACTTTGTGGCAGCTTACAGCCATAGAAACCATTAAATAGAACAATATAGAATGAGACTGAGTATTTCCATTATCTCTTTGTAAGAGAATTACTATTTAATAATTTAGTTACCTTGATTTGTACTGTATCTGACATTTAATATCAAAAATATCTTTTTCTCGGGGGCACCTGAATGGCTCAGTGGGTTAAGCCTCTGCCTTCAGCTCAGGTCATGACCTCAGGGTCCTGGGATCGAGTCCCGCATCAGGGTCTCTGCTCAACAGGAAGCCTGCTACCCCCTATCTCTCTGCCTGCCTCTCTGCCTACATGTGATCTCTCTCTCTCTGTCAAATAAATAAATAAACTTCAAAAAATATATTTTTTTTTTCTCTTTTGGCTGGTCAATGTATTATGTAATATGTAAATGTAGTTATGACATAAAAGTCAGTAAACTTGTGTAGATATGTGAACCTCCAAAATAGAACAGATGTTTTTCTGAAAGCTAGGTATACCTCATAGAACATGTGGTGATTGTCTCTAAAAGTTTTCACTGTTGAACAGTTTTCTAGGATTAAATTAAAATGGATAGATTTTAATTCATTTTTGTCATGGTCTAAATCATCAGCTTCCAAAATACAGAATCCGCTCTAATACCTAGTTAATGAGTACAGCAGTGAAGAAGAGGGTATTAGTCTCCCAAGGATTAAAAAAAAAAATGGTTTTGAGCCACACTTCATACTAGAAAGGACATTTGTCATTTATAAGCATAAATGGCCTAATCTAGTGCTTAAAAGTGTCCTCAAAAAATATATTATTACAGGGGCACCTGGCTGGCTCTGTGGTAGAGCATGTGACTGTTGATTTCAAGGTCACAAGTTCGAGCCCCATTTTGGGCCTACATCCTACTTTAAACAAAATAATGTACATATGTGTATACACACACACACATATGTATGTATACTTAAAAAAACACCTTCCAGACACTGAGAAGTGTCTTATTAGTTGGACAACTAATTAGGTAGAAATGGTTTATAGTTCACCTTGACTATGTGAAGATAGTATGAGATATGTATACTGAAACACTGCGTTTGGTTCAAGCTCTTCATCTAGATAAGTTCTTTGTTCCCAGGGGCAATTATATTCTACATGGCAACATTCTAGGTACTATTGGGGAACAGAAAACAAAACAAAACTTGGAACAAGGTCCCTCTCTGAACTAGAGACTCAGAAGGTATCAAAGGAAGCTGATTCCTATACATGCCAAAAGGGAAGTGTGAGGAACTGCAGGAGGAAAAGATTCGGGAAGGAAAAGGGAGGTGCATGGTAATTTCCTGTTGTGCTTTGGCCTGTCTCTCGCTGATAGGCAGGGTCTTGGCAGCAGAAGGCTTTCTCTGGAGCAGCAGTAGGGGTGGTGTTGGCTCTTAGGCTTCCTGGGACTCGGGGGAGTTGGGGCAGCAGAAATGGGGGTGGGCGCCTCTTGATTTTGACACCCTCACCCTGGGTCCCAGATACAGTGGAGACGTGAGAGGTGGTGAGATTTATGTGGTGTTGTGAAGGAGTGACCAAGCAGATTTGCGGATGAACTGTGTGGGGGGAAAAGAGAGGAGTCAAGGGTCACTACCAAGTTTTTGATTGTCATGTCAGGGTGGGGGATGGAAAAGTAGTAGTGAGGGAGAGTTTGAGAACAATAAGATCTAGACCGTCTGTCCAAACTACTGGTTCATCATATCTGCGTGGGACCTGGATGTGACATCATTTGCCTTGTTTCAAACCTTTACCCTATGAAACAATACTGTGGGCCCTTCAGCCGTGTAACTACTTTATAAGCTCCTGGGGGTTGACACTAGCACAGATCTCGACATAGTGGTTACAGCGTGAGCTCTGGAGTCAGCCTCCCTGTACCACCAGCTAGTCCTCCTACTAGATGTGTAACCTTAAGTGAGTTAGTGGACCTCTCCGTGTCTCAGGTCCACATCTGTACAATGAGGATAATAACAGCACCTGCTTCGTAATGTGCCTGTGATGTTTCAGTGTGACGTGCAGAGGGCTCACAGTGATTGAGATGGTTAAACGTTAGCTATCATGACTGCTTCTTAACAGTTCTCTGCACTGCTAAGCAGTTCCCTCTTCTCGTGGGAGTCGACAAACTGAAAAAATAGAACATTTAACCATCCAGTCTAGTATATTGCTGATGGGAGTCACCCCGTTAGCCTCAGAGTATCTCTTGGAAATGCTCTACCTCCCTGGTTTCTCATTCACTGCAATATTTCAGGAAGGCCTATTGATTATCTAATAAATACCACCAAGGTGCCATGACACGCTTCCGATGGCTTAAGTATATGTGATCCTCCCTACCCCCACTCCCGCACCAAACTGAGAAATGATACACTTTTTTTTTTTTTTTTTAAGAATAAGGAAATATATTGCCAAACTTAGAACAAGAAGGGAAAGCCTTGGTAGATCTGAAACTAAGAAATCTCTGAGAAAATGAGAACCTGAATGATCAAATTGAAGAACAAAACTGTAGCCTAGAATGCTGATGGCAAACACATGAGAGGATGCTACCATAAAATAGGGGGGCCATGCCAAGGAGACCCTTGATCAGCACAAGTGGTGGCATCCGGAGTGGCAAGGGTCTCAGAGGCAACATACTGAGGCAGTTTACTGAGGGATTCTTTGGGGTGCTACAGGGGGAGCAGCCAAACCAGCAGATCTTTATGCATCTCCACACACAGACCCGTCCTCATCTCATGCCTTCCAGGCTGGGTTGGAGGACACGTTTCCTGAAGTAGCAAAAGTGGGAATAGCCAAGTCCAGAAGGTCAGCCACCAGGGTACCCTGCTCAGTGGCACCTCTTTCTTCTCCCTAACTCCCTGAAAACACCACCCCTCCCTTTCCTCAGGCTGCGCAAGCGGGAGCAACAGTTGGTCTAGCCAGGGGTTCTAGGTAGCAGAGGGGAGTTCCCAGACAGGGATAACCAGACAGTTTAGGAATGCCCATTGGAATAAGACAAACTCACAGAATTTAGCGCTGAGGAAACAGTTAACAGAACAGAAAGAAGTTCCATGTTGACAGTTTAGAAAATTGAAACCATCCAAAAGACCATACCAAGTGGTATACAACATCAGGCTGATGAAGTTACAGAATATTTTATGTATCCTGCACCCAAATCCAATTAGATTGCCCAGGACCACGGTTTTGCTTTTTTCCTCCGAGCTTCTTTGTCATACCACAGTGGTTTTAATTCAAAGACACACAGTATAGTACTACGGGTAAACATTTTCTCCCAGCATACTCTCCCTGTAACATCCTCTCCTGTGACTGTGTACATGGAACCCACTATCTGCTTGGATGGGAAGAGCTGTATCTGCTATTACACATCTTACGTGAGACATTCCATAGCCCACCATAGGCATTTACTCATCGCACAGACATTTTTGGAATCAGACACCAGGGCTACAAAATAAAACGGGAAGTGAGATGAGAACAAACAAAAGTATCTTGGACATCCCTGCTACATTCTATCTGCCAAGTAGCTGTGTGACTCTAGAGGGAGTAGCAACAGCAGCAGCGGAGGGAGGAGAGAGAAGCCTTCACGGAGAAAATGGTTGTTGGGCCACCTGGCTGGCTCAGTCAGTTGAGCATGTGACTCTTGATCTCAGGATTGTGCATTTGAACCCCATGTTGGGTGTAGAGATTACTTTAAAAAAAAAAAAGAGAAAAGAAAATGGTGGGTGATCTTGGTCTAGGATGGTAATAAAGAACCATTCAAGCCCTCAACCTGTGTAACAGTTAATGTTCTTATGTTCATGTTTCTCTTCCCAAGTATTTCCGGGAATCCCAGGATTGCGTGTGTTATACAAACTGGTCATGGTTGTTGCTTGTCCCTCAGCTGAACTCTGGCCCTGGATTGGCTTCCATTGTCTGCATCCACCTTTCCCCCACTTTCTAATTGCTTTGCCCTTTATCCCTATATCCTGCACCCCAACCATGGATAGGACACTCTCCCTTGATCCTGTGAAGCACACCTAAAATGGGGCTATAACTTCAAGCCAGTCTTTTACCAAAGGCCTGAGGAAAAGAGATAGGAATTACTATACAACCCTCACCGCCCCCCCACAAAGAAAACCCAAAACTGATCATCATACTCACTGTCTTCTATGTCATTGGCTGTGTACTTGCTTGTAAGGCTGCTCCGACTCTCTCTACAGCTCTGACCTGTGCCAGGTTGCAGGTAGCATTTTACCTCCCCTAAAAGGGAGAGATTCTCAAATCCCCTGCAAGGGCACTTATGAGGTCTCCTTACATGACTCCAGGCCCCCTGCTCCATAACAGCTTGATCTGTAGTTACGCATCTCAGCCCACAGAAGACAGCGTTCTTCATAATGAAGCATGTTATCCTTTCAACAATTTTACTCTAGAAGGAAGATTTTGTTTTATTTTAGTCTCCATTGAATCAGAAAACATCAGATAAACCCACTTGGAAAGACATTCTACGAAACAACTGGTACTCAGCAAAAGTCATGAAAGACAAGAGTCATCGAGGTCATGAGAGTCCAGGAAAAACTGAGGAACTGTCACAGATGGAAAGAAACTATGGAGACACAGTAATTAAATGGAAATGCAATCCTGCATTAGATCTGGAGCGGCACAATGACATTGGGGGAGAATTGGTGAAATTTGAATAAGGTCAGTAGTTTAGTAGTTAGTAATATTGTGCTGATACTAATTGCTTTGTAATTGTGCTGTGGTTATATAAGTTGATAACTTTAAGGGTAAAAGAGACATTAATTCTCTGTACTATTTTTGTGCAACTTTCTGTAAGTCTAAAACTATTTCAAAATAAAAAGTTTTTTAAAGTACCATAAGCAGCCACCACATCAGCAAAATTGTAAGTCTTGACAATATCAGTAACTGGAAAGGACATGTAGCAAATTAAACACAAATACTGCCAGTGTAAGTGTCAATTGGTACAATCACTTTGGAGATTATATAGGAATATTTGACAACATGTAGCAAAATTGGAGATCTGTGAGCATTATAACCAAGTGACTCCATGAGTAGGAACATATCCTGTGGAAACCCTGATACATGCACTCAAGGAACCATGTATAAGAATGTACATCACTGGGTCACCTGGGTGGCTCAGTGGGTTAAAGCCTCTGCCTTCAGCTCAGGTCATGATCTCAGGGTCCTGGGATGGAGCCCCGCGTCAGGCTCTCTGCTTGGCAGGGAGCCTGCTTCCCCCTCTCCTTCTGCCTGCCTCTCTGCCTACTTGTGATCTCTCTCTCTGTCAAATAAATAAGTAAAATCTTAAAAAAAAAAAAAAAGGAATGTCCATCACTAATTTTTTTTAAAGATTTTTTTTCCTTTTTTTTTTTTAAAGATTTTATTTATTTATTTGACAGACAGAGATCACAAGTAGGCAGAGAGGCAGGCAGAGGGAGAGGGGGAAGCAGGATCCCTGCTGAGCAGAGAGCCTGACGCGGGGCTCCATCCCAGGACCCTGGGATCATGATCTCAGCTGAAGGCAGAGGCTTTAACCCACTGAGCCACCCAGGCGACCCAAAAGATTTTATTTCTTTATTTGACAGCACAAGCAGGGGGAGTGGCAGGCAGAGAGAGAAGCAGGCTCCCCTCTGAGCAGGGATCCCGGGATCATGACCTGAGCTGAAGGCAGACGCTTAACTTACTGAGCCACCCAGACATCCCATCACTAATTATTTTAATAACAAATACTTGGGGGGGAAAGGAGACTGGGTAAATAAATTGTGGTACATTCACATTGTATGATGAACACTGTATACAGCAGTGAAAATGCAGGGACCACAGCCTGCATAGACCAGCATGGATGAAACTAACAAGGAACTGGGTGAAAAGTCAAGTCACAGAATACTGGACAATAATACCATTTATATAAAGTTTAAAGCATTCCCCAGGGGCACCTGGGTGGCTTAGTTGGTTAGGCATTTGCCTGTGGCTCAGGTCATGATCCCAGGGTCCTGGGATTGAGCCCCACGTCGGGCTCCCTGCTCCGTGGAGAGACTGCTGCTTCCTCTCCCTCTGCCTGCTACTCCCCCTGCTTGTGCCCTCTCTCTTCTCTCTCTGTCAAATAAATAAATAAAATAAATCAAACCTATTAAAAAATGCATGCCCCCAAATACTACATATTGTTTTGGGATAAATAAACTATGTCATTAAAATATAAAATACAATCTCTTCTGAGGTGAGAAAGTGGGAATAAGTAGTCAAGGAGGGATTCAAAAAGGACTTCAATTGTATTCTCAGTGATTTGTTTTTTTAACTTTTCATGGTACATACACAGACGTTTTATTAAATTGTACTTTACCTGTTTTGATAATTACTTTTAAAAAGAAGAACATCTTACAGGGAAGTCTTACAAATAGATTAGGGAAAAAAAATTAAAAGAAGTAGCAAAATATATGAGCACATAATTTCTGAATAAAAATCTGTATGTAGATGATCAATAAGGAATATATGGAGGGGGCGTTCTTCTTGTTAGTAAGTCCGTGAGATGTAAACAATATGATGCTTTATACCACTTACAAATATGGCAAAGACCTTTATGAAATTATAATACCCAGGTGTGGCATGTGAAATGATGATTACTCTCAACAGATTATAGGTAGAAGTGTAAATTGGTACAAACATCCTGAAATGTGGGGGACCTGGCTGGCTCAGGTGGTGGAGCGTGGGTCTTTGATCTCACTGTCGTGAGTTCAAGCCCCATGTTTAGTGTAGGACTTACATTAAAAAAAAAAAAAGGATGGGCGCCTGGGTGGCTCAGTGGGTTAAGCCGCTGCCGTCGGCTCAGGTCATGATCTCAGGGTCCTGGGATCGAGTCCCGCATCGGGCTTTCTGCTCAGCAGGGAGCCTGCTTCCTCCTCTCTCTCTCTCTCTCTCTGCCTGCCTCTCTGCCTACTTGTGATCTCTCTCTGTCAAATAAATAAATAAAATATTTTAAAAAAAAGGAAAAAACACTTTAAAAAAATCTTAAATATAATTTGGTGATAAATATTAAAAGCCTCCAAGGATGCATATTATATAGCTTATTAACTACCTGAATATTAATCCTAGGGAATTAATCAGAGATAGAAGATAGTCATCACCTTATTAATTACAGCAGTGAAAAATTAAAACACTGTTAAAGTCACATAACAGAAGTTTGATTAAATAAATCATGAATGTATTAGGCAGTTATTAAAAATCACATAGTAAAAAAAATCACATTGTAAAAAATGCAGACACAAGAACGCTTTATAAGGAACACCTTATAAAGAGACACTTTATAAGCATCTGTCTTCTGCTTAGGTCAAGATCTCAGGGTCCTAGGACCAGGCGGAGCCCTGTGTCAGGCTCCCTCCTCTGCAGGGTGTCTGCTTCCTCCTCTCCCTCTGCCCCTTCCAACCCCCCACTGTGTGTGTGTGTGTGTGTGTGTGTGTGTGTGTGTGTGTCTTAAATAAAATCTTTTAAAAGTTAAGGATTTTAAGGAACAAAGGAAATTGCGAAGAACGAACAGTTTACCAGGTCAGGAAATACCCTAACCATATCAGAGGCAATAAATCAATGGTAAAATTCCCCATGCTATTTGAAGAGCAAAGATGGGCCTAACACATATTCTTGAGTTGTTTTTGCAGGATTGAAACTGTGTCGCATAGGGTTAATGAGTTTAAAACTAGCAGAAAATGGAAAACTTATTTTTCAGCGAGCTATTTCTCCCTGATCAACTATTGTTTATTTTCAGATCCACTAATATAAATTCTGTCTCTGCAGAAGTCTGGATGCAGGGTCAACTGATTAGGTTTCAGCCCTATAAACAAGCAAGGCCCTGCATGCCTTATGTGAGCCCAGGAGTCCATCCAGGTTACATCTGCTTTCAGAGCGCATCACCTTCTATTACAGGGGTCTTGAAACTATATTTTCCAGATTCCCTTGCCTCCAGGGTCCTGTGTTTAATCTATATTTTGCTAATAAAATATATTCACCATGCTTTGGTGAGATGAAAGAGGTTTGTCCTCTGCCAACAGCGGTATGCAGACTTAAGCAGATGTGAGTTTTCTCAAGGGTTGACAGGACTCTGCATTCCACTGCTTTTAAGCAGATGCAAGGAATTTGTGACTTTGGCAGTGGTTTCCTGACTTGTGGGTGTTATTGGAAACTTTCTGACCTCTGGATTAAGGTATGTGATGACCAGAGCCAAAGGCAGACACTCAACCAACTGAGCCACCCAGGTGCCCCTTTTTGGTTCTTATCTTTAAAAAAAAAAACAAAAAACAACTTTAGTGTCCAAGACAATTCAAAGGGGAAAGAAGAGCCTTTTTAGCAGTGGTGCTGGAACAATGGGATAAACACATGCAAAGGAATGAAATTGGACCCCTACCTCACTCTGTCTTCAAAAGTTAAATCAAAATATATCATAGACCTAAATGTAAGAGCTAAACTATAAAGGTTTAAGATTTACATAAGTGTAAATCTTCATAACCTTGGTTACGCAATGGTTTCATAGATAACGAGAAGCAACAACTAACCAAGGGGAAAATACAAATTGTGTTTCTCAAGATTAAAAACTTCTGTGCTTCAAAGGACACCATCAAGAGAGTGAAAATACAACCCACAGAATGGGAGAAGATATTTGCAAATTGCATAACTAATAAGGATCAAGTACCCAACATATTTAAATAACTCTAAACAATTCAACAGCAGAAAGACCCTAGTAACCTGATTTTAAAATGGGCAAAGCATCTGCATAGACATTTCTGTAAAAGAAAGGTACAAATGCTAACAATCATATGAAAAGGTGCTCAACATTGTTAATCATTAGGGAAATGCAAATCAAAACCACAATGAGAGCAGTGCCTGGGTGGCTAAGTCAGTTGAGTGTCCAACTCGTGGTTTTGATTCAAGTCATGATCTCGTGGGTTATGAGATGGAGCCCCACATCGGGCTCTGTGCTCACTGGGGAGTCTGCCTGAAAATTCTCTCCTCTGACCCTGCTCCCACTCTCTCTCTCTGTAATAATAGAAAAAAAATCTTAAAAAAAAATCACAGTGAGATACAATTTTAACCCACTAGAATGTCTAGAATGAAAAAGATATAACAAGTGTTGAAAAAGATATAACAAGTGTTGACAAAGATGTGGAGAAACTGGAATCTTCATACACTGGAGTAGGAAGTAAAACATACAGCTGATGTGGAAAACAGTTTGACAGTTACTCAAAAAGTTAAACATAGTTCTCTATGACCCAGCAATTCTGCTCATCCATATATACCCAAGAGAACGGAAAACTTAGATCTACACAAAAAATTGAACACAAATGTTCATAGTAGCATTATTCATAATAGCCAAAGAGTGAAGTGTCTTTTTTTTTGTGAGGTGTCTGTTCCCAGCTATGACTTTTTTCCTTAGCTTAATTCTTTCAAATCACATTGTTCTTTATACTGTCCAGTATAAATGGAATACTTTTATAGGATGCAAATACAAAAGGAAGTAAGTATGTGTCCTGGCTTTAACCAGTGAGAGGAGCAGAAATTATCCCTGGCCATCAACAGGAGATAGACTTGGAGACTGAATTGCACTTTAAAAGACTTTATTAACCAACTACTTTTTATTTCTTAATTTTTTTTAGAGAGGGGGGGAACTAGGAGCAGAGGCAAAGGAAGAGAGAGAATCTTAAGCAGGCTCCATGACCAGTGTGGAGCCCAACACCGGGCTCGATCTCCGAACCCTGAGAGTATGACCTGAGCCAAAACCAGGAGATGGACACTTAACCAACTGAGCCAGCCAGGGACCACGCAACTACTTTTAAAACTGAACATTTTATCATAAGCATTTTCCTAATCATTAAAAGCATTTGTGTAAGGAAATTACAGAAGTGTAATATACATGGGGAAATGCGCTTAAGTTAATCATATAACCATCACAGCATTACTTATCATAAAACATGGTCAGCATTAGGAGAATTAACATCTAAGTATACAGTTTGAAGGATTTTCATAAACTGAACACATACCTCCACGTGGTTAGCTCCTCAGAAGTGCCACTATACAAGCACTGATTTTTTTTTTTAAAGATTTTATTTATTTGACACAGAGAGATCACGAGTAGGCAGAGAGGCAGGCAGAAAGAGATTGGGAAAGGGGGAATCAGGCTCCCGGATGAGCAGAGAGCCCGATGCAGGGCTCTATCCCAGGACCCTGAAAACTTGACCTGAGCCGAAGGCAGAAGCTCAACCCACTGAGCCACCCAGGCGCCCCTGATTTTTTTTTTTTTTTAAGAAAGATTGTATTTATTTATTTGAGAGAGAGAGAGAGAACATGAGTGGAAGGAGGGGCAGACAGAGAAGCAGGCTCCCTGCTAAGCAGGGAACTCTGACGCACGGCTCCATCCCAGGACCCTGAGATCATGACCCGAGCTGAAGTTGAACATTTAACTGACTGAACCACCCAGGTGCCCCCAAAGCATTGATTTTTTAAAAAGCTCTATCATCATCTATTGTAATTCTAATGCTGACTTTTTTTTTTTTTTTTTAATGACAAGTAATGTTGAGATGATTGTTCTCTTTCCTCCCAGCCCATAATGCCACCCCCACCATCCCACTTGCCCCTCTGGGTTGGATTCTAAGGATAGTCCTTCCAGTGGCTTGCTTGTAATGGTCTTAGAGTACTTGGCTATCAACTGTTTCCCCTTGATTATACCCAATCCTGGAAAGCCCTGTTTGTCCATACTGTCTCCTCTGGGCTGTCGAGTGTGGTGAGAGAAAGTCTGGAACCATGCGGGTGAAGGCCACTACAAATTCATGCCGTCTGTTCAAGGCCCTCACTGCCTGCTGCGGTGTGTTGTGTGTGTGAAGTCTGGGCTGTCTGTCTGCCTTCATGCCCGTGAGTGATACTGACATACCTTTCTAAGTGATCCATCACTTCTTACTTGGTATTATCTTTGCCAAGTTTTAAAGATTAGAAGCTCACTTGCAGTTTTATATTTTGAAAAGAATGCAGATGGTTGGTTTGGGAAGCTTCGACGCTCATACCATGCTTCCTGTGGTGGGGTAGGTAGGGTAAGTGAATGATTTTAAGTGGGACACAAAGAAACTTTGTACGTGTTTCTTTAGTGAGTGTGAGAGTGAAATATAGTGAATCCGCTAAATTCAGTGTTCAGCGATGCCATGGCTTAGAAAGAGGACAAGTTTTAAAAGTAAGCTGAGCTAAAGTTAAAGAAAAACTAATTATGGGACACCTGGGTGGCTCAGTCGGTTGAGCATCTGCCTTCCGTTTAGGTCATGATCCCAGGGTCCTGGGATTCAGTCTGGAGTCGGGCTCCTTGCTCAGTGAGGAACCTGCTTCTCCCTCTCTCCTGCTTGTGCACTATCTCTGTCAAACAAATAAATAAATCTTTAAAAAAAATAAGAGTATAAGAGAGAGAGAGAGGAAAAAACTGTAATGATGTGACCGGCCAGGCAGCCAGCAGGCGGAGGTGCTGTGACAGCAGCCATGGGGTCACACAGCTTCGCTACCCCTCAGCAGTCTTCACAGCTTTCTCTCGGGGGCCCTCCCAGAGGGAGAAAGAGAGAGAGTTATGTAGGCTATGCCAAGAAAAGGGAACTAGACCCTCAACATTTTACTAAAATAGGGCTTACTTCTTGTTTTTGGCCTCTTCATGTGACGTCTCATAGGTCAGTTTTGTGCCTGTTATGTAAGTGGTTATCATGGCTCAGCCAGATTTTCAGTGTATTTTTTTTTAAGATTTATTTATTTATTTATTTGACAGACAGAGATCACAAGTAGGCAGAGAGGCAGGCAGAGAGAGAGAAAGAAGCAGGCTCCCCGCTGAGCAGAGAGCCCGATGTGGGGCTCGCTCCCAGGACGCTGAGATCAGGACCTGAGCCAAAGGCAGAGGCTTTAACCCACGGAGCCACCCAGGCGCCCCAGATTTTCAGTGTATTAACATATTCGGAGATCACAGCAGCCTTTCCATTTTGAGACCAAAATGTTCAAATTACCTCTAGATGAGAATGAGTCTCTAGTTCGTGGAACAAGCCAATACGAGAATCTGATTTAGAGGGCTTTTTTTTTTTTTAATTTTTTTATTTTTTATAAACATATATTTTTATCCCCAGGGGTACAGGTCTGTGAATCACCAGGTTTACACACTTCACAGCACTCACCAAAGCACATAACCTCCCCAATGTCCATAATCCCATCCCCTTCTTAGAGGGCTTTTTAAAGTCATCTCTACATCCCACATGGGACTAGAACTCACGATCCCAAGATCCAGAGTCACACCCTCTACTGAGTGAGTCTGCCAGGCGGCTGCCCCTGATTAAGATTTCTCTTGTTTTTGTCTGGCTAAACTCGCCGTCCAGGATCAAGTGGAACTGTTGGAGATTCAGTGTTTGGCCCAGCATTTACCACTTGCCTTTTGGTTGGCAGTACCTTCTGTTTTTACCTATCACCTTTCCTTGCTCCCATGCCCAAACTGTAAGTCCTAAAAGAAGAAACCATGTCTTTTTTTTTTTTTTTTTTTTTTTTTAATCTTCAGTACCAGTACTATAGCTTGTGAAAACAGGTACACAAATTTCTACGGGCAGACCCCAGGAATATACACCCAATACTTGAAAAACAAAACAAAACTAAACTAAACTAAACTAAACAAAAGCCTAGTATGGAAGAGTTCAAGCCTAGGTCTCATCAACAGACCATCTGGCACTTTCTCAACTCTGTTTCATGGATGTATACCCTGAAGGCAGGAGAGAAGCTATCAGTTAAATGTCTGCTTTCTCTTTCCCAATAGAAAACGCAAAATGCAGTACACCAGGGGGAAGACACTGTTGCAGGAATTACACAGCAGCCAGAGGGAGGAGAGGCTCCGGGCCTCCACAGCCAGCATTATATAAGCAATGATGAGCTGGGTGTGGGCCCAAGTGAGCGCTCGGTAGAGCAGGTGCATTGGCCAGGATCTGATAAACAAGCCGGCAGAAGTGTGAATCAGGTAATCGGCCTCCACCATCAGAGCCCAGCACAGGAAACCGAACACCTGTCCTGGATGGAGCCCATGCCACCAGGCCGAGAAGGCAAAGGTCTGCAGCAGCGGCCAGGTCCCGCCGTGCTGGAACACGAGGCGTCGGAGCCACCGCGCTGTGCTTTGGTTCCACTTTCTCGTGAACAGGGAGATCCTGTGGGTCGTTTCCAGTGTCCAGATGTCCGCATCGGGGAGGTAGCCCTCTTCACTGGGGCTGTGACCAAACCCAGGTCCAAAGCCCGCGGCATGGAGGAGGGCGTCATCCAGGATCCAGCAAGAGTAGTAGGTGAGTTTGAAGAATCCGGCCGTGGACCACATGACTCGAATACACTCGAGCTGCTGGCAGTCAGCCAGACCTGCTCCTGCTCTCACCACCTTCCCCAAAACCACCTTTAGGCACTCGAGACCCAGGATCTGCAGACCCCTCTGGCTCAGAGCCCAGAGGGAGCGCCTGGGACTCAAAGTGCCAGACCCTTGGACACGAGCCTGGAATTTCTGGAAGGAACACAGGGGGCCTCCTAAGAGAGCAGGGAAAAAGAGCAAGTAGCTGATGTAGGGCAGCGCCTCACACAGATGCTCAGACAACGAGCTTCTTTTCCCGATGCCTCTTGATGCTGCCTTCACTTTTCCCTCACGGATATCCAGAGAGAGGGACGTCACCCTCTGGGTCAATAGCATGAGGGAAGAAAGAGTGATGCAGAACCTGAAAGAGATTTATTTCAAATGTGAAGACGCTCCACATTTATTTCATCTCATTCCAGTCCCTCACACACGACCCCACAGCGAACAGCAGCCCTGAACAATGGAGACCGATGTCCAGCCCTGCGGTGTCCCCACAAAGATTCTTGCTTTTTTTTTTTTTAAGATTTTATTTATTTATTTGACAGAGATCACAAGCAGGCAGAGAGACAGGCAGAGAGACAGGGGGAAGCAGGCTCCCTGCTGAGCAGAGAGCCCACCGCAGGGCTCTATCCAAGGACCCTGAGATCATGACCTGAGCTGAACGCAGAGGCTTAACCCACTGAGCCACCAGGCGCCCCACAAAGATTCTTGAGTTACTTCTCCCCACAGGCTGCTCTGGTTAGGATCACAGGGGAAATGGGGAAATGAATCCTTAGAGAGGCAACTAGAAGAATGACAAGGGATATAGTGGGGGAAATATTGTTAGTATATTTCTGGGAATGGCTTCTATAGACTAGGATCCGGGACCTGGGAGAAATTTGCCACAGAAGGGACACAAATTTAGTATTGAAGAGATTATAGGAAGGCGAAGATTTTAAATTATGAACTGGTCCCTGTCAGTAAGATTCTGCAGTCTTTGGCCTCTGTGCTTAGGAACAGTGAGTCAGTCTTGGGGTTCAGGGTGTGCACTGAGTCATTAGCAATTTGAGGTTCTTAACCAGTCACCTGAGCTGCTCCTGCTTCAGGGTCACAAGGTAGAGAAGATCTTGCTGGCAAGGTTTTTATGGAAAAGAGTAATGAAAATTACATGATGCCCTCTACAATCAGGAACGCTGTCCTGTGGAGGGAAAATGGCACTGTTTCCCACATTTCCCACAGCTTCTGTCTGTGAGTCTGAGGATTTAAGGACAACTGACCTTCCCTGACTGATCCAAGCAGTAGGCAAAGTAGCCTCCAAACGCCACCAACCCCTGTTTGTACACCTGCTATTGTGGGCTGAATGTGTTTCCCCCAGATTCATGTGTTGAAGCCCTAACCCCCAGTGCCTCAGAATGTGACTGCGTTTGGAGACAGAGTGAGTAAGTTAAAATGAGGTCATTGGGGTGAACCCTAATCCAGTATGACAGGCATTCTTACAAGAAGAGGAGATTAAGACACACACACACACACACACAGGGAAGACCAGGTGAGGACACATGGAAAGACAGCCATCTACAAGCCAAGGAGAGAGGCCTCGGAAGAGGCTGAACCTGCCAACACCTTGACCTTGAACTTCCAGCCTCCAGAGGAAGTACATTTCTGTTGTGTGAGTCACTTCCTCTTCGGTACCTCGTTTGGACAGTCAGAGCAAACTAATACATCTTCCCGTCTCAGCTCTGGCTCAGCCTTCTTCCCATCAACCAGATCCTGTTCAGCTCGCTCCTCCAGCCCCTATCAGGTCCCTGCTTCTTACCAAAATCCTAATTCACCACACCCCAGTCAGTACTCCCTACCCCCTACCTGCCTGCCACCTTGCCTCTTCTCCCAAAAAACAAACCCTTAAGCCTTTGGTGAAAGCAGTGAGGATGAAGAAAAGGATTCTAGGTGTGGCAGGGATGGTAGAATGAGAGGACCCATGGCAAACTAGAGTCAGAGGTGACCCGCCTGGACAGGTCTCAGCCCATATTCTCTGAGTGACCACAGACCCACACCAGTTGTGGTGAGACGGGAAGCCAGGAACCACAGGGCTCAAGATCGCAGAGATACCTGTTCTCCCCTAATCTGGTTGATCTCACTGACTCATGAAAAACACTTCTCTAAATGGTAATCAGTGCCTGATTCGTTTCCTAGACTGGTAACTACACTTCTTGTGGGAGGACAGAACAGCTGAGTCTCAATGAAAGCAAAACCCTTGCATAGCAGCTTCCACCGGAAGGCAACGAAGGTTTACAGTGAGTTTATACCTTCCCGGTGCTGCTGAAGGGGAGCAGAGGCTGCCGACTGTGTGTCTAAACCAGCCAGTCTGAGTTGAGCCGACTGTGCTTAGTCACTTCTAGGCAGATCTTATCTGTGGGCCCTGGAGCTCCTGGTTCGATGCCCTTTTCAGGCACAATGATAAGGACAGCGAAGTGCCAGGCACTGTGTGATGTGGGCAACATGTGGCAGTTACTTATAGTCATTTAATTACATTTATATTAATTATCTCAAACTTGAGAGTCTTCCAGTACAGGTCTTGTTATAGACACACACACACACACACACACACACACACACACACTATCGTTTTTTTAGGAACAGAAATTGAGACTGAGAGGTTAAACGACTTGCCTAAGGTCACCCTGCCCCAATGTGCAAGAATTCGCATTCAGACTCATCCCCCAGGTTCTGTCCACTTTCACCGTGGTGCAAGCGCAGCCTCGGCTGGGTTAGTATAACCAAGTGAGCTTTACCTCGTGGAAGGACGTTCTCGAAGATAGTATTCGGTGTAGTGCAGCCCCAGGTGACAGAGCGTCTGCCAGCTCATCTGGGAAATGAACGCCCACCTGTGCACATCCCGTGGGCCACGCCAGGAAATCAGCACCGCAGCCCACAGAGCGGGGATGAGGACCAGCACAGCGAAGGAACCCATGGCTGCCAAGGCCAGGGCGCCCCCTCCAGCCAGGAGAAAGAGGTACCTGAAAGAGAAAGGACAAGTGGGAGACTGACTTGGAACGGTGTGACAAAGGAGTCCCGCAGATGTCATTCTCGGTAACCCAATGGGGGTAAGCCCCATGTATCACCTGAAGAAGCCACACTGTTATCACCCAAAGTCTTCCTTTTGCTTTTCTGAAGGAATGAACCGAGGGAGAAAAAGCCAGAGTCCATTTGCAAACGACTATGTCAGGAGACAACCTTTCAAAAAGATTTTATTTATTTATTTATTTGACACAGAGAGAGCATGAGCAAGGGGGGGGGGCGGGGAGCAAGGGGTGAGAGAGAAGCAGGCTCCCCGCTGAGCAGAGAGCCCAATGCAGGGCTCGATCCCAGGACAACGGGATCATGACTTGAGCTGAAGGCAGACGCTTAACTGATTGAACCGCCCAGGCGCCCCTCAGATGAATTTTGATTCCTACCTCAGTGATCCTGCGAACCTCTCTTTGATGTTCGTCACCTAAGTGGGAACGACACCCCTGACAGTCCTGTGGGTGACAGTCCAGAAGGTTTCCTGGTGGGGACAGCTTACAAATCTAGTGGCTTGCTGCCTGAATGAAGGGTTGTAAAGCCAGTTGTCAAGGATCTAGGAGAGCTCTCTAGACATCGCCCCGTGGAGATGAGCCTCTTTCCTTGTCGCTGGGTCGCACTGTCCTGAACCACTCCGGAGACAGTGGGAAAGGGGGTTCTGTGCCTCTCTCTGCTAACTGTTTGTAAACTCAGTTAGAAAATCTTTCTATGTGCTCTTAATCCCCTCTACTGCTCTTCCAGATCTTACAATTTGGTGGGTTTTTTTTCATGTTGTTAAAGGACCCACATGAGTGGTTTGTGGAAACTACTTCCCTTGGAAGCTGGCAGGTGCCCTGAGGATGTGCAGAGACCTGGGAAATTTCACATGATAAGGTCTCAGTTCTTCTTTCCACTTGAACTCATGACCTCACCCTCAAGAGTCCCATGCTCTCCCGAAGGAGTCAGCCAGGTGCCCCTGTTCATTTTAATTGCTGCCAAATTAATAACTCCGAACGGAGAGGTGTGAAAATCGGTATGACTAGTCAGGGATAGGGAAATTGAGTCAAAGCGGTCTGTGTCTTCTTGACCACCACAGGGTACATATCACGGCTCTGCGGGATAGGGACACACACACATAAGTGAGAATGTCTTTCTTGGGAGAGACTTGTGGACACCCCAGTGTGAGACGCTCTATCATACAAGGCCTGGCCCATTCCTGTGCTTCTCTTTGAGCTAACCCACCCCAGTTAACTGTGGGCCAAGCCTTTACCTCCCTGCCGTGGAAAAATGAGGGGAACATGTATTCCTCACACAGTGAAGCCTAAGGTGTCATTGAAATGTCTATACACGTACAACGCAGGCTACATGATATACTGAGTGCTTATTTTATTCCAGGCATTGTGCTAATAAACCCTGCATTAAAAATTACCTTTATTTAATCCTTAAAATAACCCCCTGAGATAGGCATTATTGATTCTATTTCATGGATCAACTTGGAGAGAATTTATTCACATACATAAGAACACTCAGGGAGGGAGGGACCCAGGACCCACCAGGCTGTCTCTGAAGCCAGCAACCTTAACCCTATGGGAATGAACCTTTGTTTTCGCACTTGCTTTGCCTTATTATTTGTGATTCTTTATCGAGAGGAAACTTTTTTTTTTACAATACCCCCCTTCGTGACCCCCGTCTCCTAAATGAAGGAAAGGGCCATCCACCAGTTGTGAACGGGTGATAACATACCACAGTTTAGTCAAACTCAGAAAGCCTAACTGATTACTAGATACAGCTGGATTTTATTAAAAATCCTCAATGTATAAAAAAATCTTCATTTCTAAAATAAGTGAATTATTAGGAGGTAGCCCTCTGGCAATGGATTTTCATTTTATAAAAGGATATTCCACAAACTTCTTTAAAAACAAGGACTGTGTCAGGGTGCCTGAGTGGCTCACTTGGTTAAGCATTGGACTCTTGGTTTGGGTTCAGGTCTGATCTCAAGGTTTTGAGATCGAGCCCTCCCCCCGGTCCGCTGCATGTCAGGCTCTGAGCTCAGCATGGAATCTGCTTGTTTTTCTCTCTCCTTCTCGCTCTGCCCCTCTCCACGCTCAATACTTCCCTTTCTCTCAAATAAATAAAATAAACCTTTAAAACAAACAAAAAACAGGGACTGTCTCTCATGTATAGAATGTACTACCCAGATCTAAAATAATTTCAATCAACTTGTCAGATCTCTAGTGACGATGATTTTTGAAACCTAGATTGAGATATAGCTCATCTAACATAATTTGTTTTGACTTATCCCATTTCTCTGAGAAACCATACAAAGGCATTTAAAGAATCAGTTATATATTTAACAAAATTTAATTTTATTGAAAAATAATAAAATTCCATGAAATGAGGACTTAAACCTACCTGGCATGGGTGGGAAAAGAATCCAGAATGCAGAGGTAATTAAACAAAAGTGCAAAAGGGAAAGCCGCCCCTTGATAAAGTGACACAGGACGGAGGAAGAAAAGCGTTAGCCGATCCATCGTAAACCAACGAAGACTCTGTCCTTTCCAGAGTCCTTAGTCAGTGCCTCCCTGAGAGCAAAACCTCAACCAGGCGCTCTTGGATCTTTTTATACGGCTCAGAAAGGACTGAGTGAGTAAAGAGCAAACAGATCACCAGCGAGAAGCAGCATAAAAGTTGGCTGATAAAAGGGACTGCATTATAGAAACCAAAACGCGTTTGGGTGTTCTATTAAGAATGTACGGAAAACATTGCTTTCAGAGGTTCCCCTTTTGTTTGGTTTACATACTGCACTATTTGCCTTTCCAGTCATCTGACTGTCATATTTTCTTCACTAAGTTAATGAAAAATCTCATTTTCTTGTTGTGGACAGATACCTGGGCAGCTGGGAAGGGCAAGCAAGGAAGGACTTGAGAATGAGGAAGTGAGACAGGTTCTCAAAGAGCAGGAAGATTCCTCTTCCTAACCACCGTTGTCCTCCTAATGCTATTTCTTTCTTTCTTTCTTTCTTTTTTTTAAAGATTTTATTTATTTATTTTACAGACAGAGATCACAAGTAGGCAGAGAGGCAGGCAGAGGGAGAGAGAGAGGAGTTAGCAGGCTCCCCACAGAGCAGAGAGCCCCATGCGGGGCTCGATCCCAGGACCCTGGGATCATGACCTGAGCCGAAGGCAGAGGCTTTAACCCACTGAGCCACCCAGGCGCCCCGCTTTCTTTTTTTTCCTAATAGTACCTATCACCACCTCTTCTATATCTATTCCTCAATTAGTTTGTGGTCTGCCCCCTGCCAGAATGTGAGCTCTACAGGGAGGAACTTTGTTTTGTTTATTGCTGTATCCCCCGCACATAGAACAGTGCTGGACATATGCTATGTACTCAGTAAATACCGGTTAAACATTAAAAGGTCTTAAGGAAGTGAAGTGTAGAGAGGAACACGTAAGAAGCTTTTCTTTAGAGTGTGGACAAGAACTACAAGAGACACTGCCTAGAAGCAAGAAAAGAACAGGCCATCTCTTTGTTGAGTCCCTATCCTGAGCTCAGAGTATTACAACGATGTGCCTGGCTGGCCATTTCCCATCCCCGAAGACATATGCAAGAGCGAGCAGCCTTAAGTAAAGGACAGCAGAGTACAGCCTGACATGAAAGCACCTTAAGGGCAAGGACCATCTCTTAGTGAGAGATAGTTCTGCAAAGAAGAAAAGACAGAGAATCTCTTATTAACTGGGGGACTCTGAGCTAAGTCCCATCTCCTCTCTGAGACCGAGCTTGAGCTCCTTGATTAAAATATTTGATAGATTAAAATATTAGATATGCGTCCAATGGGGGGGCCGCACCCGGCCCAGAGCTGCACGGATCAGCTCCTTTGCAAACACGTGAGGACAGCGATGGGGCTTCTCCAGCAGTCCTCACTGCTGGAAGCGGGGGTGGGGGGGTGGGGGGGTAGCTGAGACGGGCTGGGTGGGAGAAGGGCTTACTCCTAAAGCAGCCGCGTGGAGCTCCCTCTACAGACTCTTCCTTGAACAGGAAAACCGATTCTGTCGTAATAAATGAAAATATTAAATATTAACATATTAGATAAAATATTAAAATATTAGATAGATATCTATTAGATAGATAGATATTAAAATATTAGATAGAAAATATTAGATAAAATATTAGATAGAAGGTGCCTCAGTCGGTTGGGAATCTGCCTTCGGCTCAGGTCATGATCCCAGGGTCCTGGGATCCAGCCCCACATCGGGCTCCCTGCTTAGTGGGAAGCCTGCTTCTCCCTCTCCCTATGCCCCTCCCCTTGCTTGTGCTCTCTCTCTCTCAAATAAATAAATAAAATCTTTAAAAAATTAGATACAATAATGCCTGTCTCAACAGAATCGTTATGATTAAAGTATGTAATATCATGTAGTCTAAAGCTGCTTGATGAATGTAGTTGAAAGTAAAACAGTTGGAGAACAATAAAAACTATTGCTTTTAATAGCATTATTGGGCTACCATTTTATGATAGACTGGTGCCAAGCACCAGGAATATAAAGATGAGTAAGACATGGCCTCTGCCTTCAAGCAGCTCTCAGTCTACGAGGGTGAAGGAAATGGCAACGAATACTTTCATCAAAGAATGACAGTTGCAGTGTACTGTGGGTATCCTGTAGTGGGTAAGTAAAGAAGCAATTAGGGGCGCATGGGTAGCTGAGTCATCAAACATCTGCCTTTGGCTCAGGCTCTGATCCCAAGGTCCTGGGATCAAGCTCTGCATCACGCTCCCTGCTGGTGGGAAGCCTGCTTTTCCCTCTCCCACTCCTCCTGCTTGTGTTCCCTCTCTTGCTGTGTCTCTCTCTGTCAAATAAATAAGTAAAATCTTTAAAAAAAAAAAAAAAGCAATTATCTGCGGAGATAGGGAATTTCTAAAAAGAAATGGAAATGCTTAAATCGGTTCTGGAAAGGCCACAGGTGGCACAAAGATCTAGATGAACAGTAGAACAATGACTAAGCTTACACAGTATGGAACATATTACAATGTAATCAGATCCCTCATTAAGTTTAACTGTTAGGTATAGAGGAATTGAGTTGCAGTTAATTTGTTAGGAAAAAAGTTGTGCTTTTTGTCTTTGAGTTAAATATTTATTAACTCCTACTTATACTTTTATATTTGTGTTTTGGAATCAGTACATTTTTTAAAAGATTTTATTTATTTATTTGACACAGAGAGAGAGGCAGGGAGAAAGAGAGGAGGAAGCAGGCTCCCTGCTGAGCGGAGAGCCCAATGTGGGGCTCAATCCCAGAACCCTGAGATATGATCTGAACTGAAGGCAGAGGTTCAACCCACATCTGAGACTTAAACCCTCATAGGGGGGCAGGGTGGGGAGCGGGGCAGGTGGAAGCCATGTGGGGCAGAGTCAGCTTGGCTTCATGGAGGATGAAAGTGTGATCAGAGAAAGAGGAAGAGGAGCATGACAATAAGGCAGAGAGAAGTAGGCCGGGGCTGGATCTAACCCAGAGGTAGGCGATGGAAAAGAATTTGGATTTTATAAAGAATGGAAAGTGAAATAACCGGATTGGTTTTTCCAGAGTGACTTTTGGCTACAGGAGAATGGCTTGGATGGGGGCTGGAGGGTGGGATGGGGATGTGACCGGGGTGGAGGGAGCGGACTGCCCGGAAGAGCTGGCTGCTTAGAGAGGTGGCCAGGGCTTGCCCATGCATTCTGTGCAGGGAGGTGAGCAAAGCCTAGGCTGCCTACTGAGTTTCTAGCTTGAGCTCTAGGTGAATGGTGGATCCCTTCACTGAGATGGAGATCAGAGCACCAACTGAGGGCGTAATTCAAAAGCTCTGTTCTATACGTTTTAGGTTTGATAGTACTTTGAAGCATCCAAGTGGAAATGCCAAGTACAATGAAGTAACCAGATGGGAAGCTCGGCAAAGAGGACAGAACTAGAGGTATCAACCCGAGAAAACCGGCAGGTAGGAAGGTATTAACCTATGGGGATGCTGAGATCGCCCAGGAAGAGGTGAGCTCACACAAGAGAAAAGGGCGCCGGGGCCTGGCCGGAATCTTAAGCAGACCGAAAAAGAACGGTGGCCTGTGATGAGGTCGACAGGATGTGTGCTGGGTTGGACCAAGTCGCTGTTTTAAATCCAAGTCTATCCATCCGCGGACAGCGCGGACAATCAGCCGGAGCCCACGCAGGGCTGCCCGGTATCAGCCGCCTCAGCCAGGGGGAGGAGAAACCTCCAGCCCCCGCAGGCCCCGCCCCGCCCGATCCTGCCAGGCGCTCCAATCGCTTGTAGAGATCATCGCTGGACCCAGGCGGTTGTGTCGATCTCCGCTCCAACTGGAGACCGGGTCCGAACCATGGCGGAGAAGGCTCAAAAGAGGTCAGTCCGCGGTTTGAAAAAGCCTATTTCTGCACTCCGCAGGCGCGGCCAATCTGCTTCTGGTCGCCAGTGGCAGGGACTGAGATGGTGTCTTCTCCCGGGCGCTCGGCCGGGCTGGTTGCTAAAGCCCAGGGCTGGCGGCCGCTGAGGGAGGAGGCGACGAAGGCGGGTGTTAGGGAGGATGGGGAAGGGACGTGGAATCGGTGCCGGGAAGGTTTTTGTTCTTCGGTCCCGTCGCCCGCCTCCGCAACGCGCCGGCGCAGAGGGAGGGGGTCTCCGGAGGCGTTGTGCGGGGAGCCTGTGGTCGCCCACTGCCGCGGGACACAGAGGGACGCCCCCGCTCCCCCAAATCCTGCAGCGTTTGGGGCGGCTGCCGACGGTCGGCGGCCTGTAACAGCTTCCTCCTCCCGGCGTTCCGAGACGGCCGCCGAAGTGCCGGCCACACCCCAGTCCCCTCCTGCCCAGTCGGGGGCGGTGTGTGTGGTGTCAGCGCGTCGCGGTCGCTCGTCCGAAGCGGGGCCGCGCCCGGCCCGGAGCTGCGCGGATCAGCTCCTGCGCCAACGCGTGAGGACGGCGATGGGGCTTCTCCCGCAGTCCTCACTGCTGGAAACGCGGGGTGGCCGAGACGGGCTGGGCGGGAGAAGGGCTTACTCCGGAAGCAGCCGCGTGGAGCACCCTCCACTGACTCTTCCTTGAGCAGAGAAACCGATTCTGTCGTAATAAATGAACATTTAGGGCGCCTGGGTGGCTCAGTGGGTTAAGCCGCTGCCTTCGGCTCAGGTCATGATCTCGGGGTCCTGGGATCGAGTCCCGCATCGGGCTCTCTGCTCAGCAGGGAGCCTGCTTCCTCCTCTCTCTCTCTCTGCCTGCCCCTCTGCCTACTTGTGATCTCTCTCTGTCAAATAAATAAAATCTTTAAAAAAAAAAATAAATGAACATTTAGGGTTTTCTTCTCTTGAGGCAGTTACTTTAGTAGGTCCTCGGCTAGGCCTTTTCCTCCCAGCCGTCTGAGCACCGCCCCCCCCCCCCCACCTCCGGCCACATCACTCCGAAGTGCAGTGGAGTCTACACGGAGATGTTTGGACTGTGTTAGAGTTGGTCTAGTCGTGAATTTAATTATTTTAGGTCTCAGAAGTAAGACACAAACTCGGGACACAAACTCGACCCGGGTCCTCTCCCTTAGGCGTAAGACTGGACAGAGGGACACTTGGGAATCGCTCCTCTCCTCACTTGTCTGGGACAAGTTAAATGATAGCTGATGCCCTTTTCCCAAAAAATCATACTGAGAGGGAGGCTGAGGAAATGGAAACCTGGAAATAAGGTCTAAAACAGGAGGCATTTTAGAAAACCTGGTTTATTTGACCAGGGCCTAATAAATTGCATTATTTTAACACCCCCCCCCCCACTCTAAATGAAAAGCATCGGAGGAATAGCACTTAGGAAAGGTGATGTATTCAAGAGAGCATCATTCTGCTCTCACAGGAAAAATACCCAACATGTCAGGATGTTTCCAGGAAACTTTCAGCTAACAGAAAAGACATGATTGGTGTTCCGATAATGATGCCTCAGGGACCAGCTGCTTCAGGAAATTTCTAATCTCTCAGCTTCAGTTTCCTCATCTATAAAACGAGAGGGTTTGGCCATTTCTGCTTTCTGTTCCATGGTACTAAAGTTTTTCATGCACTTGGTAGGAAGGTTATATTTTTTCTGTGACTTCAGTAAACACATAACCCAGATGCATCATTTCTAGAATTTCATTAACTTGTGCTTTGTAGAAAGTCGCAGCGTGTCAAAATGATGGAAACAGATGTAGCTGTGTCTGATCTCACAAATGTTTCTTGAAGATAGACTCAGGGATTATCAGTTTGGGTTTGGTATATCTTCTTTTAGAGTTTTAAAAATACTTGGTGGTAGGAGAAAAAGTTGTGTATGTCTCCTTTTTTAAAAATCTTTCCCTATCAGTAGGGAAGTTGGTGTGATTTAAGAAGAATATTTTTGGTGATACTTTGCACTTGTATTAGTGAATATTTAGAGGGATTAGGGAATGTGAATGATGGAGAGATACATTAAGGCCTTTGTACCCTACTAACTCTCAGAGCTTTATTTCTGGTCTCGAACTCTCTAGCTCTGTGTTTTCACTTTCTTTTTTTTTTCTTTTTAAGATTTTTATTTATTTATTTGACAGAGAAAGATCACAAGTAGGCAGAGAGGCAGGCAGAGAGAGAGAGAGAGAGGGAAGCAGGCTCCCTGCCGAGCGGAGAGCCCTATGCGGGACTCGATCCCAGGACCCTGAGATCATGACCTGAGCGGAAGGCATCGGCTTAACCCACTGAGCCACCCAGGTGCCCCGTGTTTTCACTTTCTTACTGGGTCTTTCTCTTGAATTTTCTTTGGACCCTCAACCTGAATTAATCTAAAATTTAACAAAATAAGTTCATTATTTTCATATCCTTTCTTTTCTATGTACTGATGATTTTTAAATCTTCTCACAGATATACCAAATATCTAGTAAACCATCAGATAATCTGTCATCGTCCTTTTTTTTTACGATCTCCCCATTGAAACCTATCAGCTTTGTTCTCTGAGGCTGATGCATGGCTTTTGTCCTGATAATTTCCCTCTGTCCTCACACACTGGGGCCTCTGTTTCTAGAATGTCTTGTCTGTTGGCTTTTTTTTTTTTTTTTTTTTAAAGATTTTATTTATTTATTTGACAGAGAGAAATCACAAGTAGTCAGAGAGGCAGGCAGAGAGAGAGAGAAGGAAGCAGGTTCCCTGCTGAGCAGAGAGCCCGATGTGGGGCTCGATCCCAGGACCCTGAGATCATGACCTGAGCCGAAGGCAGCAGCTTAACCCACTGAGCCACCCAGGCGCCCTGTCTGTTGGCTTTTATTTAGCTTGGTACATCCTTTGGCAGCTTCCTAATAAAGAGTACTTAAGAGATCTTTTTTTTTTTTTTAAGTAAGTATGAATGAAAGCAAGTATAAATACTTACCTAAGTAAGTATGAAAATGCCTTTATTCTCCTTCCATACTTGATTGCTAGTTTGGTTAGATAGGTAGCTCTAGTTTGAACATAGTTTTTGCTTAGCATTCTGTAGCTATTGTATTCTGGTTTTCTAGCCTCCGGTATTGCTTTTGAGGACTCTGAAGCCATTCTGATGATTTTAATCCCTCTGTGTGACTTTGTTTTTGGTTTTGTTTTTGTTTTTTTTTGTTCTGCAAGCTATAAGGATCTTTAGCATGGCATTCAGAAATTTTTTTTTTTTTTCAAAGATTTTATTTATTTGTTAGAGAGAGAGATACAGAGCGCAAGCACAGGCAGACAGAATGGCAGGCTAGAGGCAGAGGGAGAAGCAGGCTCCCTGCCGAGCAAGGAGCCCGATGTGGGACTCGATCCCAGAGCGCTGGGATCATGACCTGAGCCGAAGGCAGCTGCTTAACCAACTGAGCCACCCAGGCGTCCCAAGGCATTCAGAAATTTTAAGAGGATGTTACTTGGCATGGGTCCTTTGCATTCGTATCCTTTTAGAGTTGAGATTAATATCCTTTAGTAATGGGAAATTTTCTTGTATTATTCTTTAATAGTTTTTTCTACAAATTCTTTTCTCCTTTTGAGATTTCTTTCTTTTTATTTTTTTATTTTCCTTAGAAAGAGAGAGAAAGACAGCACAGTGGCGGGGTGGGGGCAGAGGGAGAGAAAGAGAAGCAGACTCTGCTGAGCTGGAGCCCAGTACAATGTGGGGCTCCATCCCAGGACCCATGAGATCAGGACCTAAGCTGACCCAGGAGTTGGACACTGAACCAACTGCGCCACCCAGGCACCCCTTGAGGTTTCTTTTATTTGGACTCTCTAATTTTCTCATTTTTCTCTCCTTCTCTCCCTCCCCCCCCATTTTGTTCTACTTTCTGGAAGAGCTCTTTTTTTTAACCTCACTCCTAGTGATTTCAAATTTCGATCATGTTTTTAATCTCTTGGAGCTCTTTCTTCTTTTATTAATTTTTTAAAAGATTTTATTTATTTATTTGACAGAGAGAGAGAGAGAGATCACAAGTAGGTAGAGAGGCAGGCAGAGGGGGAGGGGGAAGCAGGCTCCCCGCTGAGCAGAGAGCCCAATGTAGGACTCGATTCCAGGACCCCGAGATCATGACCTGAGCCAAAGGCAGAAGCTTAACCCAGTGAGCCACCCAGGCGCCCCTTGGAGCTCTTTCTTAGACATTGTTCCTTTTTCATAGACTTCTGTCTTGTTTTATGCAGAAATGTCTCTTATTTCTCTGAATTATAAGGTTGTTGTTTTTTGGTTTTTTTTTTAAGTTTTCTTTTAGTACCTGAATTGTCTGTGTTTCCTTAAACTGTTCTTTTTGCTCTTTGTTTTGCTTTTATTCCTTTTTAGTTGGAGGCTTTCCTGATTCATCTGATAATCTCTGGTTCTCCATCCATTATTAAGAATGAGAACTAAACAGCTGGAAGTGGGGGAGCGCCTAGGTGGCTCAGTGGGTTAAAGCCTCTGCCTTCAGGGGCGCCTGGGTGGCTCAGTGGGTTAAGCCGCTGCCTTCGGCTCAGGTCATGATCTCAGGGTCCTGGGATCGAGTCCCGCATCGGACTCTCTGCTCAGCAGGGAGCCTGCTTCCTTCTCTCTCTCTCTCTGCCTGCCTCTCCATCTACTTGTGATTTCTCTCTGTCAAATAAATAAAATCTTAAAAAAAAAAAAAGCCTCTGCCTTCAGCTCATGATGATCTCAGGGTCCTGGGATCGAGCCCCCCATTGGGCTCTCTGCTCAGCAGAGAGAGGTCCTCCTCTCTCTCTGCCTGCCTCTCTGCTTACTTGTGATCTCTCTCTGTCAAATAAATAAATAAATCTTTGAAAAAATAAAATAAAATAAACAACCGGAAGGGGAGCTGATGGGCTAAACTAAACAACACCAGGGAAGGGGAGCCAGTTGGCTCACTGTTGCTCTGTCATCATTACCTACCTCTGGACCTGATGTCTCAAGTGCAAGGCCACAGGGAGGAGCAAACTTTGTCTATAAAAAAGTAGTTTTGGGGGCGCCTGGGTGGCTCAGTGGTTTGAAGCCTCTGCCTTCGGCTCGGGTCATGATCCCAGGATCCTGGGATCCAGCCCCGCATCGGGCTCTCTGCTCTACAGGGAACCTGCTTCCCTTTTTCTCTCTCTCTGCCTGCCTCTCTGCCTACTTGTGATCTCTGTCAAATAAATAAATAAAATCTTTTAAAGAAAAAGTAGTTTTGGGGAGCCTGGGTGGCTCAGTCATTAAGCGTCTGCCTTCGGCTGGGGTCATGATCCCGGGGTCCTGGGATGAAGCCCCCATTGGCTCCCTGCTTGGCGGGAAGCCTGCTTCTCCCTCTCCCACTCCCCCTGCTTATGTTCCCTCTCTCACTGTTTCTCTCTCTGTCAAATAAATAAATAAAATTTTTTAAAAAGAGAGAGAAAAAAAGTAGTTTTATCTTGTTTTTTCTTTTGTTAGGCAGTATATAGTGTTCCAGTTAGGTGATGATTATATTTTATTTCATTACTCCTCCCCTTTTATGATTTCATTATTCTAAACAACATTGCCAATTTTTGCATATATATATTCCTCCTATTGAATTCTTGATGAGAGAACTCCAGAAATAGATTTCCGAGGTCAAACATTGTGACTGTGTTCATAATTCCTGATGCATATTGATACAGTATTTTCCAGAAGTGTCCTAATAATTGTCAACAAAGGTGTTCAAGTGTCTTAATTAAATTATAGGTGCATCATCATTAGATTACCATCATAAATAAAAGCAAAAACTCCTCAGTACCCTGAACAAACTAATACAAGAAATGGACCAGAATTTGATTATACTGACTATTCTAAGTATTCATATTTATTTCATAACACAACCTTTTGTTTCTTACTTACATTGACTTGTGTCATGTATCAAGCATCCTGAATGTAATATGACACAGAACAGGTATAGACAATGATCTAGAAATACTATAACCAATGTCATTGAATATGACATAATAAGGTTATATATGTGATAGCTGGGTATTTATTTGAAGGTTGGAAGTAAGGAGAAGTGATACTAATGAATAATAATTTTATCCTTGGTTAAAAAAGATTGATGTTGAAGCAATAGGAACAGTGATTTAAAGAACAAAAAATCTGGTCTTGGGGCACCTGGGTG
Source organism: Mustela erminea (assembly GCF_009829155.1). Classification (NCBI taxonomy): domain Eukaryota; kingdom Metazoa; phylum Chordata; class Mammalia; order Carnivora; family Mustelidae; genus Mustela; species Mustela erminea. The sequence continues at coordinate 23,723,425 of NC_045634.1, forward strand.
GCACTGGACTCTTGGTTTTGGTTTAGGTCATGATCCTAGGGTTATGAGATCAAGCCCTACAACTGTCTGGCTTAAGGGCAGAGTCTGCTTGAGATTTTCTCTCCCTCTGCTCCTCCTCCTGGTGCTCTCTCTCTTTGTCTCTCAAATAAATAAATAAATAAATCTTTTTAAAAAAAAAAAAACAATCTTAAAGGGAAACTGAGAAGTCCAAAATTAATTAAATGATACTTATTTATTTAAAATGTATCATTCCGGGCACCTGGGTGGCTCACCACCAACCACTGGGTTAAGCCATTGCCTTCAGCTCAGGTCATGATCCCAGTATCCTAGGATCAAGCCCCATGTCAGGTTCCTTACTCAGTCGGGAGCCTGCTTCTCCCTCTCCCTCTGCCTGCTTCTCCGCCTGCTTGTGCTCACTCTGTTAAATAAATAAATAAATAAAATAAAAATAAAACGCATCATTCATGGCTTAGAAAGATAGTTTGATAGGTTTTGTTGGTCTTATGGAGCCAGAACAGGTTAAGGATATTAAACATCATACTGAAAGTCTTAACCAGGGCAATAAGGCAAGAAAAAGAAATAATAATGCATGTAGACTGAAAAAGAATTAAAAACTGTCCCATTCATAGACAACAAAATTCTTTTTGTGAGAAATCCCAGAGAATCTATGTGAACTGAGTGGGTTTAGCAAGGTTTTAGGAAACAAAGTCAATATACAAAATTATATTTCTTTCTTTCATTGTCTTCTTTTTTTTTTAAAGTAGGCTCCACACCTAGCATGGAGTCTAATCGGGAGTTTGAATTCACAATCCTGAGATCCAGTCCTGAGCTGAAATCAAGAGTCTAACACTTAACCTACTGAGCCACTCAGGTGCCCCCAAAATTATTGTGTTCCTACATACTTGCAGTGAACAACTAGAAATCAAAATTTTGAAAAATCCAAAAAGGATTATAAAGTAAAAGTAGCTAACATGGTAGCTGCTATTTTAGAGAAGCTGAGTGCATATTTAACACCATGAATAATTTCATTACTACTAAGGAAAATACTTAATAAGAACAAGTTACCAAATGATTATCAGTTTAAGGGCAGGCGGGGGGAGTCATTTGGTACAGTTCTGCATGTCAGTTCATGGCCCAGCCAAGGCAGCATTTAGCTAGATTGAGCTGTGTCAAACAGGATGTCACAGAATATCAAAAAGCATCAGTAAATTATGTGTACATTAGTAATATGGGGACAATTTGCATTCCAATTTATATCACTCAATAAGCAGTTTTATAACATATACAGTTAGAGAGTAAATAGGAATTTTTGTAAATTTTAAATCTCTACATTGATTTCTATATTAATATTATCTTGCTGGTTGTTAAATATTTTGAATGTACATTCTTTTACAAAATTTACAAAATTTTTTTTTTAAAGATTTTATTTATTTATTTGACAGAGAGAAATTACAAGTACACTGAGAGGCAGGCAGAGAGAGAGAGAGAAGGAAGCAGGCTCTCTGCTGAGCAGAGAGCCCAATGCGGGACTCGATCCCAGGACCCTGAGATCATGACCTGAGCCGAAGGCAGCGGCTTAACCCACTGAGCCACCCAGGCGCCCCACAAAATTTACAAAATTTATGGTGTATTATATACCCACCATTTTCTGGCTTTGATCTTTTTTGACTTAATATAGCTTGGAAATCATTCCAAATCTTTACATAAAATATTATTCTTTCTTTTTTATGACTATGTAATAAACTGGTGTACCGTAGTTATTAGTATTAATCAGTCCCTTACTAATGGATAGTTAGGTGTATTCAGCTTTATCCTATTTGGAAACAATGCTGGTGTTAAAAGAATCCAAAGCCTCTTTTCTTGAGCGTTTTATTTTTATCATTTTTTTTTTTTAAAGATTTTATTTATTTATTTATTTGACAGAGAGAGATCACAAGTAGGCAGAGAGGCAGGCAGAGAGAGAGAGGAGGAAGCAGGCTCCCCGCTGAGCAGAGAGCCCGATGCGGGACTCGATCCCAGAACCCTGAGATCATGACCTGAGCAGAAGGCAGCGGCTTAACCCACTGAGCCACCCAGGCGCCCCTATTTTTATCATTTTTTAAAAGATTTATTTATTTTAGAGAAAGAGAGTGAGCACAGGGAGTGGGGGCAGAAGGAGAGAGAGAATTTCAAGCAGACTCCCCAGTGAGCACAAAGCCTGATAGGGGACTCAATCCCATGACCCTGGGATTATGGCCTGAGCAGAAACCAAGAGTCAGTCACTTAACTGAGCCACCAAGGCACTTCCTCAAGCATTTTAATAAGGTATCATTAGTGATTTTAGCCAATGGATTGTATACTTCCTGAGAATTGTATAATATATTAAATATCCTATTCTCTTACAGTTTTTTAAATCCATTTTTTAAACCTTTTTCTCACTGCAGTGTTAAGATAACTTCTATAACAATATTTTTAAAATGTGCCCATGGTGAATATTACCTTTTTCTTTCTACAGTGTGAAGATTGCTCCTGGAGCAGTTGTGTGCGTAGAAAGTGAAATTCGGGGTGATGTAACCATAGGTAAGAAAATAGTTTATTAGTTATTTAGTTAAATAGTTTATTAATTATTTCTAAAAAATGGATGTAATTTAATTTATTTCAGTGCTTTACAGTTAATTAGGTTTTATATTTTGTCTGTTTCACTGATGTGCTAATTTTATTGACAAAATAATGTATTTTTCCTGTAAATATTAAATATTTCTAATAGAATTAAGTCTGATGGAAACTTTTAAGATTTTGTTTCTAAGTAATTTCTATACCCAACATGGGGCTCAAACTCAGAACCCTGAGATCAAGTCGCATGCTCCGCCCACTGAGCCAGCCAGACCCTCTGATGGACTCTATGTTTATGTTTCTATCTGATAAACTAATGAGGCAATATAATGAAGTCATTGATTTATTTGAGAAACATCCAAATGTGTACCTGCTGGGACACAGGAGTGAACACAGCAGACAAGGTACTGCTTCATGGAGCTTAGATGCTACTGTTAGCGAGTGTGGACCATGGAGTCAGACAGACCTGGGTTAGCATCCGTGCTCTTTACCTGCCGGTTTACTTTAGTAGACCGCTTAACCTCACTTCATTTTCAATATCCGCGTGTAATTGTGTGTTTTAGAATTGGGTTCAGCTGCATGTAGTGGTGGCTTTATCCATGCAGAGGTTTATTCTTTTATATAAAGAAATATAGAGGTGGGCAATTCAGGACTCCTTAGTTGGTTGTCCAGGGCCTCTGGCCTTGTAGGCCAGGATGCGATCCTAAAGCACCAAGAGTGATCTTGGATAAGAAAAGGGAGGAGTGGAGACAAAAAGGTGTACTTCCCAGTTGAGTCAGCTTCCTTTAAATAGTCTTCCTGAAAGTTCCACAGGTCTCTCTATGTATATACGGTCTCTGCCTTGGATTTGGTGTCATGGACACTGTAGCTGCAGGGAAGGCTGTGAGATCATAGTCTGAACTGTGCTTTGCCTCTCCCAGTCCGACAGGGTTCTGTTACCAGAAAAGAGGAAAGCATGGATATCTAGTGGCAGTTAGCAGTTTTTGTGACATGCAAAATAGGAGTGCCTACCTCGTGGGTTTTTGAAGGATTCAATAAGAGAATGTTTGTGAAAGTCATTGCCCAAATCCTGACTCTAGCTAATCGCACCATTTAATCTTAACATTGTGTAGCCTTGCTAGAGGTGAGATCCAACACTGAAATCAAATGAACAGTTTAACAGGTGGCATCTTGCTTATATGGACATGATTAAGTTCTCCCAAACTTAAATTTTAGCCACTTATTCTTTTTTTTTTTTTTTTTTTTTTTTTTTTTTTTTTAAAGATTTTATTTATTTATTTGACAGAGAGAGATTACAAGTAGGCAGAGAGACAGGCAGAGAGAGAGAGGAGGAAGCAGGCTCCCCGCCGAGCAGAGAGCCCGATGCGGGACTCGATCCCAGGACCCTGGGATCATGACCCGAGCTGAAGGCAGCGGCCCAACCCACTGAGCCACCCAGGCGCCCCTTAGCCACTTATTCTTTTACATATGTTATCACGGCCTGAAATGCCCTTGGAGCTTTACAAACGTGAGTCTGTCCTTACTAGCAGCTGCTCGTTAACCAGAGTAGAGCTTTCAGAGAGAAAACATGCCCTGCTCCCTTACACCAACAGGATCTATAATAGGAAAAAAAAAATAGGAGTTTTATTAAGTCTAAGCCTCTGACCAATTTAGGCATCATGTCTTAGAGAACATGTGACGATTGTGCTGGTATTATGGAACATCATTGGGAATTTGCCAGGTTGGATTTATATAATTATTTTAAGTTGACGGAATTTCAGAGTTTAGAAGATGACCCAGTTTCTGTTCAGTGCTGTGTTAACTCTTTGTGAATTCCCAAACCGCTTGCAAACTTTTTATGAGGAGAAATCATGATGGCCACTTGTCTATCGGTGCTCTTCTGCACTATTTTTAATCTGGTATTTTTATGGTTTTCATCATGGTTTGAGGAATAACCCTCTCATTAGCTCACAAGGTATTCTATAATTAGAATGAAAGTAAGACTAAAATAATGCAGCTAATTACACACATTTTCTCTTTCATTTCTCCTTCTTCCCCATTCTGAACTAAGTATACTATACCTACTCTGGAACAGATGCAAAGATGGCATAGACCCCTCTGCTGGCTAAACGTACAAGGTGTATATGTATGTTTTGTGTGTGTGTGTGTGTGTGTGTGTGTTTCTGACTTGGAAAAAAACCTCCTGTTACGTGTAGAAGCTTATGTAGAATAGCAGGAAAACCTTTCTTCTGTGAGAAGGAAGGGTGGGCCACTGGGATTAGAGCGTGGGCGTTACCAGGAGTCCGCGCTCGCTTTCTTGTTTCTCCTGTTGTCTTTCACGGCTTCGTGCTCCTCTCTTTTCTTTATCCTTCTGTCAACCAACCTTCCCTAATGTTGAAATTACGTAAGGAAATACAGTGTTTATTTTATTTTATTTTATTATTTATTTACTTATTTGACAGACAGAGATCATGGTTAGGCAGAGGCAGTCAGAGAGAGAGGGGAAAGCAGGCTCCCTGTTGAGCAGAGAGCCCGATGCGGGACTCAATCCCAGGGCCCTGGATCATGACCTGAGCCCAAGGCAGAGGCTTCTACCCACTGAGCCACCCAGGCGCCAAAGGAAATACAGTGTTTAAATCTACTTTCCATATAGGTTTTTCCTCTAGCTGATAGTACACAGATCTGTGGTTAAGTTATAAAATGACAGTTCAATACAGATTTTCAGTGATAGATTAATAGTGTTAGAAGTGGTCATAATTTTTAAACTAGTGATTTGAAGCTTGTCATAGAATGAATCTAAGATAGTATTTGTTATGCTTATTTTTGACCCGGTTTTTTTAAACAAGAAAATTTGCTAAAATACTTTACAGAAATATTTCAGTTTTTTAAGTTAAGGAAAATATTCAGAAGGGATATAGTTACCCATTGTTTAGTCTTTATAATTCTTCATTTTCATTATGTGTTTCTTATCTTTTTGTTTTTGTTTTTTTGTTTTGTGTTTCTCGTCTTTGTATATAGAAGTATGGAAACTTTCTAGAATTGGTATTTAGAGAGCCATTTCTATCATTTTTTTTTTAAAGATTTTATTTATTTATTTATTTGTCAGAGAGAGAGAGAGAGAGAGAGAGCGTGAGCACAAGCAGGTAGAGTGGCAGGCAGAGGCAGAGAGAGAAGCAGGCTCCCCAATGAGGAAGGAGCCCGATGTGGGACTCAATCCCAGCACTCTGGGATCATGACCTGAGTGGAAGGCAGCAGGTTAATCAACTGAGCCACCCAGGCATCCTTATCATTGTTTTTTTTAAGGATTTTTTTTTTTTTTTTACTTAATTAAGAGAGAGAGATGAGTTGGGGGGAGGGGTAGAGGGAGAGTGAGAAGCAGACTCTGCTGAGCAGGGAGCCCAAAGTGGGGCTTGATCCCAGGACCCTAGGATCATGACCCAAGTTCAAGGCAGATGTTTAACCAATTGAGCCACCCAGGTGCCCCTCCATCATTGTTATATTTGGTATAAGATATCTCTAATCACGGTGCCTGGGTGGCTCAGATAGTTAAATGTCTGACTCCTGATTGTGACTCAGGTTATGATCTCAGGGTTGTGAGACCCAGTCCTGCACTGGGCTCCATGTTGGGTGCCCTGGGCATGGAGACTGCTTAAGGTGCTCACTCTCCCTTTCCCTCTTCCCTCTCCCTCCCCAGATAAATATAAATGTAAAACCTTTTGATTGTTATTAATTCATTTTTCTGATGTAATACATCAGATTAAAAAGCTCCTAGGAGATACGAAGTTAAATCACCTGGGAGAGTAGAGATAAGTTATTTAATTAAAACTTACTCTCTCCACCATGGTTGGTTGGTTGGTTTTCTGATTTATGGCTTTTATTTATTTATTTATTTATTTATTGTTTTTGCCTAATATACCAGAATAAAGTCTTTTTCTCTTATGTTATGGATAGGGAGATTTGAACACTTAATAAGCTCTATTTTCTGGGTTAAGTAGCAATAAACTTAAGTGTAGTTGAATTAATGGATTTTTCACAGGATGTTATGCATAACTTTCCATCCCCTAGTTGGTTATACTCCTACCAGATTATTCCATTCTGAAATATTTCGGAAGTAATTTTTTCCTTCTCTGTGTTTCATTGGTGTAGTAGAACTTTAAACCTGATCTTCTATTCTAGAAAAATCAGGTGTTTATCGAAGAAACTAGTCTGAAGCTTTGGAGTATTGTCCTTAAGCAGAAATTCTGTGACTTGAGGCTCTGCTGGAACCTGACCCCTTTCATTAGAGGCTGCTGGGAAACAGACCTTGGGAAAAATAACAGCTCTCTTGTTAATTACAGTGTGGGTAAACAAGGTTTCATAGTATCAAGCCTGTTTGTAATTAGGCTTTAGGCTGCCTTGGATTTTGGGCCATGCATTATTTCCTTAAATTTTGCTTTGAAAGCTGAAAAACACTGTAGAAAGTCATTTCTAAGCACAGTCTGGAGTCCCACCATGAGGTGAAAGTCAGCCTCCTGGTCTTAGGACAAGGCTTGGTTGGGACATTGCAGGTAGGAAGGCAGAACTCCACACAGTGTAAAATGCTGAGATGGAAGCCCTATGTCCCACTTACTCTTTCTGTCCATTAGAGGTTTTTTGTTTTTTTTTTTAAGATTTTATTTATTTATTTGACAGAGATCACAAGTAGGCAGAGAGGTAGACAGAGAGAGAGGGGGAAGCAGGCTCCCTGCTGAGCAGAGAGCCTGATTCGGGGCTCGATCCCAGGACTCTGGGATCATGACCCCAGCCGAAGGCAGAGGCCTTAACCCACTGAGCCACCCAGGCGCCCCCCATTAGAGTTTTTAATACAGATCAAAAGCTTCCCTTTACCATGGAAATCTTTTTCAATAAGGCAGAACAGTGGCTTTGGCTTAAATTTCATCAAATATAATGTAGTGCTTACAGGTACTTCAGCTTACAGGTCAAAAGAATTGTTTTAATTTTCAAGGAGAAAGCTTGTGGCTTTTTGAACTGTTTATTGACATATGAAAATGTGCACAGAGATTGCTTTCTGTGGCAAAGACAGACAGGAAAAATGTCCTTTACCAAATGAGGGGAATGGAAATTTGATGCAAGGAATGCCTTTCTGGCTGTGTTGCATCAAGCCCAGCCAACCATTTAGAAAAATAATTCATCAGCCGGCAAGGCAACTCCAACTCTAGACACATTTATCCAAACAAGGAGATAAGCCAAATAGGGTTTCAGCGCATTTGGTAAGAAAATATACAAACTACCCTGCCAGTGAGAGCTCCAAGAAGTTCACAACAGCCTTTAAAAAAAAAAATCTTGCCATGGTGACAGATTTTATTTTTAAAGCATTTTAATCTCAAGACTCAAACTTGGTTTGCAATCAGACCCATTCTAGGTAAAAGTGCTTCTCGCATGTGGAAGAGTGTGGAGCAGTCTGTGCTCACATTTTAGTCGGCTGCAGCTGCCCAGGACTTGGTGCCAGCCACCAGCCCCAGACTGTGAGCAGAGACGGAGTCCACACTGTGGACCGCACACCTGCCCCTGAATGGCCCTTTAGCGAGCCCTCCAAACCAAAATCTTAGCAGTCATGTGCCAAAGGACATGTGTACTAACCTCTTTAGTCTCTACCCCAAAAGACCTAGGAAAGATTTAGGGGAGCTGTTCAGTTTATTATCACCCATGACTTTTGCTGTTACTTCACAATTCAAAGTTTATGTTTTGACCTTTTACGTTCTTTCCGCCCCAAATATGAGGACTTGTAGTTTGGCGGTACTGCCACCAGGGGGAGGTGCTGTCTTAAGTGCAGATCTCACCCAAGCTGGTGATGTTGCTTGGTATCTCAGGGCCTTTAGATTTCTAACCAGGAGTTTTCCAGTTTTCTTCTAGCTAACTTATTGATAATGATAAAAATGGTAATAACAATAATAAAATGCCTGGTTAAAATAGCTCAGGCATTATATTTAAAAATTGTATGAGACATGGAGATCGTGTCTTTGTTTCTTTCAAATTTCATTTTTTAAAATTTGTGTTTGTGTAATTAACATGTATTATATGTATTTTTGAAAGGGAAAAATGGAAATATCACTTGTTTTCAGAGCTACACTTTAGAGGAGCTTTTTAAGGAAGGCAGGTTTCAGTGATAACCTTGTCATACTAGTCCATTCTCAGGAAGCTTCTTGCAGGTGGACTTGCTGTCAAAAGCTACAGCTTGAGGATCAGCAGAACAGCTAGTGCAGCCGGCTTCTTGTTCAGCAGTGGCAGCCGATCTGCTTTCTATCACAGTGTGATGATCTCTTCCCTAAGATTCTAATGCTAGTATGGAAAATACTTTTTTAATTTCTTTTACTATTTTACAGTAATATATAAATTTCTTCATGCTGATTAAAAGGAGTTACTACCCTAGTAACCTGAGTAGAGGAGTAAAGTGGACCCCTTTTTTGTCTCTCAGACCAGAAGGAGTTGTTTTGCTTATTATGATAGTTATACAAATAGCCTTTGGTGTCAGATAGTGATGAACCTCCCATTTTTAACAATTACAGACCAGACCCTGTGATCTGCCTTTCAGACATTATTTCTTATAACCCACACTTCAACACGATGAATTAGGTTGCTCCAGATCTCATCTTTTTATGGGGGAGAGAACAGGCATTTGAGAGATGAAGCACACAGCCTTTCCGTGGTAGAGACCAGGGTGGGGACCTTCCAGATGAGGGGTGGGGTGCTGGCAGGGCTCTAATGACCAAAGAACCTAAAATTGAATTTGTCCCTTTTATCACAGAACATTTTATTTTATTTTTAAGATTTTATTTATTTATTAGAGAGAGAGAAAGCAGAGCGAGAGAGAGCACCACTGGGGGAGGGAAGGGGCAGAAAAGCAGGCTTCCCTGGGAGCAGGGAGCCTGATGTGGGGTTCCATCCCAGGACCCTGGATTCGTGACTTGAGATGAAGGCAGATGCTTAAGCAGTTGCTTAACCGACTGAGCCACTCAGGCACCCCTATCACAGAGCATTTTAAAGTAAAATGCAAATCTGGTATTGTGCAAACTATAGATTCAAATTGGTTCACACAGCTGGAAGACCTGTAAGAAATTTCTCATTTCAAAAGAATCCAGTGTTTGTTTTAGTATTTTTTTAGCACCTCTCCCCCAAAAGTAGTAACATCTAAATGCCCATCATTAAGGGCTTGGTTAAATAAATTATGGTATGCTAATATGATATGAAATACTATTCAGCCACTGAAAAGAATAGCTAGCTAAATGTACTTACACGGGAAAATCACCATGACTTTTCAGGTGAATAAAGCGAATTGCAGAATAATAAGTACTGTTCCTTGATTTAAAAACAAACAAACAAACAAACCATGTGCCTATAATCCGTATTTTTCTACCTTCAAATTCTATTTTATTCTTTAACTTTATGATAAAATATATTTTATATACAGTGACATTTATAGGTCTTAAGTATACAGTAGAACTTAAGGCTGGAATAATATACCCCAAACTTTTAAGAATAATTACCTCTAGGGAATAGGGTTGCATAAAGAGAGGATCTTTCACTTTTTGCTTTGAGTTTTTGTTTTTTTTTTTTTTAAGATTTTATTTATTTATTTGGCACACAGAGATCACAGTTGGGCAGAGAGGCAGGCAGAGAGAGAGAGGAGGAAGCAGGCTTCCTGCTGAGCAGAGAGCCCGATGCGGGGCTCGATTTCAGGATCCTGGGATCATGACCTGAGCTGAAGGCAGAGGCCTTAACCCACTGAGCCACGCAGGTGCCCCTTGCTTTGAATTTTTATAATGGGCACATACTACTTTTATAAATGTGTGTATTTTTTTAACAAAGAAAAAAAAGGCACACATGTCCACTTGAGAACCTTCCCAGAGATCCAAGAAATCCCACCTTCTGTCCTGAATAGGAGAAGTTGCCAGAGAAATTTACTTTGGCATCTGAGGACTTGGGGAGTGAGAGGTGACAGAAATAGCAAAGCCTCTCTCCTGTTGTTCCTTATCAGACTGTGGGTCCTTTGCCCGAGCATCCTGTCTCGGCCCCACCCTCCTTATCAGTCCCCAGCTCGTCATTGTTAGGGGAGAAACAAAGCTGCACGGAGGTTCCTTCCAGTTCTCTAGGCACCAGGAACACCTCATTTATTTTAATACATTTGTGTGTGAGTGTGTTAAGTATTTCCAGTTTTCAAGATAAACAAAACAAAGAAGATACACAAGCTCCAAAGGGCAAAAGTAGCATGTGTTCCTTTTTGTTTCCCTGTGACCTGTAGCACTGCATCATCAGCAGGTAATGACTACGGAATAAATTAATTTACACAATCCAGTACCGAGCTTCATGAACAGTGCCTTCTTCCTGACCACCTCCCATCTTTTGTCAGTGCTTCTGCCCACACTCTCCTACTTTCAGAGTCCCATCCTGCTGCTGGTTTACCAGTAGAAATAGCCTTTGGCCTCGGGGGTGGGCGGGGCCCGTGCTGCAGGGAGTGGCGCATGTGAGGTTATATTTTCTCCTGAGTGGTTTCTTGATCACCAAACGCTAGGCCTTCAGGAAATGAGGAACCAGGGGAGGGAACGCGTTAGCACTCTAGAATGCTGTCCCTGTTTGAGCAGTGCAATGCCTCCTCCACCCTCATGGTGAAATGGATGTGGTGAGACCCCATCTTGCTCCCTTCAATTTGAGATGGGAGACTTTGCCTCAGTTGGCCTATCTCAGGGTCTTAGGACTCCAGTAATCACATTTGTCTCCTTCCGCTGTCTCCCTGTAACCTTTTTCAACGAAAGCTCTGCCTCCTTCCAGGGGTTAGGCTTGCTGTAGGGACGGAGACAGAGTAACAAAGACAACATTAGTTTACATATTTCCTGTCTCCCATTGCTCCTGTATTGCCTTTTAGCCACATAATGAAGAGACTAACTCTGCAGTACACTAGAATAAGAAAGGGCTTTGTGGTTCACTGGCATGAGAAAGCTGCAGCGTTGTAAGCAGAGAGCCTCATTTTTATGAAGGAAAGCAAAACAAGGAAGGGAATGAATTTTTATTGCCAACAATGTGCCAGAATACCGTGTCTACAAACATTATCTCATCTAATCCTTACAACCACTCTGCGAGACTGGTATTCTCGCCACCCCCATTTCACTGCTGAGATAACAGAGGCTTCCAAACAGCCGCTGAGCCAGGGCTGTCTGGCTCCAGAGCCTGGGCTGTCTCCACTCACCTTGGCTTGAGATCTGGCTCCGACTACTGTTGATAACAGCGCGGAGATAACGTCTGTAATGTGCCTAGGGTGCCTGCCGTATACTTGAGAAAATGTGCCTCCCAATAGCCTTGACACCCCCCCCATCTTCTCCCCTCCTTTTGGAAGCGTAGCCTCCACCAATAATTCCGTTTCATCATATTTTTAACAGGACCTAGGACGGTGATCCACCCCAAAGCACGCATTATTGCCGAAGCCGGGCCCATCGTGATCGGTGAAGGTAACCTCATAGAGGAACAGGCGCTTATCATAAATGCGTGAGTACGACTCTTACAGGTACTCTGAACGAAGGGGCACAGATTGTCTTTTTATTAATTTCAGCTTATCTATAGGAACCTTTTACAACAGACATCTGAAAAGCCTGCTATTTTAGAACTAGAGAAACATTAAGGATCTTTTCAACACGAGAAATTAGTTAATGAGGAAACCAGATACCAGATAGGTGAAGAGACTTGTCCAAGGTGAGAGAACTCGTCCGTAGCTGACTAGAATTCCCTCCCCTGTGTCTGATGGCCTTCCCTTACACGTCACTACCTCTTCTGTGCGCTAAGCAAACATTTCCTGACTCTAGCGATCAAGTGTTGTGCTGACCACCCCAAAGAGAGTCTTTTGATTGGATGATTTCTCAGTTCCGAAGGCTGGAATGTTATTACTCATGCCCAGACACATGAATTTAATTCTGTTGTATATTTTCATAAACCTTATGTGGGGATGGCACCCAGAATTATATTTGAAAATTTGGAGGGTTCTAGAGGCAATTTTTAACTTTGAAGAGTAAAGAAATAATAAAATATTAAACGTGCATAATCTTAGTGAACTAGACTGTAATACCTATGAAGTTTTCATAAGCATTTGTAAAGCTTTCTAGATAAAATTTTGGCAGGAAATTCAAGCTTATACCTAATTTATAGCAACAAATGTATGGAATTTTTAAGAAAGACCTTGGGAAAATATTTAACTGTGATAAAGAGATTGATTTGTCTTAACACTTACTTAGAATTTGGGAGTTTCTACTATATTAAGAGTTTCTTTTTAAAATCTATTTTGGCACCTTTACTGTAAGTCAGTTGACAATAGCTATATTCTGTAGTAACTCAACTGTCAGAGATAAAGCTCCATTTAAAAAATGGCTTCCTCTTAGACCACAAACATTTTATGTTCCAAATATTTCAAAATACCTAACAGCATAAAATAATTATTTGTGAATATCTGTTTGCATTTCACAATCTTTTTTTTTTTTTTTAAAGATTTTATTTATTTATTTGACAGAGAGAGAGATCACAAGTAGGCAGAGAGGCAGGCAGAGAGATAGAGAGAGGAGGAAGCAGGCTCCCTGCCGAGCAGAGAGCCCGATGTGGGACTCGATCCCGAGCCGAAGGCAGCAGCTTAACCCACTGAGCCACCCAGGCGCCCTGCATTTCACAATCTTGAATGATTATTAAGAATGGAAATTTTTCGACTCAGGCCCAATTTTGATTCTAATTTAACAAGCTAAAAATGATAGCCAGGAACATTTTTACCTTGTCCTGGAAAAGGCCCTCTGCACTTTGAGTTTTACTGTGATGTCTTTAGGCATCTGCCTTTGGCTTCCTTACATTTCAGTAGTTCTTTTTCAATTCAGAATCAGTTCTTCAGCACAGAGGATAAATAATTCACTTGGATTAAGAAATTACTTATATAGTTATATATATATATATTTTTTTATTTTAAAGATTTTATTTATTCATTTGACAGAGAGATAGATCACAAGTAGGCAGAGATGGGGAAGCAGGCTCCCCGCTGAGCAGAGAGCCAGATGCGGGGCTCAATCCCTGGACCCTGAGATCATGACCTGAGCTGAAGGCAGAGGCTCAACCCACTGAGCCACCCAGATGCCCCTGTAGTTATGTATTTTAAGCTTGATGGAGGTAAAATTGAAAGAGTGAACCCGAATTCTAAAACAAGAGAATTGCTTATTGCATTATTGATTTTGATGATTTGTCTCTTCTTTTTATAGTTACCCTGATAATATCACTCCTGATGCTGAAGATCCAGAACCGAAACCTATGATCATTGGCACCAATAATGTGTTTGAAGTTGGCTGTTGTATCCTTTACAACAATTTAAGTAAACTCTTCTTCCCACCTGTCTTTAACATTCAGATCTGTCCCATAGAAATTGTCGTGTTTTAGCTATCAAATATGTCACATATATTATAAGTATGAGTTCACACACATACATACATATCTTCAGGTACCATCTTGCTCCTGTTGCTACAGCTTGTTGATGGGTAGCAATGACAGAGTGGCAGTAGACACAGAAATAGGAATCCTGGCTTCTAGACTGATTTAAGAACCTCAGCTCTGTCCATTTGGTTCCTGTATGGTTTTGGTTAGCAGTATGCTGTCTGATGTAAAGAAGTGGTGGATGGGGATGGAAATATTTCATTCTTTGTTTTTTTTTCCCCCCAGAGTGCTATCAGTTCTTATGCTTGATTTTTGTCCTCTAAAAAGATAGTAAAATGTTTTCATGGTATCAGCAAAACATTATTTTATGATAGGAAAACTTGGATGAAAAAAATCTATGTTTAACAATAGCAAAATATTTAAATAAATTAAGCTATATGTGTAAAATGGACGATCAGGACCATTAAGCAGTCATTTTAAACTATGTATTTAAAGATTTTAATGGTATGAAATAATGCTTGCCTACAAATTTAATTGAACCAAATAAGCGAGCTGTGAGAGTTTATACAGTTTGATTTTATACTCTTTGACTCCCAGTTATATAAAGGGAATTGTATGTATTTATATAAAGATATATCAGACTGTTAGCAGTGTTAGCATTAAGTGATTTGGTGGTAAGTAATTTTAATTTTCTTAAGACAGTCATGAAAGTATGTTCCTCATAGAATTGGGGTAAAAGATGCTCATTTCTTTAAAAAATATAGAAGGTGACTGCATCTGCTTAGAGATACTTGTTAAAGATTAAAACTTTACTTTCAGGCTTCTCTGAGCAAGAAGTTCTGGCCAGACTGGGGCTGCATGGCCCTTCCCATGCCTTTGTCCTCTGCTGTGGTGCAGGATAAGGATATAGTGAATTAGGGACACCTGGGTGGCTCAGTGGGGTAAGTGTCTGCCCTCAGCTCAGGTCATGATCCCAGTGTCCTAGGATTGAGTATCCCATCAGTCCTTGCTCAGGGAGCCCGCCTCTCCCCGTCTGCCCCTTCCCCTGCTTTTGTTCGCTCTCTGTGACAAAGTCTTTAAAAAGAAAAAAGGATATAGTGAATTAGTGGAGGGAAAAAAAGATGAACGCATTTACAGTGTTTACTTAACTCTGGCTTACAGATTCTCAGGCCATGAAAATGGGAGATAATAATGTTATTGAATCAAAAGGTAAGCTATATTTGGAATTTTTTTTGTGAATAGTGAATAGTGATTATCTCTTTTCTCTTTATTGTGTCCTGAAAAAACAACCGAAGTGGAAACTATGGCAGTGTGGAAGGAGGGTATGGTTGAAAGTGGACTAAAATGTTATGAGACTAATTATTTGCCTTTAAGGAACTTAATAATATGTTTAATATATTGAATTAAAAATTCAGCTGTGGGTCTGCCTGGGGGGCTCAGTTGGTTAAGCATTCGACTCTTGATTTTGGCTTAGATTATGATCTCAGGGTTGTGAAATTGAGCCCCATGTCAGGCTCCTGGCTGGGCGTAGAGCCTGCTTAAGATTCTTTTTCCCTTTCGCTCTGCCCCTCCCTCCCTCCCTTAAAAAAAAAAAAAAAATCAGCTGTGTACATTTAAATCAGGATTGAATTAAACCATAATTTTCAGATGAAAGATTTGAAAAAGATTTCTACTAAATACTAATGTCAGTGATAACTTAGTTGATTAATATAATTGCAAAATTAAAGGAAAAAATCATTTTCTATAGCAGTTTGCTTTCTTTAATTGTAGAAGTTCTTTACCCTAGCCAGTCAGGAACAAAGGGAAGCTACTTATAAATGGAGGTGGGCAGGAGGTCATGTGAAGTCACCACCACTACTAGGAAAGCAGCTCCAAGACCATGTCCCACTACAGTCCAGAAAGAACCTGAACAATGAGACATCTTTAGAATAATGATTAAAAAAGAAATAGAGGGACGCCTGGGTGGCTTAGTTGGTTAAGCCTCTGCTTGTGTGTACTCTCTATCTCTGGCAAATAAATAAAATCTTTAAAAAAAAATAGAATAATGATTTATCTTTGATGGTCCTGACTGGTGTGAAAGAAAATTATTTTTAATTAATAGAATTAGACTTTTTGTTAATCTACCTAACCGTTTATTATTTCAACTTGGATTACCAATTATTATCATTGTTATTTTCTGTTTATTATATACTTACTGTGCGTCAAACCTGTGCTCGGCATTTTACATTTAATGTCTCACTTATTCCTTACAACCAACTGCAAGTAGGTCAGTCATTCCATCTTACAAATAAACTTGCTCAGAGAATTTACAGTGACTTGCCCAAGGTCACACAACTAGTCTGCAAAGCTCTGTTTTAATCCATTTAGTACTAGTCAGGCACCTGCCTCTTTATAAACTCTGAGCTAAAATATTTCCTTAAATTTTTTTCTTAAGGGTAGTTTGTAATTTAATATTTAAGTCATTTTTAGAAAAAAAATCAGTGTTCTCCTTATTTGTCTTAAATTGCAGGTCTTTCTTTGTTTTTACTGCAGCATATGTGGGCAGAAACGTAATATTGACAAGTGGTTGCATCATCGGGGCTTGCTGCAACCTGAATACGTTTGAAGTCATCCCTGAGAATACGGTGATCTATGGTGCAGACTGCCTTCGTCGGGCGCAGACTGAGCGGCCACAGGTACTAGAACCTGTCTTTAAAAAGAGTTTTTTCCAAAAGGAACAGACTTACATACAGAGAACAAACTGGTGGTTGCCACAGGGAAGGTAGGTGGAGGGGTGGATAAAATAAAGAGGTACAAGCTTCCAGTTATAAAATAAATAAATCAAAGAGATGAAGAGTACAGCATGGGGCATGTAGTCAGTAATATTGTGAGAATAGTGTATGGTTGCTGATGGCGGCTACATTCTTCATGGTGAGCATTGTGTAACGTATGGAATTGTTGAGTCGCTGTGTTGTACGCTTGAAACTCATACAACACTGTTAATTATACTTGAAAGTTCTTTCTAGGGCTGTTGATTTTCCCCAAAATGTCACATGATTGTTTTAATGGGACAGCAGTCTGCTATTTAAGAAGCAGATGATTAAAATAAAACATCAGAGAAACATTCCTAAAACTAGAATTTATTTGCAGTGAAATTATTCAGTCTTCAGGTTATTACCAAAAATATGTACAAAGATGACAATGACAAATTGATGGAAAAAAGGAAATCCAGAGATGTTTTTCCTGGTCTTACGTGTTTTCACTAAAGATGAGTCACCAAACTTTATAAACTATTGATTCACTCTTTTTTTTTTTTTTTTAAGGATTTTATTTATTTGACAGACAGAGATCACAAGCAGGCAGAGAGGCAGGCAGAGAGAAGGAAGCAGGCTCCCTGCTGAGCAGAGAGCCCAATGCAGGGCTCGATCCCAGGACCCTGAGATCATGACCCGAGCCGAAGGCAGCAGCTTAACCCACTGAGCCACCCAGGCGCCCCTATTGATTCACTCTTAAAATATTAATCCTCCAGGGTAAGGAATGACCCTACCAAATGTATATCGGGCAGCCAACTTAGATCCATCTATTAGTTTGCCAACATAGACTACTTGAAAATAAACACAGTTGGTGAATATGCAAATGTATTTGGATATTTTCCTGGCTTATGAGAATTTATCTTCTCCACCTAAGAACCAGGAACAATGAAGAATATGTATTTAGAGTTTCATTTAGGAGGTAAATAAGATAGGGTACTTGGGGCTTTCTTTGGACAGAAGACATTCTAATTGAGGTCTTGATCCTCATCGCCTGGCCCACAATATAGTGCTTTAGTTACCCAGCCTTTTTCCCCTCCCCACAAAGAAAATATTTTTTAAGTAATTTATCACTTTGCTTCTGAATCTTAGCCATATTTTATCAGAAATTAAAACTCCAGTTCTCTTTGGGCTATTCTGTTTTTCTGACGTTTGGCTTTTATTACATTATAAGCAAGTATGACTTCTATAGACTAAAATGGCAATGAGAACGAATCCGTTTTTCTTTTCACTGTCTTTCTCATAACCGCAAAAATGATTGAAGAGGGAGAAACGAATTGGGTTAAGGGAGATTAGAGTTAAGTAAGCAAGAATATCTGAAGTTTAATGCATACTGTTTTCCACATTTCGGTGATCACAGTGATCATGTAGAGGTCCTTATTAAAAGGACTGCTCAGACTTACTGAATCACAATGTCTAGGGGAGGGGCCTGAAACTGTATTTGTCACGAGTGCCCCTTGTGAGTTTCACAGTGAGGGAAGTTGGGGCAAAGCTGATATACAGGAAGGGGGAAGAGCTGCTGAGGCCCGCAGCCGTGTGATGTGTGGGTCCTGTGCAAAGCTGTGTGCTCCAGGTTTCTGCTTACGTTGCTGTCTGTGATTAGAACTGTTTAACTTTTTGGAGGCCAGGGTAAAGTCTGCCAAAAGCAGGATTGAAAACAGTCCTGTATAATTTTTTTATGTAAAATCTTTTGGCTTTTTCTCATTACCAAACTTAACATATATTCATTGTAAATTAAAAAGAAAAAAAAAAAACAGGTAAGCAAAAATAAGCCAGTGAAAATCACCTATATTTCCCTGGCATGGTGGTGATTATTTCTGCCTGGTATTCTTTGCCTTCTGCTTGTCAGTCCATAATTATCTTATCTTTTTAGCCCCAGACACTACAGCTGGATTTCCTGATGAAAATCTTGCCAAACTACCACCACCTAAAGAAGACTATGAAAGGAAGCTCAACTCCAGTTAAGAACTAAGAACAATACATAACATCAAGATAAGAGTTTGTCTTTGACCACTGTCTTTTGAAAGGGCCACACTGTTCATGCACTCTTAGCAGTTCCCGGAATAATCCATGTTGACTTTATTTTGTAAAACTGAGTCAGAGAAGAAGGTAATGGATTTTCACTGTAACTGTCCTTTGTAATTTATATAAAATGCATTATTTTCTTATATCCTTTCTCCTGAGAATTTACAGGTTTAGTTTATTTTTCTTTTGTCATATAAAATGTCGGCTATGGATTTTAATTGTATAAAAGACTCCCCGTGATAAGGAAGGACATATTGCTCTGTATTTATATTCTAGCATATATTGTACTAAATAAAAATGCTAATGGCAGGACTTTTAGTGAACATGCTTTAATCGATTTTTCTACGTGTGTTAACTTTCCCAAAATAGATCTTTTCATTTTTATTGCATGCTAGCTACATTAAAGCTAATGTGCTTATCTTCTCCATTTGTGGCTTTGGAGCTGTTTAAAATTTCAGGTGAAATTTTCACAGCTATTGAATTAATTTGACTTTATTTTGTTTCCAAGAGAAAAAAAATTTATTTTCATTTTAGTAAAACAGAAATAATTAGGGAAGGATGTATTCAGTAGCATACAAAATCAGTTAAGAATAATCTCTGATGAAAATGACAAGTAAATGGCCATCGAGTGGTCCTGGGTTTCTGAAGACAATAAAACTGAAAGAGATTTTGATATATTTATAAATTTATGAAATGATTTTGGCATACTGCTGAAGACTGTTGATGTTGTTATGATTTGTCTAGTTACATAATGGCAACATTGAGGATTTTACTGTTTTCTAAGTTTTAATAATTCAAGTGCCTACGTTTGATGGAACATACTTAATCAATAGCTGTTGATTAATACTAAGACTCTGAGTACTAAGATATTTTCTCTTAAAATTAAATGTTTAATTATATAGTAAAAGCAATTTTTGAAGTTCTGAAACTGACAGGTACAAATTAGCCTTTGTTCCAAATTTGAATGATTCAGTTTTGGTAAGAATAGTCATGACTCAAGTTAGAAAACTGTACTACCACATATAGTGGATTGAAAAAAGGATAATACCACGTAAATGCCCTGTTTTTGATAACTGCTATTTATTCATTTTTCAGCCCCTGGTGATCTCAACTTCAGATTTTGTTGATCATGGAAGTTTTCTAGATAAAAGATCAGAAATTACAAAACTGCTTTTCAGAAGCTATGCCAGTTCTAAAATATTATCTCTGTACAAGCACTGATATCCTAATAAATGTCCTCTGTTCCAAACTATACAGGTAATGTGTGAGGACAATAGTGAGACACCTCCAAGGACATGGTAATAAGATACCCCCAGAGACTTAAACTAATTAAGTCAGCAAGTGGTGAAGTGAGCCCCAGTGTTTCCTAGGTACACTGTGGTTTTTAAATAATACTAACTCGCTGAGGAAAGAAAATGTGAACAGAAATAGTCAATTTGCCAAGAGCTTGGAAAAACAAAATATGACAGCGTATGTACAGTGTTATCCATGGAAGGGAGGTACTAAATCCAAGACATGTGAGCAGTTTAGTGGCCAGAAGTGTTCTCTTCATCAGGTAGTACCAGTTTATCAAGACTTGCTGTGGCTTGGGAAGAGCATACCTTGAGACTCTTCACTTTGCGTTCTAATTGCAACCTTAACTGAACCACCTTCTGATTTGCTCACATGACCTCCAAGCTATCACTCCTGAAAAGGAGGAACTCTGATTGAGAGCACCGGAATTCCATTTCAACACATAGGAGATTCAGAGAAGCTTCCTGGTTTATACATTAGTCTCGTGTGAATTTAATTTGTATGGTATGGCCCCCCCAGTCTGTCAGTTTAGTCTATAAATTTCTGAACATTCTGAAAAACAGAGTTCCTGATCCTTTAGGACGACCAAAGCCCAGACAGTGTATTGTGCAAGCTTCATTCTTTGGGGCTTCTCCATAGCCAGGCTACTGCCTTGTCATACTAACAGTCTCTGCCTCGCTGAGACTGTGCTCAAACTTCATCACAGACACTCTGGACAGTTATACTAAGGGGTAGGACAAACCCTGACATGCTTGGGATGTAAGAAGTAGCAACTGGGCAGGGAGAAGAAAGAAACCATTTTATCACAGCATCTAACTGCAAGGTGGCGATAGCTCTTGGGTCAAGCGCATAGGTTTTCACTGGTCGGGCGGTATCAATATAGAAGGTATCAATATAGAAGTATAGAAAGGGTACTTCATACTGCTATTTTACTCATCCACGAGCACACACTGTAATGGTTATCTGTCCTGTGTAGAAAATTACCCCCAAAATGTAGCAGCTTATTGCAGTGAACATTTATTATCTTACATGGTCTCCACAGGTCAAATCTAGGAGTGGCTTAACTGGCGGTTCTGGCTCTGTGTGCCTCATGTTTTTCTCAAGCAGTCAGTCAGTGCAATCATCTGAAGACTTGACTGGGGCTGGCTGGTCCCCTTACAAGATGACCGCCTCACAGGGCTGTTGGCAGGATGCCTCCATTCCTTACCGTGAGAGCCTCCACTGGGCTGTTGGGTATCCTTATGACCTGGCAGTCGACTTCTTTCAGCTTCCTTCAGATCCAAGCGGGGAAGGACCTTGTCTCCAAGGCTGTCACCATCACTCCCACTTCATTTTACTTATTTATTTTTTAAGATTTTATTTATTTGAGAGAGAGCACGTACAATCGTTGGGGAAGGACAGAAGGAGAGAGACAAGTGGACTCCCCGCTGAGCAGGGAGCCCTATATGGCTCTGACCCTGAGATTATGGTCCCAAGACCCTGAGATTATGACCTGAACTGAAGGCAGACGCTTAACTGACTGAGCCACCAAGGCGCCCCTCATTTGATTTCTTAGAAACAAGTCACTAAGTCTATCCTACACTCAAGGGAGGAGCATCCAAGAATTCAGGTTAATATTCTAAAACCACACACACATACATTCTGGGTTCTGCCTGGGTTCCTTGCTAATGCACAGTCAGTATCTCTCAAGGGCCTCCACATTGGGGAAAATGGGCTCTAGAAGAACTTCTCCTCATTAATGGGCATAGCACATGACATTATCAGAGGTCTTAGTCATAACCTTCTCTAAACACCATCTTCTTAGAAATTTAGATTACTTGTCCCTAAATAAATATCTCATCAAGCATACATTTAACTTCTCTAGGCTAAGTAGAAGCTTTTGTTAATAACAATCCTAAAGGGTAAGAATGTTGAATAAAAGAGTGTTGAAAATAATACAAAAACTATTCTTTTTAAAATTTTTTAATTGATCCTACACCCAACATGGGGCTCGAACTTAACCCAGAGATCAAGAGTCATACACTCTACCAACTGAGCCATCCAGGTGCCTCCAGAAAAACCATTTTTAATACATACTTAGTAAACTCACTGATACTTTAAAAATTTGCGTTTGTTTATTAAATGTATATAGAACCTACTACGTGTCAGGCACTGTTAAAAGCAGTTTACACATAACTGATTACACATGAAGTCACTTAATTCTCTGAATAGTCAGGTAAGTAATATTATTATTTTACAGATATGGAAATTGAGGCACAGACAGGCTAAGTAACTGTCCTAAGGTCACTGGCAAGTAAATGGCATTTGGCTCCAGAGTTCATGATCTTAACCCCATTTGGCATTGCCTTTTAGAGACTCTATAATACAGTGGGCTTCCTAAATGCTAGTTAGGAAAACAGCTGAGTATTTGCCTTACTTATTAGTCTTTGTTATTTTTAAAGTTCTTGGTGTGCCTGGGTGACTCAGTCGCTAAATGTCTGCCTTCGGCTCAGGTTCCGGGGATCGAGCCCCGCATCTGGCTCCCTGCTCCTCGGGTAGCCTGCTTCTCCCTCTCCCTCTCCCCTTGCTTGTATTCCCTCTCACTGTCTCTCTCTCTCTCTCTGTCAAATAAATAAACAAAATCTTTTTTCAAAAAAGTTCTTACACAGTGTGAGGCAAAACAATAGGAAAACTTAAACAGAATTACTGGTCTTCCCCCTGAATTAAATAAGAATTACTAGAAGAGGGGGATGCCTGGCTGGCTCACTTGGTAGAGTGTGTGACTCTTGATCTCTGGGTTGTGAGTTCGAGCCCCACGTTGGGTGCAGAGACTACTTAAAAATAAAATCCTAAAAAAAAAAATTACTAAAAGATGGTCCTCATGTTAGGGCTATAGGTTGTTCTGTTCAAAACTTTGAAGTGGTTCTGCTTATTAACTAACTGGTGGTAAATGATGGTGGTGTTTTTGTTGTTTTTACTTGTAAAAGTAATGTAATTTCATTTTAGATAATTTATGAGGTGGAGAGGAAATACTTCTAACCCTGTGGCCCACTCAAGCACATCCTTTTGGTGGCTATCTCTTAGTGTGCAGCCCAAGCATTAATGAAGGGAGATGACCTCTTTCAGATACTTGAATCTTAAAGCTTTATAATCCCCACTGTAGACATGCTCTTTTATCACAAGAGGGCACCAGGAAACAGGATCGTTTCTCCCCCTCTTGATTAGC
The DNA here is from genome assembly GCF_009829155.1 of Mustela erminea. NCBI lineage: Eukaryota > Metazoa > Chordata > Mammalia > Carnivora > Mustelidae > Mustela > Mustela erminea. The sequence goes on from NC_045634.1 coordinate 23,746,732, forward strand.
AAATGGGTTCTCTTGGAGAATTTTATTATCCTTAGTAATCTGACTCACATTAAGGCTACTTTAGACTTCAGTATATTTTTTTTCTTTTTTGGTTGTCAAATGATTCTTTATTGAAATATTTTCCTTTCTGGTTGTTAACGAGCTGGACATTCCACTGCACCGCTGTTGATGTCATCTGTGATATCATGAGGGTGGCGCCATTAGCATTGCAGCCCACAGACTGGGTGGTTCCAGAGAATTCTCTGGCTCAAGATCGGTGCTGTATCTGTTGGGCAGTGTCGACAATCACATCCCAAGTGCTATTTCCATGGCGAGTAATGTTTTTTATGCTTCTTTCTGTCTCTTGGTGGTCCCTTGAGGGCTTTGATCCTCAGGGCAAAGGCAGAAGGTACCACTTCAATCCAGGCTTGTCTGCTCTGCATGTCAGTTTCACTGTAATGATGGGTGATGTCGTCACCAACCTTTTTTGGAGAAAGACCCAGGGGGGCTGATTATGCCAGGGCGGACATGGCCTCAACTTCCCCACTGGTGTGCCTCACATATGCAACTTTGATTTCGTTGGGGTCAAATTTAGGTGGCATGGTGGAGGCAGCTGATGTTGGATGAACCCGGACTGGGGACATCCAAAGACAGTTGCACCTTCACCTCCTCTGAGCTGAAAGCCAAAAGTATTTTCTTAAACATAAACTAGAAGCAGTTCCTTTTCTGCCTTCTTCAAAGAGAAAGATATTTTAATATTTTAGAGCGTTCACCAAGAGTAGACGCAGTGACCCTAACAACATCCAACAGGAAGATCAGGCATTACGGCCTCCGCCAGAGAAGGAAGCATCACTGGCCCTACTAGAAACTCCATAATGAAAGGTCGCTCAAATCCTATTTGTTAGCATTCCTCTCAGAAGAGTTTCATAACTTCATATAAATTTAAGTGCCGTTTCTGAATTCAGATTTTCTGTTTCTAAAACCAGCTCTGCCTTCCTGTGGCTCAGACCTTTGAACTAGTCTCTGTCCTGTGTGAAAAACATCCCTAATGCTGAAGGCCTATGCAATTTTTACAATTAGTAAGTAGGCTAGTCCCTGATGGGCTAATCACTTCTTCTGAGTTGTATGCTTTCCAAAAGTCAGTCATTTGTTCCCAAACTTGTTTATGCAAGTTGTACTTAGTAACTACATCACTTAATTAAATATCACCCAAAGCAGACAAGTAGGAGTGTGAAGAGAGTTGTGATCTCTGTGAAAATAAGTTGACTGCTTGGCAAGACCTGATAAAGACCAATCTGATATCAGGACCTATCTCTAAAGATAGGTCTTTATCGTGTCTTAAGAAAAAATGCTGTGGAATTAGGTCTGGGCGAAACAAATGTATAGGTTGGGATGGAGGAAAGGGCTGTCAAAACCTAGCAGAATTCTGCCCTCATTCTTCTCCACAGGTGCTTGAGTCCTCACTCCACCAAAACTACAACTGGTGGCACCACTTGCTCGTGTTAATGCGTCTCTTCCCTTTTGCCCCCATCCATAGACTCTACTCCAAGAAAAGGCCTTTCAGCCCAATAACAAAGGAATGATGGATGAATAGACATGTGTGTTTTTATTTATTTATTTATTTTAAAGATTTTATTTCTTTGACAGAGAGAGATCACAAGTAGGCAGAGAGACAGGCAGAGAGAGAGGAGGAAGGAGGCTCCCTGCTGAGCAGAGAGCCCGATGCGGGACTCGATCCCAGGACCCTGAGATCATGACCTGAGCCGAAGGCAGTGGCTTAATCCACTGAACCACCCAGGCGCCCAACATGTGTGTTTTTAATTAAAAATAACATTTTCAGGATATTTATTACAATTTTGTGATTCCCCACTTTCACTGACTTTTCTCTTTAACTGACCAGCTACAGATCCTGCTACGGAAGGAAGAGAGCTTCTACCATAGACTTCCATGAGGGGCCAACCATACATGGGTAGGGGAATAACACACTCAGTGCTTGCTAGTTACTTATGTATACTGTCAAATAATAACCTCATTTTTATGAAGATGACACAGAGAAGCCCTTATATCTGGGTTAGATGCACTTGATTTTTAATACAGCAGATTTTTAGAATTCAATTAACCTATAATATACCTAGGCCTGTTAACTGAAAGAACGGTTTCAGGTCTTTCAGCTTATCCCAAACTGTGCCTAAAATGTGTTTTCTTTTTACTTACGGCTCACTGGCACAATTGTAGATGTGTGGTATATATTGCATAAATGTATAGAGCCCAAAAAGGAAATGTTTGAAAAAGAAGGACCCATTCTTGATCCTGTATGATAATCTTTATATTTAACTATCGTAATGCAGTAAGAAAAATTGGGAAGCTCTTTACTGAATTCTGGATAAATTGTTAAATTCTGTTTGTGCCAGATGACAGAAAATGCATCTGAGTTTTGAATATTGAAATATGAAGGGGGAAACCTCATGCCGTAAATGGTATTTTCCTAACGTTAGCTTCCTCCTTCTGCAATGTATTAGGACCCTTTCCCTATGTTTCAAGTCTTGCCTAAAAGAAGAGCCATATTACTGGATAAAGGCTAAGTGCCCATTCCTGTCTTCCTCCTCCTCAGCAGATTCTCAAATTTTATTCAGCTGTCCATCCAGTCCACAGGTAGACCTTAATCAGTCCATGCCTTAATCAGTCCAGACCTTCATGAGTGAGTGTTTGGCCTTTCCCTGGTCCACAGGTATGCCTATAAGTTAAATTTGCCTAATACAAGCTATGGGAAGAACTTATCCTTGAGGGAGCTTTTCCTTCCATCACTGGATGTGAATAGGGGAACTGTGCTTCCTATTTGATGCTGGCAGCCCCCTACCACCATGAGGGGAGGCAGCAGAATGGCAGTAGGGAAAAGTGTAGGTGCTTCAAGACATGACTGAGCTTAACCGTGGAGCCTGCCTTACTCCGGGCTTGATAGATGAGATAATACATTTTCCCACTATCTCAGGAAGTCTGAGCTGGTTTTTCTGTTACTTAGAGAAATGCTGTATCCTAACTGATAGAAAATATCAAAAATTTCCAAGAAGTTTGCCTCAATTTGTAAGCGGCCTGCTTTGCTGATGGGGTTGGTAAGTGCCTGGTCTATCTGCTGAGCAGTCCAGTGCTGCCAGCGCTGCGGGGATGGCAACTTGAAGAGGGGCGAGAGATCGTAAGTGAGGAAGCCGGACGAGAGGGGTTGTCAACGAGAGAGGCTGGCTGGGGTGGACCGTTAAAGATGGGGCAGATGGGAAAATTAAAGAGCCATTTAGGAGGTAAAATTGATAGGATTCAGGGATGGACTAAATATTGGGGGAATGGAGTAACAAGGTGGCAAGCATGACCCAGAGTTTCTATTGTGGAAGTAGGTGGGTGGTGGTCCACTCTGAGCTCTAGAGAGCGCAGGAAGAAGACAGGGTTTGGTATGAAAGAACAAGGATTTGATGTTGGGCACACTGATTCTGAGATGCCTTTGAGACATCCAATTTAGATTTTTCTATAGCAGCTCAAGACATAATTTATCCTTTCAAAGTTGACAATTTTAGAGATCTTACTATATTCATAGCTATGCAATCATCATTACTAATTTCCTTTTTAACGTTTTCATCACTCCAAAGAGAAAACCCCACGCCCATGAGCACTATTTCTCATTCCTTCTTCCTCCTAACCCTGGCAGCCACCAATCTGCTCTCGGAATCTGGATTTGCCTGTTCTGGATAAGCAACTCATCACAGCAAATGGGTCCTCGGTAAACTTACTGGCTGATTTTTCATCGGAAATCATGGAGCTTTTTCCCCTTCTGGGGGTGAAATCCATAGGCATCCGGAACAGTCCAGCACCTAACATACTACTGTAGACTGTCCTGTGATACAGCTTCTAGCAAAACTAGGCTGTCCTGAACCGCTGGTGGTAGAATAATTTCACTTTGTACCAAGAGGGTTGGGAAAGCGCCAAAATCCGTATGTGGCGTGTGCCCAGGCCAGTTCGAGGAGTTCGTGCCGTGAGACCTACCCTTCTTATGAAATTGTCTAAAATGAAAAAACATGTCAGCAGGACCAGTGGTGGCTCCATGTGTGCTAAGTTTGTTCATGGCAGGATCGAGTGTGCGTTTCTTACTGAGGACCAGGAAATCATGAAAATGTTGAAGGCACAGCACAGAGTGAGAAAACGAAATTTTTAAAAATGAAGTTATTTTTAACTTTTTTATTTTATTTTTGAGTAATAAAAAAAAAATCATGGAGGCTAGAAGGCAGTAGGGTGGTTTATTTGTTTATTATTTTCCAGATTTTATCTTAAAGTAATCCCCACACCCAGTGTGGGGCACAAACTCACAACTCTGAGAGCGAGAGTTGCATGTTCCTCTGACCCAGCCAGTGAGGCACCCCTAGGTGATACAGTCAAAGTCCTGAAAAAAAAAAAACTGTCAACCAGTTGAAAACAGGTGCTCACAAACAGATATTTGTACACCAATGTTCATAGCAGCATTATTCACAATAACCAAAAGGTAGAAACAACCCAAGTATCCATTTACAGAAGGATGGATTTAAAAATTATGTGTTCTGTCCATACAGTGGTCTATTATTTGGCCATGAAAAGGAGTGAAGTATGGATCCACTTCCAACATGGAGGAAGGTTGAAACATGTCAACAAGGAAGCCAGACCCAAAAGGCTGTATAATTCCATTCATCTGATGTATCAAGAACATCTCCATCCAGAGATGGAAAGTAGACTGGTGGTTGGCAGGTGGTCAAGAGACGGGCAATTGGGAAGTACAAAGTTTCCTTTTAGGATAAAGGAAATATTCTGGAATTGAACAAGGACGATGGTTGCACAGCAGTGTGACCATGCTTAAAATCACTGAGTTGTATACGGTAAAATGTACAAGATTGTGAATTACGTTACATGAAACTTATCTAAATACAAAAATTGTCTACATCAGAATTGGGAAAGGCTGATGAGACTATTTCCCAGTATCTGAAATAAAAGAACAAAACTGAACTCGTGGCTGATTCTAGTCAGGGAGAACAGTGCTTGCCAAGCCTGGTCTCCAGGAACAGAGCAGGTTGCTGATCTCATGTAGGGTTTTTGAGAAGTGTGGAATTCATGGGATTGATGGACTTTCAGAAGTGTGAGTAACTTGACATCATCTGTGGAAGCATGGCTGCTCGGGTGAGACCTATGGATTGGCTGGTACTCGGGTGTTTTTACTGGCGTGGGTCTGTCCTAATTTATTGGCTGATTTTCATAAGCAAGAGCCAACACTGGTTGGTTTGCAAAAGCGTGTTCACTTCGGCTAGTTGTCACGGATAGATTGAAGAGACTTAAAACCAATTGTTGGTGGCTCCTTGTTACCATGGCTACAGAACTGTCAGTCTTTCCCTGTTTGTAGGTTCCTTATCCTTCTCATACCAACCTCTTCACTTCGGCTCTCCCTCAGGATCTGATCAATGAGAGGGGAAGGGCAGGAATCTCCTTCACTGTTGGCTCTGTGCATCTTTACTCATGTATTTATTCACAAATTATCTTATGGGATGCAGAGGAGGAGAATAATTCGGTCCCTGTCTCCGAGTCTGGAGATGGAGCCCAATTATACAGTGGATTCCAGCTCAGGGAGGAGGAATACCCAGGGAAGCCTGAAGAGGTCGCTCATTCTGCCTAAGAGAGGGAGGGAATTTCACAAAGGAAGAAAGCCTTGAGTGGCCCTTGACCCTGAATGCGTCCTGGCCCTTACTGTATTAGTGTAAGATGCAGGACAAGTCAGGAGACAAGGCCTTTCAAGAGAAGCAAGTTCACAGTATATTGTGACTAAATTTCTATGTCAGTTCATCTAGATAATAAATTAATATTTGTTATCCTGTGCTAGGCATTTTGGCAAGTGCTTTAAATGGAATATCTGACTAAATCCTCACAAAAACCTTATGATTCTATACCATTGTTGACCTCATTTGCCAATGAAGAAATTCAGTCTCAAAAGACTAGAGAACTTGACCAGGGTTATGTGGCAAGTAGTAGAGACTAAATTCAAATACAGGCTGACGTGTAGCTTCTTGGGCCCTTCGATAAATTACAAGTTCAAAAGAGAGAAGAAAATATTGGCCTCGTAAGAGGGCATTCCACGTCAATGTGAAGTACTCTCAATCCTCCTTGATAAGACATTTATGTTTGGGGCACAGGTCATGATTTGCATTCAAAAAGTATTTTAATATTATAAAAAAGTATTATGATACCATACATACCCATAATTTAACAGATTATAACTTCATTGAGTAATTCTGATTGAGCCATGAGGTTAAAGGAACTAAAATTTACAGAGAAAACTGGTTTCCTCCTTTACAAAGAAGCTTATAACCTAAGTGGGTGACACAATGAGAATGACAGGTATATGTGCCCATTTATTAAGGCTCAAATCAAAACACTGATTACTTAATAGTATTTATCCTGTGGACATGGATTATATGCAAAATGTGTTTTTTTCCCTTAAAGAGAAGGTCTATAACTTCCATCCACTTCTTAAAGAATTCTACTGATACAACCCCAAAAAGCTAAGAATGATTGCTCTAAAATTTTCAGCAGAGAGAAATGACTAATACATCCTTAATGTTGCTTCCATTTACGTTTCTTTCTCAGTGTTCATTACTGGCCAGGTTAGGCAGTTCGCTTTGGTTACCATTTTTTCTAGTCAAGGCCCTTTGGTAAAGACACCACTTCAAACTAGTTGAAGCATAAAGGCCCTTATGGAAGGCTCTTGAGATGGCTAATGGAATCCAAGGACATCAAGCAGAGCCGGGACCCGCAGAGGACTGGACCAAGAAGCTGGCAGTCGAGTTCCCTCACATTGTCCACTCCGATGATCTCAGCAAACCGGCACTCACTGCTTATGTGTGCACGTGACCCACACGGTTCCCCTCGCTGCCTGGTGTCCTCTGTTCACTGACCTGCAGGAATGACTTCCTAGCCGCTCAGTCCGAATTCCAAGCTCTCAGGATCGAGACTCTGCTCCACCCACTGGTAGTCTCCTCAAACGTAGCCAGGAAGGCAAGTGTGACTGCAGCTGCTGGGCCTGACCGCGGGCAACTCCTGGGAAGGGGAGCAGTAGCTGAGGGACACCCTATCTGTGTCTCCTATTCACTCAATTGAAAATGAATTTGCTTGTCTGGACACCTGGATTTCGGGAAATTTTCATTTATGATAGATAGCCTCTAGAATCTGAAAATATGCTCTTCTCCTATGGAGACGATAATTAAGAGAGAAGTCTTTACATAGACAATGATCTTACCTTTTTTTTTTTTTTAAGATTTAATTTATTTAATTGACAGAAAAAGAGCACAAGCAGGGGAACAGGAGAGGGAGAAGCAGGCTCCCCGCTGAGCAGGGAGCCCGATGCAGGGCAGGGCTCAATCCTGGGACCCTGGGATCATGACCTGAGGAGGTTAAGGCAGATGCTTAAATGACTGAGCCACCCAGGTGCCCCTGATCTTACTTTTAGATCAAAATCTCCATTTGTTGATTTACATCTCTTAAGGCTTGCAGTCCAAGCCTTAAGGACTTTGTGTCACTCCCCATATTATAGTTTCAGATCCTGGCCACCATCACTACCACTGTCACCCCACCATCCACTCCACCCCCAGCACCCCCCCGCACACACACACATTTAGCTAAAAAGATGCCTTCCTGAATATTTAGCTAAAAAATTGTCATGGTTGGGTCGCCTGGATGGTTCAGTTGGTTAAGTCTTTGGCTCAGGTTATGATCCTGGGGTCCTGGAATTGAGCCCGGAGTCAAGGTCTGTGCCCAGCAAGGAGCCTGCTTCTCTGTCTCCTTCTGTTGCTCCCCCTGCTTGTGTCTCATTGTCTCAAACAAGTAAAATCTTTAAGATGAAGACAGGTTGTCATGAATGATCTATTCATTAATATCAATCACTGGACTAGGTGAGCTCCAACCTCTAGTGTCCCATATGTATTTTATTTCACAAATCCTCTCCCATTTCTGAGAGTGTTAGGAAATCGGCACTTCTTTTTTGAAAAATGAATTTGGATGAATATTGCATTAAGAATTACCTTTGACTATTTTCCGGTTCCCATTAAGCTAATAAGTGACATGGAAACCTTGGGGGGGACCTCCAGTTCAGATGGATGCCCCCAGGAGACCACACTCTGTTATCCGCCACTCATGACCATGGGCAGCTGCCGACACTCCCTTCAGCTTCAGTGATTCTCTTCTAGAGCTGTTTGTCATGGACCTCACAGGAGGGTTAGATCCAGATTAACGAGGAAGTCTGTGGCAACCATCAGCTCAGTGGTCCTCAGCCTTGGCAAACATTAGCTCTGCAGGCCAGACTTCACGGTCCCTGAAAAATCTAAAAGTTCCCAGATGATGTAGGTCTTCAACCCCAAGGTTGAAGACTATTAATTACATTTGATAGGATTTTCTGGACAAAAATATGTGGCATAAATTGCAAAATAAGGCTAGGATTTTTATTTCCAGCTTTCAGTTTCATTATAAATATTTCTCATTTAGTACGTGAAGTTTAGAAAAAAGAAAAACAAAAGGAAACAGTTACAACCCCACATAATGAGACAACCACTGGTACCATTTTATTATATTTTCTACTAATGTTCTACCCATTTTTTTTTTTCCTGCAAAACTAAGGCCCCAGTGTAAAAATACACAAGACCACTCGGATTTATTTTGTACTACTTGACGTTACAATGGGAAGCATTTTCCAGGTAGTACAGGTAGAAAATAGGACATAAAAATCTTTCCATCGCCTTAAGGTCCATCCTTTCCACCGACTCTTACCCTTGCTGGGTGAAAATAGTGCCTCACCAGAACAAACAATAAAACACAAAAACATCAAGTCTGGACTACTGGGTTCACCTGAGAGCCTTACCAGATTGGGACTCTCTTAATAACAAAGCCCTCATTTCGTGACTTTGAACTGAGCTGCCTTCCCCTTCAGACTCTCAGGACCATTTGCTCTGTTGTGTCTTTCTGTTGTGTATTGAAGTCATCTGGAAATTCATGAGAGGATCTTTGAGTCCACAACTCTGATTTCTGAGCGGCGACCCAGCCTGATGTCTCCTCCCTACCTTCCCATAAGCCTCTCCCAAAGGCAGTGTGCCTGCTCCAGAGGCAGCAGCCACCCCTGCTTAACACAGCTTTGGTGAAGCCCGTGAGCAGCCAGCGGGAGGTGGCTTTTGCTGCCCTAACTTAAGTAAAGGTGTTCATTATCCCTCCCGGGTTTCTGACAGCTTCCATACAACCAGCTCGCCAAAGGCCACCATCCTTGTCAATGGGCAACTCTCCATCTCTCGGAAAACCCAAATTCTTTTTGAACAGTTTTATATTTCAGTTGGGTCATTGTGCAAAAGTATCTTGCAGTAATTATGGAAGGCTCCTCAGGGAGAGATGAAACAGCGTAAAGAAATGATCACACACATACTATATCCCCACAAACTGTTCATAAATTACAAGAGTAAAGATTATGCATATACGAACACCCACTATTTCTATCGAAAAGGAGAGTAAGTTAGACTTCATTCCAAGAGACAACCCAGCCCACGGTGTCCCTTGTGATCCTTGAGGGTGTGGAAATGACTCCCTCAGGAAGCCCTACCCGAGGATACTTAGAAGGAAGCCCTTTGCCCCTATAGGGCCCACATCAAGACTTTCCGATTTTGTTTGCATAAAGTACCAGTGTTTACAAAGCAAGCATTAGCAGAATAATTCAACAAGAATGCCTGTTGTCTTCCTTCCAGGAAGACACTGATTTCGTTAGAACTGAAGACCAACTAAAGCCTTCACAATTAATTACTCTTTAGAAACAAATTGTCCCAAAACTGTTTGCAGAATGCTGCCTCTTCCCAAAAGAAATTTGAAGTGGGCCAAGATAAAGAATGTGTATGCATCAAGATGAATAAAATAGAAATGAAGGTAGCAAGCAAGAAAGTGAGGAGAAGCAGATGTGCTGACCCTGAGAGGTAGCTGACAACTACTGTGATTGATCCCCGGATTTGACTTTGAGGGCACATATGCAAAGCAGGAAATAGAGAACCTGGAATAACGGAAGGGCTAATATAATACATGGAAGTTATGTTATAATTCATAGTATTACATTTCTCAAATACCCACGTTGTTTCACCACATGAAGTTGCAGCTACATCCATCTTTCAGGTTTTCATATTGTAACAGACACCACTGGATCAGAATATTCTAGAACATTCCAGCACCAAGCTCTACTGGACTGTGTGTGCGTTTACTCTTCTAACTCAGAATCACTTGAGTCTTAGGAAATAACAAAGAATGGTTTTACTAACAATGTGCTTTTGCCATATGTTTAGCTCCTTCATCTCTGACTGGAAAGTTTAAGGCAATAAGTTCCCCAATATTTTGGTCTGAAAAACATCTCCATGATTCTTGGGAACCATGACAAATAAAAGAATAGGTGACATTGTTCTCACCACATATAACAGACAATTTCAACTAGAAGACTCTCAAAACATATTTCTAGTACAGGTCTGAGAGACTGGAGAATCTAACCAGACAGGATTCTCCCATTATCCCTCTTCGGGATCTGAGATCCCTGCCCTCGAGAGCCCACTTGGATAGCCCAAGGTCCAGTGCAGTCCCCAAGAATCTAACCCAGAAATGGCACAGGTGTGGGGTTCTGGAGTGAGAGTCCTACGTCTATGGCAGACAGCGGTAAGAGTCAGTGGCATGATTGCAGTCCTTAGGCACTAGTAAATAAATAAATGAGAACCAAAAACATCCAGAACAAAAATGCCCTTAATGGTTCAAGTTCAGGCCAGAAGAAAAAAAATTTTTAACAAGGGAAATAAGTTGTCAAAATAAAATTGTCAAAATGAGACTTCACAGATTTCCTCATATACGTAGCCTCCTTCTTTGATCATGAGTGTTGGATGTTCCTCAATCTCTATAATGATCCAATTCTCATCAGAAACTATCATCAACTATTATTATTTAGCAATTCTGCCTTAATGAGATTAAGAAGATGTGGGGTAAAGGGAGCAACAGCAGAGGGAATATATTCTATTTTCTGAATTGATAAGAGGAAAGGACAAAATGTGGACATGGTCAATTTCTATCATTAATCAAATTAAAAATACTAATTTCCAAAAAAGAAAAATTCTGGGTTAAATGCCTCTTTATTTCATAGAAATCCACCAAAAGGACTATAATTTTCTTGGATTTATCTCAGGCTAATAACTACCCTATCTTGTTTCATTCATGGTTTAAAAACTTCTAAAATCAACCTCCTGACCATTGAGATTTTTATTTAACCAAAGAAATAAGCATGCTAAGATATGTACATATTTATACAAATATCTGTATTGTTGCAGTGTGATTATGAAAAGTAGAAAGAATGGTTAACTCATGGTTAAGTTCTCCAACCCCATGCCATCATATTCCCACATTAAAATCTTCAGAGCTGATTTTAAAACGTCATACATGTATTAAAAAATCTGTTGGCACACAGGATAGAATTCTAACAGATGTGATTCACTCAGGATATGCACATAAGTGCAGAAACTCTTAGTGACACTGTGACGTATCGTTCATTCCTTTGGTGGAGTCAGATTTCCAGCTGACACAAGGTAGCCATTAGAGGTGCTTCGCCATGAAGATGGCAGCCGCTTGCCGGATGAGAATGTGTGGTGCGGCTCTTCTGATAGGGAAGGCCCTGCTTTCTCCCCAGACCTGCTGAGCCCTGGGACTTTCATCAACTGGCACAACACCCAATCTCTCAGTCAAGAAGCAGCAGATTCTTCAGCTTTTTTTTTTCTTCTTTTTCTCCTGGAATGTTGCTACTGCAAGATCAAAGCCACGCTCAGAAATATCTCCACATGGAATCTACGCTGATGGTTTTTCTCAGTGCAAAACAAAGAGTGGCGTTGGCTCGGTGCTCCAAAAGCTCTTAGCCCACAGATGAGGGAAGGGGAGTTATAAGACCCTTCTTTCTTTACCTCTGATCCCAAAAGCCCAAGCCCCAAAATGTCAAGGTGGCGGCCTCCCTCGGAGCCATGAGTTGTGGGCCAAGCACTGGGTCTGGATTGAGAGCAGTTAGCACACAGGGGCACCGGAGTCCAGATGTAACTGCCTGACTCCGGTGTGCCCAGCATTGCTTCTGCCCGCACACCACCTCCTGTCCAGTTCCCCTTGTTCCCACTGTGCAAGTTTCCCCTCACGGGCTTTACTTGCCTGGTCCATCATATGGCAGATTCCTTGTCCTCTTCATGCCTCATTTCCACCGCCACCCCTCCCCAGCTGCTCCCTGAATGTGGATGTTCCTTGGGTTCCTGTCTTGAGCCCACCTTGGGTGATTTCATCTGCGCCCCCAGCTTCAAGTGGCTCCGGGATGCTAATTATTTGCAGCCTGGATTTCCAGCCCATCTGTCTCCTGATCTCCAAGCTCCAGCTGGCTTCCTAGAGAGCTCGATGTCCCCCTCAACGTCCTTCCAGCATTGCATTCATTCTTCGTGTGCTCTCATCCAACGGGTCTCCCACAAATGTCTCATGTGGGCGTCTGGAGTGAGTCCCGCGTTATACCCCAGACAGTGGTTGGCACCAACGGCACAATGGCAGACCTTAGAAAAACCATCTGGGCATAGAGTACAAAGCTCCCTTCATATATGCCCTCCTTTAGCTCTTCCTTCTGCCTTCTGCCGCATCTTTCGGCGATTCCATTCTTAGATTCGCTTGAGAGGATACCAGAAGGCACTTTATAAAAGTGTTGGTTCTCCTCAGGTATCCTGGCACAGTGCGTGGTAGGCACCTATTTTCCCAAACCAGCAAGCTTTCTATCAGACGACTCCTTCCTGTACCGTCAGCACCCAGCTCGGCACAGCTCTATATCCTAAGTATCTCTAGACGTGTCCCTTTGCCTAAAGCATTGTTCTTTGTCTTGATCCTCTAATGCTTCCAGATTGATTTTTACCATGTTCTCTCTCTCGTCCATCTGGTTGCCTTCCTAAAACACGAAATCGATCAGGCCTGCACACATTCGATGACTTCTGGTTGCTTTTGCTTGTAAGTACAGCCCGGCTCCAGTGCCTGGTGCCCCAGGGCCTTTGCAGTCAGCCCTCAAGCCACCTTACCAGCTGCATCTCCCTACCACTCCCCAAGGACACAGGCCTCCAGTCACCCCTAACTTCTCCCCAGCCCCAGCACCATTCCCTTCCATGCCATACTGGTCACAGTCTCCTCAGCTTCAAATGCCCTTGTCTTTGCCTGTCAAATATCCACTTAATTAAAAACCCAGTTCAGACACAAGCACCCCTGACTTACTTGGACACAGTCAGCTGCTGTCCCCTGTGCTCTCCTGGGTCTGCGGATCTACATCATGGAGGACAGGACTAGGCTGTTCTCCACTCTTTAGTGCAATGCGTTGGCAGATCAGGGGCTTAAAAATGCCCGTTGGTTTTGATTTCACCAGAAAGAAAGCTGAAAAGTCCCAGATCTGTTTGCTAACCATCTCAATACGTTTTAATGACTCCTCTCCCCACCGCAGATACTATTTAAATGAGAATCTAATCTGGCGGGTATTTGTTGAAAAGAATAAGCTCTCGTAAGGAAACCCTCACAGTGGAAGCCTGTTCCTGAGGTAACAGGAACCCCTCACTGACTGGGCGCGTGGTCTTCACCTGGACAACCTGGAGCCCCGCAGGGGAGGGGGTGTGGGAGAGTGAGGAGGAAACATGTTTCCATTAGAAGGAAAAAGGAATGTTGTTGTGGGGCACCTGGCCGGCTCTGTCCTTAGAGGGTGCGATTCTTGATCTTGGCGTTGTGAGTTCAGGCCCTACCTTGGGTGTAGAGATTACTTAAAAGTAAAATTTTAAAAAAAGAAGAGGAAAGAGTATGTGTTGTGTAACCTAGTGAGGACCTCTGTTCCCCTAACAACATACCCTGACTGCTCATAGGCTTCTGTGTGTGTGGGTCGGGCTGACCGCAGTTACTGGGCTGAGTGAACTGCAAAGAGCAAGTGAAACTGCGCAGCGGTCAGACAAAGACCCTCGAGGTGGGAAGCAGCAGTGGGCGGCTTCTGCCAATTTCCTCACTTGGCCTCTTCCCCTCCCCCCACCCCCTCTTCCCAGGTGTTTAAGGAGAACCTTTAGGAAGCCTGGATGGGCCTCCTGGCTGGGAGCTGCTGGGGAAAGGCTGCCAAGAGTGGAGAGGAGGCTGTGAGGAGGCTGGAAGTGTCTGCCGGGTTTGGGATCCCAGGATGGTGTAGGGCCTTCTCTCCTTCCTCTCTCCCTGCTGGAATTCGAGCCCTCATGCCTCTCTCCTAGACTGTTGTTCTCCGTGAAGACCAATCTCAGCACCCCACCATCACCCCCACCCCCCATCATTCTGGTCTCCAGGCTGCCACCAGAGCAGTGTCACCAACGGGCTAACGGGACCATGTCTTTCCCCTGCTTCCCAGGACCCCGTTCCATTACAGGATTAACCTGAGGGTTTCAGCCCACGTCCATGGGCCTTCAGTCCTAAGCCCTGCTGGCTTCTGCCTTGTCTCTTGACCTCCCCACCTCACAGCCCACTGTGGGGCACCTGTTGCATGGCCCCTGTTGCTGCTGTGCCCTTTTTCATGCCCTTCTCTGGGCTTGGCCTCTCCTCCTGAGCTTTAGGTCAAGTGTCTTGTCTTCAAGGAAGATACACAGACACAGACACACTCAGACAGGCACAGATACACTCAAACACTGTTCTTTTTTTTCTTTCTTTTTAAATTTATTATTATTATTTTTAAAGATTTTATTTATTTATTTGACAGAGAGAGATCACAAGTAGGCAGAGAGGCAGGCAGAGAGAGAGAGAGAGGAGGAAGCAGGCTCCCTGCTGAGCAGAGAGCCTGATGCGGGACTTGATCCCAGGACCCTGAGATCATGACCTGAGCCGAAAGCAGCGGCTTAACCCACTGAGCCACCCAGGCACCCCTTCAAATTTATTTTTTAAAAACAATGCTCTATTCCCAATATGGGACTTGAACTCATGACCCTGAGATCAAGAGCCGCATGGTCCGCTGACTGAGCCAGACAGGCATCCCATTCTTGGTTTTTGTTTTTTTTTTAAGATTTTATTTATTCATCTGACAGACAGAGATCACAAGTAGGCAGAGAGGCAGGCAGAGAGAGAGAGGGAAGCAGGCTCCCCACTGAGCAGAGAGCCCCATGTGGGGCTCGATCCCAGGACTCTGGGATGATGACCTGAGTCGAAGGCAGAGGGTTTAACCCTCTAAACCACCCAAGTGCCTCCCATTCTTGTTTTTAAACCATTGGCCCATGTTCAGAGCATCAGTGCTTCCCCGCCCCACCCCACCCCCCCTTCTTTCTTTCTTTTTCATTTAGGAACTCTTTTTTCTAGACCTGGATATAAGACTAGCCATTCACCAGATTGCTGTGGAGCCTCACACCCAGCACTTCATCCCTCCCAGCACCTCTCTCGGCCTCCTAGCTTTTTATACACGTCACTGAGAGAAGCCTTACAAACGGCCACCACGCCTGCCCCCGTTCCCGGAGCGCCGTCTGGCATGGCTGAGCTGTCCACTTCCCAGCCCCGGAGAGGAGGGGAGGGTGAAGGGGAAGAAGATGAGGAAGAAGATGACGATGAAGGGCCCGCGCGGAAGAGGAGGGTGAGGCGGATCCCAAGCAGCAGAAGACAGAAGATGGGGCGTGAGCCGCCGCCGTACCCCCCAACCAACTCCCGCCCATGGGCTGGAGGTGGGGGGCCCCTTGGGGCCTGGAGGTGGGGGTGGGAACAGACGGGAGCAGCCACTCTTCGCCTGGCTCCTGGCTCTGGACCCTGCACCAGAGCTGCCACCCTCTTTGTCCCCAGCCTTTCTCATGTCCCCTCTCCAGACGCTGCCCCTTCGGTCCTCACTCTGTCATCGTCCTGCCTCTTGACCCGCTCCGTCTGCGCTCTGCAGGGGGTCGCCAACCGCTCTTCTCCCTGTCCTTGCTCTCTTCCTCCCTCCCCCACCCCTCCCCCGTAGCCTCTCCTTCCTCACCTCTGCATCCCAGCCTCGTGCTCTGTCCAGCCCTACGCTGCCTGATCCCTGCGTCTCCCTCAAAAATGCGCTTAAAACCTCCGACTGCTCTGCTTCGTCCCCACTCATCTCCTGTATCAAAACCCTTTGAAGGCGACGCTATGTCCACTTACTCTTTTTTTTTTTTTAACATTTTATTCATTATTTGACGGACAGAGATCACAAGCAGGCAGAGAGGCAGGCAGAGAGAGGAAGGGAAGCAGGCTCCCTGCTGAGCAGAGAGCCCGATGTGGGGCTCAATCCCAGGACCCTGAGGTCATGACCTGAGCCGAAGGCAGCGGCTTAACCCACTGAGCCACCCAGGCGTCCCTGTCCACTTACTCTTTGTATTTCCATAGTTCCTCGCAGAACGTTCTCCAGTCTGGGTGGCAAAGCCCTGGGGGAGATGGAACAGAATGGACAAGGATCCTCTGGGTTTCCTAGAGGAAACCACATGTAACGTGGACATTTAATAAAACTTCAAAAGTACATGCCACTGCCCATATACATTGCAGGAAGCCAGCTGTGATTCTGCTCGGTCCACACGGTCTGCACACCTGTGTGGGTCACTCACCTGTTTCATCTGGGTCGTGAGGACAGGCATGGGATGAGGCTGCTCTGGCCGGAATCCCAGTTCTGTCACACACCAGCTGTCCATCCATCCTGGGTGGACCTCTTGAGCCTCAGTGTCCTCACCCGTCAAGAGGAAAATAGCATCGACCTCACAGGGAGGGTGTCAAGCACTTAGGTCGGGGCTGGGAAAATTCTTTATTTTAAGTAATTTATTTTTAAGTACTCTCTATACCCAATGTGGGGCTTGAACTTACAACCTGGAGATCAAGACTCATATGTTCCTTTTTTAAAAAATATATATAACAAAACTTGGTAAAAAGTAACTTTTCAAATTTACTTGGTAAAAAGTAGCATTCCAGTGTACAGCCACCGGAAGTCCACAGTTACCAGAAATGCACACTTTTCTTGGGTGCTCAGCTCCTTTAGCTTTCTGCTCCGGGTGTGTTGGGGCTTCTCCACTTTCGGCAGACTTCTTCCCATCTCTGCAGCATCAGCTTGCCCCTTTTCCCCATTGGGTCCCTTCTCTCCCTTCTTGGCAGGGGCCTTTCTAGGCTTGTGCTCTGGCTTCGGAGGAGCAGGCCTTGCCGATAACCTGACAGATGTCTGTGGCTCTTCCTTCACCTTGGCTCGATTGCCTTCAGCATCCCCTGCAGCCTTTCTCTCGGGCGTGGGGGCCGCGGTGGCAGGGGGGTAGAAGAGAGGGTCTAGGCTCAGCCCACCATGTGAAATAGGAGAGGGAAGATGTTTTGGAACGCTGCTAGAGGGTCAGTTCCCAAACTTCACTTAGGTTCTAGGTGGCAGCGGGTTCCCATCTGGAGAGAAGGAAGCAGCCCAGAAATCCAGGCGTTCAGTGATCCTGAGTTTGGATCTTAGATGCCCTGTCCAGAACTTCAGCTCTCAAGGGAAACACACAGAAGCCCTGTCCCGTGGTCATGGAGCTCTGGGCTTCTCCTGAGGCTCTAGACACCCCCTCCTCCCCAGCACAGCTGGGACCAAGATGGGAACCCAGGGTCAGGATCCCTAAACCCTAAAGGAAGTGGAGGGTGGCTAAAACTCTTTACTTGCTGTCTGAGCATTGGCTCAGGAAACTGCATTGAGGGCCAGGGTCCGTGAAGTCAGTGGTCCCAGCTATGAGCTGATGGAGAACAAGTCTGGAACTTGAGATAGAAACCACACATCCTGAATTCAAATAGGTTGAATTATCGATTGTCAATATTTGTCATTGTTTTCCTTCCCATGTGCGTCTTTGTGCAGATGAGCACATACTTGCAGATATTTTTATAATATTTGCAGATATTTTTATAATAATAATATCACCCAGCACATAAAGCATTTATATGCTGGAAAGGGAGGTGACTGTTACACCCATTTAACAGATGAAGCCCTAGCAGTATTATAAATGCTATCGTGTAGTTAATAAGTGGCAGGTCTGGGGGTGGAGAAAGGAATCCTCTTCAAAGGATAAATGGATAAAGAAAATGTACAATAGAGAAAATGTACAATGAAATATTATTCCATTGTATATATGAATATTATTGTATTCATTATTATTATTGCATTCATTGTAATATGAATATTATTTTATTGTATATACAGTGGAATATTATTCAGCCATAAAAAGAAGGAAATCCTGTCATTTGCAAAAATAGGGATGAACCAGGAGGACAGTATGCTAAGTGAAGTAAGCCAGTCACAGAAGGACAAATGCGTTGGCTTATATATGGAATGTGGCAAAGTCAAACTCATAGAACCAGAGAGCAGAACGGGGTTGTCAGGGGCTTGGGGTGGGGGAAACAGAGAGATGATAGTTCGGTTTATGAACTTTCATTTATAAGATGAATATGTCTAGGAATCTACTGTTTATAACTGACATAGAGTTAATAATAATTTTACAGTTACATAGTTAATAATAGCTGATTATAGTTAATAATACCATACTGTATACTTGAAATTTTCTAAGAAAGTAAATCAGTGTTCTTACCACACACACAAAAATGGTAACTATGTGAACAATGGATGTGTTAACTTGATTGCAGTAATCATTTCACAAATGCCTTCGTACAGTATATTAAATCATCACGTTGTATACCTTTAAGAAAAATCACATTGTATGACCTAAATATTCTTTACTTGTTAATAATACCTCAATAAAACTGGAAAAGTCAAGAGACATTAAAAGAAAAAAGGAGGGACGCCTGGGTGGCTCAGTCGGTTAAGCGGCTGCCTTCAGCTCAGGTCGTGATCCCAGCGTTCTGGAATTGAGCCTCACATCAGGCTCCTTGCTCCGCGGAGAGCCTGCTTTTCCCTTTGCCTCTGCCTGCCTGAACTCTCTCTATCTCTGTGATAAATAAATAAACAAAACCTTAAAAAAAAAAACAAAGAAAGAAAGAAAAGGAGGGCTACCTGGGTGGCTCAGTTGGTTAAGCATCTGATTCTTGTTTTAGCTCAGGTCACAATCTCAGGGTCATGAGATTGAGCCCCGTGTCAGGTTCCATGCTCAACGTGGTCTGCCTAAAGATTCTTTGCCTGTGCCCACCCCCAATCAATAAATAAATCTTTTAAAAAATAAAAAGAAGAAAAGGAATCCTAATTCCCAAACAGCATCCCTCCCACTAGTCCAACGTGAACACTATCTATTTGGGGGGTTGTTTGCAACTATTTTTAAATCCCAGCGTGTGCTCTGGTGAACTTGATCAGTCAACCCTGAGGCCAGCTCATTCTCCCCCTGCTTTCGCCACACCTCCCCTCACAGCCCGCCTCTCTGGGGTTCGTTTACACTCTGAGCCACTGAAGTTTCCCTTTCCTTCAGTCACTTGCATGTGAAGAATATAGTGACTGATCCGTAAAGAACTGGGTAAGTTCAGGAGCAGAGACCAAGCAAGGCGTGGACAGGCTGTGTCCCCAGCACCCACACTGGCCTACGGTCGGTGTCCAAGAAGGACTGGGTGAGCAAACGGCAGAGAAGCCACCACTGAACCTTCCTGAGTGGGCAGAGGTGCCCCCGCCTCCAGAGCTGCTCTTGGTCCCAGGTTCACTGCCAGGTTCCCTGAACGAGTTCTAGCCTTGTCTACTCTTGGATTGTCATGAACCTGGGAAGGGCGACCCTAATGTCCCGTCTTCCTACTGGCACACAAACATCTACAATGAACTTGACCACCACCCTCCGCACACTTGAGGTAATCCCAGGGAGGTTAGGCAACTGGCCCAAAGGCACCGTGCTAGCAGGTAGCAAATGGCCGTTTTCATCCAAGTCTTCAAGTGCCACACGGCTGCCTTAATTCCCTCCATTCAGATTTATTTCTCCTTTCCTCTCCTCCTGCCCTTTCTTAGTCATCAGGAATGGTGTGGGGCCTTTAAGCATTTTAGGAAGCAGAACCCGTTCCCGAAAGAAGGAGCAGGAAGACACATCCATCTACAGCATTCCCTGGCTTCCCCGGGGCGCTGGTACCTGTGCGGCCAGATCCCCTCCGTGCGCATGACCCTGCATCCATCCACTTTGTTCCTCCCGATCCTGCTTCTGGGGCCACCCCCGGCCTGTGCACTGATGCTCCATCCCTCACCTCCATTAGACTGGGCTCATTCCCAGCTTCTGGTTGCAGCACTCAGCTTCTCGGTGAGTCAGGAATGCCCTCACGCCCAGAGACTCCAAAACCTGATGGGAAGTTCCAGGCTGGTCTCCTGGCTGGCTGCTCTCCTTGGAGCTCAGCCCCACCCGGGCAGCTGTTTTGCAAGTCTGAAACCCGCTCCCTCATTTCTTCCATCTGGTCAACCGTCCCCATCTTCTGTGCCTCCGGCGAACTCCCTCCTAATGATGCCAACCCCACAGCTGCTCGTCCTCCTGTCCATACCAGGAGCTACCTCCACCAGGCATTAGACCACTTGGATGGATTTTCCCATAATTACATGCCCCACTCTTGTTCCTGATGGTGCGATATTTTCGTCTATTGAATCTCTTTAAAGGCTAAGGGCTACACAGCAGCAAGATTACATCATATAGTTCTTAAAACCCTTAGATGTCCTAGACAGAACTTCAGCCCATGGGAAGGGCTCAACAACTAACCTCACAAATTCATAAGCACAGATGAAGGTAGATCTAAGCAAACCAGACCTAGAGAGATATATAGCCAGTCTGTGAGGCAGGAAAAGAAAATGGATTTGAGTGCCTGCTGTAGTTTAGTAACTGAGCAACTTTGGAAGGGAAAAGAATACAAAAGGAGAATCATTATCATCTCTGCTCTCTATGCTGCACAGTCTACTGTGGGACCAGAAGCCAAAAACCAACGATGTAGTGCAATGTAATAAAGGCAATGGTGAAAAGTATTACAACAGTGCACTGTGCAAACAAAGGACAAAGTCACTCTCTGCCTGAGAGAATTTGAGAAGACTTCACAGAACCATACAATTTGGGTCTTGAAGCATGAATAGAAGTTCGCCAATCAAGACTGAAAGATTGCTTTCAGGTATATGAAGTTACTATGGTCATATATCCCATTATATGGACACCAACCCATCTCCCCAGGCATTTCATGTTATTTATTTTTATTCTATTTTTTCCAAAAAGATTTTGTTTTATATATTTTTAAAATATTTAATTTATTTATTTGAGAAGAGAGAGTACAAGTATATGTCCCTGCTGTGCAGGGAGCCCAATAAGGGGCTTAATCCCAGCACCCTGGGATCAGGACCTGAGCCAAAGGCAGATGCTTAACTGACTGAGCCACCTGGCATCCCCAAAAGATTTTATTTGTAAGCCATCTCTGCACCCAACGTGGGGCTCGAACTCACAACCCGAGATTAAAAGTCACGTGCTCCACCCACTGAGCCAGCCAGGCGCCCCAGCCCAGCCACTTCAACGCTGAACTAAAACCTGGGGGCAACGAAGGGGTTCTTCTAGAATATCCCCATGGGACCGTGCCCTGGGACTTACGTGTGACCTACAATCTTCCTTTCACTGTAACATCTTCCAAAGCAACTTAAAATACTCGACGCGGATTGATACTGGCTCCCCTTCTCTGCGCCCAACTCAAACAAAATAATGATAACAGCTTTATTAGATCTAAAATAAGCCCTGATTCGAAGCAGCCTGTTTAAAAGTCAATAAACTTTTCTTAATCCCTGCAGTGGAAAAAGAGAGCGGCTCCTCTCTGTCTTCCCTAAAAAGTCAGTATTTATACAAAGCATGACGTTGTCGGATTCGGAGCGGCAGAGGTGCTCCGGCTCCCCACCCCCATCCCCCCCACCCCTGGCCGCCTGCACCCTCTGAATCCTGCATGACTTATTTGGCTAGAACTAATCTCAGCTCCAGGCTTGCTTACATTTTTGGGTCACCCTTTCGCCTGGAATGCATCTCAGTGTTCTCATTAGAGCTGTCTTCCCAGCCCTGGCCCTCGCTTTCCTTTTGTTGCTGTTACTTTCTGTCCTGCCATTAGTAATCTTGACTGCTCCCAGCAGGCAGCCAGGCCCTGGTGTGTTCCGCATCAGGCTGACACTCTCTGTTCCGGTGCCAGACAAAGCCGGACCCAACCCTCCCCTGTCCCCATCACCACCATGGTGGACCTTCCTGGCTATTGACAGTCCGACTTTTTGTTAATTATTTTTCTAATTCTAAAATGTATTTTGTACCTCTTATAGAAGTCTGTAAAGAAAAATATTAAGAAAACACTCAGAGTCAAGCACTGTTCTTTTTCTAGCATCATCCTCATGGAAAATATATTTTATTATATGTTTCATTATCTTTTGATACGATACAATGAAGATCGCACTTAGCTTCGGTGTGTCTTGGTCCTTAAGACTTGAAACTCCAGTCTAATGAAAAAAAAAAAAAAAACAACCACCAGACAACCCCAAACTGAGGGACAATCGATAAAATAACTGAATGGAACTCTTCAAAACGATCTAGGTCATCAAAAAACGAGTCTGGCAAAATGTTATATTCTAGGGGAAGCCTAAGAAGACACGATCACTAAATGTAATCTAGTCTCCTAGATGGGATCCTGGAACAGAAAAGGGGACATTAAAAACCAATTTTTTAAAATCCCATTAAAGAATGGACAAGTTAATAATCATGTGTCAGTATTGGTTCCTTATTTGTGACAAACAGGATAGGATATTAGGAAACAGAGGAAGCGGAAACAGGATACATGGGAACTCCGCTTTTGGATTTAAGTTTCCTTAAAAAAAAAAAAATTCTGGGGCGCCTGGGTGGCTCAGTGGGTTAAGCCTCTGCCTTCAGCTCGGGTCATGATCTCAGGGTCCTGGGATCGAGCCCCACATTGGGCTCTCTGCTTGCCAGGGAGCCTGCTTCCTCCTCTCTCCGCCTGCCTCTCTGCCTACTTGTGACCTCTGTCTGTCAAATAAATAAATAAAATCTTAAAAAAAAAAAAAATCCATGATCGTGGGGGAAAAGAATTCAGACAGTGCAGAATTTTGTGAAATAAAAGACACTTGCCCTCCACGTCCCCCCCCCCCCCCCTCACAACTGGCACCAGCCTTATTCTCTGGAAATGTCTCCTCTTTATTGCAGAGCTGAGCTCATGCCGCGAATGCAATTTTGAATGTTGGCCTTTTTTCGTTAGCCTTACAGCAGAAGCCTTTCCCTGTATCCTGAAGATCTCCTCCTAAAGACAATTTTATAGGTTGTGTAATATTCATTGCACTGTTTTCTTGCCTAAATTCGCTGTGATCTGGCCCTTCTGTTTCCAGGAGATTTGCTTTCATTCCGCATGTCTTTGAATGTTTCCTTCTGCAAAGAACTGATCCTCTGATTTTTCCAAGCCACAAGACAGCAACTTCTCCACCCATGCTATCTTGGGACCTCCATAAAACTTGTTTAATGTTTCAGCAGAGATTGAATGTAAAGTCTTTCTTTTTTTGATCTTTTTTTGCCTTTGTGTCTCCTGATGTAGGGATTTATAACCCATTGGTGACAACCCGGTGCTGTCGCTGCTGATGGCTAAAATGTGTGATGCTTGAACCTTCATTCACGGGGTTGCATGATGTCCCCCCAAATTCATATCCACCCAGAGCCTCAGAATGAGGCCTTATTTCCCAGCAGGTTCTTTGCAGATGTAATTCAGGAAAATGAGGTCATACCAGATGAGGGCGGCCCCCAAGTCCACTGACTGGTGTCCTTACAAGAAGGCCATGAGAAGACACGGATCCACAGAGAGAACGCCATGAGAAGACACAAACAGAAACTGAAGGAATGCAGCTACAGACCAAGGGACATCAAGGTTTAGCTGCAGCCACCAGAAGCGAAGAGAGAGGCGTGGAACGGACTCTCCTTCAGAGCCCCAAAGAAGGAACCAGTCCTGCCAACACCTTGATTTGGGACTTCTGCTCTCCAGAACTACGCGAGAGAGTAAGTTGCTGTTGTTGTAAGTGACTAGTTTGTGGTACTTTGTTATGGCAGCCCTTGTAAATTCCATCCAGTGGGCTGTGGCCTCAGAGGACTTGGGTCTGAGCAGAGCTCTGGCACTTGGGTGAGGAAAGGGGTGAGAGTTCTCACTGTGAGGGGCAATGAGGTATCCAGGGGTGTCCACCAAGACCGCATGAATGAGGCAGTGAGCAAAAGCCCAATCAGACAGACAAGTTAGACAGAAAGAAAACCACAAGGATCACTTTCTACCCTTTTATCTGTGTCCCTAGTATTTCCAGAAGGTTCAAGCTGTTGTTTGCTGGAATATGCCTTTAATACACAAAGCCTCCAGGTCTAACAATGTGAATTTCAAAGCTTTGCCTATGACAAAATAGATTACTGTAGCACCTCATTTCTTTTAAATTTTTTATTGTGAATTTTCTTTGAGAACCCACACCCACACCTCTTAACAGTGATTGCTGTGTGTATTTTTTTTTTTTTTTCCAAAGACTTTATTTATTTATTTAACAGAGAGAGAAGGCACAAGGATGGGGAGCGGCAGGCACAGGGAGAGGGAGAAGCAGCTCTCACTGAGCAGGGAGCTTGACACAGGACTCGATCCCAGGACCCTGGCACCATGACCTGAGCTGAAGGCAGATGCTTAACTGACTGAAGCACCCAGGCGCCTGCTGTATGTATTTTATAATACTTTTAAAATGATCATATATAACTCTTATGAAGAAAATATTATATTTTATTTTTTAAAGGATTTTATTCATTTGGGAGAAAGAGAGAGAAAGCAAAAGCAGAGGGAGCAGTAGAGGGAGAGAGAGAAGCAACCTCTCCACTGAGTGGAAAGCCAGATGCGGGGCTTGATCCCAGAACCTGGAGATCATGACCTGAGCCGAAGGCAGACACGCAACCGTCTGAACCAACCAGGCGCTCTGAGAAGAAAACAGTTTAATAAAAAGTTTCCTTTAAAAGAGGATGTTGCGGGGTGCCTGGTTGGCTCAGTGGATTAAAGCCTCTGCTTTTGGCTCGGGTCATGATCTCAGGGTCCTGGGATTGAGCCCCGCATCGGACTCTCTGCTCAGTGGGGAGCCTGCTTCCCCCTCTCTCTCTGCCTGCCTCTCTGCCTACTTGTGATCTCTGTATGTCAAATAAATAAACAAAATCTTAAAAAAAAATAAATAAAAGAGGATGTTGCATCTGCCACAAAAACTTGGCTATAGATGCAGAGATTCTCTTCGGATGAGAGGCTCAAGGTTGGTGAGGAAAATGTAGGTGGGATGTTGGCAATAATTTTTCAATGTGTGAGGCCTGGGGACCTCTCAGGGGCAAGGGGGTAATCTTCTTGGTGGTACTGTGAGGTACCTTGAGGTCCTGAGGGGAGTATGTGGTGAGGGATGGATTCCTCTTGTGGGGATGGGGGGTGGAGATGGTGCTTGAGAGCAGAGTCTTGAAGAAGTTTAATGACTTTTAGTGCGACTGTGAGGTTAGAATAGCAAGAGAAAATACTTTTCAGTCTCCCCCTGGGCTGCTGTGAGTGAAAACAGGAGGAAGGGTGAGGTTTGTGGGCAGAAGGGAAAGCCCCCATGGTTCACCACAGGAAGGCAGGCCACACCTGCTTAGAGGCACCTTTGTGTCCTCTGAAGGTCCCAGTGTCACTGTCTATTATCTGTTGGTGGATAACCTCAAAACTTAGTGGCTTAACACAATGATAATCATTTACTACCTCAAAGTTTCTGTGAGTAAGGTATTCAGGAGTGAATTTTCACGATAATTCTGGCTTGGGAATCTCTCGTGAGGTTGCAGTCCAGATGCCTGCCAGGGCTGCAGTCACAGGACTGACTGGGACTGGAGGATCCGCTTCCCAGAAAGCTCCCTCATACAGATGGGGTCCTGGTCCTAGCTGTTAGCAAGAGGCCTCGGTCCCTTGCCAGACAACATAGGATTGTGTACCCCCCACTTCCAGAGAAAGTGACCCGAGAGATAGCACAGTAGATGCTACAGTGTCTTCTATGACTTAGTCTCGGAAGTCACACACTGTATCATGATATCCTATTGAATACATGGTTGGCCCTATTCAGTGTGAGAGAGAACTACAAAATCGGAGGTGAGAACCACTGGGCGCCATCTTGGAGGCTGCCTGCCCCGCTACACAGAGCTAAGCCACCAGGGTAGCTGCGTCACTGGATGCACGGCTGACTGAGTGCCTGGAGACCAGCTCTGAGGCTGGGAACTTCCCAAACCTGAACAATGATATCTTCTGTCTGAATCCTCAAAGTGAAGTATTCAAAATACCCCCAGCCATATTGGGAACCTGGGAAAGATGCCAAGGATTGTCCCCCAAAGATCAGAAATCCAAGAGAAACCTCACTCTACCCTTACTCAACATTTCCCCAACTCTTTTTAAACCATTCTTCCATTCTAAAATAATTTAAACCATTTTTAACCATCTTTTCCTTTTTTCATATGAACTTTACATACCATGAGATGCACAGATCTTCGGCATACATTTGCCCAGTCTTGGGTGATTCATAACCCAAGTCCTTACAGAAATATAGAAGGTTCCTTCATGATCCTTCCAGGTCAATGCACCCACCACCACACAGACACCCACCACCACACACACAGACACAGACACACACACACACACACACTCAGGCAAGCACTGTTCGATATCTTTCCACTGAAGAGTTTTACATGTTCTAGAATTCCAAATAAATAGAATTTATTCATATATCAATATATGATCATATATCAATATCATATATCAATTTATACATATATCTAGTATGTACTCTTCTGTGTCTAGTTTCGTCTTTAGTCAGCCTATTGATTCATTCATGTTGTCATGCACCAGGAATTTATTTCCCCTGACATTATTTTTTTAAAATTTCAAGTCCACAGAAGAACTGAAAGAGAATACAACGAACCCCTGTATACCCTTGACCTCGGTCTAACAGTTGTTAATGTTTTGCCATATTTGCTTTAATACTTCCCATTTCTCTTCCTCTCTTTTTACTGAACCCCCTTGAAAGTTGCAGATGTTAGAAAATGTCATCGCTAAATACTTCAGCATGTACTCCTAAGGACAAAGACTTTCTCCTGCATAATTACCATGTCATTGTCATGGCCAAGACATTTGACATTGATAAAGTAATATTATCCAATATACAGTCCATCTTCAGCTCCTCTCATTCTGCTTAGAGGAGAGCAGACCCACGTCTTAGGACACGTGGTGAGATCTGGGAATAGAGCTCGGCTGTCCTGACCTTGAGCCTTCCTCTTTCTGCCACTCACTTCGCTATGGCCATTCAGTGAGCACCGGGCCCCGGCTTGGGTAGTAACCGGCTTTCCTGGGCACTTTACTTCAGCCGTATTTATAGGAACCTCTCTTCCCTCTCTGTGGTTGTCAACCGCTCCATAGTGCGCCCCACATGCTCACATGCACCCCTCCCCAGGGATCAGCCTCTGTAAGGGACAGGAAAGAGTTCCTGTCCATTCCTCAGGGCAGCACAGACACTGGAAAATAATCCCCCTTCCTCCTTTTTTTATGGTCGGTCTAACGACTTAAATAAATCTCCCTCTTCTCAGTACTCTACCCCAACCACAAGGCACAGGAAAGATTCCCTGGGCTAAGAGTAAAGACGCCTTTCTAACACACCACACACACACACACACACACACACACACACACACACACTATACCAGCAGCCTCACCCTTGGGTCTGATTCTCCCCACCACCAGCACAATCTTCTGAGTCTCCATCAGAGTGAGGCGGGAGCTACAGAGCCCCCCACCGCCCGGTCAGTGCCATTCTGACCTGCACAGCTACGGTCCTCCAGCTCTGCAACACGGCCCTGAGTCCTTGGCAAACTACTGGGGCCTCCTACTCAGCCCCAAAGCCCTGGCTTGTCTCTCCCAGCCTCATCGCTCCCTTGGCCTCACGCCAGAAATAGACACCTTGCTCCAGACAGTGATCGATTATTTTCACAGTTGGGCGTTCCAGATATTTATGTTGGGTTCCGCCGCAGTCCCCTGCGTCAGGGTATTGCCCACATGCTGCTGAGCTGCTTGCTGCAGCTGAGAGGGGCGTGAGGGACAGCCCCACGCCTGGAGCACCCCTGCCCCGCCCCGTGGCCCTGGAGCCAGCGGTGGGCTGGACGCCTGGTCCATCTCCTCGAGCGGCCTCCCTCCCGAGGGAGTCTGCGAGCCCTGCGCACCTGCTGGGCCTGCCCAGGACAGTCTGCAGCTCTGCGAAAGAAACAGGACGCTCACTCGGAAGACTTATCCTTATATCCATGTGTGCAAGCCCGGCCTCGTGAACAAGTGGCAGCAGCTCCTTCTGCCTCCCTGTCTAGCGGCTGGAAGCAGAACATAGGAAAAGAAGCTTTTCAGTGCGCGGAGATGTGTGGCTATCACAACAGACCTCAACATTTTGGCAGAAAACTCCAGCCCTTCCTGCTGCACCTGCCTCCTGTTCATAACTCAGTGCACTGCGGGAGCTCCCCTTCCCCTCCTCAAAATCTCCGCGCAGTCCATTTGGTGAAGGCCACTGTCTTGTTTCCAGGGGGCCTGGTGTCTTTATTTTAGACATTCACACGACTGGGTTGCCTGCTGGTGTGACGTGTTCAGGAGGAGAGCTGATGCCCTGTTAGACCGAGGTAGGGGTGGGGGGTGGCTAGCTACCAGGAGAGGCCGCCAGGTGTCCTTCCAGACACCTCGTGTCCTTATAAGGTGTCCTTATTTCCGGACCCAGACAAGAGTTCTAAGGAAAGGGGGACAGACCGCACGCACAGATCCTTCCCTAAGGGCCTGCGCCTACTTAGAGGTCCGATTTCTGTGATTTTACCTGGGTCGTTCATTCTAATGGTTGCTCGTGTGTTGCATTAGAGATTTGAGCTGGCTTACGAAAGCATGAACTCAAGATGAATGACTCAGGTAGGGTACTGGCTGCAGAGAAAAGGACAGTCTTATGCAGTCGCTGAAAGAGGGGGCGGGGACCAGAATTCTGTCTCCTGCAAGCCAAAGCCCAAGGGCAAGTAAGTAATCATTGCCGGGGCCATGCAGGGTGCTTGGGTGTGATCAGACTGGGTTTTAGGAATAGAACGTCTTCTCTCAAAACCAAGAACTGAGAGGAATCCCCCCAGTGGGAGTCCCACATGACCATCTCATCTGGGGAGCCTGCTGATTGTTCATGACCGTCTAGGGCTTCGGTCTGGGTTTGGTTTGGTTTTTGTATGGTTGTGGTTTACCTCCTAACCCTGTGCTTGTGTGTGTGTGTGTGTGTGTGTGTGTGTGTGTGTGTGTGTGTTTTAACTCAAAGTCACAAGCTGGCTCAGATAACTTCCCGTTGCCATGGTAACTAAGTCCTTCGGTCCAAAGAGAGAACCACAAGTCCTGTACATGGACAAGAAAGAATCGCAGGAGGAGGGGCAGGGTGGGAGGGGCCGTTTCCAGCTTATCAAGATCAAAGGACAGAAACAGAGCCGCAAAAAACACAAACCGCGCAACTCCCACACTGGGGACCGCTTCTGAGCTGGGCAGGACCCGTAGCACAGCGCGCATCACAGTCCCCGGCCCCGAGCAGCCCCAGACTGCTGTCCTGTACCCCGTGTGGCGAGCACCTCCTCTTTGTGACTAGCCGTATTTCCTCTCTGCTTCCGCGATCTCTTTGCACGGCTGAGCTCTTGACCAGGTTCAGTCTCCGTGTTGCAATTGGCCCGCCCGCGCGGTCCCCGATCGGCCGGCGGAGAAGCCGGACACAGAGAGCTCTTCTTCCCTCCTCCGCAACTCTCCACAGAACCAAAATGTGGACAGCCTAAAATCCCAGGTCCTCGCCGGGACATCCCAGGCCCTTCAGATCGTCTCTAACTCACTTTTCAGTGGCCTTAGGTCTTACCAGTGCAAGCGCCCACTTAATCCTTGAGGTTTATTGAATATTAATTTTTTTAGAAGATGTAATACAGGGGTGCTAGCAGAAGAATGGTGCTCTGGAGAAGCTCATTGCCTCGTCTGCCTAGGAAAAGGCTAAGCTGCTGTGTGAAAGCAGAGGAACATCTACACACACACACACACACACACACACACACATACACACACACACAGAGCAGCTTAAAGAAGATTCATTTTATTTTTCACATTAAAGACCATTATTAGCGGTGACTAGCCCAGACGGCTGGGGCTGCAGTTCTCTCGGGTCCGCTGGGGACCTGGCTTCCGCCCATCTGTTACATCATCATCCTTAGGATATTGTCCTTGGTCGCCCGGTCATCAAAGCTGGGTCACCACCGCATCCACGCTTCACCCTGGGAAAGAAGAAGAGAAAAAGTGCAGAGCAAGCAATTTCCTTTCAAGCAAGAAACAGAGAAGGCGCACCTGCCCTTGGATTTACATTCTAGGGCCTGCGCCCAGTCCTGGGGCTGCCCTGAGATTCAAGGAGGGCTGGGAATTCTAGTCTTTAGCTAGGCAGCCACGTGCCCAGCTAGCAATTAGTTATAACTAGCCATCTGGTCAGGAAAGCAGCTCTCTTTCTTTTTCTCACACAACCTGACTCTATTTATAATTAATTGATGAATCAATTTTGTGTCTTAGAACATTGCTACCCATTGTAATGACACTCTCAGGGTAGAGAAATGCCAGTTCATAGACATTTGGGGTAAAGAGAATGTCCCAGAGCGCTTCACTGTGTGATTTCACATCCCGGGGATGTTTTATGGCCCATCAGAGATGACAAGTATTACCACAATGACAACAAAGTTGATAAAATTCCGGTGATATGAAACTTAAGGTTCAAGTGTATTTTTCTCATGAGAATGTGATGTTTCAGTTGGCTACCTGAGGTATGAGTAGAAGCCGTTCATGTGGGAAAAGAGGAAGAACATTCCAGAACATGAACAGCATGTGTAGAGGCCTGTCGTCATGGCAGGGAAAGGTAGAGTCATTCAATATTCATCATGGGGAACAGGTATGGGAATGGGGAAGAGAGGCAGGAGAGAAATTGGAGAAACGGAGTGGAATCATGTTAGCTAAGACTTATGCTCTAAATGAAGGAATTTGGATTTTACTCTGCAGAGCAGATGCTGTGGGGCATGGGAAGAGAGGACAAAAGATACTACCCTCCCAAGATGCAGAGCCTCTTGCAAAAATAACCACAAGGAAGACTCGGACAACTCTCCCGAGAGCTGGAATCTGGGGGTAGGACACAACTGCACACAAAACACAACCCACATTTCTGTCTGCCCTCTCCTTGGGGCTCCAGACCTGAGAGTTGCCAAGTCAGATTCTCAGAATACGAAAGGAGACCCCAAGAAAGCAATAGCTTCCCCTGAAAAGCGAAGGATCAACGATCAGAGGTACCCAAAAGTAAATTCACAAGTCACAATCCAAAGACTGAATTCTTACACATGCCTTCTGGCTGCTGATCTGAATTTGGAATGCAAAGGACACTGGGAAATTTTACCTTCCCCTCTCACCCGGGCACTGCAGATAGAGACCTGGAAGAGCCGACTTTGGTAAGAGTCCTCCCCCTCTGAGCGTTTCCCAGGATCCCTCTTGCAGACTCTGCTGTGAGCACAGTGTCCTGGCAGGTCTCAGCCTGGTCCGCAGAAACTGTGGTTGAGGAAAAGAAATTTCCCCCTTCCCCTAACGGTGAGTGCTTGGCTGAGACCCCTTTATCTCTAGACTGCCTCATAAATGAATAAGCTTATCTAGCTTAAAAGTTCTCCACGGTGGACACTGAAGTTCCAGATTATCTTTGGTAAGGTTTACCTGCTGTATTTACCCGAGGCTTCGCACTGGACCCCGCCCAGCTTAAGTTGGACTCAGTTGGACCCCAAACCCAGTCTGGTTTCTGAGTCCAATGCAGTGAATTCTGAGACCCAGTCCGATCTCTAAGTTGGATCCAGTCCAGTTTTCAAATCGGACCAGTCCATTCCCAGACCCAGTCCGGTTTCTAAGTCAAATCTAGTCCAGTTTCTAAGCGGAACCTAGTTCAGTTTCTAAGCGGACCCAGTTTGACTCTGGTGCTGGGTGGTGGGGGGGGACATGTAGAGGAGAGCTGCTGGAACAAAAACTTCTAGTCAGGACTGGGAAGCTGCAGACCTGCCCCCTCTCCCCTGAGGACTTACCCATCCCCTCCAGAGGCAGAAGGGGTGCTGAGTGAACCATTATCTCCATCAAGTCTGGGAGCCTCTAGGGTCTCCTTCAGTTCCCCCTCCTGCTTCTATAATGGTTAACGGTAAACTGAGGCATATTACAACATTTCGAGAGTTTATTTGGGCAAAACTTGATACTAACTGAGGAGCATCCAATCTAGCAGAGGGGAGCTCTGAGGGGCTGTATAAAGTGAGAATTCTGAGGGGCAGAGGGGGGCAGGAACAAGGAAGTGATGCCAGGCAGAAGACCTGGTTGGTACTTGAAAAGTTACTTTCCTTTAGGGGATGGCAGGGGCCCAGATGGCAGACCTCACTATGCTGACCAGCTGACTGACTTCAGATTCAGTTCCTGGGAGAGCTGAAACCGTAGTTGAGTTAGGTCTCCATTTGCTGACACAAGGCTTAGCAGAAACGACTCTGTGTGCCCGTTGCCTTATTTTTAAGACCACACAACTGTGAGAGTTTCAAGACACAGATCTGAGCACAGCACCTTCCTGCCTAGAAGCCTCCATTAGGGTCCCGCTGCTCTTAGGATTGAGAACAACCATCTCCCTAAATGGCCCCACAAGGATCTTCATGGTCTGCTTCTCCCTTCTCCCCAGCATCCTTGCACGCCACGCTCCTCCCCTACACCCCAACCTTTCTTATGACTTCATACTTGCCATGATACCCTCCAGGACAAAACACCGGCGTTAAGTCTCACTCCTTGTGTGGAAAGTGCTTCCCTTCCCATTTCACCTGGTGAACCCTTGATGATGGGTGTTCACGAGTCACTTCCTCAGGAAAGCCTGGCCCGAGCTCTGGCTGGGTCTGTGCTCAGGATTACTCACATGTGTAAGTGGCCTGAATGTTCCAGCTGTCACAAGTCCAACCTGCCATTAATTTGTGCAATTCATTGATGGATGTCCTGTACTGACAGCTACATCCTCTAGGGGGGTTCTTTCCTTCCCCAGCTAGATGAGTCACCAGTGAACGCAGGGGCTTCTCTTACTCTCATTCATCTTCTTCAGAAAGCTTAGCCCTTTGCTGCTGTCTAGCTGTGGTTGGAATAGTTCGTAGATTCTAAGCCCCTTTTCACAAAAGTGTGGGTTTACATATGTATAACACAACTCTTTCCTTAATGAAACCACATATCCTTGTGTATGTGCTTGTAATGCTCCTGGCTCATGCTGTATCTAAGTAGTTTAGGTAGCC
Source organism: Mustela erminea (assembly GCF_009829155.1). Lineage (NCBI taxonomy): Eukaryota > Metazoa > Chordata > Mammalia > Carnivora > Mustelidae > Mustela > Mustela erminea. The sequence continues at coordinate 23,780,052 of NC_045634.1, forward strand.
TGTGAGTCACCAGAGTGACAGAGAAGATGGGGTCACCCAACCATTTATGCAGGTACACATTGAACAAGTGTTCATTGATAGATATTCAAGCAGAATGGTATGTGATGGACAATGAAGAGGTGAACAAAACAAAGCAGTTGATGACAGGGCTTCTCTGTACAGTTGTACAAGTTGTGCACTGCATGAAGTTCCCAGTAGAGAAACGAGCGTAAGCTAAAATCCAGGCAAGCCTTGCAGCAAATCAGCTACATGTGCCTGAAGATAGAGGATTTATCAGTGAACTCAAAGGGGCACTATGAAAAAGTTTGAGGCCCTGGACTAGTTTCTTCAAATCATGGAAGAGAAGAAGAATGCACTGTGAAGTGAGCGCTGTAATTAACAGAAGACTCTGAGGGCACAGAGGAAAGAGGGACACGGACCAATGGAGAGCTGAACAGGCCCTTGAGGGAATGAGTTACCAGACTGAAATCCTCTGGGGTAAAGTGAGCATGGACTTCTTTGACTCAGGTGTTCAGACCCAGAAGAGGTTCTGGGGGCAAGAGGGAGCACACAGGGAGTGTGGGTAGAGAGGAGGAGGAAGGGAGAATCATTAACAAGAAAGGAAGCTCTGAAGCTTGTTTCACTATTTAGCTGTGGTTTGCCTTTGAACGTGTTTATACGGCAGACATGCTCTCTCCCCATCGTGGATAGCTAAGCAGAGCACAGGTGCAGCAGGGCTCTGCCAAACCTGGAATGTTACTACGCTGATGAGCCCCAGCTCCCTTCCAGCCTTTCCCACCACCGGATTGCAACGGGTCATCAGGGTCGTGTCTCGCCAGCTTGGCGGTTCTGTGTAGCACAGAGTGTCTGTCTTCCTAGTTCAGCTGTGTTGGTGGAGAGGAGGGCCAGGCAGAGGATAGGACAGAGGGTGATCCCGTATTGCTTCCGTCTGTGGAGTCTTTTATTTTTGGAGCCAAAGATTCCGTTCACAGTCTTGAGTCTGGAAGCCAAAATCCCCTTGCTAGTCCTCCAGCAAGATGTACTTTAGAGATATTTAAGTGATTAATAATATTACATACATTCATTTCACCGAGTATAAACCCTTCACATGTGTTATTGGATTGTGACGGGAGACAGCCTGTAGGCGGGGAAGGGCCGTCTGGTGGAGCAGGGGAGGGATCTGTCTGAGGTCACATGCCGGGCTGGTTAACTGGCCGAGCTAGGATTCACATCATGTCTGGCTGATTTCAAAGTAACTGTTCTACTTTTTCATCCAGAGAAAGGGAGCAGCAACACCTGCCTCCTGGACCGGTCGTCAGACTCTACACGAGAAGATCTACGCACAGTGCCCTGCAGAGCTCTCCGTGCTTGACACCGTGCCTTATGCACTCACAAGCTCCCAGTTCCCCTCTTCTCCCTGAAACCAAGAGTGACCAGTTGCTGATAAGCCACGATACAGAGAAGGCGGCGGTCCTGGGCCACCGTGAGCCTGTGCATCACTCTCTCTGTGATCTGGAGGTGTCTCCCTACAGCTTGGCACTCCAAGGTGGGGTCCTCTGGCCACCATGCTCCTTCTCTCATGCCTCTCTGAGTAAAAACACAACAGGCTGAGTGTATAAGAGCCAGCAGGGTGGGTATAATTCTAAGACCATCATCAATTATTATAAAAATATACTTATTCATTCCATTTTAATAGGCCCCTATAGGCACAGTGACAGAGATAGGCTGTGGGACTAAGCAAAGAGTAGAAAAACATCTCCTCATGCCACTCACCAGCCAGCTATAGGAAGTCTTACTGGACACGGGAGTTCTCAACCTCCCCAGATCCAACTCCCCTTTTTATATGAAAAACTTTGTATTTATTATTATCATGAAATACTACTTGAAATCAATATAGTTATCTTTGCTGGGGTATTGAGTAGGAGGGAACACAAGGGAACCTTGTGGGGTGTTGAAATGTTCTGTATACTAATATGGGTGCTTACATGTGGTTACATGGCTTTATTCATACATAAAATTCATTGAGCAAGGGATTTCTGTTATGTTTTATAACTTTATGCAAATCCACAATTATCTCCATAAAATTGTCAATTAAAAATGAGATTCAGGTGAATTTTATTTTACATGTATATACCACAATTTTAAAAAAATGAGGTATGTTTCATACCCATCAGATTGGCAAAAATTGAGATGTTCAATAACATTCAATCTGGCAAAGATGTGGAGAAAGGAGAAATATATATTTTTTGCTGGGGAGGTAGGAAAGGGGAATTCTTATACACTAATAGGAATGTAAATTAGTACAATGACTATGGAGAAGAATTCAGTGTTACCTAGGAAGAATGGAAATGTAAATGCTCTATGAGCCAGCAATTCTAATTTTAATATACTACTGAGGAACAATCCCACAGATGAACAAGAATATATGGATGAGACATTCTTTGCAATATTGTTAGTAATGGTACAGAATTGAAAGCCAAGTGTTCATCAGTTTTTTTCCTTTATTTAAAAAAAAAAAAGAAGTACTGTGCACAAGTCAACATGCAACAGGAAATGTGGATGGAAATGTCTAATTTGATTCCATAGTTTGAGAATTTGTGCAGTGCCCAACAGGTACACACATACCATTAATAAGTAATTGTGGTTGTTTTTTAAAGATAAAAGTATTATTATTTTTTTAAGTCACATTTTGACATTGCCTGCCAAAACTGTGACAGATAATGTACGATGCCATTAGCACATCCCCATCTATTTAAAAACCTCCAGAGAAACAAGCAGATGAGGTTTGGAGTTAGCTCAGTGGTGTTATTACTGCTTGGCTTATTATAAACCGTGATCTCAGTGCTCTTGAAGACACTAAGGAAAGCACAGCTCTGAGGAGCTAGAAGTGACTGTTATAAGTGAATCTTATCACCAAATTGTATATCCAGTTTTTTGTATATTACACTTCAATAAAGCTGAAAAAAACAAAAACAAAAAAAGTGAATCCCCTAGCCCTAGTCAATCTTGCAAATGACTGCAGTCCTAGGTGACTTGTGACTATAACCTCACAAAGAACCCTGAGCCACAGCCACCCAACCAACCTCCTCCTGAATTCCCTAATAGAAACTGTGAAAAATACTAAATAAGTACTATTACTTTAAAAAAAATCACTGAGTTATATGCTGAAGCTTTGTGTACTTAACCATAAATAGGTAATGCCTTGATTAAAAAACTTTTAGTTTAACAATCAACTTAGTGTGGGATAATAATGTAATACTTAATTATAATATAAAAGGGAAAATAACTTATGAAAAGCACTTTGACATAAAAATTCTTGACCACTGCAACTCCAGCAGAGGTGATGTAATTGCAGGGTTACCCTTAGAAAAACCATCTCCAGAGCTGAAGGACCAAGATGGCGGGGAAGCGGGAGACCTGTGTTTCGTCTGGTCCCAGGCGGTCAGCTAGATATTTATCCGACCATTCCCGACACCTACAAACGCAACAGGAGATCGAGGAGAAGAAGAGCAGCAATTCTAGGAACAGAAAAGCGGCCACTTTCTGGAAGGTAGGACGGGTGGAGAAGTGAATTGGAGGTGATACAGGGAAGCTAGACCGCAGGGCGAGGGGCCGGCTCCTGGCAAGCAGCGGAGCACAAAATCAGAACTTTTAGTTAGAAGACTGCTCCACCCAGGGACGGAGCCCTCACGGGGACAATGTGGTCTCAGGTCCCGCAGGGTCACAGAAACACTGCGGGTGCCTGAGGGCGGCAGAGCTCCCAGGTATCAGGGCGGGGAAGCCGGCTGCAGAGACAGAGCCGAGGAGCGTGGCTCCCCGCTTGGGGTTCCCATAAACTGGGATCCGAGGCACAGTCGGGCCACTGATCTTCAAGCAGGGACTCAAAAAGAAGCAGCATCAGGGAGACACCCTCCTTTCTCCTCTGGGAGGAGTGGCATGGGGGCACCCCACAGGAATTGGCTGGGTTTGGAGACTCCAGGCGGGGCCCTGCACCGGAGATAGAAATGCGTGGTCACAGGCCGGTGAGCTTGGAGCGGGGCGGGGGACCAGGGAGACGGGAGTGATTGAGCTCTTTTCTCCAAGGGCGCACTGAGGAGTTGGGGGGCCTGAGCTCTCGGCTCCTCGGGCAGGAGACCAGGAGGCCGCCATCTTCATTCCCATCCCCCAGAGCTCTACGGAAAGCGCTCAGGGAACAAAAGCTCCCGAGTCCAGAACCACGCAGATTACTCAGCCTGGCCTCTGGCCAAGGTGTTTGAGAATCGCTGCAACAGGCCCCTCCCTGAGATTAGCAAGAACGTCCAGCCAAGACCAAGTTTACTGATCAATGAGAACTACAGTACCCTAGTGCTAGGGAAATACAGCACATAGAATTCATGACTTTCCCCCCGTGATTCTTGAGTCTTTCAAAATTCAATTCCCTAAATTTTCATTATTTTTTTCTTTTTCTATTTTTTTATATTTTCCTCTTTCCTATTTTAACGTATTATAACTATTTTTATCTTATCAATACCTTTTAAAAAGTCTTTTTCATTTTCATTTTTATTGTCCTATTCTATCCCTTCATTGTATATAACCTTATTTTTTTAATACATATAAGGTTGTTTTCTTTAAAATTTTGGGATACAGTTTCTTCTAACAGACCTAAATATACCCTAAGTCTAGCGTATGGCTTTGTTCTAGTCTCCAGCCTGGTCACATTCTCTTCTTTTTATTTATTTTTTTCTTTTTTCTTTTTTCAACCAACTGCTTATCTTATAATTCCTTTTTAAAAATATTTTAAGATTTTCATCTTTACAGTCATATTCCATCCCTTTATCGTGTTACCATACATACAGATCTATCTGTCAAAGATAGATATAAGTTTTTCTTTCTTTGAAATTTTGGGAGGCACTTTCTTAAAACAGACCAAAATAAACCCAAAATCAAGTGTGTGGCTGAATCATACTCCACCCCCCCCCTTTCTTCTCCCCCTGGTTTCGGGTCTCTTCTGATTTGGTTAGTGTATATTTTTCTGAGATTGTTGTTAGCCTTTAGCATTTTGTTTTCTCATTCGTCTGTTCTTCTCTGGACAAAATGACAAGGTGGAAAAACCCAACTCACAGAAAGAAACAAGAGGCAGTACCGACTGCTGGGGATCTAATCAATATGGACATTAGTAAGAAGTCAGAACTAGAGTTCAGAATGATGATTATAAAGATGCTAGTTGGGCTTGGAAAAAGCATGGAAGATAGTAGAGAATCCCTTTCTGTTGAAATAAAATCCCTTTCTGGAGAAATAAAAGAACGAAAATCTAACCAAGTTGAAATCAAAAAAGTTATTCATAAGGTGCAATAAAAAATGGAGGCTCTTACTGCTAGGATCAATCTGTTCAAATATTTTTTTCTTCCTGTTTCCATTTTGGGAGGTTATATATTTCTAGTAATTCACCTATTTCTTCTAAGTTGTCAAATTTGTTGGCATCTTGTTTTTCATAATATTCTCTTATGATTGTATTTCTGTGGTGTCAATCATTACTTCTCATCTCTCATTTTTTATTTTGAGTCTCCCCCAACTTTTTTTTGATGAGTTTGGCTAGCAGTTTATTAATTTTGTTGATCTTTTCAAAGAATCTGCTCCTTTTTACATACTTACTTCATTAATTAATTAGTTAACTTAGTTTGGTTGGTCACTGTATAGTACATCATTAGTTTTTGATGTAGAAAGAATCAGCTCCTGATTTCACTAATCTGTTCCGTTGGGGTTTTTTTAAAGTTTCTACTTTATTTCTGTTGTAATCTTTCTTATTCCTGTTCTAATCTTTCTTATTTCCTTCCTTCTGGTAGTTTGGGGTTTTGCTTATTCTTCTTTTTCTGGCTCTTTTAGGTAGAAGTTTAAGTTTTTTATTGGAGACTTCTCTTGTTCTTGAGGTAGGCCTGTATTGCTATATACTTCCCTCTTAGAACAGCTTTTGCTGCATGCCAAAGATTTTGGAACAATGTGTTTTTATTTTCATTGGTCTTCATGTATTCTTAAATTTCCTCTTTGATTTCTTGGTTGGCCCATCCATTATTAAGTAGGCTCTAGTTTAACCACCATGTATTTGTGTTATTTCCAGATTTTTTTCTTGTTGTTGATTTCTAGTTTCATAGCATTGTGATCAGAAAAGATGCATGGTACGACTTGAGTCTTTTTGAATTTGTGTTGGCCTGATATGTGATCTATTCTGGAGAATGTTCCATGTGCACTTGAAAAAAATGTGTATTCTTATGCAACATAATCTTTTCAAGGTTTATCCGTGTTGTAGCATTTATTAATACTTTATTCTTTCTTATTTTTTCTTTTTTATGCACTCTATTATATGGATATACACACTTTTTTAATGCATTCAGCATTTGATGGGCATTTTGGGCATCTCTGACTTTTAGCTGATATGAATACTGTGAATAATGAATAGTATAATAGTATTCATTATGAGTAATGCTGATTTGAACATCAGTATACAGTTATTTGTGTGGATATATTTTTCGACTCTCACTGGATGTGTACCAAGGAGTGCAATTGCTGAGTTTTATGTGTTTACATGTTTGAGAAATTTCCAAACTGTTTTTACAATGTGAATGTACCATTTTATAATACCACACCAGCAATGTGTGAGGGGTCTAATTCCTCCATATTCTCACCAACACTTATTATTGTCCATTTTTTAGTTTTCTTGCTTTGTTTTGGTTAATGTTTGTTTGATGTATCATATCCATCCTTTTATCTTCAACTTACCTATATCATTATATTTGAAATGTGTTTCTTGTAGACATTACAGAGTTGAACATTTTGTATATGTCAGTTTTTCTTTCTTTTTTTTTTTTTTTTTAAAGATTTTATTTATTTATTTGACACAGAGAGAGAGATCACAAGTAGGCAGAGAGGCAGGCAGAGAGAGG